>NC_041346.1:26862418-27569918 GCF_004354835.1 Perca flavescens
CCATACTGGTCAGAGGAGAACAGAGACAAAGTCGTGCATCAGTAAGTTACTGCACGGGAATCAATAGCAGTCAAATGTATTCATGGAATGAGGAATCTTCCTTGTTTAATATGCTTTCAACCTGGTGAGCTTCAGAGGCCACATGGCACCACCGGAGTCCAGTCTCTTAGCTATTGGTCCCTCCATCGAGCGGTTGTGACCTGGATGCTCAGCTGCTAGTCGAGTGTGAGCGTGAACCAAGGCCAGGCTCAGAGACTGAGGAGGATATCATCAAATAGATAGGTCGGTCCTTCAGACTGATGTTTCACAACGGTGTACACAGTTGACTAATAACCTTGGTACCACGTTTTCAAATGTTATGTTGACAGAGCTGAATACAGTTTCTCACCATGATGACTTTAACTCTCTGGGTCACAGGGTTGGGCTTGTTGTCCTCTTCTTCAGCCAGCACGTGGGCAAAGTGGCTCAGTTGCCAGATTGGACGGCCCTCCCGACTTTCCCTGGACAGCTGTACACGCACATATTTGTTGTGAGAGGAAAGCAACTCATTTCAGACTATAATTCTCCCAGATGTCACATATCATCCTCACCTCCAGGACCAGGGAGACACACGCAGGGAAGAAGGTCATGAAGACAACATAATTGGCCAGGACAGACATACAGCCAAAAGAACACATGATCTCCAACTGAGGCACACCTGGAAAACAATATACATAGGATTAGTTCAATTTCCCACTCAATTCATCATCATCAGGGTGTTCAAATGAGAACATAGCTGGAAGCATTTTGGAGGAAAATAAATAAGTATTCCTCACCTGACATGGTGCCAATCCCAATGACCAGACACTCAACCAGAGCATCCAGGGTGAAGGTGGGGCCCAGGATGGCCATGCCCTGGGAGATGTTCTCCCTCACCTCCTCCTATAAACAAGACACCGGGCCATTGCACAAGTCAATAACAACTCAACGTAATACATCCTATGAATCAGGGCTGCGGCATTAATCAAATTTTGATCCTGATTTTGGCTCCTAACGATCAAACCGCCCAACTATGAATTAAGAAAATCTTTTTATAGTTGCAGTTCACACATATACCAAAACATGGGGTGGGACATTACCTGAGAGTTTGAGCTGAGGGCGAACTTGGCCAACGCACAGGCTTTGGACAGGTCAGTGAGCAGGAGGAAGAACGGCAGGGCTTCACTGCAGGGAAAAGAGACAAATGTCAATCAGGGAATGCATTGTACTATTGCACTGCAGCACTTTTCTACATTGTTAAAAAGTCAAAACGTTCCACAACTGACTAGGACTGGGCAATATGACGACACACACACACACACACACACACACACACACACACACACACACACACACACACACACACACACACACACACACACACACACACACACACACACACACACACACACACACACACACACACACACACACACACACACACACACACACAAAACTGTCTGCAGTTTTGTTGAAGTCACAGAGAGTCACGGTTGGTTTCAAGTGTGGTTACAGTTTTTCATAACTTCACGCAGACAGCGTTTGCTGCGATATGATATTAATGGCGAGCCAAAAGCGGTCGCGGTGCGGTTGACGTTACACTTCCTCTTAGACAAGCAGGCACAACGGTGGTTTCTCTGCCCTGATGACTGACTGACACTTTTAATAATGTTACTCTGAGTGAGCAGTTCTACTAGAATTTTTTAATTTTGATAACTGTTTTGATTCACAATTAAAGTGGAAAATAAAAGCTTTGTGTTTAATGTATTTTTGTTGATGTTGAAATGGATTTTAAAATATATGGTATCAAAAAAAGTATCGTTAGGAACCGGCATCGAAACTGAGGTATTGAAATTGGCACCGGATCGAAAGACTTTGAACGATACCCAGCCCTAGATATATATCATCAAAAACGATATAAAAATGTCTATCGGATATATTTTCCTATAACCTTTCTTTCGCGATGTCGGAAAACCAGCAGCAAAACAGAGTACCAGCAATATTTATGTTGTACGGACAACACTTTAGGTTCTGATGTTTGCACATTATTTTCATTTTGCACTAAAGTTCTTAATAAAATGAGAAAATATTCAGTACTTTTCATTTGTCAAGTATTTTATTCACACGGGAGTATACAAAAAATAGGCTTAACCATGTGGTTATTTCATAAAGGACGTAATTGAATTACCAAAAAACATGCAACATACATTGTTAGCGAGCTCCGAAATTACTTATATCAGGATATCAGATTTTGGTGATTTGACTGGCCCTAACACTGACATCTTATGGGTCAACTCTGCTCAGCTCTGGTTTTGGCATACTGTGTCTTATCATGTCTCTTTGATATCCACATGATGATGGATGTACTACTGTAAACTGTAAACTCTTATAATGGACACTACTGTATGTCACCCGACCAACCACCGACTGAAATGCAAGCCAACCATTTCAACAGTTTGATCTCGCCGCCGTACTAGTCGTCTTTTGTCCATCTATTGTATACACACTGTGGTTACTGAGGTAAGGTGTCAGGACAGGACTAGCAATCTTAACCATAAGCCTGAAAGACTCCAACAGATCTCATAAATTGGTGAATTATTTGTATTAATCTGCCTGCTGAACAATAAGTATTATGTTAGTGCATTTGGAACACTTACTTTAGACCCATCAGCTCTTTCCCAAAGAAGTGGATGACCACTGTACTGAAAACAAAACTGGAAAACACCGTGAACAACCCTGCAATACCTATAAGGGAATAGAATGTCGACAGTTAATATATATATACTGTACTGTGTGTGGTATTTATAGTAAAGCTGTGGCTATTACAGTTCAATGGTACAAGATCATATCATACTGACCCAGTATATATTTGGAGCCCAGTTGTCGCAGATTCTTGAACTGGAAATAGATATAAACGATGGCCATGCATCGTGTGATCGTTAGGATGATTACGTCACTGCTGTCGACTTTCTGTGAGAAAACCAGCACATAACTTCTTATTAACACTAATTGAGCAATTCCTTCTCCTTGTTTACATTTGGGATGAGCGGCTACACCCAAGCTAGCCTCCTCCTTCCCTCAGGCAGACTCACCTCCTCGGCTTTGGGACACTTATTCCAGGTGCACATCTGGCTGCTGGTTGCCAGGTTGTTCATAGACACGAGACAGACGGTGAGAGTGAGGGTGCCCACTATTACCTCCCACGGGTGGGAGGCCACCAGCAGGCCATGGAGCCTGAACAGGCGAGCCAACATGGTCTCAGGGTGCCTCCGGTTACCCAGGGTCACAGCCTCAGCTGTTAAAAAAAAAGAAGGAAAAAAAAAAGATGACAACATTACCTAATAACTCCCATTCAACGAGACAAGATGTTACGTTGCCACAAATTGTCGCCGCTGTAGATTAATTCATGGCAAACCAAAGCCTAAAGATTGTCTGTACGTTTAGCTGGACTCTGTAAGACCAGCTTCCTTTTGATGTCTAGTTAGCATTAGCTACATTTTTAGCCGTTAACTCACAGTGTCTAGCGTTAGCATTGGTTAGCATTAGCTACATTCTACAACATACACAGCCTGCCACCAAGGTCACTTCGTCCCTCCGCACTTCATAAACACGTTTTTACCTACGGTCTAGTAAAACATGAATTCGCGTACTTTTAAATGAAAACTACACCGTGGTTAGACAGTCCTTTACATGATGACAATGCCTCTTGTCCACAAATCGCTCAGCTAGCTAACATAATCCGTAACGACACCATCATGGCGATGCGGAAATCCTGAAGAACATGTCAACTTCGCTTAATAATACGTCACGGGGCGGCTCTGCCGCCATATTGGGACGGAGTAATTTGCCAAAGTAAAACCCTATGGTAAAACCTAACTTTAATGTGTTCAAGAAAAAAAATGGTGCTATATATTAAGATAATTACTTCATCAAATAACAAAAACGCAATTAAAGCTGTAAGATTGTGCACCCTATATAATGTTTTAATTTAATTTATTCTCTATTCTTTGCTGACCCCTGGCATGTTTATGTTAATTTATTTTTCTACTCGTCTGTTTTTATGTATATTTCTGTATAGTTCCTACTTGATCTACTTATTAAGTGATGTATTACCGTTTTTCCACATATTTGTAATGCATACTGAATTAAAAAAACAACAACCCTGGGACAGAGAAAGACTTTTCTGAGTTCTGACCATAAGGACTCAAAGAAAAAGTGGGAATTAACATTAGGCCTATATTTTTTTATTTGATTAATTAATTGATGCACTATTGTGTTCTTCACTAATGTTGCAGCTGGTAGAGGTGGAGCTACTTTGTATTACTTTATATAGCCTACTGCTGGGTAGCTTACAAATTAGCATAAAATGGTAATAGGTACAGTGCTTGAGTAAATGGGCAATACATTAGTTACATTCCACATTCCAAGTCAAACTGGTAATGTAAACAATAGGACTCCAACAGCATAGCTGCCCCACCCAGAGCCTTCTAACAGGTTCATCATGATCATCACCACAATACTACAGTTTTAAAAAAAAGTAAAATAAGTGAAATTTAGCGTGTGTTATTCCAATGTTTTTCTAATCCTGTTTGTGTAGTTTCATTACCGTGTAGTCCGTTTCCCTTTATTGGAGGAGCTATTCAGCCAAATTCAATATGGCTCATTCTATCTGAATGAATATCATCACTTTTTGCAGACTTTCCATATTTCAGATGCAAATGCAAACCATGTCTGTTTGTTTCACTGTGGAGAGTCGGTAAGCTGCTCTGTGCTCTTTATGGTATGTTGACACTTGAGTCCTATCTCAGTTCAGTTTAATCACAATATAAACATGTCCTGTCGTTATGACTACAGAGTGGATGACGTTGATTAAATGATGAACTGGCTCCACAGTTCAGTCTCTTTTTGTGTCGTGTTGCCCTTCAGACAAAAGAGCGTTTGGACTTTTGCATTAAACATACTTTACAGATAGATTGCTTATCGTTTTATTGAACCTCATGGCTCAAAGTATAATATTTAAAGTTACATTTAATCCGTAAGAACAACGTAGCTACGTGTGATGTAAGAGTTTCAAGAGTTCAACATTTCTTAGTACATAAAAAATGCTTCTTTCTCTCTTTTTTCAAAATTTCCCCTTTAATTCCTAAATTTGATAAGATTTGACATCAGTTTAAAAATAAATGATTATTTTGATTTTAATGAAGAATTAAAGAATCTATTCAGAATGTTTTTGTTTAGTCATATGGACTGATATATGAGAAATAAAGTTAATGTCATTCCTTTCATGTCTTACAAATAAATCTATTAAAACCCCATTTTTAAAAAACTTCATTTCAAAGCTGCATTATTCTTTCACAGACCTTTACCCATCTTGTACATGTGTCTGCAGGCTACAGAGTAGTAGATTTAGTTAATTTCAGAAAACACAGAAGATGGCATGTCCTCATTTTGATATAGGCTTATTAAGTGTTTAAAGGTTTGATACATAAATCTCTATTTCTTTTCTGTGCCAAACTCCAAATTTGCTAAATTGAGACCAAACGTTGTGTTCCAGAAAATCCTTGTCCAAAGTTGCCCTGGGAGACACATTATTGCAGTGTCTGCTTCTTTAAAAAGAAACCGCATGAAAGCTAATTTTACAATCTCTGATTGGAAGATAAATTGTTGTATAATGATCCAGAGGTAATGCTGTTAATTCCACAGTCAGTTCAGTATCACTTTGACCTTTTATGGAGCCAGTGGAACCTGTTAGAAGTCATTAGATTTCAGGTTGAACATTTGAAATATTATAAACAACTATTTGTGTTACTGATGATGCCATTCAGATGACACAACCACAGGTTTTGGTTATTTTAAGCAAAACAGATAAGGGATTAATTGTCCTCTTTATCATGAGAAAAACGGGTTCTGAAAAACAGTTTTGCAATCCCTCTAAGCCCGAGTCTCACTTGACTGACTGACTGACAGAATGCAGGGCTGGACTGGCCATCTGGCATACCGGGCATTTTCCCGGTGGGCCGACGCACTTTTGAGCCGAATTGCCGATATAAATAGGCATATTTTTAGGCATATTTTTTGGCCGGTCCGGCCCATAAAGAACTCACAGCGGCCCATTGGTTAATTGTCTCCAGGAACTCCCTTCCCCACTCCCAGCCCTGAGACACGAGCTGTAATAGTTATGCTGGAAGTTTAGCATTCACGTTAAAATTGACAAACGACCACCAAAGTGCAAGGGAGGTGCAGAGAAATTACGGGAGAAAAATATTAAGAATCTACAGGCGGATTCCTCAAAATGTGCCAACATTTCTGACATATTTGGGGCTGTAGTAGCTGCTTCAACATCAGAATTACCTGAAGAGGAAGGAGAGGTGGCAGAAACAGCATCATGACAGGGAAGAAGCCGAGGAGGAGGAGAGTGATCACGACAGGGCCATGGGAGCGAGTAAGGAAAAGATGGAAGAGAGAGTAGATGATGATGTGGTAAGGAGTAAGGAGTAAGGCAAGGCAAGGCAAGGCAGCTTTATTTGTATAGCACATTTCAGCAACAAGGCAATTCAAAGTGCTTTACATAAAACATTAAAAAACAGTTAGAACAATTTCAATGGATTAAAAGACAAAAAAAATAAAATGTAAAGAGCAATTAGAAAACAATTCAAAACAATTAAAAGACAAGAATAAAATGTACAGTGCAGTATAAGAATTTTAAAGAAAGAGCAGTTAAAAATAGTTATTTAAAGAAAAGCAATATTAAAAAGAAAGGTCTTCAGCCTGGATTTAAAAGAACTGAGAGTTGCTGAGGACCTGCAGTTTTATGGGAGTTTGTTCCAGATATGTGGAGCATAAAAACTGAATGCTGCTTCCCTCTGTTTAGTTCTGACTCTGGGGACAACAAGTAGACCTGTCCCAGACCACCTGAGAGGTCTGGGTGGGTCATAGTGTAGCAGCAGATCAGAAATGTATTTTGGCCCTAAACCGTTTAGTGATTTATAAACTAGCAAAAGCATTTTTAAATCAATTCTTTGAGGCACTGGAAGCCAGTGTAGAGACTTCAGTACTGGAGTGATGTGATCCACTTTCTTGGTTTTAGTGAGGACTCGAGCAGCAGCGTTCTGAATCAGCTGCAGCTGTCTGATTGATCTTTTAGGGAGACCTGTAAAGACACCGTTACAGTAGTCAAGTCTACTGAAGATAAAAGCATGGACAAGTTTTTCCAAATCCTGCTAAGACATAAGTCCTTTAACCCTTGATATATTTTTAAGGTGGTAATAGGCTGATTTAGTAATTGTCTTAATGTGGCTTTTAAAATTCAGGTCTGAGTCCATGACTACACCAAGATTTCTGGCTTTGTCTGTTGTTTTTAACATTGTTAAACTTTGAAGCTGAGTGCTGACCTTTAATCGTTTCCTCTTTCGCTCCAAAAACAACCACCTCAGTTTTTTCTTCATTTAATTTAAGAAAGTTCTGGTACATCCAGTCGTTAATTTGTTCAATGCACATATTAAGTTGTTGTATTGGGTTATAATTCCCTGGTGATAAGGTTATGTACATTTGTGTGTCATCCGCATAACTATGGTAACTTATTTTGTTGTTTTCCATAATCTGAGCCAGTGGAAGCATGTAGATGTTGAACAGAAGAGGCCCCAGAACTGAGCCTTGGGGAACTTTGCACGTCATATTTGTATGCTCAGATGTATAATTACCTATAGACACAAAGTAGTCCCTATTCTTTAAATAGGATTCAAACCACTTTAGTACTGAGCCAGAAAGACCAACCCAGTTTTCCAATCGGTCAATATGGTAATATGTCGTGGTCGACTGTATCAAATGCAGCACTGAGGTCAAGTAATACTAAGACTGAAATTTTGCCACCATCTGCGTTTAAGTGGATGTCATTAAAGACTTTAACGAGAGCCGTCTCAGTGCTGTGGTGTGGTTGAAAACCTGACTGGAAGGCATCAAAACTGTTGTTTAGTGATAAGAAAAGGTTGAGTTGTTGAAAAACTGCTTTTTCTATGATTTTGCTTAAAAATGGAAGGTTTGATATCGGCCTATAGTTGCTCATTAGTGACGTGTCTAGATTTTTCTTTTTTAGGAGTGGCTTGATGACTGCAGTTTTCAGGGCCTGTGGGAAGATACCTGAGAGCAGAGATGTGTTTACAATACAGAGATTGTTTACAATAGGTGTGGTGGCAAATTTTATTTTAACCATTTGTTTAATGACCATTGGTTTGATTGTTTTATAACGCCACAAGATTTAGCTTCTTCATGTGTAGATTCAAAAGGCTCCAAGTGAAATAGTTGGCAACCGTGAACTATAGCCCAGTAGAGTTATTTAGTTCTACTAGCCTGAACCTTCTCACATTGTTGTCTTTTTGCTTAGATAGAAGTGGAGAAGGCCGATGACTATTTACAACAGTGAGAACTACGTAGGTTTCTGTCTCCTGAGATAAAAGTGTTTAGGCTAATGTTAAGAACAGAGAGCAGAGGGGAAGGTGAGACAATAGTTTGACTTTTAATGATGTCCTCTTTTCAACTATGGCCAGGCTAAAAGATAAAGTGAGAGGGGTGGCTTAAGAGAGGTTTTGACTATATGATGATGTGATGTTTAGATTTTAGTTAGAAATGCTCATTCAGTTGTACTGCGTGTACCTGTGAATCTGTATTCTCATATTTTGCAAAATATAATAAATGCTCAAAGACCAGATTTTGGTTTGATTCTCTGCAATAAAATTTCTATCACATAGGCAAATTATGCAAAGTAGGCAAATTAACAGGGACTCTCAGGAAGGGAGGGAGGCCATGTGTGTGTGTGTGTGTGTGTGTGTGTGTGTGTGTGTGTGTGTGTGCGTGTGTGTGTCACATCATAATGACAACAAGCAGTTTGGCTGTAACATTAGAGTTAGTGGCTGTCAGGTAATCTAACTGTTTAAGCTTACATTGAGAAGGGTTATGGTTATGGTTATTGTATTTAGCAGACACTGGTGTCACTAGTTAAAATTAACAGTAAACTGTTTTTAAAGTTGCTAAGCCAATATTAAGCAAAATAGTGATAATAACAATAATGGCAATAGAGTATCAAATATCAATAATAAAAAATAATAAAAAATCCATAAATATACAAATCATAACTCTAAGAATGAATGAATTATTTAAGTTTAAGATCAACAGATAAGTCTTGAGAGCCCTCTTGAAGGATCCAAAACGATCACATGAACGCTGAACACTAGGCAACTCATATAATAGAACGCATATTTTAAGAGGACTGTCTGCAGGGAATGGGTCCGACCAATTACGGTGGGTGTGGGCTGCCTGGGCCAAAAATACCAGGGTCGATTTGTTTGTCCCAGTCCAGCCTTGACTGAATGTTACAGGGAAAAATATTATTTCAGTTTGAGTGCCACTTTTGCAGCTCTCTCTCTCTCTCTCTCTCTCTCTCTCTATCTCTCTCTCTCTCTCTCTCTCTCTCTCTCTCTCTCTCTCTCTCTCTTCTTTTAGTGAGTACATGTAGCCAAATATTGTTCTTTGACTTTGACTAACACTGGGGGTGACCTATGAAACGCCAAAATTACATTGTTATAGCGCTCATCTGTAATTAGTGCGGTTTTGCAACTTCCTGAGCCCCTCCCTCTTTCCGGGTTATTTTTAAGAGTGCAGCGCTATCCTCTCCTCTTATCACCGACACACAGACACTTGACGCAGGCTGACACCCAGAGCATGTTGACCCTCTTTATGCTTCGGATAACCATGTGGCAAATTGAATCTCCGACTGCGATTAATGGAGAGCTGGTTCAAGATATTCCTAATAGATGTCGCACCACTCGTGCGTAAAAAGTGGAAGTGGCACGAAAGACAAATGTCCCCTCCCCTGACTTCGGTACCTGCGTATTGAGCAAGGTGAGTTATATAAATCTACACATCTGGCTTTCAGGGGTCATGTCTGTTTTCTCACTTTAACCACAATCTCAAAATTTGTTTCCTCTCACCACAGAATGAATACAACGTGTTTAGTACTGAGACTAAAAAGGAAGAAATTCATCTCTTGCTTCCTGTCACTGCTGACTCTGTGTGCCCTGCTACTGCTCATTCTGAGGTACAGATGCATCTCTGAGTCCTTACCTCCCCGGGCGGCTTTAGATGACGTCCAGACATTCCACAGGTACAATATTAATTGTAAGGCTATATACGAAATGGACCCAGTGGAGGTGTGGAAGTCGCTGATCATCAGACAGAAACAAGTTGTGGAAGACAAGGATGAAAGTCTGCTTAACCTCACCTCAAACTGCCCATTGTTCATCAAGTCCAGAGGTTATGATAACGTGTGTGTCTCAGAGGAGGAGAAAGGCTTTCCTCTCGCTTACTCACTGGTTGTGCACAAATCTGCATGGATGATAGAGAGACTCATCCGAACGCTGTACTCGCCCAGTAACATCTACTGTATCCACTATGATCAAAAGTCCTCGGCTCAGTTCATCTCAGCCGTAGAGGGTTTGGCCCGCTGTTTGCCCAATGTCTTCATCGCCTCCAAGCGAGAGTCTGTCTATTATGCCAGCTTCAGTCGATTAAAAGCTGATCTCAACTGTCTGTCCGACCTTTTGGGGTCAGAAGTCAAGTGGAAGTATGTCATCAACCTCTGTGGCCAAGATTTCCCCCTGAGGTCTAACATCGAGCTGGTGTCAGAACTTAAGAAGTTAAAAGGAGACAACATGCTGGAGACAAGCCGACCCACTGAGCACAAGAAGGAGAGGTTCACCTTTCACCACGAGCTGAGGGATGTCAGCTTTGAATATAAGAAACTGCCGGTGAAAACAGAGCAGCTAAAGGACCCACCGCCACACAGCATCGAGGTGTTCTCTGGGAATGCCTACTTTGTCTTGTCCCGGGACTTTGTTGTGCACATGAAGTCCTCGGTTGTGGTGAAAGATTTTTTGGCCTGGTCAGAGGACACCTACTCTCCAGACGAACACTTCTGGGCAACACTTGTGCGACTGCCAGGTGTACCTGGAGAGGTGCCCAGATCGCATCCCGATGTCACCGACCTGATGAGTCAGACCCGGCTGGTGAAGTGGCAGTACCTGGAGGAGAACCTTTACCCACCCTGCTCAGGGACACACGTCCGCAGCGTTTGTATTTATGGTGCTGCAGAAATGCGTTGGTTGCTCAACTACGGCCACTGGTTCGCCAATAAGTTTGACCCCAAAGTGGACCCCATTCTCATTCAGTGCCTTGAGGAGAAGCTGGAGGAAAAACAAAAGTTATTCCAAACAGTGGCATCCCATAACTGCCATAAGGGTTAACCAAAAGCTATAATACAGTGTAGAGACACACATTCTTGTCTTTTCATAGGCATAGTTAATACTCAATAATAAGCTATTACACTGTTCAATCCCTGCACTGTTCACTTTTGCACTACCACCACTACACACACTCTACCATATACCATTTTTTTTATGTATGTGTGTATGTGTGTTTGTTGTGTTATGGTATGGGTCTAAGCTACTGAAAGCCTAACATTTTCCTTGGGATGAAGAAAGTATCTATCTATCTATCTATCTATCTATCTATCTATCTATCTATTCTATAGTTCCAGCTTCTAAAAAGTAAAAATTTGCTCCTATTTATCTTAAATTGTAGGATATTGATTTCCCTTGGATTGTGGACCAAACTATATATTTGATCTTTTGTTTTAAACAATTATGAAGAGCGTGTTTTTATAAACTAAATTATTTGAAAAAAAAATTGTTTCAACCCTAGGTACCAAAACTGTGTTTATATAAATATGGCATTACAGAGATGCTTTATTTCTTTCTGACATTAGTCTTGCTTCAGCCAGTTCAAGAGACTATAATCATTTCAGAGCATTTTCAAAGGCATTTTAAAAGCCAACATGACGTAGTGCCAGCATTTTCTATCAGACCTAAGCTATCTATCCAATTTCTACAATACACATTCTCACTTTTCTCTGGTGGTGTAGCCCCATGCAGAGTTTTGTTGAGATATTTGTTCAGTAGATGTCTGTCTCCTCACTAAAATTCAATGTAATATGTGGTGCTTACAGCAACTACGAATGTCTTATTCTTTATTGTAGCATAAAGGAAATGCTTGTACTGTAGTACAAGCATTTCATTGTGCAACCCTGTTTTGTAGAATGACAATACATGACCCTTGAAACAATGTTAATGTTACTCAGGATAATCCAGAAAGCTCAGTTTGAACAGTGAGTCATGAGAAGAACAGAGTTATGGAATGTATGTATTGTACACATGAGTGCTTTGGTATTGAGGGGAGGACAGAGAAAGAACAGGGTTGTGTTGAATGAACGTGTTTGCAGACATAATAAGTCATCTGTGATTGATGTCATTTTGGTCGAACTGCATTCTTTCTGCTAGTTGTCTCAACACACAATGTTGTCTATAGATATACGGTGGTATTTATTTTTTACATTTAGTTGGCTGTATTATATTTATTTATTTTTAAGGAATGGAAAGAGTTTAAATTCTGCACCTTCAACTGATTGTTTCCTGTTATTGTGTCAACTTTACAATGGTACTGAATGTGCTGCATTATGGAGCTTAAAGATGTAATTTTATTTCATTTGTTTGTTTATTTGATAGGGACAATTCTCATTTATCAACAGTAAAGTAACTGTAAATCAGCCAGTTAGCTCAACAGGCTAATTTACATTTGTTGTCCCTGGTCAGTTTTAAAATGGCAATATATATATACATATATATATATATATATATATATATATATATATATATATATATATATATATATATATATATATATATATATATATATATATATATATATATATATATATATATATATATATATATATATATATATAATAAGTATTACAGTCAGCATGTAAAAAGCAATCTATAGAGACAGGTACAATGCATAACATTATTTTTTTATGAGGAATATGGTTTTTATGAGGGCTATGGTTAACTGCTCCTCAGATCTCTGCAGGGTAAATCCAGACAGCTAGCTAGACTATCTGTCCAATCTGAGTTTTCTGTTGCACGACTAAAACAACTTTTGACCGTACACGTGTTCCACCAAAACAAGTTCCTTCCCGAGGCCATTTTGCAGCGGCACCGTGGCTCCATTCGGTGCTTGGCGGATTCCATCCCGGAATGCTGTGTGGACTCGCCAGACCCTCCTTTGCAGCGCTGTGGAGGAAGTATGTGGCAATGCGACACTAGTACAAAACTAACAGACAAACTGCAGGCAGCAAAAGTCAGTCTAATGTGCACATGTCACCAATAAGCCATTTCTTCAGCTGACCAGTAAAAGAACAATAAGTATGTACATCTCATATCTGCATTAGCAGCTTCTTTAGAAGCCGGTACAGAGAATCACTGACATCTTCGATCCCCTCGAGGCGCGTTTTAAGACATAGACAAATACTCTGTTTTTGAATAATAACTTGTGCCTAGTTCTTAAAATGACATCTACTCCTGCACAGTTGATGAATGCAGACAGTGAACACATAATATATAATAGAAAACAACCTATCATCAAACCTTTATGATTTTATGATTGGGAAGTAGTTTCTCAGTGGCAGGAAAGAGGAAGAAAACAGTTTGTGCTGTACATATAATCTGGATCATTTGCATAGATAAGTTAGTTTGATGTCTACACATGCACTGTTAAGAATATAATTACTACATGAGCAATTGCATTTGCAACATGCACATTAAAAGGGAAATGAAATAACTCAAACACAACATGACTAATTTATCTGTAGTTATATGTTTAAGCAACTTTCTTAACTTTTTGATCGTAGTTTTTTGAGCCCTATGTTTGTACTCGGTCAACAATGGAGAATTAAAGTACACTGCTGTTCAAAAGTGTCCCTTTCCTTCAATAATAACTTATTTAACGGAGATTTAAAAAAAAGAATTATTCAGATGCCAAATGTATTATTTAAGTTTTGGTCCCAAAAGAAGAAGAATAAGTTCATGTCCCCACAGTGTTGTAAGACAGGGGAGAATTCAGTTGGAACCTACAAAATAGTGGAGGTGACCTTCGATCATTATTGAACTGATGGTTTCCTGTTATTGTGTCAACTTGTGGTTGTAAATGAGCTGCAATATGCATTATGGAGTTTAACGATCCCCTCCAGGCCCATTTTAAGACATTCACAAATACTCTGTTTTGAATAAAAACTTGCGCCTAGTTCTTAAAATGACATCTACAGACAGTGAACACATCATATACAGTATTTGTTATTTTCTTTCCAGTCCAGAAATGCGTTAAGTGACCCTCGATTATTATTGAAGCACAACGGTGTGATGTATATGGTCATCTTATTGTATCTGCATATTCTATATGATTTGTATTTAAGCTTTGGGTAACAAAGAAACCCAGATGAAAGAAGCTGCCAGACAGGTTTTTCGCACTTACACTCCATAAAATGTTTGTTTACACTTCCTAGAAATTGTTCACACTGTATGGAAATTTGTGTTATTGCTAAGGTTAAGAAACCTGATGTAATGGAAAGTGTTATTTTGTAATGTTACTCTTTTTGTGACTTCTTTTTGACTTAATTAGTCTCGAAGGGGGGAAATATGAGGTATATGGTCATCTTATTGTATCTGCATATTCTATATGATTTGTATTTAAGCTTTGGGTAACAAAGAAACCCAGATGAACTTTAGCATACATTCGTTGGACACTTCTCTGAAGACATCTGGGATGCTTTATCAATGGCCTTCCGAGATAGAGCCACTTGGCTTGAAGCCATTGGTCAGTTATCGATCCCACCCCAATCTATGGAATATAGATATGTGATCCACACAGAAAGAACTTTAGAGTGACTTTTGAGAATTGGGAAAACAGGTCCTCTCCGAGCTCTGCAGGGCTTGTACGAGATGCTGATTTCTTCGATGTAAATAAACCTTTATAATCAAGAAACAGTGTCGGCGGATTCCTGTCCATACAGCAACGCATCATCGCTACCAATTACACTACAGGTGCAATGGGGCTCTAAATATTGAGTTAAGGCCCTCTGCAGTCAGTGGTTATTAAAGGTTTGAATTGGAATGTGTCAGTCCATAGCATGTTCAGCTGGTATTCCAACAGAGCTAACCCTAGACTAAACTGTTTTTTTTGTGAACTTTGAAGAGGAGCTTTGCTAAAGCAACACGTTGCCTGTTAATTCCAGCTTGTTCTGGGCTGCAATATTGTGCACTTGACACTGAAAGAGGAATCGGTTACTATTTAAATCTGCACATATTTTGATACTAAGCTTCCAGTTTCTTCAACCAATGACTGCTGAGTTCTCTTCTCATTCAGCTGATGCTCAGAGGGATCTTTGTCTCGTTCTTCCCTTTCAATTATCAGTCTGGGTAAACCATTGTACAGCGTTTTGCTCTCTATTAACAAAACGAAACTACATCTATTTGTAAAGAGGACTTTCTGCAACCTGAAAGCATCAAAAGAGCATTCAGACATAAAGAGAAGAGTTGTCCTCTCAGACATCTGACTGGACCCTATCAAGCTTTTGAACGGCAGTAGGCTTATATATTCAATTGCACACAATAGTTAATGGGAAACAGCTTTAAACAAATGATTGACATGTACACAAATGCTGGATGTCTGGCATTACAGATCGGCAGGGTAAGAGGAAGTACTACATATGCAACAATGGTGAGGGAGGAGTAGTTTCAAATTTCTTTGTAAATTCACAGTTCAACTTCTCTCTGTATTGTGAAGCTGCTTTTATCAAGAATGAAATAGTAGCTGTGTTGGTAAAGGGAAAGGCCGTGAAAGATAAGACCTCTTTATCACCTGAAGGTCACACTTTAAAAGGAAAATGGCCACTTCATACTTCTACTCCACTACATTTCAGAGAAATATTATACTTTTTACTCCACTACATTCATCTGACAGCTTTAGTTACTAGTTACCTTACAAATTAAGAGTTTTGCACACAAAACACATGTAGTTTATAAAATACTAGGATTTATTATAAATTAAAGTACCCAACAATAAACAGGCTGACAATGATGCAAACGATCAAACACTAAGTAGATTGCCAGAACTGTTTTAAACGTTTCTAGTTTCTAAAATGTGAGGATTTTTCTGCATTGTGTACTTTTACTTTTAATACTTTAAGTACAGGGCTGGACTGGCCATCTGGCATACCGGGCATTTTCCTGGTGGGGTGACACTTTTGGGCGGAATCGCTAATATAAATAGGCCTTTTTTATTTTTTGGCCGGGCCGGCCCATAAAGAACTCACAGCAGCCCATTGGTTAATTGTCTTTGTTGGCACTGGCCTGACCCAATCAAATCCAGGAACTCCCTTCCCCACTCCCGGCCCTGAGACACGAGCTGTAATAGTTATGCTGGAAGTTTAGCATTCACGTTAAAATAGATAAACGACCACCAAAGTGCAAGGGAGGTGCAGAGAAATTACGGGAGAAAAATATTAAGAATCTACAGGCGGATTCCTCAAACTGTAGTACTGTAGTAGCTGCTTCAACATCAGAATTACCTGAAGAGGAAGGAGAGGTGGCAGAAACAGCATCATGACAGGGAAGAAGCCGAGGAGGAGGAGAGTGATCACGACAGGGCCATGGGAGCGAGTGAGGAAAAGATGGAAGAGAGAGTAGATGACGATGTGGTAAGGTGTAGGCAAATTAACAGGGACTCTCAGGAAGGAAGGGAGGCCGTGTGTGTGTGTGTGTGTGTGTGTGTGTGTGTGTGCGTGCGTGCGTGCGTGTGCGTGCGTGTGCGTGTGTGTGTGTGTGTGCGTGTGCGTGCGGTGTCACATCATAACGACAACAAGCAGTTTGGCTGTAACATTAAAGTTAGTGGCTGTCAGGTGACCTAACTGTTTAAGCTTACATTGAGAAGGGTTATGGTTATGGTTATTGTATTTAGCAGACACATGGTGTCCAAAGCGACAAAATATGAAACAGTTTTTAAAGTTGCTAAGCCAATATTAAGCAAAATAGTGATAATAACAATAATGGCAATAGAGTATCAAATATCAATAATAAAAAATAATAAAAATTCCATAAATATACAAATCATAACTCTAAGAATTAATGAATTATTTAAGTGTAAGATCAACAGATAAGTCTTGAGAGCCCTCTTGAAGGATCCAAAACGATCACATGAAGGCTGAACACTAGGCAACTCATATAATAGAACGCATATTTTAAGAGGACTGTCTGCAGGGAATGGGTCCGACCAATCACGGTGGGTGTGGGCCGCCTGGGCCAAAAATACCAGGGTCGATTTGTTTGTCCCAGTCCAGCCCTGTTTAAGTACATGTTCCTGATGATGCTTACAGACGTTTACTTAAGTAACATTTTCAATTCAGGACTTTTACTTGTAACAGAGTATTTCTGCACTGTTGTATTAGTACTTTTACTGAAGTAAAGGATCTGAATACTTCTTCTACCACTGCCCCTGATACATACATCAGGAGAGAAGCTGTCCAATCTGTGACTAGTATCTTACACACACAGGGGTTTCTTAACACCTTCGTATCACATTCAGAATGTCATTAACTCTTTCCTCCTCACTCACTGCAGTACCGCGCCACTTATCACACTCCAAAATAGAAGTACCATTGTGTACCTAATGCTTGTCGCAGGAGAGGTTTCCCTTTTGAAAAGACAACTGTGTACCCTTCTCTTTCATTTTGTAGCCTCAAATTAGTGAAAAGGTACAGTTCTGGCCTCTTAAAAGAAAAAAAACTACTGTACTCTTACATGTTCTTGTCTCGTACCTCCATTTTTGAGTGTGTAGGAAGCCAGTAAATGACTGAGGTTCCAGTAAATTATTAATTTTGGGACATGTTCTGGCACGTGAGTGAGCTACATGACCTGGAATGAGAACGCTACACCTGTGTGCATCAGGAGGAGTGTCAGGTGTCGGGCTTCAGTTTTTCTTCAGCTGCCATTTTGTTCTACAGCCGAGCCGGACAGCAACTGAGTTCTGTGGATTGACACACTTTTGTAAAACCTCACACTTCATTAAATCAAACAGGCCTACATAAAGACTTAGGCTAGACTTTGGTGCCACCCATTGGTAATATAAATGTATCTAACCCCAGGACACTGAGAAGGGGGGAGGGGAGGGGGGCTGAAAGCGGCACATAGACTGCACCAATTTGCACCAGGATTGTCTAAATTGATGATTGTCAGAATTCTTTAAAAAAGAAAAAAAATCCCAGACACAAATTCACCATGAAATGAAAAATAAATGTTCCAAGTTCTTGCCCTGTGTCCCTGTGTTAATTATGAACTCATTGCGTGTTGCATTCTGTGCCAAAAATCTTCTTTGAGACTTTCCTGTGAAAGCATGAAAATATTTTTCATGACTTTCCTCGTTAGCTAACCTTGCCCTTTCATATAATAACAGAACAGAGAGTTGGAGAGTCTAAAATTATGCTTATTATTATTATGCGTGCGAAAGTCACCGGACGCCACAATCTTCTGAACATAGTCATATACTGAGAAATACAGAGAGAGTTGTGTGCTGATAGTCTTAATTAGCTGTGTATCAACTCATTTTACTTTTAAAAAGTTATGCACTAAAGCTTTAAATACAATACTTGAGTAAATGTACTTAGTTACATTCCACCACTGCTTTTGAAATCTTCTCAACTACTGGTATTGTAGCCAGATTAAGTTCCAGAAGCTTTCACGCACTTTGCACAGACTTTCCAAATAATCATCCTTCCATCTCTTAAAACCAGTTTTGCACATTCTTCCTGTTGAATAACATTTTTCACTCACCATCTTCATTGCTAAAAAATTTGAGGGTGTGACAACACAGCTAGATGCTTTACAACAGAGACTTTTCCATAGTCCCATAATACCACATGTTCACTGGGCTGGATTTTATTGTTGCAACTTCGCAACGAATGAAATAGTTTTAAAAATAGTGCATAAAAAGTGGTGGAAACATTTCATTTGTGGCGTGTTTTTCCCATGTCTGACGCACTGACAAACACAATCTCGACCAAACAGTGCGGTTGTTTTAGTGTAAGCTAGTGGACTTGCCAAATAAAAAAAAAATAGTATGAATTTTAGCTTATTATAGATGCTCATAAAGACTTTTTAACAGATGGGAACTAATTTACAAAAATAAAAATGTGTAGGTTTTGACAAATATTGATACAAGAGTTCTAAATGGACTCTGACTTGACTTTTTGCCGTCCTTGCTTTAAAGGGAGCACACTTGCCGAGTTGACCTTTAGCTTGACACCTCTCAAATAACCACTTAGTCCTGTCAGGGTTGCTCTTAACTACTTAAGCCAAGTGCAGTCGCAGACACAAAAAACTTATTTTTCTCTTTAAGCAACAGTATTTACCAGAAATATCACTTTTTTTTCTTAGTAAACAGCATGTAACTTACATATTGCTAAATTATGTTTTCTTAGCATATAGTTGTCCACATAGTGGAGCCTCCTCTGCATTGCAAAATGTGTTTTGTTGTTGAGCATTGGTGTCTGTCACCAAAGTGTGGACCCAGGTGAAGTGTCCTTTTCCTCTTACTGTTTGTTTCATGTCAGATTGATGTACGCCGTTGAGGTCTGGGTGTTTAAGACTGAGCTTCCTCTCTCGCTCTTCATTTCAACATATTGTCTAAGAAGCAATCAAAGTTATTTAGTTGTGTTCAAATTGCTCTCTGAACATACAGTAGTTTGGATTTTTCTTTTCCTAAAACCTCTCCAGTGATGGTGAGAGATGACACACCTGTTACAATAAAAACATTTTTAACTTGTATCCTGTGTCTGTTAGAAAGTATTTCTGGTAATGTAGTATGCTTGGTAAATTAAGCTGCGGAGGTTTTTGATGGATCATCGGTGGTGAAGAGGAAAAAGTGAGTCATGCTAAAAGCCTCAAATAGCTCCCTGTGGCCCTTTGCCAAACACGTGTCGAGTTTCTAACTGAGCTTCATTGCTCTGCTTTAGAGCTCAAGTGTATTGCTGCTGTTCAACACACAGACAGCATGACTGATAAAAGAGGGGGGGGGGCTGAAAGCAGCACATAAATCCATTCAGGATCATCTAAATTGAATATCAATCCCAGACACATAAATATAATATCTGTTCTCCTGAGCTCAATGATGGCACACCGCTCCAGTCTGGACGACTAGCCTTTTCTGCAGTACAGCTCTTTGAAGGGCTGGGATGTGCCTGTAGTCCTGTCCTTCACTTCCTTGACTTCTTATTGTAAAGCTTGAAGTCCCTTATTAGATGATAAAAAGTGTTTGAATTTAGCTCAATAATAAATACAAAATTGAATAAAGCCTTTGCACTTCAGCTTTCATAATCACAACTGGAACACTTAGTTCTGGAAAATTATCGATCACACTTTCTAGATTCCTACCTCCATGTTGACTACATGTGTAAAGTACAATATGGCTTCATGTTGAACTTACTCAAATAATCCATCTGCTTTTCCCTTAAGTAATCTGCCATGGTGGTCCAGGGCAACCAGCAGGACCCGTGCTTCATCAGCCATGCACATCACATCAAACAATAACGATCACTAAGCAAAGTATTTGTCGAGGGCTTGGTGCGTCAGTTACAGTACATAGATTGGACAGCAGTTACAATATGCATTAATTCTAAATATTGTTGAAATTTACAGTGTTAAAATATACAAAAACATGTCAGTTAACTGCCATCTTGCAGCAATACAATAAACAAAGAACCAGTGTGTACAGATGGAACATTATCTAATGTACAGTATGTGTCAACATCTAGATAGAATACATTATATTCACAGCTTCTACATTGTACAACTTAACCAATACCCTAGCTGGATAATAATTTGTTATAACATAGACCATATAGCTACGTTACTGACCTACCTGGGACAGCATTGTAGCTCTGCTCGGGTCCTGCAGGTCCCACAATGTCTCATTGTTCTACAGAGAGATGACGATAATTAATACAGCTCCATTGAGTAAAGCCTCACTAAGCCTACATGATTTCCATGGCAAATTAGCTCAGTAACGTAGCTACAGTTAGCCAAAGTTACTTGGCTTGGCTAGCATTTGTTTTAGATAATGTTAGCAGTAAGCTAACATTAAATGCTAACTTACACAGCTTTACTAGCTAGTAACTTAACACAATGAAACAACAAACGTCTAGTAACCATGCTTGCAACGTAGATCACAGACAATATTCATGATTAATACTTACACTTCATTAATCATGTAGGAATCCGCTGTGTAGCGTGGTTTGTGTGTCCTCCAAAGTCTCTAACGTTAGCTGCGCTGAAAAGTCAGGGCAGGCAGGCAGTGAGCGATCACTCAAACGTACTCCAAAAACTCATTAGCCAATGGGGATGCACCACTGTAAGACCCGCTCACGCCAGAGGTTTGTGCCAGAATTGCAACAACAAAGAGTTTGGAATCGCAAAACGAGAAAGCTGGGAGCGCAACTGCAAACGTGATGGAGAGAGCAACAGGACATATTATCCAGCGAATAAAAGACCGATAGTTTACGACTACACAAATGTTTTGTTTGCAAGTTTTAAGTTTTACCTTTGAGGTTGACAATTTCTTTTGCTTGAGTTATGAAGTTTAAATGGTTCTGGTGCCGGTTTCGGGCCTGGCCCCAGTGGCCAGTGTCCATTTAGGACCAATTGAAGTTGTTTCAGACTGCACCTTTAACCTCCGTGTTCGTTTAATGGTAGGTCAGAAATAACATTCAGGAGTCTTCTAGTTCAAGTCAATTATCTTTAGTGACAATATTGCAAGTTATTACGGCATATGCATATGGGTCAAACTTCCTTCCAGACAATCCTCTCTCGCCCTTACGCCAACATGTCTTTTCAGAGTCTGACCCAGACCTAACTTTCTGGTGGCCTCTTGTCCTCTTGAGATCCTCTTTCGCAACGGCCCCGATGCCGCTATCACTTGGACATAACCCAGACGTCTCGCTTCCCAAGCCCGGAGAAGGAAGATCACGCTAGCCATGAAATGCCCTTTTGTCCTCCCACTGTCTCGGTTTGTAATCTGTGTTCCAAATGTTTGCATTCTTGTTTCAAAGTGTATTATTGGGTGCCTAAAATGTTTTACTATGTGTTATTCTGTATGTCTTATTTTACACAGGCCTCAGAAAGGGGAGAAACAGGGTCATCTCACGGCTCAGACATTCTTACCCTGCCATATTTTGTTCCTTCAGTACCTTTTTTATACACTGCACCCACAGTCATCACTAAACCTTTTGTCTCTGTTTCCTCTGGCCGTGAGATTATTTGATTAGATTTGTTTCTATTTTAAGTATTTCCCGGGAGAATGCAGTACTCCCTAATTTTGTCTCATCATTTACAGCCCAGATGGCACTCTCACAGTCCAGAAGGAACAGAGACAGCGAGGTCAGCCATGACCTCGGGCCTTTTACTAATATTCTACAGAATATATTCTACAGTTTAAGTTTTCGCTTGGAATTAACGGCACAAAAATAATTCCCATAGCTTCACAGGGATCTCTTCAAACTGCAAATTAGTTCACAACGAGGACGAGAGGAATAATCATGTAGGTGACTGTACCGATGCCTATTCACAACACTGCAAACGTCAGTAAATCGTCGAAATGTTCATGTTGTGATTCTTATTTGTACCATGATCGTGTTTAATGTGTTTGTACTTAGGCTACATACAGCATGCGGGAGGTGTTTGTTGACTGAATGCATACAAAAACGTGGCAGTTTTCACAGCGTGTAGTCAACCTGAGTTTTAATACAAAACTATTCCTATTGCTGTGTGGCCGTTTTCTCTTCACTTCACTTTAAACTCAAACCCCAGACAGAGAGACAACTAACCACACTTCTAACCTCTGCTGCTAATAATATATGCATGTGAATGATGTAGCTTATCTTCTAACAAAGACAAATTGCAGGGACCATGGTTCTTCGGTGTTGGCCTCAACAATGTAAAAATGTTGTTATTTCCTTAAAGGTCCCATAGCATGGAAATGTCACTTTATGAGTTTTTCTAACATTAATATGAGTTCCCCCAGCCTTCCTAAGGTCCCCCAGTGGCTAGAAATGGCGATAGGTGTAAGCCGAGCCTCTACTGTTACATTTTGAATGCAGGACTTGTAACTGAGTATTTCTACCCTGTTGTATTAGTACTTTTACTAGTTACTTAGTGCAACGTAGGAAAGCTTTTTTGCACACCTCTTTTGTTGGGCAGGTGCGTAGGATATGATCAAAAGTAGCAGATCAAAAAGTTTAGAGAAAATCCCGCACACTGACCATTACGCAAGCAATCATTTATTTAGAAGAAAAATACAACGTTTCGGTCTCAGGTAAATTTACCTGATGAAGGTCTGAGATCGAAACATTGTATTTTTCTTCTAAATAAATTACTACTTGCGTAATGGCCAGTGTGCGGGATTTTCTCTAAACTAGTTACATAGTTAAAGGTTTTGACTACCAGGGAACCAACACATCATAATCTTATTGAAGACTAATTTTGATTTTAATACTGCGTTTAGTCTTCTGTTTCCTCACATTTCTATCCTTGTGTGAACATTCTGGTCCTTAACTCGTCACAGATTAGTTTTTTCCTCCATGTTTTTGTGCCAAATTCAAAGAATACCTTAACAAGAGACAGTGATAGTGTGATTTGAGTACTACATCCTGAATTATTTCTCCATTTGCTGTATGCAAATAGTAGACTCTACTCAGATCATTGGAGCATGACTACTGGTGTGTTGTTCAGTAATTCTATCTATGTGTTAAAATAATTGTTTTGGGTATGGAAAATTGTTTGGATGTAATGTTTTTTTTTATTTCATCATGTGAAATTATTTTATACCTTTATTGTGTTATTTAAATCAATAACCTGACTAACCTTCTGTAAAGAATGTTGTACCTGGTGGCGGTGTCGTAGCTGATAATAGTCCCACTCAGAAATATCCCTCCATTATGTTCCAATATGCTGTACTTTAAAGGCCATGTAACAAGAGGGGAAATCTCTTCTTTTCTCCTTTCTCCCCCAAATAATGGCTCAAAAGTTGGATTTTTTTGAAAAGATAAAACTTTGTGTTCTCTGATCGAGACAAAATACTCCATGTACCAATAACCTATTTAACAACAAAGAAAAGATCCTTCTCCCAAGAAATGTCAAATTCTCTTGAGACGCTCTTTCAAATGAACCATTCATAATGTTTTGGCACCGGGGCTCTCATGAGTGACTAAAAAAAAAAAAAGCTTGTTTTTTCTGTTCATCTTCTGGCCTTGATACAAAAATGTCCAAGTTCAGAAAAAATGATTTGGCTACGCTGGATTAAAAAAAAAAAAAAAAGCACTTCAAACATCCTTGAAGTTCAGCTTGGATCTCTTCATTGCTGCTGAATAAAGATCTTGGCTTTCATTATTGTCTGGTTAAATCAGAAGCTCCTTCTTGTTGCCAAACTTTACAGACACAGCTGGTATGTGAGGTCAGCCCTGCTGTGTTCTCTTACAGTTTTTCTCGATTGTTTACACACATTTTCTGAAAGCATGCCTCATATTCTCAGAACTCTACACACAATTCCAAAGAACACACACACACAATGGGCAAAACTCCTCAATGCTCCTGCAAAATTAAACTTTACATTCAAAATAATGTTATTTCTTCTCAAAAGGGTATTTTGTTTTCAAATGACACACACAAACCATCATATGAATAGACATTTATAAGAACCAGATGAACACAGATGTGCTCAATGTAAAACACTGAAAACACTTCTCCATTCATCATAATGACTTAGACCTTTTTTTGGTTCAGTGTTACACTTACTAAAGACAGTACATAAGTGGGTTGTAAAAGAATTTCAGAATATTGTTCTTATACTCAGAAAACACAAATACACGGTAACAAATATATTTTATTTTTCCCACAAAAACAATGTACGTGTACATCCCATTCCAAACCAACACAAAGTTTCACATACAGTGGTCTTCATACAATACAACAGAAGAATTTACTGAATACAGTTACAAAAAATAATACCGTAATAAAAAAAATAAATAAAAAAAACTATGCTGCATCCTCTCTTCTGTTTCGGTCTGGCCACAGCACCTCATCCACGTCACAAGCAATGTTTTCCCTGGCCAAGCAGCGGGGGAAATATCGCCTAGCATGGCGATTCCAGCCATGAAAAGCATCAGCTGCTATATCTCCACATGCGTCTTCCATAGCTTGGAGAAGAGGTATACGCCTTTGTGGATTTCTGTCACACACTTTCCATCGCCAGGCAGAAAAAAATTCCTCAATAGGATTGAGGAATGGAGAATATGGAGGGAGATATAGGACTAAAAAGCGTGGGTGGGCAGTGAACCAGTTATGAACCAGAGCAGCCCTGTGGAAACTTACGTTGTCCCAAATGACAACATACCTGATCTGCTCTGGGCCATCTACCTGATCTGGTGGAATGAGCGTGTTGTGTAGGGTGTCCAGGAATGTGATCAGATGGGCAGTGTTGTAGGGGCCAAGGGCAGCATGGTGATGGATGACGCCTTGGTGGGTAATCGCTGCACACATTGGGATGTTCCCTCCGCGCTGGCCAGGGACTTCCAACAATGGCACGCTGGCCGATGATATTCCTTCCCCTCCTTCGTCTTTTTGTGAGGTTGAATCCAACCTCATCAATGAAGATGAACTGGTGCTCCACTGCAGCCACCTCTAGCTCAAGGACTCTCTGAAACACACATGACAATATCAGAAATAGACATGAGTGGTCACTATTGTGGAGCACAATCATTATGATTACAATACTGAAATATGTATAATTTATACAGTGTTGAGAGTATGCATCAATTGTGGGATTGTATAGGACTCACTTGCACATAGTCACACTTTCTGAATTGCGTTCAAATGGCACCCTGTAGACCTGCTTCATCCTCCGATTATTTCTGCGCAAGACACGGTCCAGTGTTGATAAGCTTACCCTATCAATATTTTGAAACATCTCATTGTTTTCTAGTATTTTTCTTTGCATTTGCCGTAATGTTATGGCGTTATTTTCTAGGACCATGTTGATTATTTCAGTTTCCTGTTCAGGAGACAGAAGACGTTCCCGACCACCTTGTGTTGGTAATCTTTCAGTTCTGTCAAACAAATAGTAAAATACTGTAAATACAAAGTAGGAATACATTTCCCAAATACTTGAAACATACTTTATTTTTACAGTCCTACAGAACAGTCCACAGGCAATACTGTACTACTGTACTCACTGAGTACTGTATTGATATGTAGTACTGCAATTTTCTAGTGAGAGTATTTCTTACCTATTCTCATTTCGGAGAGTCCGGATGATGGATGCTACAGTGTACCTGCTCAAATTTGGCTGTACTCTTTGCCCAGCTTCCCTCATTGTTAGACCATGGTTGACCACATGATCAACCAAAGTGTCTCGGATCTCATCAGAGATTACGGTCCTTGGCCTTCCCCTTCCTCGTCCTCGTCCTCCCCGTCCTCCCCGTCCTCCCCGTCCTCCCCGTCCTCCTCCTCTTACTCTCACTCCTCTGGCTCTGCCTCTGTTTCCAATGTTGGCATCCATTGCTCCAAAACAGAAGAGCTCACCTGTTGTCCTTTTATGCTAAAACTCTGATTGCTAATTGTAAAACTGTGTGATGGGTGTTTGCCCATGTGATGAGTCAGTGTTCATATTTGAATGTCAGTGTGTTTCTTGTGAAAACAAGAGATTTTCTGCATGAAAATTGTGCCAAATGCAGAGAAATTGTGTGTAGTGTTTTGAAAAAAGTGTGTTTTACAACTGCAATTTGAGTGTAAAGCAGGGATTGTGCTTGTAGTTCAGCAGAATTGGTTAAGGGGGTTGGTGCATGAGTTACATGTTGTGCTCATTGTGTCTCAAGTACCAGTAATTGTGTGTAAACAATTGAGAAAAACTGTAACACGTCCATGGTCTCACACTGGCGGCCTGAATCCACTTGGTGGCGCTGTGGCTGTGCGCCAGTGGAAGGCTCGGCACATGATGCACTGAAACGCTGCTTTCTCTTTTGTCTTATTTCAGACAAAAACTGTCACATTTCCTGGTTTCAGGTTCCCAGGTTGTACACGCTCCACTGTGTCGACTCTGAAAAATGAAGGTAAAGTGGCGAAAGATGAAAAGAAAGTCATGCTGTGGCTGAATACTTTTTTTATACTTATTTATTAATACTTATTTTAAGCACGATTTCTTTTAAATAGATAGATTCTACCATTGACATATATGTAGTTTTCATCCTTGGGATGACCAGACATTTATCTTCATCCTGTTACTATTAAATTGTTTTATTGTGTATCCTGACACATTTTGTCTGTCATCTGCATGAAACAAGAGAGGAAGTCAAATTGAAAGTACAATTCATCAATGTAAGATGATATTTTGGATCCCATCACACTCTGTGTTCATGACGAATTTTGTATCCAGTTGATGTTTAAATATAACATACTAAAATGTGAATCATATACGTGTGTGTGTGTGTATGTGCACATGCGCATACATTTGTAGTTATCTACTGTATATGAATGGATGCATGAGTGTTAGTTCATTGTGCATTTGCTCACGTTTGAGGTGTAGGAAAGGTCATTGCTCTAATCTGTTTTTTCATTTATTTAATTATTTAATTGCAACTGAAAGACCAATTCAAATTTCCATAGGCATAAATGATGCAACTCATTGTTTAAGGATCATTAAAACCTGCATTGTAGTTCCAGCACTGAAGTGAAGCCGCTTGTTCTATTTCTTGTTCTATTTTTGCTTGGACAGCCATGACTTAATGTATCCTAAAGGTGCCCACCTGGGTGCATAAACACTCGGCCTGACAGCCTGGCTATGCATGGCTTACTCCTCCTCTGTTCATTTTATAGTGTGCATGTATCACTTTAAGGCATCCATCTATCTAGTAAACCTTGAAAAGGCTGTCGAGGCTCTGTATAAATCTGAGGGTGACACTCTGACAGTCCCTGATCTGCCTGTCCATGTTGCCTGAAATCTCTCTCGGCGATCGTAACTTTGCTTTCTCACGCATTCTGACATATTCCTCGCTGAAGCAGAGGCCTGTATGTGTGTGTGTGTGTGTGTGTGTGTGTGTGTGTGTGTGTGTGTCTGTGTGCTATCAGATAAACTAGCTCAGCTCTAATGTCACCTGTCTAGTTGCAGCTGACAGAGGAATACACAAAAATATTACAGCATGATGCAGCATAAAATAAGAGTTTTGTGTGAGAATGAGTAACTGGGATCTGTAAGTGAGTGTGTGTTGCAATTTAGCCTGGCATATAGATATGTTTGTGTGTGTAAAGGAGTATGTGAGTGTAATTAATGATGTGTTCCTCCTCTTCATAGGGTAATAGGATTTCCCCACCCCAGGCAGTAAGGAGAGTGGGAGGGGGAGAAAACGGCTACTGTGTGTGTGTGTGTGTGTGTGTGTGTGTGTGTGTGTGTGTGTGTGTGTGTGAGAGAGAGTGTGTGTTTGCAGAGTTAGTGAATGGGAGCCCCATGTAGTGATGCCAATAGAGGGCCTGTGTGTGTGTGTGTGTATATGTTTGTGTGTGTGTTAGGGGGGAGGGGGAACAAGCGAGTGATTTATAACAGCTACTGCAGGTCTCTCCTCTCTCCCACAGCAGCACCGCAAACACATCCATTACAAAAGTACTGATGTTAATGGGATTGTTGTGTGTGTGCATGTATGTGTGTGTGTGTGTGTGTGTGTGTGTGTGTGTGTGTGTGTGTGTGTGTGTGTGTGTGTTTGTGCACGCGTGATACAGAGGCCGCACAAGTGTGAGTGGGCACCTTTATATGTGTGTGTGTGTGTGACAGTGATAACCAGATGCTACTGGGTGAAAGCAAGGTGAAGGTTACTGAGGGTGTTTCGTGGAGGTTTACTGGTGCTTAAGTCCTAGCACCCAAGTTTGTGTGTGTGTGTGTGTGTGTGTGTGTGTGTGTGTGTGTGTGTGTGTGTGTCGCTCCTCTGGGAGAAGGAGGAGATGGAGAAAAAGAAACCGGAATTGAGGAAAATACTCTAGAGGGTAAACAGAGGGAGCAAAAAAGAAATAAATAAAGAGGATGTAGAGCTTCTTGGTAATGGACTGGTAGATGCTGAGGACCACACCCGCCTCAGTGTTTGTGTGTGTGTGTGTGTGTTTGTGTGTGTGTGAATATATATACACACACATAGTGTCTGCCTGTCTCCTCTCACATTACCCTTTACATTAAAACCAGTCAGGGGGAAAATTACTGCAGACCTGGGCCACCGTCTGCCCACCTGGCCCCAGAGCGAGAGGAGGGGATGTGGAGCCAGAAGAGGGGATAAAGAGGAGGATAAGGGGATGAGGAGGTGGGGGGTCAGAAGGACCCAGTGAGGGGCAGGGCTGAACCAAAGGCAATGGTCTGAAGTCTGTTTCATGCAAGGAGGGAATTTCTGTGCCTGCAGGCCTCAGAAAAGGCCCAGATTCCATTTCTGTTAGCAGCGTTAAAGGGAAAGAGAGCTTGTTATGCTGATGTTACATTTTAGATGGATACAGTAATTTAAAGGTGCTCTAATACATATTTTTATGAATCAAATGAGTGTGTGCAATGTGAACACAGTGACAAAATTATCACCCGACTCTGTCCTTCCCCTCATCTTTACAGTGTTTTAGCTCTTTTAGTTAATTGTAGGTAGGATGTTGGGCTGTTCGTGTCCCGTGTAATACTAAAAGTCAACGTTGACTAACCCTTCACATGACACTAATTTACTCACGTACGTAACTTTGTTTATGTGAAAAAAACAGACTTATTTGAACCCAAACTGAGATCTTTTCCTTAACCTAACCAAGTGGTTTTGTTTGAATTCACAACGTTAACCACGTGTTTAAACTGACGAGTTGGGAATGAGAACGGCAACCTTAAAATGCGTTGACACGACTTGCAAAATGACGTGTCAACCATGAGATCACGTTGGATCATAAAGCCGCTATCGGCTACCTGCACAGCACCAAACGGCAGACTCACAGTTAGCAGCTAGCTGGTGAATCAAATGGAGATTTAGGAGCTAAAGAGCCAGATATTTCCCTCAGGGTTGGACGGGAGTAAACAAGAGCTAAAAGCTGAGTGAATTGCATTCACTAATACGACTCCAAATGCTAATGTTGTTCTACGTCTGCTGGAAGTGTAAATAAGCAGCTGTTTGCTAGCATGTTCGCCATACAATCTTTATAAGTCAATAATATGTTAATGTTGTGTTTTTAGCTTGTTACACTGCCCCCAAGTGGCCATAAATAGCAAATAATGCAGATTTAAAGTATTATCTGTGAAAAAAAGAAAAGAAAATACAGTTGTTGTTATTATGTGGAATGTTACAAAAGGAGGCTAGCACAGTCTGGCAACAGACTGGAACAGTCAATAATTCATTCATTAAGCCATAGTAAGGGAATAAATGTGAATAAAGCCATAACGGTAATTACAACTCATCAACACCTTATTGTTGCTGTCGAGCGAAAACCTCGTATGTCCAAAACCGTTGCTTTTCAGGAAATTAAAAAAGGGCTAATTTGAATTTTATTGAGCTATTTTTCTCAAAGTCAGGTGAAATCATCTCGTCACTGTTTAAATATTTGTAAAGCGTGGCCAATTGCATTGATTTATGAAAGAAAATTTAAATAATGAAATATGGAGATGCAAGGTTTCTGCCCAACAGCGACGTTATATAATATACTTTAAAAGAGAGTGGTACCCAGCACTTAAATGTTGAGATGGAGCTTATTTAATCACGTACGGTTAGTTTATTTTGTAACAATGCATCATATATTATAAGCTTACTGTAGCCTAAAAATAAGCTATATAGCTGCCGGATAAATGTAAAGGTATAGAAAGGGCAACACTTTCCTCTTAAATGTATAGCATGGAATGGAAATCTGACGTACAGATTGGACCCGAGCACAGTACTTGTTCCAGTAAATGTACTAAGTTACTTCCCACTCCCACAAACAGAAGAAAACAGAAGACAGACTGTGTGATGAAGCTTAAGAAGAAAGCCAAATCTTCAAGTTGTAAGAGAAGGTTTTATTACCAGTGCTATTTACATAGAAATAATACAGCCTTTTAAATGCACACACACGCACGCACATGAGCACGCATACGCACATCCCCAAGCGGTCAAGCACACACACACACACACACACACACACACACACACACACACACACACACACACACACACACACACACGCTTTTGTATCCAAGAATATCTCAATACATCAGAAATAAGACACACTCTCTCTAGATCTTATACAATGTCCAAAAGGAAACGCAAATAATCTCAAAACAATATTTCAAGTAGAGAGAACTTTTGTGGACAAACAGCATTACAAGTGTTGGATGAGTTTAGCTTAAGACGTTGTTGTGTGTGACAAAACAAGAGCTGAAAGACGAGATGGATTTGACAGCGTTATGGGAGGTGTTGTTTCAAATAATAATCAGCTAACCTGGTACGTGTCCTTTCAGAAGCTTTATTATAAGGAGAGGTAAACATATTTGTGTTTCTTTTAATGTAGTTCCACAAAGGCTGACTTTTCAAATTGAGGCCCTGATGAAACTTGAAGCATCAGAATTATTCATTGTCATTATTTAGAGAAAAAAACAACATGAATTTGTCCTCTTCGGCACAAAGATGTTCCCAAACACACAGCCGGACGCTGCTGCTGCTGCTGCTTTGAGCTGATTTTTAATTCAGTGTGTCTTAAGGCCACTAGATGGCGATGAGCGCTTCAGAGCCAACAGAGGCAATGTCACAGATGTTGTCTGCCCCCTCTTTTGTTTTCTCTCTTTAGAGAAAGGAGACCTCAGCTGTTGAAGTAGATTCTCCATTATGGGTTCAATGTTCTTTTGAAAATCATTTCCATTAAAACATGTTTTTTTTAAAGGGACAGTAACAAAAGGAAGGTCAGGTGAAGCAGTCTGCTGAGCAGAACTATCAGGGCTGGCTGTGTGTGTGTGTGTGTGTGTGTGTGTGTGTGTGTGTGTGTGTGTGTGTGTGTGTGTGTGTGTGCTTGAGTGTCTGCATAATTGTGTCCGTGTTTTGAATAATAGTATAGACATCCTTCTTTTGGGCTATGGTCAAGAATGCTTTTTGTGCATTAAGGGACTCAAAATTGAGATGTGTGCTTAAAAAGTCAATGTAAGCATTGTGTGTGTGTGTGTGTGTGTGTGTGTGTGTGTGTGTGTGTGTGTGTGTGTGTGTGTGTGTGTGTGTGTGTGTGTGTGTTTGTGTGTGTACAGTTTCTATGAAGAAGCAGCCTTTGATTTGAAATGTCTTACAGAGAAGAATGTTTTTAAAGCGACGGTTTTGACTAATCGTGTCTCGATTGCCAGCTACGTATTTGTATATGAACATTAAAGCGTGTATTAAAACCTGTTCCTTTGTCTTTTTAAAGTTTGAGGGTAGAGCGGCAACTTAACAATGAACAGAATGAAAAAAGTAATGCTTTAAAGCAACGTTTTAACAAAAACAAACAAATGTGGTGAGAAATGAAGAGAACCAAAGATGTCCCCGTTGGCATTTCTCTCTAATGTGCTCGTAGAGCTTTAGAAGATACCTTTGTTAATAACAAGGGGAAGGTGAGAAGCATTTTTGCTGGGTGGAATCACAATTTTATTTTATTTTTTTAATAATTCAAGTCCAGTAATCCAGGAAGGGATATGCTTTGGAGTGTCTACTGGGCAGCAAATATTACTTTTTCCAGCAGCCTGTCCCGTTCTTGATTCCATTTCTTTCAGTTCGTCAATTATTGTGAAAATCAGTCCGTGATTTTAAAAAGTCCTCCATAAAAATGTCAGCTGTATTTTTCACTCCACAATGTGTGTTTTATTGTAATCATCTCCTGAATTAACTAGGTTGACATTCAGCCTAGGAATGGTCCCTGTGGTTTGTCCTTTACCAGGCTGTGGTTTCACCCATCTCCTGGCCTTGGTGGGACATCGGAGCGCTGTAGCTGGAGTTACTAGCCAAGGAGAAAGGAGGACTGGGTCCGCCCCCATAAGCCTCCCCCGGGACAGGCTGCAGAGAGCTTGGTAAGCCCGGCTCCGGACTGGGGGTTTCCGCGTGGGAGATCATGTCCGTGAACCTTTGGTCGTCTGAAGGGTGGTGCCCTGATCCCTCCATGGCTCCGGGTCCAGAGCCCAGGACGTAGAGAGACTCGGCTGGAGACTGAGCCTGCGAGGATGGGGGGCCGTGGGGGAAGAAGTCGTAGTTACTCCCTGGTCCATAATAGTCGCCTTGGTATTCTGAGGAGAGACAGGGGAATACACGGGGTTAGACTTTCTATCAAAAGACTTTGAATATACAAAGTTCCCCACAGCGGTGTGCGACTTTCCACACACCTCCACCCCTATACCTAAGTGGTGAAATTGATCATGTCAAATTTCTAACCAACCTGTCTCCAACAGCCTCATTTGAGTGTATAAACAACTCCACACTTCTCCACCTCAGTTCTCTCGCATTTTTACACACTGCATTCATCTCCTTCACTCATTCAGCTCGCAGCCGTGCGTGCACCTCGATGGATTCCCCTGCTGAAACTTCACGATTTGGATGAGGAACTCTAAAATGAGATTCCAGGCTCCCCGCAGCGCTGCCAGGTCCTGTCAGCTGCATCTCTCTCCGTCATGTCGGATGCAGCTTCCGGCAACATCCCTCTCCCGTATACCTCACTGGGCTGTGGCTATTTCCTGAGCTACACACATCACGCTCCAATTATTTCCAGCATGCAATTCAACTGGGGCTGCAGATAACAATTGTTTTCCTTATCAGCTAATCTGACAAAGGTTTTTCTTGATTAATTGATTAATCGTTTGGTCTTTAAAGCATCATTAAATAGTGCAAGATGCCCATCGCAATTTCCCTAAAGCCCCATGGGACAGCTTGTTTTGTCCGACCCACAGTCCAAACTAGGGCTGAACGATTTATCGTTTTCGCGATTTGTAAGAATGCGATTAGCTAATGGTGAAGACCACGATTAATCAAATGTGCAATATTTAGTTGAATTTTTGGTGAAACATTTGGTTTAAAAAATTGTATTCCTATTTTTATTATTATATTTACTGTTTTTTCCATAAAATAAATGCTGGATTAATGTTACATAATCACAGATTGCTTACAGAAATGTCCTATTTTCAGTGGATTTTTCATTTATTTATATTACTTTATTTAACATGATGGTAGAAGGTGTAATATGTAGATGCTGCCGTGGAACCGAGGCGTATCAGACATTTCAGTTTGTACTGTTAAGTACTGATATTTTTTTTTTTATTGGAATTGTTTTTTATTATTATAACTTTAACTTTTGTGATAAATGTTCTGTGTTTGACTGTTCAATGTTCCATGTTTTCTAAAAGAAAATCACTTATTTTCTGGCAATTCATATCTATGTTCTCATCCTTGCATAAGAATATAGATCAGTTTTGATGTGTCTCAAGATGTTATAATGATCCATGACATGTTTCATCTGTTACACAGTGAATATTGAACTTTAGCTAAAAAACAAATCGCAAATGGAACCGTAATCGCAATATCTGGCAGGAAAAAAAACGCAATTTGATTTTGTTTCCCCTAAATCGCTCAGCTCTAGTCCAAACCTCAAACATATTCAATTTACAGCAATATAAACTGGAAAGAAAAAAACAGCAAAGCATCCAACTAATTGTTGGCCGATTGACTAATCAGTACATTTAGTAATCGTTTCAGCTCGGAATCCAGCATTATTGCTCCTGTGGACACCGGTTTTGAATTGCCCATTCCAACCACACCTGGCTGCTTTTCTATCCTCAGGCACAGTGTTGGATCATCAATAGTTTTCCACATGAGTGGAGTCAGTCGTGGCAGTGACAGGTTTACCCTTGCTCTATTTTCATCTTTACAGTGAGAACAATTTTTCAGCATCACAATCATCGTCAGACAAAATTGTGTATCAAAAACACATTAAGTCTGTTTACATGTCAGCAAAGCATTAGGAAGTTCTCTGTTGGGGCCTACATTCAATGATGTCATGCATATATCCACACACAGGACACAACAATGACTTAAGATCTTATTGTAATTCATCCCATTTTGTACACTTTTCTAATTTACACTGCTGTTCAGTGTAACTAGTGTTATCTTTATGAGCCTTTTCTGGGCTTCTAACCTCCCTTGTACAATGTCTTACTGTGTATCAAAGCCATATCGTTAATAATGTGCGACTAAACAACATTAAACTAACCGAAACACATATGCACTAAGCAGGAGCGAGGGCTTCTTTAGTCTGTACATTTTTCCTACAGTAAATGGCGCATGAAAAGTCAGGGGATCAGCAAAGTCCGTAGGATTCATCCTCTGATGAACGTGAACGTCTGTGATATAACTCATTTAAATATTTATTATCGTTATGTATTGAAACTCCAACTTTAGGTTTGAAATATTTGAGCAAAGCTTGATTCATGACTGATGTTTTTCTTGTCTAAAATATTCCGTGGCGTTTACTTGAAAGCGCTGCAGCAGAAACTGCCACAACAATGACAGAATACAGCCCAAATTCCTTGCTTTCACAAAAGAAATCTGCAGCGCACACTCGGATTTACAATTAATCTCTCCCTAACCTCTAACAATGACTGACATGTTCCCGCCTCTGAGAGGTTGCGGCACAGTTCGGGTCCCCGACTAACGTTTGAGGTCTCTATGTATATTCATATTATTCCTCTAACATGAAGACAATATCATTTGTTGTTTATGAATTTACTGAGTCTCTAAATTGATCCTGAATGCTGTCCATTACAACCAGGATTCATAACAAAGGGTTAAAGGGTTGCAAAGTATTTATAAAAAAGTAATATATATAGTAATATCTAGCTATGCAGAAACCTTTGTATTTATGTGCCCAGGTTTTGAGATATTTGTCTCTATGATTGAGTTTGAAAACACCCTTCAGGCCATAGATTCAGAGTAACCCGGTTCAAGAGCAATAGAAATAAAAAACTCTAGTAAAAACTAGAGATTGCTGATGTAGCATTGCGTAAAATAGTGTTGTGTATATTGTATGTACAGGAAAAAAAAATTGTACTTTTTGCTTTTTGTATTGTTGTCGTTTGGTTTATTTGTGTTGTTTTTATCTTGCACTCCTGACTGCTAATCAAATTTCCCATCCGGGGTAATAAAGTGACTGAACTGAACTGAATGATTCCTGCCTCCACCCCAATCCAACGGTAGTGAAAGGAATCTCTAGTGCTCCCAGCATTGAATAATTAGACACTGAACATGTATTTTCACAAACAATGTCCCTTTTGGATAATTAAGGAGCTGTAAATAGTTTATACTGTATAGGGACTATTTCTTCGGTAGTTCCGATGACAATTGCTTACAGGTTGTACTGTGGATTCAGAATAACAGAGAAGCTGTTTGTAATGCTATCAGCACCCAAAAAATTAATTTGACTCCTTTGAATTGGACTAGAGGTAGGAATTTCCCTTTAGATGGTCTATATCTACAACGTTCCACTTCCGGGATTGCTCCGGTGCCGCAGAATTTTTTTTTGCCGATGTCCGTTTCCTTTTGCTTTCTTTGTGTTGGAATTTTAAACTCCAGTAGATTTGTGAAGACTATGGTTAACTGCTGTCTGCAGGGTAAATCCAGACAGCTAGCTAGACTATCTGTCCAATCTGACTTTTCTGTTGCACGACTAAAACAACATTTTGAACGTACACATTTTCCACGAAAACAAGTTCCTTCTCGAGGCTATTTTGCAGAGGCTCCGTGCGAGGCTTAACGCCGCCCAAGGCGATTGTGATTGGTTTACAGAAATGCCAATAAACCACAGCTCGTTTTTTCTCCCATCCCGGAATGCTGTGTGGACTAGCCAGACCCTCCCCCGCAGTGCTGTGGAGGAAGATCTGGCAAAGCGAGCCTAACCTGTATATAACGCAATAGGTAAGAAACTTGTATTTTCTTTGTTCTTTTTTTTTTGTCATTTGGGTGAACCAACCCCTTATTGTTTCCAAGCAGTGCACATATGAGTCCAATCCAGAGTGCCAAACCACTTTGAGATCCATCCAGTATAAATTTGGACAAAAGCAAAACAACCAGCAGCTGAGCTCCTCTTGCAGTCTCTCAGAGCAGCCCTGTATGCCTGTGGTATGTTCTTGTTATATCTCATATTTGTCTGTTAAATATATAGCTACAACCAGCAGCCAGTTAGCTTAGCACAAGGACTCATTCTCATTTGTTTAATCCGTACAAAAATCTGTGTAAAAAGTTGTCGTTTTTTTTTACAGGGTTTTATGCCAAGATATAGCAAGTTTGTTACCTGTGGACAGAGCTAAGCTTGGTGTTTTTGGCCGTTTCCAGTCTTTATGCTAAGCTAAGCTAACCGGCTTCTGGCTGCAGCTTCATATTCAACACAGGCCCGAGAGTGGTGTTGTTCTTCTTATCTAACTCTCTGCAAGAAAGCCAAAATATTCCTTTAATCAAAAACCAGAGACTTCTATCTCCAAACACATCGCTGCTGTATTATCAATCTGACTGCACAGTGATGCTCTGAACCCAGCCACAGTCTCAAAGGGATGACGACGTGTGATGTGAAGTGCTGATATGGCAAAAGTTACAGCGGACTGGGGGCCTGGGTAGCTCAGCTGGTAGAGCGCGCGCCCATGTATAGAGGTTTACTCCTCAACACACTGGCCGTGGGTTTGGCTCAGCTCTTTGCTGCATGTCATTCCCCCTCTCTCTCCCACTTCATATCTTCAGCTGTCCTATACAAATAAAAGCCTAAAATGCCCCCCCCAAAAAAAATCTTTAAAACAATTAAATACACATATTTAAAAAAAAGTTTAGGCAGACTGATTTTTGACGGTGATATTCCCTAAAACTATCTCTTGAGTTGTTTATGAGGAATAAAACCTGTCAGAACAGTTTATAAAGGATCCATCCCCTCCACATGTAGCCAATTACTTCGCACAGCGTTTGCATCCATTAACAATTACAAACCTCCACCTGCCTCCTGCTTCCTTCTCTCCGCTTCTGTATTCTCCGTCCAAATCTACACCCTGCCCCCTCTGCTCCACATTACCTCAGTTACATTCAATCCATTCTGTTTCCAAACCACCATGAACTGAGATCGATGCAGGCTTTATCCCGCTGCCCCAGATGTTGCACTCGCATTTCTCCACTCGCACCAGATGTTCCCCTCACTCCTATTTCAGTCTGAACGGGCACAAGCAGGAACTAACAGGTTCCATATCAAGAAATACGTTGCCTAATTAGAACAATTGCATTTATTTGCTGCTGCGTGTGGCTCTTTTTCGAAATTGTCAAGAGAAACAATAAGAGCTGACACGACTTTCGGAAACAAGCTAATTATTTGATCTCACAAACAGGCCCCTGGTAGGTTGGCCCGACCTCGAGAATAAACAACGGGCTTGTGTGGCCTGCGCGGTGTGTGTGTGCGTGTGTGATGGGGGTGGGGATTTGATGGAGGGGGGGGCGTTGGCTCTGCAAACTATAATTACACGCACGCATACAGACGCAGCACACCACTCACAGGCATTCCTCCTTCTAAGCAGCAGCAGAGGAGCAGAAGGAAGCAGCGGGCTCAGATAAAGGCGAGCAGACTGGCCTGTGCTGCTGCTGCGGCACAAAAGGGTGTGAAAAGCAGCGTGCAAAGAAAGCGAGAGAGACGCAAGTGAGGGATGAAGGTTTTGTCCTCTGTTTTTCCCCTCCCACTCTCTGCGCAGCAGCCTTGGCGGCTCCAGTTTATTGTAGACTCAATGCCTGGGCCATTCAGGTAGATGTGCAGGTGCTGTGTAGAAACCACGGCTCTCATCCCGTCCGTGAAAAACAAACTACTGATATATATGACAGGTGCATATCTGATTTATTCCTGCCGCTCAATGTGGAGCTGTGTTAGCGCGCTGTTGTTACATGCTGCCCCCCTGCTATAGTCTTCAAATGGGTTTTTTTCGCGATCCAGACGATTTTTTCTTTTAGTCAAGTGGTCTTGACAAGCGTTTGGAAGGAATATTGATTTGAAAGAGTCTTGACACCCGACTGGAGATCACATTGTGCTCAAGCACGCGTCATTAGAAAAGAAAACTACAGTGCTAAGAAAACAGCTTATCATCTTATCAGCGATTCACTTTCACATGTGGAAAACAACAAACCAGGCGCACCTCATCTCCAGCATCCAATTGAAAGAAACTTTCACAATTTAATAGCTATAGCAACTATTTGACAAACTCAAACACAAATTCTTCTGTGCAATTAAAATTCCATCCGTTTTTTAAAGGCTTTCTGTGTTCCAGGTCAGCGCTACGAATACTTGTTTTAATTTGCAATGTCCAGGTCAGTGAATGAGTTTCACCTCTACATGTTTTCACCCCATTAGAGCCAGCCAAAAGAATTTCATCTTTACTGCTAAAGAGGGTACAGCTGGGTATAGTTGACCATATAGGTTATACTCTAGTATAAGAAATACATTTTGATATGAACGTCATGTCAGTCTATTTGCTGATTGGAGTTAATATCTTCTGAATATGTATCTTTGATCTTTATCTTTAAGTCAAGATATTTTCCAAAGCCTCTGTTTTTTCCTTTAACACTTCGAAGAATTTATCAAAACTACTTTTAATGTATCGACTCCTAATGTGTTACTTTCCTTGAAAAAAAAAAAAAAAAAAGTCTTACAATAATTTGTTGCAGATTTATTTTCAAGGAGGAAATTAGCAAAGTCTTGGAAGTATAACGACGTTCAAGACGTGAGTTTTTTTTAAATCAAATGCGGTTATCTTTAATGGCTATAAGCTTTCATCTTCATTAAAATGTAAGACTCACACATTTCTTTTGCAGAATCTAATAAATACGGGTGTTGTGCTAAGGCCTGCAATTAACGATTATTTTCATTGTCGATTCATGCGTCGATTATTTTATCGATCAGTTGTTTGGTCCGTAAAATGTCAGAGAATGGTGAAAAATGTGGATCAGTGTTTCCCAAAGTCCAAGAAACTATACATTCACATTTAAGAAGCTGCAATCAGAGAAACTTTTTTTCCCCTAAAAAACGACTCAAACTGATTAATCTAAATAGTTGCTGATTAATCTAAATAGTTGCTGATTAATTGAATAGTTGACAACTAATTGATTAATCCTTCCAACTCTATGTGTTTGTGTTCTGAAAAAGTTTAGGTAAATCAAGATGAATTGTGTCTATTGAGCTTATAGGCTTGACTGAAGAGTGCCCACCATGCTGTGGTGTGATTGGATTCATCTGTTCCGCTCTCAGGTGTATACCAAGTGGCATTATGTGACAGTTGGGCAGGTTAACGCTTATTGTGAGCCTTCAAAATCTTTACGTGTATGTTTCATTTTCCAGAGTGAAATTTTCCCTGAACATACGCTGACTGACTGAACAGTCCCCAAGGTTAGAGTCAAACCAAGGGCTGATCCTACAGTATGTTGTATCTTTGAACAAAAGATGAATAGATTAAAGAAAATCATGCGGCCCTCGATGTCCAAACAAACCACCCAGAGGTGACATCTGCAGTCGATAAAGAACAACCTTTACGTATGTAATCTTCCTGCAGCCTGACACCATAACCAACAACCGCGTTGATCAAGGTTGCAATTAAGTTACACAATATCACATTTCAAGTGAGAATGAGACCAGCATAGATATTGTTGTTGTGATTACATTTGCCTGGATTGGACCAAAAAAAAGGTGCCAGCACCCCAGTTGAGCAGTTCCATGACAAGATCAACATTCCATGCAGGCACGGCGTTATGCCTGCACTTTTCAACAGGCCCACCCAAAACTTTTCTTCAAAAAACATTAATTAATTAATATATTATAATTTGGTGAAGAATTATTAAAATCGGCAAATAATCTCATAATTTGTGCTTAAATAGTCTAAATGTTTAGTTTTCAAAAACAATTTTAAAAAACTGGTCATGTCTATTTTTATGTTTCTGCGCAAGTTCAGCAGACTGTGAGGTTCGGATCGGATGTAGCTTGTAGGTATGCTAGGCTAGCTCCCAGTGATCTGAGAGTGTGAAAATCATTTCCAGTAAAGGACAATGTTGCAACAGTCGTTGTTTAGGTACCTTAAACGTGCACGAACGGTCTCAGAGTCATCGCGGCAACCAGGAGATGAAGGAGAGCTGAGATCCACAACGCCTAGCACATCTTTGTCCCGGACACCGCAGGAGGCTAGCGAGGTTAGCGCGGCTAGCGCCGGTGCTAGTGCCTCTGTCTCTGACTAGCGAGTGGATGATATGAGCCCTGTGGATCGGTCTTCTGTGGATGAGCCCGCAACTCAACCAGTGCTAAAGTATCCGGTCGCTTCTCCTGCTTTAGGGAGTTTAATTGTGTAGGACCGCCAGATGATAACTGTAAGGTATGTGAAGGCTACTCTGCCTGTATTGTATTATGTCGTTATATGAGATATATGGATTAAAATAATCGACCCGCTACAGAAGCTGCAGGCGCAGTTCTGTTTCTATAGCTTGTTACTGTTGTCAAGTTGTTGTTCCCTCATGGTTTTCTCTTGTTATGGCCAATGATGCTTTGGGGCTTGTAAATGCGATTAATTTATTGGTTTTAAACATGTTGTAACATGAATCATCACACTAATGTAAGGAAATAACTTGAGTGTTGTTTTACATGACATATGACGTTGTCAGTGAACACGTTCTGTGGCCGAGTATTGATTGAAACTGTCGGGCAGTGTTGTTGATCTGTATATTGTTGAAAACTTAAAACAATTGAACAGAATTGTGAAATTTTCGGTCTCATGTTATACGAGCAGAACTAAACTATGTTTTGGGGAAATATTAGATTCCTGACCACTTTTACAGTCGATAGGCCTTAGGTTAGGAGAGATGCGCTATAGCGCAGCCAGGTATGGTGCGTAATGGAGATTCTTTTGGTCAGAACCAAGGAGAGCGATCGCGGATAGGTCCGTCCTTTGAACCGACAATTTTTACAATGCAACAACATATTTAAAGACCATCAAGCTATTACAATGTTTATTATGTAAGCACATATAATATATATAATATAACAGTATATTAGTCAGTCATTTGTATTAGGTTAAACAGTGATTTGATAACGTTTTTAATTTAAGGCCCACCCACAATTGGTCTGGCCCATCCAAAACTGGAATCCTGGCGCCGTGCCTGATTCCATGTGATATATTTATAATCATACTAGAGTATATCTTGTAGTGGTGACCCTGAAGAGTCGACTATTCGATCTAAGGAGCCTAATTTGACTACCAATCTCAGTCGCATCAATGCAATGTCTGAAAATATACTTATGAAACAAAAGATCATTCTATTCGGGCTATATGGGGGTCCTGAATGTCTGATTTTACATAGATAGATAGATAGATAATTAGATATCAGGCAATTAAATAACAATTAGAAGTAAGGGTGCCAGCACTAAGTACTGCTGGGTACCGGCCCATTTTAGGCACTGGATACAGATAAAGCTGCAGGACAAACAGGACCGTGCACTTCATTTTTATTAGTTGCATGTATTGGCAGAAGCGAATCCTTTATTCCTTACCTCCGTAGTAGCCGTAGGCCCCAGGACCTAAAATGTCAGGATCCTCCAGCCTGCCTCCCAGGGGCCTCATCCTCCTCGGGCCCCTGAAGAAGGCGTGCCGCCGGGCCCCCAGAGCACTCAGCTGCTTCATTCGTCGCTCTTTGGATCTTCTGTTCTGGAACCAAACCTGCATCCAACAAGACAGACAGGAGCCCCGTTAGAAGGGTTTCAGCTTTTGCTTCAGATTGCCACTACTCCATTCCCCGACCACGCCATGCCAAAGTATAAACCATGTCGTTGTATAAGACTCAGACTCTAATCACAATCGCAACAAGACTCAGTCTGTTGCAATGAGGCATAACTGACAGAATTGAAAACAAATTATTATGTATCAACTCATCATTTGGATCCTGATCATTTTAGGTAATTCCCCTGATCTGTTTAATGTCATGTTACAGAGTTTGTGTTAGAGCCACAATTCAAATGCATTATTATTTTTTTTAATAATCATCCCAGTTACCTGACAGCTCTTTAACCATTATTTTGAGTATTTCAATTAGCAGTAATTGAGGTTTACATTCTTGGATCTCAGCATTAAAATGACTGTAAAAAAATCAACTAGTTAAACGTCAAAGTAAAAGCAGTTACACTTCACAGAAAAAGCTATAACTAACCAAATTTAAGAATAACAAATATCCCAGTGCAATATCACAACTACATAGGGTTTGATCATTTAACTAACACCACTTAAGTAATTTACTCTTTTATTCATATAATAGAAATGTTACAATATATCTTTGAAAAGCACAAATTACCAAAGACCAACTTAAGAAGTGAGGGAATGCATAAAAATGCTCCGTTTGAAATGCAGTGGCTTATCTATGGCTGAATATAAGACTCTTAGAAACTGGACCCAGAATTTTCATGTTCCTGTTGTAAAATGAAAAGCAAAGCAATTTAAATGTACCCCAACACAGAACCTAATGCACAAGTTAAAATAAACTGTCAAAGCCACAAATCAGAGCGTAAAAAGCCTTATCGCTAACGTTAGATAAACTGTCTTTGAAGAGGAACAAAGGAGGATTTCACTACACACCATATGGAAGAATATCTGCATTATAAGCACATAACACATCTTGTTTCACTGCTGCATAATGGTGTATGCTCACCCCAGCCAGGCTACACCAGAGGCAAAATCCCACTGTGCTGCAGATTAACAAAAAACACACACACAAAAACACCTAAAACCACTTAGGCTCTGTTCTATGTGCTCCAGCGGCAAAGGCGACACCTGCTTATTGAGAACAATCGTCTAACTGTAGGGTACATTTTTATGGAAATGCTCTCGCTCCCCTCGAGAGAGCGTTGCTTAGGGATTACATGCGCATGCTGGAGAAGCAGCGTGGCTCACAGGGCTCCCCGTGTTGAGAGCAATGGTATTTAACGCACAGTGAACGAGGAGGAGGAAGATGACGAAACAGAGCCTCCATTTTGGCTCCGAGCAACACAGGGGCGGGGATCACTGGACGGAGGGATGGACTGCCCGGCGGCCTGATTGATTTATTGACCGTTTGATTGAGCTCTGTTGATGCAGCTCTCTCTCTCACACACACAAACACACACACACACACACACACACACACACACACGCAGCAGCCTACAGTATATGATATAGATGAGGCGGTGGAGAGGCCCTGGTCTGCTCTAATAAGCGGTGGGAACAGGCTGGAAGTGAGTAAGAGCAGAGTGGTGGGAAAGGGGAGGGTGGTATGTAAATCTGTGAAATCAGCGATAATTACAGTGAGTGCACAAAAAGCCACATATCACAGTTGGCAGAGATGGTGCTAATCATCCTGACACAGTCTGCACCCAGTGTGTGTGTGTGTGTGTGTGTTAAAAGACAGACACAGAGATAGAGTCCAAAATAGTGTGTTATGCTCGCGTTATTCTGCCGAACATGTTTGCGTGTGGGGTTCCTCTCGCCTTTGGCATAAACAAGACTCCCCTTTCACTAATTTCGTGGCTGTGCAACATGTTTGATTACTGAAATAAAGCGCCGTCGGAACAAAATAAATGTATTTCTTAAAAAAAAAAAAAAAGAAAGAAAAAACATAGGATTTATTATATCCATGCATCAGTGATTTGGATTACTAGATCTTAATTTCAGAGCACAAATGAACGCCTGCAGATATGGATACAGCAGCGTGGGAACTGGATGCAAATGATAGGAATAAAAAAATAGTGGCATGAGCACCACCACATTTGAAAACCATCTCTCTCTCTCTCTCTCTCTCTCTCTCTTTTTAAGTAAAGCATTAAATAAAAGCATCAAACAGATTAAAAATTCCAAAAGTTCTAAATTAAATTAAAACTTTGAATTTGGTCTATGTTAAATATTAAAAACACAGCATTGTGGGGAAAATAAAACTCATTTTGGGGAAACACTGCTTCCACATAAGTGTTTTATACTTAAACCGTTTTTAGAAAGCTAATTTAAATGCAAAATGACAAAAAAAATCGTTTCTATTATTAGCTTATTATTTGAGAAATGTCCATCAAATGCAAAAAAAAAACAAAAAACATTCACATACAGAATGCGTGGTAGAAAATATCACTGTGGATGGATTTTGCTGTTAACGGAGCCCACGTCATGTTGGGACATTTCTCTAACAGATGACGAGGCCTTCAATTAGAATCTCGAGTGACGTCACTGATTGATATAATCCCGTCATTTCTCTCTTGATTTGTCTTTGTCTCTGCAGAGTAGACCCTCCCCCGGTTCAGCCCCACCGAGCCCACACTAAACACAAACAGCTGATCTTTACCTGGATGACTCGCATGTTTAGTCCCGTTTCCTGGGCCAGCTGTTCCCGGATGTGCCGGGTCGGTTTCGGCGTGGCGACGAACGCGGCCTTTAACGTCTCCAGTTGCTTGGCCTTGATGGTGGTCCGGGGCCCCCGACGTTTGGTCCCAGAGTTCTGCTCCTCGTTCTCAATATTGTTCGTTTCCTTATCTGAGGACGTGGAATTGTCCGTCTCCTTTATGTCGTCCTGTATTGGGTCCTGCAGATCCGGCGATAAACTCCTATCTGTACACGACGACACTGGGGGGGGAACCAACAGGACGAGGGTCACGATCCGAAATGTCAGGGGGAGAGAGGATTTAATTAGGCCTGGACATGCACAGCGGCGATACAGGGAAATATGCATTCAAAATATGTTATAGTTGACTGAAATATATATATATATATATATATATATATATATATATATATATATATATATATATATATATATATAGAAGACGAAAAAGTCACTCGGATTAGATCTGTAGCCTACGGTTTCTGCACGCATGTTTCTTTTCTTTATGTTGCCTATGCTATTTTTTTTTTATGTATTTATTTGTAATTTGCAGATTTGATGTCTGACGTGTTAATAAAATAAAACAAATTCAACGTAACTCGGACTATTTCTCATTTAAGGCAACACAACTTGCACACATCGACCTATGACATGTAAAATAGCACATCTTATGTCCATAATGTGCCTGTAAAGAAGCAGGGAGTGTGCTATCAGGATGGATGAATAGACTGCGGAGAGAGGAGCGGCAAACACGGCCGGACTAACACAGCCTACTATGCTCATCCCCAGCGGATCCTGGCGTAGGCTACAATAATAGAAAGCCATTGTCCTGTGGAGGTAAATATTGAAGCCATTCATCTGACAAGGTTGTTGTGAAATGCTCTCTACGGACTGATGCAAATGTTTAACAAAAAAAAAATCTTACAGGACATTTAAAGCCTCGACCCTCGTCGATTAGTCAGATACGCATTTAGGCTATATAATATTCAACTACAACATGGCGATAAAAAAAGATTATTTTGCTTTTGCTTATTTGTATCGAACAGGAAACAAAACACACACACACACACACACACACACACACACACACACACAACACATACAGTTTATTATCGCGTTGGTTACCTGAGTTCAAATTGACTTCATTAATGGCCCCGGAGCTCGAGTAATCTTCTTTGCACACGAACTTGTTCTCGTCTATGACATAGAGCTCCTCTCCCGTGGACAGCTGCTTGTTGCACACCATGCAGGTGAAGCAGTTGAGATGGAACACCTTGCTGCGGGCTTTGCGCACCAGGTCGCTTGGCGAGATTCCCTGCAGACAGCCCGCGCATTTAGTGCCAAAGCGCCTGCACGGAACCAAATATTCATGTGAAATGTTTTTAAACAAAAGCCCAATTAACATTCAGTTTTAGGACCAAACATAAACGATAACACAAAAGCCAGCTGGTTTGGCAAAACACAATATCATATCATTATTCTTCTTTCTTTTTTTTTCTTTTTTAAATCGACATTTTATGTCTACAATCCCGTAGACACTCACGAGCAAAGGTCCAGAATGAAATCTTTTTTTTTAAAGCAATTTGACAGCATTGTAGTAAATATTATCGATGCATTCAAAAGCTTGCTTGTAGAAGCCAATCCAGAACAAATGAGTGCATAAAAAGTCTCAAAAGGTAGAATTTCATCCTCATAAATAAACACAAAATGAGGGGAAAACTCCAAGAGGTTCTTTTTTTTGGGGGAAAAAAGACCCCCCATTCAACTAGGCTGGCTACGGGCCTGATATAAATGTGCATATCTGTGGTAATATAAATATAAATAAAATGTGTTATTAAAGCATTATAATTTGGTAAGAATACATTATTCGAGCATTTACACTAATAACAGAGATCAAATTGTAATAATGGTAAAACTATTCTACTGTCAAGCTAATAATATACCAACAAATAGCAGCACACAATAAAAATAAAAAAAAATATATATATATATATATATATATATATATATATATATATATATATATATATATATATATATATATATATATATATATATATATATATATATATATATATATAAGAAGAGGATTAATAGGGCTAAAATTCACAATAAACAAAAGGCATGTCTACTTGCCAGCAACTGGCAGTATTAGTAATAGCGGTGGAAACCATTCAAACGGAAATTAAAAATTAAATTAAAAAAAGTCAGGCTTTCTATTAAAAATAAAAAGGATGTGGAAAAAAAAAAACTCGTGCTCATTATTTTGATGGAGGTGCTCTGACAATAACCCCACGCAAAACGTATTAGTGACAATCAACACATTGTAGCCGCGTATATATAACAGGATTAAGCAGAGTAGGAGCATCTTAGCGTGGAAATCTTCTCTTAATCCATATTCACCCGCTTAAATACCGAGGGGGAAGAAGACTCATCAATTTGATACACAAATAAAACCAAAAATGAATTCAGCAGAATGCCCCTCCTGGTTGGGAAGAAGACGTGGTGACTGTTTTTTTTTTTTTTTTTGGGGGTGATTTCATGATGGAAATAGGTGAAAGAAATCACACCTGAGTGATATAAACAGTTAGTGTTTATCACCTGAGGCTTTTTATTGAGAGTTTTAGGAGATATTCGAGGCTCACTTTGGGCCTGCTGTACCTGGATTTTCAGTCGGCCTATCCGGTGGGGGGGGTGGTGGGGGGGTGCTTTAAGCCTCTGGGTGAAAGCAAGCAATCCTTTTGTGGAGCATTGTTTTTAACACTAATGTAGGCTTGTCTCTCCATTTGCAATGGTATCGCTCCACTGTTCCTCTCTTTCACATGCATGGCCAAGCCCGCCCCCCCAGCGAAAGGGCACAACTCTACTTACACAACAAATGGACATATTAGGGTGATTACTGTTTCGCCTGGCTAATGGCTGGCCATTTAAATCCCACCGCTTGATGGGACCTGCAGTAATATGATGGCCAAGGCCGCGCGAGGCCAATAATAGCCCGTCCGGACAAAAGCCTAATGTGTCTTACATGTCATTAGACAATTTGGGAGAAAATAACTGACACATATACGAATGAAAATGATGCTAAGGGACAAACAAGGCTTCACTCGTCACTCAATTACCTGAGACACTTTTTTAGGAATTGTGCACCGGTTAGTGCCTAATGGCTGCTTGAAAAAGTGTTGTCTGATCTGGAAAATAGATAATGTTCAGCACAGAGTGGGCTACACGTGGCTGCACAATGACATTACATTGCTGTTGTTTTATTGTAAAGGCCATATTCAAAGGCCACAATGTGACCAATATTTCATTTTAGAGAGGAATAAAAAATTTTTTTTTTTAAATAAATGAGTTATCAGTTGTACTTTTACATTTATTCTGCATGGTAACTTTTTTATTTTACATACCTGCAGGACAATAACATTGGCTTACACAGTTTTAACCTATGACTTGATATTTTGACCCTTGTGCACATAGGATTTAAGTTAAGGCCTGACTTTGTGGGCTACATGGTCTTCAATTTATTTCTACATTTTTATCAATATCGCATCCATGGAGAGTTTGACCTAATCTTACAGTGTGACGCTTATTGTTGTGAAGAATCAGAGCTGTGAATCCAGACTCTCGGTTACCTGAAAAAGTCCATTTTGCAATAAAGCTTCCCTTCCCTGGAGAAGCACTTCTCGGTGAGGTTGCAGTTGCACTCGCAGCACTGGACGCACTTGGCGTGCCAGGCTCTGTCCAGCACGTTGAGGAGGAACCGGTCCAAGATGGGCCGCTCGCACCCGGCACAGTGGACCATCATGTCTCCGGCCTGCAGGGCGCCGAGTGCCGACCTACGGACTGCGCTGCTCGGACTGGGGCAACCCGGGTCTACGCGGAACAACGTCTTGGCTCCGGGAGGGTGTACTGTCAGGCGAAAAGTGGAGAGAAACCTCCCGTTCGCAGGCGGCGGAGTGACAATCCCCGCTACGTGTTGTAGTCCTGGTCCTGTTTGCTTGCTGTCCTGGCACTTGTCACAATCCACAACCCAGAGGAGAGGAGAGATTTTCAGCCGCGCCAGCTGATGGACTGCGTAATGGACAAACCGGGCATGTTTTCCTCACGCGCGCAGTCGTTAAAACATGATTATTCACACGTGTTAATTTCTAATATTTTATCCCTCGCTCGTGCTTTGTTTTGGGTCCAGTCATTTCCTCCGGGCTCGTCTCACGCCGCCACTTTCGCATCACTGTGCCTGCGTTATCACGAGGTTTTGCCAGCGCCACGCGCACACCCTGCGCTCACATTGGATGACGCTCTCGTTAATTCCCGTGCCGGCAGAGCCAATCAGAAGACAGTTGTCATGGTTACACGTCTATAGCTGTAGCCTTCGAGCGAACCTGAATCACGCACACGCACACGCACACACACACACACACACACACACACAGTACAGAAATTCCAGGGCCGAGAGGATGCTGGCTGTTTCAGACAGAGGCCAGCTTGAAGGTTCCACGGTGGTTCACTGAGACAATGCTGTCTTTATGAGGAGACAGACATCACATAGTGCCACCAGAGAAGCTCCCCGCAACATTTTTGATGGGACCTTAAACTTAGAAGTCCACAGAACACGATGAAGGCCAGGCGATACCTGTACAACAGGCGAGGGGAAAGACGCGTTTAAATGGCACGGCGCTGCCACGGACATGAATGTGAATAGATGCAATGGGAGTGGGAGTAGCCGAACAAGGGGGCTAATGCTACACAGCCTTATAATGGCCTTGTGACAAAACGCTCCTGCATTACACTGTGTGGCCGTGCAGGGCTGCAGAGGCGGGGCCGCGGGCCTTTTCTCATGCAGAAAGCTATTTCCAGGGAAATGCGATGGATTAGGTGCAGCTCATCAATAGGGAGAGCCCGGCCGCCCGGTGCTTTAACAGAGCGGCCGCCAATCGAAGCGAATTTCAATATTTACCGAACGGCCTCGTTTTGTTAGTTTGCAGTTAAGCAAACATGCAATACGCTAATTCATGTTTAGTGGATGGGTGAGAAGCATTTTTTTTTCTATATTGATGATTCATGGTAATGACATTAGGTGTGAATTTTGACTCATTTTACACGATTATAGGTCATCCGAGACAACATTTAGAGAGGAACAGATAAACAACAGGCCTGTTAGAATTAAGAAGCTAAAAAGACAATATATTAACATTTAGTCTTATCTATCTATCTATCTATCTATCTATCTATCTATCTATCTATCTATCTATCTATATATCTATCTATAATTGTCAGTTAATTTTATGATCAGTTGCCAGAAAAAATCTAGATAAAAATAAACTGTTCAATTAATTGTCAACATCAAAAATCAACGTCAAAAATAGTCCATGTCTTGCTTAAGGGCACATTGTTGGACAGGAGAAGCCAGGTATCGAACCGGCAACTTTACAAATAACGGCCACCTTAGCTTTATGCATCTCTTACTTTCTTTCTTTATCCAAACTAATGCCTGTTTGTTTTCCTGACCGTAATGTGGCATCCTTAAATCTAACATTGATAGAACCATTAGAAGAAGTCTCCTCACCTCTCAGCTCCGGTATAATTAGTGTTGTCATATCAAAATTACACCCAAGTGTGGATTTATCCTCATGTATCAGTGGTTTAACCTGTGTATTCCAGGCCTTTGTAGAGACAACGCTGAATGAGTTTCCCCAATTATCCGAGCTCCTAACACAGCGCCCTTTAGCCTGTAAAACAAGGGAGACAAAAAAAGGGAGGGGGGTGGAGGGGGTTCAGGAGGAAACGGTGGGAAAAAGAGCATGTGAGGCAAATGCTCTTGTTTGAATGTAGCCACATCACATTGTGCGAAAGAAAAGAGAAGCCCTATTTGCTTTTGCTGTGCTGTGTACACCGAACATCACCCAAAGAGACACTCACCTGGAGAGAAATGCAGGAGCTGTCCGTGGTACTAAAGAAGGCCAGAAGCACCAAGGACAGCAACAGGCTTTTCTCCTTTCAATGGGAAATCCTACATTACATGACCACACATAGCTTCTATATAAACGTGTGTATATTAAAATGGATTCTGACAAACTGGTAACAAAACTGGCTACACTATGGCCTTGACCCTGGCGTGACATTTCATCCTCCTGTAGGGACAAAAATCTATTCTTCACAACCCTTTTAAGCTTTTTCCTTTAAAAAGGACTTTAAATCTCTATTTCCCTTTGAAGTTTGTCCCAATGAGGTTTTTCAGGTTCTGTAGATTTATGTCAGTCGGCAGAGGTTTGTACACCACACTTATATGCTTTTATTAAGAGCCATTCCATTGATACGACAGTAACACATTTCTTAATAAAAACATAAGGAAGGAACTGAAGGATGGATTGCTGTTATTCAGCACTTGAAATAAAGATCAGAAAGTTACGGAAGAGGATCCATAAAGGATCCCAAATCATAATTTTGTAGAACTATTTTATAAATAAAACCACATTTCTTTTCTGGAGGATAGAGGCTTTGTTTGTATAACCCTTTACTTGCGTGCATACAGGCCATCACAACACATATTTCTCAAGGACCAACATCTGAGCATCAGTCCCCTTTCTTTGCTAAGAGGCCTTCATGAAATACCTCCACAGCTGCACATCTCCGTGTCTCTGTCAATCTTTTTTAGAATGTAAAAGGAGAAATTTAAAACACTGCAAGCAATGGCCACAAACCCTGTACCCTTGGTGTCCCTTCAGTACGAGCTCCCATGGAATCTGCGCCCGAAGGATGACCGAAACAAAGGTTAGTGTTTGCAGTAATAGAATTTCAGGAAGTGTTTTTTTTAAATACAAGCAAAAAGAACCTTCTTCCTGGTGAAGTAGCTTGTTATTCGTGGTTGCTGCGGTGCATTGTGAGCTGAAATGAAGCCATAAAGGGAAAGAGAAGATAGAAAAAAAAAAAAAAAAAAAAAGCAGGTGCATAGATAAATGTGAGACATGGAAAGAAAAAAAAAAAAACTCCCACCTTCACTGCTCCACTCCCCTCCACACCTTGACGGCATGGACACCTGAGCAGACTTCTCCTCCTCCCTCCCCTGCAGCCGCCGTTCCATGCATGCAGTGTCACCCCAACCCCAAATACACGCACGCACACATGTACGCTCAAGACCACCTCCAGGGCCCCCTCTCTGGCAGGGCCAGTCTCAAGGGAGAGGTTAGTATGATGGATGTCTGACTGGTAGCCCTCCCTTAGGGCCTCCCTCTCCGTCACCTCTCTGCGCTCTGAATTAAAAGGCCGTTTGTCTCCTCGGAGTCCTCAGCTGTAGAGCGCCGGCCTGCAATTTCACAGCACTCAGAGAGAGAGAGAGGGAGACCATTACAGAGGAGGTTGTCAGGGGAGCCATCAGAGCCCGGACACGCCTGAGGGACTCTCTCTTTCCCCTCCATCTTTCTCCGCTCCCGTCTCCTTCTGCTCAGCCCACCAACACCTCTGTCCCACTGGAGGCAGCCAACCCTGCACTCACAAACATATCAATATTCAAGGCCTCTGTTACATTCGAGCATGTATTCACCTATATGCATAAACGCGTGTGCACATATCACACACACATGCACAAACACAGATCATTTGTCGTTTTTAAAATTCATCTCTCGCTGTTGCTGCTTAAATAAATAAATAAACACATTGAAAGATATAAAGGTAAAGCAACACTATAGAGCTTTTGAAAAAAGAAATAACACATTCTTACTCTTGGAAATGAAAACTCGAATTCATAAGAAATAAACCATACTCTTAAATAATTCAATACGCTCTGGGGATTTGCTGCAACAATCTTACTTTGTATGACCAGTTGCTTATGGTGGCTAATGCTAATGAACTGTACGTATTGCTGTATATCTGACATCACCGAGTCAGTTCGTCCTTTTGTTACATTATGTTTTAACATTCATTGAATCCCACAGTTAAAGTCACTTGTGGCCACAGGCCCGCTTTAAAGGAGAACACTGGAGTTATTCATTCCACGGAAAGACCAAAGCCAACAATGCATTAGGGGTCGAGTATGCTTGAAATAATTAGTTCGTACAACGTTTTGTCCAACCACTGTTTACATTTGATCCGATTGGCCACACTTGAAGGTGGGGCGAAAAGCCTGCGGTCATAGCCGCCTCCTCCTGCCTTTTGGGTTTCTTTCCAAAAACTCTGTGCCTTTTGCGGGTCTTTATAGTCTCCAGCCAATGAATTGAACACAGCGCATACTTTTGGACCAGCTCTCACGTTGTGCACTCGGTTGTGCACATGAAAAGTAATAAAAGTAGATGTGTGAAGGATAGAAACAGAGAGAGCTTGACAGAGACCCTCTGCACACCTTTGCAATTTTTGACTAAAGTAGCTTTGCTCATTGGATTGTCCGTTTCGAAATACCGATCAAGGCTGTGCAACGATATGATAGGTATTTAGTTTGAAGCATACAGACCCCTTTCTTCCCGTCTGTGGCATTTAACCCCACGCCTGTTAATTCATACTTAAGATGTAAATGTTTAAAACAGGTCATAAATATGTGTGTATTTTAAGTCAGTATTTCTTTCTAAAATAGCTAGGCACTTTAGTATTTTATCAAACATTACTCAAACAGGAGTAAATAGAGTTTTTGTTGGGGACTACTTTCAGCAGCGGATTAATCCACATTGGTGCTCTAGTGAGCATTTGTGGCAGCAGGACGGTGTGTGTGGGATGGAGTAAAAATAAGATACAGTGTGTGTGAAGGAACATGTCAGCCAGTGGAACAGTGTGGCTCATTGATGAGTTTTTTTTTTTTAAAAGATTTTTTTGTGTGCCATTTTTAGATAGGACAGCTTTAGACAAAACGACACGCAGCAAAGGGGTGCAGGTTGGAATCGAACCCACAACCGCTGCATTGAGGAATAAGCCTTACATACAGACGCTTGCTCTACCAGGTGAGCTACCCAGGAGCCCCATTGATGAGTCTTTAACAACAATGGAGCTCTATGGCACATAGAGAGAAGATATATCAGGCTGGGATGCAGAGAAATACTTGATTGATACATTGATTGTTGGTTTTGGTCTTTTAACTAGATCTTTTGACATTAAGAAAAATATAATATCACCACCTGTGTTTTTTTTTTTTAAAAAAAACAAATGATACATTAAGCCAATCTGTACAAACCGTACGTATCAAGAAGTCTTCCCTCCGTATGTGTTAAGAATATTTAACATTCATTTTCTCAGTATTTTCTTTGTTTTGTAGCTACAAAACATATTTTCTATTTTTTCCCCCCCTTTCTTTAAACTTTCAGCTTTTCTCTTTGTCCTGAATTAAAAACCACACGGAACTCATTTAAAAAAAAAATGCGCATGGAATTAATTTGATGTGAAGTATTTGTGATGTTATGTGAAGTGCTTTTGCTCCACATGTATCGGCACTGGATTTAATAAATGTGTTATGATTAGAAGGACAGGCAGTTCGGGAAGCTATCGTCAAGGAAAACAGACACGGCAGAAAGCTCAACTAGCACATGTAACCTTCTCAAATCCCCAAAATAAACAAATTCAAACAACCACGTTCACCTTTCAAACCTACGAGCACTAAATCCCACATTATTCCTCGCACAAACAGACACACACAGGCACGCAGACACACACAGGCACGCACACACGGTATCCTATGTAGCACTAGTGAATAGATAATTGAAGCATTGTTCCAGGTGTGCAGAAGTCATAAGTCGTTATGCAGGACTGGATATTCCTCCTGCAGTCAACCGCTGGGTAAAGTGGTGTGTGGCTCTATGCGGCACAGTGTAAAAAGAGACAGGTGGATGGGATCTGGGTAGTTGTGGAGAGTAAAAGCATGACTGCATAGCTCCCACTGTGTTGAGTTCAGCCCCCGTCATTGAGATATAATGAGGGAGATCACCTTTCACTGTGGGCCATCCTAATGAGGTAATGAATGGGGGGGGTGTGCATCGCACCTTTGCCCTCACCTACTCTATTAATCAGAGTAGGGTCACACACACAGCCGCCAGGACACAACCTCCCCCATCTGGCAGCACTAATGGACCAAGCGATGGATTGAAGGTGCTTTTAGTTAAAGAGCTGTGGTTAGTAACTAGGAATGGAGAGGAGAGGAGAGAAGAGGAGAGGAGAGAGGGATGATCATCGTTTCCTGGGAAGAAAAACCAGAGGAAATACAAGGGGCGGAGGCAGCTGACTGGGAGATTGTTCCACACCTCCGAGGCAGTAGGAGCGAGAAGTGTGTGCGGCGGCGACCTTTGACCTCATCTCCAGCCACCTGGAGGAAGGATCAGGAGGGTCAGCCGGCTATCTGGACCGCCCACGGCAGGATCAGCAACTGACAGACATTTACTGTATGAACCACGATGAAGGACGGCAACCCTGTGTTTCATCTCAGAGCAAACATCGCTCGCCTACAGTCATGCCAGGTGCTCATGTTAACATTAGCTCATTAGCACTAAATACTAAGCAGAGCTGAGGCTAACGGGAATGTCATTAGTATTGTATTTGTTTTTTGCTCATGAAGTACTGGACGAACACATTTTTTGATGTGATGGTGGTGCTAGATCAAAAGTCAAAAAGTCAGTAGGATTCATCCTCTTGAGGCCATCAAAAAACAACCAGAGCTACGGTGAGTTGTTCAAAACCTTTCTTTTTAGTAAACTCTAGGTACACAATCAATGTTGTCAATGCTTTCGTTAAGGTGTAGAGCCCCTGGTGATACTTCGAGCATAGATTATGTTGTGTCGAGCCTTCTTAGTGTTTTAAAAATAGCTATTTTGAGGCTAGCATAAAAGTGCCCCTATCACTCCCATTCAAAAGGCCATTTGACCAAAAAACGAAAATACGGTAAATCTTAAAAGTGGTGCTTCCGTCCTAAATATGCTTTTAAACGAAAGTTTGACTCGGGTACATTCACAAAAAGACCCTAGGTTGCATTTTGGCGAGAGTTACGCTTTAAGGCTAGCACATTCGGTTACATGTGTATGTTTGAACTCATTTTACAACTTTTGTTTTTAATCAAAGAATATTTCTGCTTTTAATTCACTGCATTTGCTCCATTGATTGGTGACTGATTCCTACTCAGTAGAGTTAACTAAATGAATGTCTGGATGAAATCGGGATTAACAGAATCATACCTATATATGTTTTGCATTGTTTACTCACATTGTTTTAATGCTAAAGTAAGTGTCACACATTACCGACAAGTTGTCCCATCAGCCAGAGAGTTACGCTAAAAGAGAGTCAGGTGAAGTTTACACCAATATAACTTGTGTTTAAATAAATTCTACAACTTAACACTGCGTGATTGGACAAACTATTATAATGTACAAAGAGCAATTTTCCAAAGACTATCCCACTTTACCTGAAGCTGTAAAATTATGAATTTACATATCATATTTAATCATTTTCAAAAGGGACAGGCAAGCTGAAATAACACAATCACATCTATGAAGAAAAAAGAAAAATAGATTTAATCAGCTATTCAGAGGTTGTTCCCTTAAACTGAATGTCAGAAATATTCAATGTTGTTGCTTTTCAAAAGAAAATATAATTGAGAAAGATTTCTTTTCCATTACTGCAGCTATTTAAATTATTTAGAAAATGTGTTTACCATGCACTCCTTTAAGGCTCACTGGGATGGAAGCCAGCTGGATTACCATTACAAAATGGTGATTGCATAACTCCCCCTACGAGATGTAAACAAACATGATAGAAATTAGTTTATGATCCTAGTCAAATTATCAGATGCATTTGTATTGTCCTTGCTGTATGCATACACCCTCCTGCATTGGTCAGCTGTGTGCAGACGAAGAGGGTGAATTGGACTGGACTCGCTAAAATGGGAAGGGTGGGCAAAAAACAGTGGATGGAGGGAGGAGGGGGGTAATCTCAGCTATGTATGTGCTCTCAGCATCCCGTCCTCCCCTGGCTAACCGCACCGGCGGCCACTTGAATTAGCAGCAGAGGATTATGGGCAGAAAGCCTCATTAATCTGGGCAACAAACAGTGGCCAGTGTGAATATTTGCACCCAGAAATTGAAAAGATTAAGTCCTATTTGACAATGACTGGCAGGCTCCGTGCTGCAAGAGGCTACTGTTAAATATTCATACCCTGGACTCCTTCTCATTCTCGGTCTGTCTCGTGTGTGTGTGTGTGTGTGTGTGTGTGTGTGTGTGTGTGTGTGTGTGTCCGCTAAATAGAAGCGATGTGCAAAGACAATAAGTTAAGTTCCATTTGTGTCGATCATTGTGAGCAATCAGACCTATAATTTGAATATGTTTTTAATAGCAAATTTGCAAAACAAGCAAAAACAATGGAATCTATTGAGTTAATCTGCACAAATGAAGTGCTATTTAAGCTAATCATTTTATATTTTTGACCAGCAGAATCTAGTTGCAGGGTTATACAGACAAAGGCCCCTCATCTTAAAACACACACACACACATAACTGACCAGAAAAGGAGTGGGGGTCTGCTGTGACATCCCATCGTTCTGCCTGCCTTGTCAGCCTTGCAGGAGATTCCCTCCTCAGCAAATACACCTGCTATTCATTTCCTACAAGGCAGAGAAGGCTCGCCAGACCTAACAAAGCTATTTACCCACCTCCAGCCCAGCCTGTGCAGACGCTATCGCTAATGTTTTCCCTTCTGCAGGAGATCAATATGTTTGGAAGCAGACAAACAACCCTGCTCTGCCAGGCAGGCTCTTCCCGTTTAGCAGGCCACCACTGGGGGCCCTGACAGCAGATGTACACACACGAATCAACAAGCAGCGCTCCTCCAGAGTCAACACTGGACACAATCAACAGGCCAGGATATACAGTGCTAAGAATTAACACCGCGGCCCATATGTGCCACGCCAAGGATCAACACTCATCCTCGCTACTGTGCCAAGTGAGGGCTGCTTCCAGAAAACAAACCGCAGAAGGAGTATTGATTTAGGCACGAGCAGGGAGAATTATCACAGAAATGTAAAGCTGCTGGAATAAACATAAAGCTTTACTGTGATAGAAAAGCTGGAGAGCGGCACAGCGTGGCGTCCTGGAGATGTTTGAGACAGGTGAAGCAAAAATGATTCAGACAGATTCAGCTTTCCACCAGATAAAAACAGTGATATAAGCTTGAGTAAACAACAGCAACCAAACCAGACAATACAAACAGCGAGAGCCAGACTAAACTAACATCCAGGTCCCTGATCTTCTCCTCTGGGTAAGCCCTCATGCTCTCTATGGCCTCGTCTCCTCTTCTCTTGTTTCCTTGCCTCTCTTCTCATTTCCTCTCCTTGTTTTCCTGTCCTCTGGTTCTTTGCCTCTGCTCTCGTTTCCTCTGCTCTCAACTATTTTCCTTGTTTTCTCTCATTTCTTATAATGGGGTCCTCTCCTTGTTACCTCACCTCTTTTTTCCTTGCAACTCTTCTTGGTTCCTCTCTTCTCATTTCCTCTGCTCTCAACTCTTACCTCATTTCCTTTCCTCAAGGAGATTTTCCTCTCCTTGTTACCTCTCCTCTTGCTTCCTTGCCTCTCTTCTTGTGTCCTCTCCTTGTTTCCTCTCCTCTGGTTCTTTGCCTCTGCTCTCATTTCCTCTCCTAATTTCCTATCCTCGTTTCCTCTCCTCTCGTTTCTTTGCCTCTCCTCTCTTGTTTCTTCTCCTCTTGCTTCCCTTCATCTCCTCTCCTCTCGAATCCACTCGTGTCCTCTCCTCTGTCCTTTCCTCTCCTCTCCTCTCAGTTCCTTTACATGTTTCCTCTCCTCTTACAATAGATCTCCTCTCCTCTCATTTCCCCTCCTCTAGTTTCCTCTCCTCTTATGTCAACACCTTACTTTGCTTTATGCTTTGAATTTGATTATTTAACACAATTTCCAATATTTTTGTGATTTTATTTGCAACATAATGCAGTACCTGGAACCTGTGTGTGTGTGTGTGTGTGTGTGTGTGTGTGTGTGTGTGTGTGTGCGCACGTGCGTGTGTGTGTGTGCATGCGCACCGTAGCTCTACAGTGATGTAGAGAAAGAACCTTGCAGTGAACGGGAGAGTCAATGCATGTGCATTTGAATGTTCCTTTGGACGTGAAGCAGCTGTGTGCAAATGTGTGTGCACATGCTGAAGGTGGTCATGGGGTTGATTTCTGGTTTTACATGCGTGCATGTGTGCGTGCAGGGGTGTGTGTGTGGGAGTGGGAGTGGCAGGGTGAGTGTGTTAAATTGTTCTGTGTTGTGGAGATAACACAGGATCCCTATCAGCTGCATCAGGGGGCTTAAGGCCCCGGTGGGCGTGAGGGGAGAATGAATTTTCCTCACTACTCTGCATATTACAGGATTACACTGCACCTTTAGATATGCTTGGGCTGAGCCTATCTCTGCCTTATGGCTATACGCATGTAGATTATTGAAATAGACTGTCACACAGTGAATGAATTGAAGCAACACCACAGGGACTGCACTGGGTCCTGAAATGAAATACGCCGAAGTGAGATAACCGTGATAGGATTTTGGTTTTCGACAATGTTCGGACAGAATACAGTAGTTCCTTATAATCCCGCCATGCAACCACAAATATGTGTGTGTGCGCTGCTTCGAAGAAGAGAAAACAGAAACATTTCTCCTATAAAAATGTTTAGGTGAGCATTAACCTGAACTGCAGCCACCGCCGCTTCAAAGAAATCAGGGGCTTTTCATTTTCGGGGCCCTCTCATTCATGCATACACCTGCAGTGAGCTCACACCAGGTGCAACAGAGTTTTTCATCCATTACAAAGTGGCGCACTAGTGCCACATGCAGAAGATGTGTATGTAGAAACAGACTGGCCTCTGGGCTTGACGGCCGACAAGCGCGGGGGGGGGACACACACAGAGAGCAAGGAGGGGCCATCTTCTTCTTCTCTTTTCCCCCCTCAACGCCTCCTTCGCTCAGCCCCGTCTCACCCCTCCCCGCAGCCTCTGGCTAATTACTCCTTTTTTCAAATGCAAAGCAGCGGCAGAAAGTGAGATGATTTCTCGGCGGCCCGCTTTAGGGAAGAAGCGAGGAGAGAGGAGAGAAAGAAAGCCACGGCAAGAAAAGAGGAGCGAGAAGAGACCAGAGAGGCTGAATGGAAGAAAGAGGTGACTTTCTTTCCCCGGCTGGCAGGGACCTTTGAAGTTGGGCAAGATGGAGAGGGGAGGGGGGGGTCTTTCTGTGAGGGGACGGAGATAAGAAAAAAAAAAAAAAAGCGAGGGAAGATCGTGTTAACGAGATGGCCTCTAAAGACGAATTAAATGGTGGGAGAAAAGAAACACGATCAGGCCTGGCCCTACTTATAGACTCCTCACAGACTCACTCTTTTCAGCGCCGCAGAGGTGTTCCAAAGCCTGAATTCCTTAGCTCAGCTCTTTAAAAGGCTTGGAGTGTGGGGTGTGTGAGTGAGGGGCTGCATTGGGGGCAATAGGGTGTGTGTATGAGTGCAAATGTGTGTGCGGGAGGGGTCACCCGTCCTTTAGTCATACATCCCAGCTCCTCAATGGGGAGGTCAGGGACTTACACACCGATGGAGGGTCAGAAGTGGCAGGGATTACACGTCTGCTCTAAGCCCCCTAGATCCTAGTGTTTTCACTCCCTCTCGCTGTTTGTTGTTTTGTGGCAGAGCAGACGAAGGAAAGAAAAGGAGACGGTCGGGGGAATTAGTGTAAAGCTCGGGAGATGAATGGGCATCTTATTCGCACCTCTTGTTGGCTGTTTTTTAGCCCCCCCAAAACAGCCCTCCCATTCCTTGTCGCAGTGAAAGCATGTTAGGGTTGCCTTTGTGCGGACAAAAGGAGACTCCCCTCCTGGCTTTCATGCTCCTGGTGGAGCAACAAGAGGATTTGGCCCGTCGCGCAGCGCCCAGAGCGGCTCCAGCTTTGATTGGACCTCGGCAGGAGAGAGCTCTGCCTCTCTTTCTTGATTAATCAAGTGATTCCAGTGCTCTCAATAACACCTTCTTTTTTTTTTTTTTACACAGTCTGTGTCTCAATAATCCTATCCCCCACAAACACCCACCCCGACAACCCACGTCTGTCTTTCTCCCCCACCAACACTTTTTCATCTGATATTTTTTCATGCGCTTCATGTGACTTTGTGCTAATCTGAAGTGTGGGTGTATTTTTTTCTCTGTGCTTATCACCACTGACACATGAAAACATTAACAGGACTAATTTAGATGATTTTTATTTTTTTAATTTTAATTTTTTTCCAACAGTTGACCAAAAGTTGACCCGATGCGTCATTCAAAAAACAAGTGCCTTCAACTGTCTGATAGGATTTCTTTTTTTTTTCTGTAAACAGAGATCCAGATTATGAGATTGTCATTTGAGTGTTTTAAACACAAATCTCTTCAGCTCATGCATTATTCCGCTCTTGTATATGATTTCTATGCGTTGAAATGTAGTCACGCTTCATGTTATTTCCGATGAATCATACTATCTAGCACATCGAGTTCAATCAAATTAAATTCATTTTAGCTCAGTTCAATTTGAAGGCTAAAGCGCACTGTCAGCTATCATCTGCTGGTGTGAATAGTGTAAAGAATAAAACAGGGAGGGCTGAGCACTTGAAGTTGCAAATTATTTTTTATCATTATTAAGTGGGTGAGCGTTCACTGAGCTTGATCCACTTCAGTTTCAGCTCCGCCACTGCAGAGAATATATGTGAATGTATATCAAGAATATGTACAAGGATGAACCGATGCGCTGCAGAAGCTTTTTTAGTGTTCCAAATATTTTAAATGTGTCCCGGTTAGCTCCTGTTGCAGCATTTCCTAATTTCAAATGATGGAAATATACTTGGACCCAATCTGTTTCCTAGCAACACAATTTCAACCACACTGTACAGTCCCTGACAAAAGTCTTGTCGCTTGTGTATAAATTGACCTGAAGTGCCGCTGAAATATATTTCTAATCAAGATGTTTTTACAAGAAATGGCTCATTTTAATCCCAACAGCTTTAGTAATAATGTTTCAGTGCAAAACGAAACTGTCAAAAAGTATTCTAATATTCACAGCTTGGTAAAGCCCATTGAGTCAATTTTTGCAAAGACATAAGTGTTGTCGCCTTGTCATATGAGCTTCACCTGTGACTAATAATGGATCAATTAGGTCTCAGGTGTGTATAAAAACAACCCCAGTACACTAGACCTTCACATCAACTGCAACTAGACCTCTGCAAACATGCCTAAGATTCACCCTGAGACTAAAGTTTTGATTACCAAGAGGCTGAAGACCAGATCCACTGCTGATGTGGCAGACACCTTCAATGTGTCTCAGCGTCAAGTACAGAGGACAAAAAAAAACATTTGAAGAAACTGGAGACGTTTTTGACAAGCCCAGGTCAGGCAGACCCCGCAAGACAACTGCTCGAGAGGACCGTTTGTTGGCTCGAAAATCCAAGGCCAGCCCATTTTCCACTGCAGCAGAGCTCCACGAGACCTGGTCACCTGAAGTCCCTGTGTCAACCAGAACAGTTTGTCGGATTCTGTCTCGAAATGGCCTCCATGGTCGAATCAGTGCCCAGAAGCCAGCACTAAACAAAAGACAATTGAAAAACCGTGTGGCATTTGCCAAGGCCCACAGCCTGCTAAAAGGATGGACGCTGGAAAAGTGGAAGAAGGTGGATTTTTCAGATGAATCTTCTGTTGAATTACACCACAGTCGCTGCAAATATTGCAGGAGACCTACTGTAGCTCACATGGATCCGAGATTCTCCCAGAAAACAGTGAAGTTTGGTGGCGGAAAAATCATGGTCTGGGGTTACATCCAGTATGGGGGTGTGCGAGAGATCTGCAGGGTGGAAGGCAACATCAATAGTCTAAAATACCAAGAAATCTTAGCCACCTCTTATATTCCCAACCATAAAAGAGGCCAAATCCTGTGGAAGTCATACAAGATATTAAATTTGGATCTCACAGCACCACTACTTAATTTGCTGACATATTTTTGTATTTGCAGTAAATTTGTTCAATTTCTGTATGGGCGACAAAACTTTTGTCTTGCCAAAATTTGACCTTTATGTCTTGATTAAATGATAAATCTTTTTTCAGTGAAACTAATTTATTTCAGTGCCTTTAACATCATATGAGCTATTTCTAACACCAATTGATTAATTAAAAGTCAGGTTAATAGCAGATGTTTCTACAAAATAGATAAGCGACAAGACTTTTGTCAGGGACTGTATATTACCTCTGTCAAGCTGTTGGAGGTTGCGAGTGCCTTGCTTAAGGGGAATAAAATGGTATTAAAGGGTCCGTTCACTCAACTTCAAACTACTTTTAACTGATGAAATAGTCCCCATAAATGCTGCAGACGCCATGTCCTGTGGATTGCTGCTGAGTAATGGGGACTCTGACACCGACTGACATCCAGACACTCCCCTCTGGCCCCGGCTCTGCTAGCTACCACGAGCCAACGCTTGAAATGTCGCCCAAAATTACAGTGGAGTGAATAAATGAATACATACACCCCCCCAACAAAAATGGTGGAGAGACTAGAAGGACTGATAAGTGTCTGAATGTACGATTCTCTATGACCTCTCTGATGAGGGTTGTAGAGATAGAAATAGAAAGGCTGCTGCGTGGAGAAAAGTTGCCCAGGACGTTGACATGTCAGGTCGGTTAAATGTGACATAGCGGAATAATGTCAATAGTTCGATGTCTGTTGCTAGCTAACTTGTCGGATAGGAACTGCCCGTAGCCCGTCACAAGAGTTAAAAAAATTTTAACGCATCCGGATGACCAACTGACACGATTTCTTTTGCACCGCACTCGTTCAGGCCCATTTGCATGCGGTCTGTGAATCTCCACAGGAAATGAATGACTTCCGGTCGTTTCGCTGCCGTATCGGAGCTGATTCCAACTGCCAGTGTCAAGGCGGCGTAAGGATTAATAGGGGCCCTGACAATTTCTTGAAAACAAGCTCTCTGTGCTAAATTAAAGCAATAAAATCAGTTTTCTTTCTACATGCATTACATTATAAATGTCTATGAAGAGACACGTGCAGATATACCTGTAATCCATTTGGGATTTTATTATTTATACATAAAAGGAATCAACTTAATATTTGTATTCCTGTGTACAAATACAATCAGGCTCCGATTCCTTTGACTTTCTTTAGAGAACAAACCAGATGAATTCAGATAGGTACATTAGTAACACATTGTTACTTCCATTTGGAATATAAATACTTAATATTGATAGTGATCGGCAAATTCAACAAAATTATTCAGCTGCCTTGTGAACACAACAGACAACAGTTTCTCCATCTTACCGGAGCTTCTGAACAACCTGTTCTGCCAGATATCACTTTCTTCTTGACTCAACATCCACATTTCGCTGCCTTATCAGCAGCTTTGTATCTTGTGGGGGGGTTTCCAGTGAGTAGATGGGTGGCTGTTATAGATGCTAAAAAGACAAGGGAAAAACACACAGAGAGAGAGAGAGAGAGAGAGAGAGAGAAGGGGGAGAGAGGTGGTGATAAACAGAGTTAGGTGGGGGGTGCCTTGCAACGATAAATCAAGTTCCAGAATAATCTATTTAGCATGCTCTCACCATTATCCTGTCAGTGAAACAGCTAATTAATTAACTGATTCCACAATGAAGAGGTTTTGAATGAGCCCATTTAGATAATTACTACAAGGAGACGATCGGGCCAGTCATTTACAACTGTCACACAGGTTCCAGCATTGGCAGCTGCCCCTCACTCCGGCTCCGGCCCGGCCTTCACCGTCACAAATGCTCTCGGCGCGGCGCGGTACGGCGATGCCAATCGACGACAACTTTACAGGTCTGAGCAGAGAGACAGAAAACATGAGCTCATTCTTTTTGTTGTTTGGATGTGTAGATAAAACATATTTATCTTAAAAATCTTTTTATTCACACGTTTAAGATGAGAGTCAGTGGTGTTGCTCTCTTCTATTAGAGAGCATATTTTTGAACACATGAACGTATTTTATTCAAACCTTACTACATACATAGATGTCAGAATGAAATTCATTCATGGTTTTTCACCGTAGCTTGTTATATTTCATGTTTACACTGTACTATCGTACACATAGGCTCTGTAACTTCTCACACCCTGAAATCTACCAAACTCAAATTAGTCAGCGCAGTTATCACTAATAATCTGGCCAGGAAAACTAATCCCACGTTTATAGCAGCAAGGTTAAGGCAGTCAAGGTAACTTTATTCTCTTAGAAGGGCCACTTTGCACCGTATCTTGACCGATGTCCCAGTCAGAGCTCCTGTCGTCTGAGCTTCGTCATTCTAATGCCCCAACTCTGCTAGTAAATGATCTTACTCATAAATGGCACAAAAATGTATTTCATCGAACCCTCCGGTATACTAAAAACCTGCTGCTCTGCACTAAACCTGAAACCCAGCTGCTGCGCCATCATACTACTGTGACAGCAAGCTAATATAGACAAATCAGTTACACTTTACTTGAAGGTATCTACATAAGAGTGACATGACACTGTCATGAACGTGTCATAAACATTATAAACCAGTCATAAATGTTTAAGACATTTCTTTTAGTAAGTGTCATTTGGTTTTTGTCATGACAAGTTATGGTTAGCGTTAGGGTTCATTTGTCATGACTGTGTCATGACAGTGTCATGTGTTCATGACAGTGTCAATGTATTCATAGTAACAGTGACACAACAGCGCCAAACATCATGAGGCCAAACGGGAAAACACATTACCCCGCGATGTAGGGCTGGGCAATATATCTATAAATCAATATAGTGATATGAGACTAGATATTGTCTTAGATTTTGGATATCTTAATACTGTAATATGACAGAAGTGTTTTAGAACTGGTTTTAAAGGTACACTGAAGTGAAGTGATGCCATTTTCTGAACTTTCCAGACTGTTCTAACTGTTTGCATGTACCCACGTAGTCATTATATCCACATGACTGATGATTATTTATCACAAATCTCATTGTGTAAATATTTTGTGAAAGCACCAATTGTCAACCCTACAATATCGTCGCAATATCGATATTGAGGTATTTGGTCAAAACAAAATTCTCCATATAGCCCAGCCCTATCAAGATGTAACACAATTACACACCTCAGGTCGCTACAACCCGTAACACTTTTTAGAGAAAAATGTGAGTAAAACAATGCTTTTGAACATTTGTGACATCAGAACAGTGTTAAAAACAACTTGTGGACATGCATTTAAAGGTTAAACGTGGCAGGAAAGATGAGATCGAGGAGAAGATATACAAGGGAAGCCAGAGTTCCTTTCATGCTGTTTTTAGGGGACACGATATCAGTAATAATAAAAAAAAAAAAAAGGTAAACATCAATTATGCTTTTTGCCGTTTCTTTGAAATTATTTTGCCAGAAATGTTGCAGATGAATAAATTGACAATTGTACATTTTGTCTGCAGACACCAGAGAAATGCACTGTGCATACACCAAGACGTTTGGGATTAGTGATGAGCAAAGATAATGAGCGAAAACACAAAAGACGCATAATGACATTTCCTCCTACAAACGATGTCTGTTGTAATTATCGGCATCATTGGCTACAGAGTTAATAAAAGCTGTTAAAATCTTGTTTTAGGTAAATTTAATTTCTTAACTTGGTGGTGGGAACATCATGTGGGTTGCCTGATTTAAAAATGGAATAAATAGAAAATAAAATCCTTGTTCAACCTAAGTGAGGCTGATATCTGGCATTTTCAAAATAAAAAACTGCTGCGGCCAGCCACTCGGAAAGTGAAAACTACTGTATGCCTGTACTGAAGCTTTTAGCCAGTTTGAGTGATACCATTCCATTCAAGGCTTTTTTTTCTATTTTTTGTTTTTGCTTTAGCAGATAAAAGCTCCATGAATACAACTCAGAGAGGCTATCATTGATCTGCAGCTACTCAGGAATATATACAAAAGGTGATGTGTGTGTACTGAAAGTCCTTGAGCGTTGGGATTGCGGTCTCATTCTGAGGAGGTGTTTATTCAATCTCTTCTTGAAGGCATGAACACTGCTTGATGGGATGTCTCCGACGACAGCAGGGGGAAGGCTGTTCCCTGTTGTTACAGCAGAGTGGAGAAAGCTCCCGTTAAGGCATATGGTGTTCACACTGGAGAGTCACAACAAAGCATGGCTTGGTGGAAACCATCGGGTGGTTGGACCTAGGACATGATCTGAGGGTAGCTGTGCACAGTTAAGGCTGATTTATGGTTCTGTCCAACTTGCGCGGTGGTGTGTGCGTCGATCTCTTTAAAGAGAATAGCAGGGGCGGCATGTGTGTGTGCATGGGGAGTGTGTAGTAGAGCGAGTGAGAGAGTTACGGTGATTAGCTTCGGGGCAAGGACTCTAGAGGTATAGTGCCTCTAGAGTCTCTAAAGCCGTGCTTTCTGACCACGGTGGGAAATCTGTAGCAGGAAAAGTTAACCCTCTCCTTGATTTATGGAGAAGGAGAATCCGGAAATGAGTAGGGGGAAATGAGTAGGGGGAAATGAGTAGGGGGAAATGAGTAGGGGGAAATGAGTCGGGGGAAATGAGTCGGGGGAAATGAGTCGGGGGAAATGAGTCGGGGGAAATGCAACGCTACCAAACCACAACCGAGCGGCATGCATCGCCACGACATGTAATTACATTTCTGGAGAGGTGCACGTCAGGCTATGGCGTAGGGTCCGGTGTAGGATCGGTATCTCCACGTACCTACATACGTACTCACGGCGTCGATTTAACGCAGAAGCATAAATCAGCCTTAAGGAGCATGCATCTTGAAAAGAACAGTTGTTGCAGCTTTCGCTCAGCTTGGTGTCGGCATAATCCTTTAGGGCAGTGGTTCCCAACCTGGGGTCCGGGCACCCCTCAGGGGGGCGGCAAAGATCACAGGGGGGCGCCAGTCTTTATCTGGTTTGAGGTTGAGGTAAAAAAAAAAATATTTGCATATGTTAAACAAATTATGATAATACACTAGAATATATAATGTATACAAAAGTCTGTATAAAAACTATATATTTTTGTTCTCGCTTAAAATTGCAGGCAGGCTACTTAGTAGGCCAAACCTCCGGGACCTCTTAACCTGGGACCCTTGCTGTCATCAGGTCAGCGGCTAGCTGCTATCATCCTCGTTTTTCCTGCCGCCACGGCATCACTATTTTATGAATGAAACATGGCGGAGAAATGTAAAAGTCCTGATACTTCCTCTGTATCATAAAAGAAAGTAAGGCTCTATCTCGAGAGTTACCTCAACGTCGGTTTCGGGGGAGCTCAGCTTTTCTTAGACATGAGTAGGGGGGGCGTCAAGGAAAAAAGGTTGGGAACCACTGCTTTAGGGAATAGTCCTTATCCTCAGCAATGATTGCTAGTGCCTTTTTCTGAGCTATATCTAGCTGCCTAGAAGTAGTTTGTGAGGCATTCATCCAGACCAGGCAGGACTACTCCATGATACTCCTGACCTGGGTTTTGTAGACGTTGGCTCTGCCTCTGGGATGAAGCTCGTTGGCCAACTTCCACGACACTCCTGGACGTTGTTCAGCACGTTTGCAGATGTCAGACAGATGGCTGGTCCTCTGGAGTTTTCTGTCAAAGCATAGTCCTAGAACTTCCACCTGCTCACTGAGCTCAATTTTAGTGCTCCCAAAAAAAAGAGATCAGGGCAAGACGGATTCTTCTATCTGGATAGGATCATTTGTAGTCTTGTCTGACACCAAAACACTGCACAGCGGTTTATTATTACTATGAGGAAGGATTTTACAACTCTGGACAATCCTTTTATCCTCTATCACGCCAATCATGAGGCAAACAGCAGAAATACACAGTTCATGTTATCATCAATGTAACAGGAATACGTGCTTTTGTGTTTGTTTGATTGGCCGGCCAACACAGTGCACTGCCGGACATTGTATTGCGTGAGGCAAAGGTTGACCCAGGTTAAACTTATTCACCAGGCCAGAGTGCGTTTTTCAGGCTGTGGTATGAATCAGGTGGCTGCAAATTTACACGCAGTGCTAATATTAGTCTAAAAATGGCCTAAACTCTGCTAAATATTTATAACTCTCAGAAGGAGTAAACATGCCTGTAACTTAATTGTTACATTTTTAAATACTAGCGCAGTGCCCATTCAACTGGCCAAACAATTCTTCTCTGGGTCCTAAGTACACCTGACATGACATAGTTGCGTCCCCTATCATTTGCTAACTTTTGGGACCAGGCTATTTCAAGGAAACAAAAGTGTTCATTCTAAAAAATGGCCATCCATGCCGATGCCTAAAATGTTTGAGTTTGCTACAATGTAACATCTCCGGTCTCTCTTTCATCTGCTCTTGAATTATATAAATTACTGTAGTGAGCGACCGAGAGCGAGCTGTACCCAGCATAGCGTTTGCCAATGTAACAGTTAATAGGGGCCTTCTTAATACACTACACAGTGTGTACATAATGCACAAATAACACATATGTTCTGTAGATCTCAAGAGCTCGCACTCAACACTGCATTTCAAATGACAGACAGACAGACAGACAGACAGACAGACAGACAGAGACTCCTTCCATTATAGTTTGACAGACAGATACGGCGCTGCACAATGTTTGCTCAGATTTCTTTTTAACCTATTAATACATTTGCAGGTAAAATGCTTTATGCACTCGCACCACAGTGTAAATAAAGTGTAACACTCTGTGTAGAAGTGTTTGACCTGAGACTTTCCACATGCTGACGTTTTGTACAGTCCACACCTTTCTAGTGCAAACATTTTACAAAACACAGAGCGAGAGTACAGTACTTGAAGTAAGAGGCTCAGTGGTAAAAAAAAAAAAAAAAAAGAAAGAAAGAAAAACGCCATGACTCTTCTAATCCAAGAGGGTTGAATCTGAAATATTCAGAGAAATTAAACAAAAACTAGCTTTAGCTTTGCAAGAAAAGATACCAATAGTTGAAGCTACTATCTTTCCAATTAAACAATAGCCTACTTGATCAATTTTGTTTGAATAAAAATAAAAAATAAAAAAGGTTTTCATAGTTCTGAGTGCAAAGCAGCTCATTACTGCTGTGGATTATATTTAGAAGCCTTTTCAGCTCATCTTCAAACAGATTTGGTGCAGTTGTAGGTGGCCCTGTATTTGACCTCTTTGTATCCTACTCCTTATAAACGACATGTCTTTCTCATTAAGAATCAGAGAATCAGAATAACACTTAAGGGTTAAGAATGACTTTATACGTGAAAAGCAAGGGGCGAAAACTACTTTGAAACAAGCTTTAACTCTTTAAATAATCAAGTGAAGAATTTAAAGTTGTATTTCTGTTTCAGGTTTCACTGCAATCTTGCATCAGTGTTTTGTGTGCATCGTTATATATATTTCTGTAATGAATTGCCACGCACTTTAGTCTTTAAGTTAGCAAACTATATGTCAGCTATGCATGTGGTTCATTGAACCTGCTGTGTGACTGAATGGACCATCAACCAGCTGTGATCATGTGAGCTGATGAGGGGCACCACGGCTCTACGCCCACAGGTCACTGTGGTCTCATCACTCACACACACACACACACACACACACACACACACACACACACACACACACACACACACACACACACACACACACACACACACACACACACACACACACACACACACACGCACGCACGCAGAGAGAGTCAGGTCCTGTTCATAGTGTGGGAAAGCCCATGTTAAATCCAGACCACCACTCTGAGCACAATGCCCCCCCGAAGGTGGTTATCTCATTGCCTGAGTCACTGATCAGGGTTTTGTCTTGTCACCTTTTTTCACTCCAACAGCAGCAGACAGCTCAATCCTCTCCATCAGATCAGAGCTCTTCTCTCCACATCTCCCCTTTTCTTTGGCTTTCTCTCAATAAAGGTCAATCCCACATCAATACGCAAGGCTCCTTTCACCGTGTCTATTGCCAGAGGTGGCCTCATTACCCCGGGGTGTTTTGTTTGTTTGTTCCTCGGTTAAAGAAGCTGAATTGAGCAGCCGGCAGGGGTGGACTGCAGCAAGAGGAGGGCTGGGGGTGAAGATGTGGCTTAAATGGGGGGGGGGGGGAGCAGAGGACACAGGGGGTCCCTGTCGCTCTGAAGGGGACATTTTCTCGATCAGAGGGTGGGAGGTCGGTGCTGATGTCTGCATCGGGGAGGACGATAACTGGAATGATTTGAATAATGGTGACGATGATGTTGATGATGATGATGATGATGATGATGATGAGGTATCTGGTGTGTTACGACACGTTAGGACAGCAGAGCTATTCATTACCACTTTGACACAAATGACTCAGCTGATCAGGCTTATTGTTGCGTCAAATCAACTCCCTTTTCCACAGGTAAACTGCCTGGCCAATCACAGGTGTTTGCTTCAGTCGCTCTGTGATTACTTCTCTCTGCACGAGAGGCCATTTTCTCTCCACATGCAACCTGCAAATATAATGCAACTGCATGTTCTATGTGGAGATATATTGTTGCCGTTTGGTTGCATGCGGTGATGATATTACTATTATTATTATATTCGGTTTTAAAGGAATAGTTCGACATTTTGGAAAATACACATATGCTTTCTTGCAGAGTTAAATATGAATCTAGACAGGAGACTGTTAGCTTAGCTGAGCATAAAGACCGGAAACAGGGAGAAACAGCTGTCTTAAGGATAATATAATCATAAGCTGCATACCAGCAGCTCTACAGCTCATTAAAGCTTCTTTTTGTATCGGTGAATTATACAGTGGATTGTGTGCCGGACTATTTCTCTGATTTTTGAACAATAAACAAAGCCAGGCTAGCCATTACACTGTTTCAAGTCTTTATGCTAAGCTAACCGCCTGCTGGCTATGGCGTTATATTTATCGGACAAATATGAGAGTGGTATTGATCTCATCTAAGGCCCATCAAGAAAGCCAATGAGCATATTTCTTAAAATGTCAAACTATTCCTTTAAGACAACACTGATTTCATGTGATGTGAGTTCATAGAAAATAAATAGGTCAATTGTGCAAAGAGAGAGTTTGCCGTCTTTTAAAAAAAGGTTAATGTGCAATAAAACACTTTGTTCCCTAAGACAGATGAATAGTACATGGTCATGCTCTTAACCATAATTCTGCAACCCTACACATTAAACTGGGAGGGAGTGTTAACACTATTGTACCTCTGAGTGCACCATGAGGTGTCTTATGTAGACACCTGCCCAGTCTACATCATGGAGAGCATCCAAGGCTTCCCTCTCATTTTGAGCTGTGGCAGCCCTTTTTTCGGCTTTGACGCAAAAGTAGTCTATATCCACGACGTTCCATTTCTGGGATTGTTCCGTTGCCGCTGGAAATTCCGCCCGGACTTCACTTTTTTCGGCCGGATGACCGTTACCTTCTGCTTTCTTTGTGTTGGAATTTTAAACTCCGGTGGATTTCTGAGGACTATGGTTAAGTGCTCCTCAGATCTCTGCAAGGTAAAAGGGGGGGAGATGTAGACTAAGACTTGATGTGAACTTTAAGAAATCATATTGCAGCGTGTTCCATCCATCCATCCATCTTCGTCCGCTTATCCGGTGTCGGGTCGCGGGGGGAGCAGCTCCAGCAGGGGACCCCAAACTTCCCTTTCCCGAGCAACATTAACCAGCTCCGACTGGGAGATCCCAGTAAACCAAAATAATTGATAATAAAAAGCCTTATAGGTCACAAAGCCTGAGGCTCATTTTAGGGCTGCAACTAATAATTATTTTCTCAATTAATCAATACATTTTTCTAAAGGTTGGTGAAAACGTACATCAAAACTTCCCAGAGCCCAAAGCAATGTCCTTAAACTGTTAAATCCTCATATATGAGAAGCTGTTGCCCACAAATATTGGACAATTTGCATAAAAAAAATGACTGAAAGAGATTAATCGATTATTTGGTAAAAGGATGTGACCATTTCCTCCCCCACTGGTGAAAACTATACGTTAATCTTTACATTGTGGTGAGTCCGCTCTGACTTCTGTATTTTTGGTGGCTGATTTGTTCATATTCTTGTGATTCTTATTAAAAAACGGACACATTCTCTCACACGCACATGCACACACACACACACACACACAGACACACACACTTTGCACCTTGTCAAGGACACGCAGGACGATTAATTACCAGGAGCACGTCGTTTTAAATCTGGTGGAAGGACAGCCTGTTGTTCCTGCAGAATGGGTTGTAATTAAAGGAAGCTGAGCTGCGGTGGTGGAAAAGGCCACACATCAGCCCCTCGTGGGCCTGGATGCCACTGATGGGAATTTATAGTCCAACATTCGCAAGTGTACGTGCTCACTGCTCGCCGTGCAGCTTCGAGGCCAGACGTGTTAACCATCACCATCACCTGTGGCAACTCGCACCATGGAGTCAGCTGTTAACCGTCTAGATGCAAAGAAATTCAAGGGTTCAGTGAGCACTCTTTATGAAAAAGTGAAACTGCTCTTATGTATAGAAAATGTCAGCTACACGTCATGCTAATCCCGTCGTATTTATTCACTAAGAAGAGGTTACTGAGAGATACAGTCAACGGGACGTAGTCAACGGAGAATAGAAGAGGCACAAATAAAAGCTCACGTACAACAAGAAGTACAATTCAGCATAGACAAATAAATACGCTCTCTTCTCAAACAAAAAGTGAATTGATTTTATATGACTACTCTTCAGCAGAGGGATTTATTTGAACAAGCCAAAAGTGTCTACTTCACTAGGCAATGAAAATTGGATACCCCCCTACCCGTATTAAACTCCCCTTCTATTTCATCCCTTTTCTCATTTTCCACTTTCTCTTCATGTTCCTTCATCATCACGTTCAGTCTCAAAAACACATCCTCTCTTTGCCTTCCCCTCCTCCCTTTCCTCCCATATCTCATGGCCTGTGTATACGTCTGCCTGTTTTTACCTCTCTGTGCATTTTTACACCTCTATCCCTCTCTTTTGCTGCTCGGTTCTTTCCCAAATCGCTCCATAAAACACTCCTTCTACCCGCTGCTTTTCTGACATCTCTCCTTCCACCTCCATCCATCTCCTCCTCACTCTCTCCCTCCCTTTCCCTCTCAATCCCCTCCCGACAGTCCCCCCCCACCCCCTAACCACCACCACCACCACCACCTCACTCGCTCTCACAGCCGTTCACTCCATTTTTCTGCACATGAGATTTGCCTAACAATAAGTGGCTCTGCCCAAGGTCAGATAAGAGAAGCACAGCCCAGGAAGCCACAGCCACTGTTTCTTTCATCCCTTTTTTTTTCTCCTCTCTCTCCTCACAGCTTTCGAATTATCTCTGCAGCACATAATAATAATTACTGAGGACGGCAACATAGAGATAAGAATGCAGGAGCTGAAATGGCGAGAGAGAGAGAGAGAGGGGGGGGGGAGAGAGAGAGAGAGGGGGGGGCAGGTTGAAAAAAACTATAGAAGCAAGAAGCAGTGTAGTGAAGGTATATTAGAGAGAAACTGAGGCATGAGAGAATAAGGACGGAAGGGAGAATGGTACAATGTGGAGAGGAAGAAAGAAGAAATAAGGAGAAAACAAGGTTAAGAGCAGCAGAGAAAATGAAAATTTCTCTCTCTCTATATATATATATATATATATATATATATATATATCTGGTCTTTATTAACAATAAGAAAAATATAGAATAACACCAGCCCTATACCAATAATGCGTTAGTCCGTCTCTCAATTCTCGATTCCTACAGAAAGACAGATTTAAAAAAAAAAAAAAAAAAAAGCTTACAAATACACAGTCGATTCTTTTTTTAAAGCCTCAGTCATTTCCTAAAACAGCTGGTCACTGTAGTTTTAAGCAGACATGAGTAAAACAGGAAAATATTGCATTTCTTGCAGCGGATGAATACATATTTGATGCTCTGGTGAGTATTTACCAGTCCAGTATCCCTCAGATTTACATTCATATTGGAAGTAATGATTTATAACATGTATTATATTAGAGTGACAGTCCAACTTTCTTGCAGGAGACCAGAGTTTGCCACCCATCACAGACATGTCATCAACAATAATCCTAACCATACCTTAACCAGAGTTTACATAACTACAATACTTCCCTAACTTTAACCGTACCGTAGTTGCACAGGAATTGCAGAAGGCGAGAATAAAAAAAATAAATCGTAATCCAGCAACCTGTTCAATAGTCGGCATCAGGACGGTTATTGTGGGAATGAGTCAGAATAAACTACAGTGTGTGTGTTTTAATGATAATGAAGGAACAGGTCAGCCAGTGCAACAGTGTGGCTCATTGATGTGTTTTTAACAACAATGGAGCTCTATGGCACAGGGGGGAAAAGATACAGTGAGGAAAGTAAGTATTTGAACACCCTGCTATTTTGCAAGTTCTTCCACTTAGAAATCATGGAGGGGTCTGAAATTGTCATTGTAGGTGCATGTCCACTGTGAGAGACATAATCTAAAAAGAAAAATCCAGAAATCACAATGTATGATTTTTTAACTATTTATTTGTATGATAGAGCTGCAAATAAGTATTTGAACACCTGTCTATCAGCTAGAATTCTGACCCTCAAAGACCTGTTAGTCTGCCTTTAAAATGTCCACCTCCAGTCCATTTATTATCCTAAATTAGATGCACCTGTTTGAGGTCGTTAGCTAAAGACACCTGTCCACCCCATACAATCAGTAAGAATTCAACTACTAACATGGTCAAGACCAAAAACACTAGAGACAAAATTGTACACCTCCACAAGGCTGGAAAGTGCTACGGGGAAATTGCCAAGCAGCTTGTTGAAAAAAGGTCCACTGTTGGAGCAATCATTAGAAAATGGAAGAAGCTAAACGTGACTGTCAATCTCCCTCGGACTGCGGCTCCATGCAAGATCTCACCTCGTGGGGTCTCAATGATCCTAAGAAAGGTGAGAAATCAGCCCAGAACTACACGGGAGGAGCTGGTCAATGACCTGAAAAGAGCTGGGACCACCGTTTCCAAGGTTACTGTTGGTAATACACTAAGACGTCATGGTTTGAAATCATGCATGGCACAGAAGGTTCCCCTGCTTAAACCAGCACATGTCAAGGCCCGTCTTAAGTTTGCCAATGACAGTTTGGATGATCCAGAGGAGTCATGGGAGAAAGTCATTTTTTGTCATAATTCCACTAACCGTGTTTGGAGGAAGAAGAATGATGAGTACCATCTCAAGAACACCATCCCTACTGTGAAGCATGGGGGTGGTAGCTTCAAGCTTTGGGGGTGTTTTTCTGCACATGGGACAGGGCGACTGCACTGTATTAAGGAGAGGATGACCGGGGCCATGTATTGCGAGATTTTGGGGAACAACCTCCTTCCCTCAGTTAGAGCGTTGAAGATGGGTTGAGGCTGGGTCTTCTAACATGACAATGACCCGAAGCACAGCCAGGATAACCAAGGAGTGGCTCTGTAAGAAGCATATCAAGGTTCTGGTGTGGCCTAGCCAGTCTCCAGACCTAAACCCAATAGAGAATCTTTGGAGGGAGCTCAAACTCTGTGTTTCTCAGCGACAGCCCAGAAACCTGACTGATCTAGAGAAGATCTGTGTGGAGGAGTGGGCCAAAATCCCTCCTGCAGTGTGTGCAAACCTGGTGAAAAACTACAGGAAACGTTTGACCTCTGTACTTGCAAACAAAGGCGACTGTACCAAATATTAACATTGATTTTCTCAGGTGTTCAAATACTTATTTGCAGCTGTATCATACAAATAAATAGTTAAAAAAATCATACATTGTGATTTCTGGATTTTTTTTTTTAGATTATGTCTCTCACCGTGGACATGCACCTACGATGACAATTTCAGACCCCTCCATGATTTCTAAGTGGGAGAACTTGCAAAATAGCAGGGTGTTCAAATACTTATTTTCCTCACTGTATATCAGGCTGTGGATACACACACACACACACACACACACACACACACACACATACTTGTTAGTAGATACATGCAATGTTGGGTTTTGTCTTTTCACAGGATTTGTAGAAAATGAGAAAGATATAATATAGCGGCTTATCCTTTAAAAAAAAAAAACATCAGGTGCCATTGTTTCCCCAACCTTAACAAAGTTGTTATTCTGCCTAAACCCAACCAAACCTTAACAGAGCAGTTAGATTTCTGCAACTGTAATTTCTAATGCTTTTGGAAGGCACTGACAAATAATGGCTTCCTGCCAACGAGGCCTCGGATCACAAAACGCTTCTGTGTTGCTCTGGAGGGAAGATACAAAATGTGTTTTGTTGCTTCATTTGGAGAACTTGTTTAAAACAAACCAGGCATCAGGAAGTAATCTTTGTCTTTGAGGCTGCTATACCCAGAAGAAGAATCACAAGACAAAATTGTCATTAATTTTTGCCAAACTTCAGCCTGGTGTCGTCAAAACCCCAGCGAGAGGGAAAAAGCTAGTGGACAGCACACAAAGGAAATTGCTTTTCGTTCTTTTTAATGCTGGCATGTGGTTCAGTAGCATTTCTGCACCTGTGACAATACACCACTCACTGTCACATCAGCCCTGCTCGCTGCAGGGGTCAAATTGCCATTTTGCTACAAGATGAAGAGTCCCCTGATTTGATTATACTTCCACAATCACTCTTGGGGGAAAAAAAAAAAAAAAGAGGACAATTTCTCTTCATGAGTTGTTACACCTGCGCACACGCTTGTCTGCTGAGCCAAATCTGTAACTACGTACGACCTGCAGAGCGTCAATCAGAAGTTTTTCAGAAGTTAGCATTATCTTACCACGCAGGACACATTTTAAACAAGGAATCAGACAGAAATACACGTACAGGCTAGAGCAGCAATGATTAATCGAATAGTTGTCAACTAGTGAATTAATCGCCAACTATTTTGATAATCAACTAGTCGGTTTGAGTCATTTTTTTTTAATGGGGAAAAAAAGCTTCTTAAATGTGAAAATGTTCTAGTTTCTTCTCTCCTCTGTGACAGTGAACTGAATATCAAGACCAATCAACTAAACGATGAATCGAGAAAATAATCAACAATGAAAACAATCGTTAGTTGCAGCCCTACTGCAGACACACAAACACACCGGTGGTGTTTCTCTGCAGCACAGTGGTCGTCCTGCCCTGACTAACCCCTGACCTCCATATCGGAGGGAGCAGGGTAAGCCTCCTATAGTCCCTGAGCTGCAGCTCCCAAACACACACGCATGCACACACACACACACACACACACACACACACACACACACACACACACACACACACACACACACACACACACACACACACACACACACATACACGCACAGCCACCTCCACCCACCCATGTCTCACCCCTCAGCACTCCAACCCCCAACCCTCAGAGGACCTGCTATCAGCTGGGCTGAGCCCTTCTGCACCAGCCTGATATCCACACTGGATTGGAGGGAGGGGCAGCAACTGGGTGGAAGTACAGAGAGCTGTGATTTACAGTGAGAGAGTAAGAATCAGGGTCTTTCGGTAAATCTGTTGGTTGCTCCTGTCTGTTTGTCTCCGTCTTTGTGCGCAGCAGCCATGTGTGAATGTGTGGGTTCTTCTTCTCTCTCTGTGTGTGGTGATGATTATCACTAATGTATTATTACTTCAAACGATGGCAGATTAGCCCCCACCTTCACCGTTCGAGCCCCCTCCCCGTTTCATCCCATCTCTCCATCCAGCTGTCGCCCCGGCGTCACCCCTTAGAGTGTTGGGGTGTAGTAATGCCATTCTGGCCTCGTCTTATCTCCCAACTCAGGCCCTGTCACCCGGCTGACCCATGAACTAACCATCGAGAGGGGAAGAGGAGGGAGAGAAGGAGGAGGAGGTTATATGGGTGACTGGAGAGCGGATGAGGGAGAAAGGAGGGGATGCTAAAAAAGTAGAGGAGGAGAAGGGTGAGACAAGTGAAAGGCAGAGTGGGTGGTTTAGAGGGAGGAGGGCATCTCTGGGAAAGCTGTCTGGTCTCAGTCTGAATGTAGTCCAAGAACAAGTTCAAGTCAAGCTGGAATTAGAATCCTCCTCACTTTTTGCGGAAGGAAGTATACACTACGTTGTGCGAGCGGTTTCACACAAAACTAAGTGGTCATGTGACAAACCTACGGCTAACTGAGACTTTCTTCGGTTGAAAAATGATCTTTTAAATTGATGAACATCATATTTGTAATCCATGGCTCAATTCAAATGGGATCAAAAAATAATTTGATTCTCCCCGTTCACTACCGTTCATATTTTTGAGGTCCACCGGAAGGGGAGGGACTTCGCCTCGCTATTGAGAGCCGAAGTGAAACTGTCTGGTTCTGTTCCAAAAGTTAAAAAAAAAAAAAAAAAACTCATGGCATCGACATTTGTAACTACGCTAATGACTAATAATCGGATGGAACGGAGCCTTTCTCAACATAATGTTGTGTGACTAAAGTAAATGTTTAAATGTTAAATGCTTGTTGAAATCACCTTATTGACATACATGTTGAAGTGGGTGCCAATTTGTCTTAGAATATGGAAAGTGGAAAAAAAATTATTTGATTTCAGTTTGACTTTAAATGTGTCCTCAGTCTGATATTTTCCTGACCGTGTGATTATATCTGTATTTGATTTGGCAGCTCCAGAGCTATCAAAGATCCAGTCGAATATGGATTATTGTGAGGTGCTTAAAATGCCTGATGCTCCCAAATTCCCATTTAAAAATAACCCATTTAAAGTAATGTGAACAGCTCTTCCAGTCTGACAAATTTACTTTACTTAAAAAAAATATATATATATATATATATAAAGCTGTAGCTGAGCAGATGTGTCAAAGATTTGTGATTTTAATCTTGGACTGGGAATGAATATGTTGTCTCAAACAGAGATTAAACGGAGAAACACATTCAGATCTGTCAACAGCATCGCAACAGCTACTTCATGAGAGATTTAAGGCAAAGCAGCTAATAGAAAAATGTCAGTGGATGTGTTTGGAAAACGCTGAGACGGAGACAATGCTTCTGAGATCGGCTAAGAATTTGACAGCGACTGTACGTACATCTGATTTGCATATTTGTCTGTGCAAAATCCAACACTATCCCGTCTGATTTGGAGGCCGACCTTATCTCTGTGTTTTTGGCCCAAAACCTGCCAATGACTGACTGTTAACCCTTCAGAAATTCATCATTTGGCCGCATTGATTAAAAGATGAGTGAACTTATTATGCATTAAAGCGTCATGTCAAAGCCCTGGCACGGCGAGATAGCGGCCTTATCTCTTCTCTACCTGATAAGAGACAACATGGGGGAGAGACGGGGCAGCGATGGCAGAGGGGTGGGGGCGGGGTGGGGGGGGCGGGGGGGGTGATGGAGAGGTAGAGGAAGAAGCAGAGCGGGAGGAGAGATACAAGACGGGAGGAAGGGGTGTAAAGGGTGGTGGGAGGTGGAGAGGTGGCGGCTGTGGAGTTGTAATAAGAAGGGAGGGAGAGGAGAGGGAGCATACAGTACATTTAGAGCACAGGGGAGGGGAAGAAGAAATTGAGAGGGATGGCAGAAGAGATGGGAGACAGTTCTGGGGCATCTAATGTTCCCTCTGTCATGGCATCAGCCTCTCTCCTTTCACTCCTCTTCCTTACATTGCCTTTTTTGCCTCCATTTGCATTTCTTGTTATTTCTTTCCTCCACCATCCAATGGTCTATCTCACTTTTTCCTTTTTTATTCTCTCCCTCTCCCCCTCTCCTCCCCCCCCTCTCTCTCTCTCTCTCTCTCTCTCTCTCTCTCTCTCTCTCTCTTCGGAAGGTCTTTGAAGGGAGGTCATGAGGGAGACAATGCAAACACAGGCCCTCTGAATAGAGAATGGGAAGAGGACAGCTGTTTCAGATGACAGCGATGGCTGTTAAAACGCAATCTGTCTCTCTTCCCACCGGCCTGTTGCAGAGAACACACACACACACACACACACACACACACACACACACACACACACGTCATTTCACAGAGGCCACAATGTCACCGCAACACTCCCAACTGTCAAACACGAGTGCGAGAGCACACACTTACGGGCATGTGTCATCACACACACATATGTAAATGCGCACACTCTGCATAATGCGCAGTGGCTGGCACATGAACAATGTGCACATGGTGAGACGTGTCTATGTGACACTGTTATAACTGGTTATAAGCAAGTGTAGAGATAGCCATACTTATTGTGCATCATGTTTAGCAGTGGGGGAGGAAACACACTGTAAAAATACTCAATTACAAGTACTGAAAATGAATAAAGGTAGTGTTATACTGTAATATCTAAGTAGAATTTTACTGTTATTCAATAGTTGCAGTCGATGTGGCGACAATTCTTACTATTTTATACACTATTTTATTGGGTAGTTTAATCTGTAACAATGCATCATATTTTATAAACACATCATGTTTGGTGTGTAGAATCTGTTTTAAGCATTTTCTTCTGGCCAGGACAACCCTGTATATAAATTTCTGAAGTAAAGTAACAAGTATTTAAAGGTGCCAAATAGATTTAGTCAAGTGAAAATCACATTTTAAAGTATAAAGTATTGTATAAAGGAAATTCTCAATTGTGATGAAAGTAATAAAAAACCTGCATTCACTGATTTTTTTTTTTTTGTCCATTCGGGGCATATGCAGCCGCAAAATTTGGAGTCAAGTTTGTCCATTTTTCACTGTCTTTTAGCTCTGTTTTTGGTCTCTACCAACTCCGAAGGAAATATCCACCTTTTTAGCTGCCAAATGCTCTGCTATGTTCACCAGCTAGTCTCGAACTGTGTCTTTGATGCTGAGCAGGTAGTGTAAAGTCTTCACAAACTTCACAAAAGATGTCAATCGACAATCAGACTAAAATTCACACATTGTCCTGCCGGGACTTTAAATTGCATGTATTATATTGTTTTTTTTAAACATGCATTGGGGTACCTAAATGTCATAAAGTTCAAAAGACATATGTTAAAAATATCTCTCCACTGACAATACACAGTGTAAGATTTTCCACTTAACACATATGGTATATTGGGAAAGATCTCATCTCCATCATTATCCAGTGTGTGCAGTCACAACGTGACCTTTGTTAAAATCATAAAAACTGAATCCTGAACACCTGCGATAGCTAGCAGCTATTACCATGTTTCCATCCAATTTCAGATTACAAACTTATCAATTTCATTTAAAAAAAAAAAAAAAAAAGCGACATTGTTTTGAGTATACTATGCATTTTAAAACAGGACTTTCAATGTGCAGACAAAATACGTGAGGGAAAGTTAAAACCAGAACTGAGAAATATGATATTTTTGCTTGTTTGTGCGTGAGAAGGAATTATATTTGACTAGAAAACTAGGAAAAGGGGGAATACAAGCAGAAGGGAGAAAGGGGGAGAGACTGGTTTAACGTCTATTAGTCAACTAGTAATCAGCACAAACAGCTGACTGATGGGATTCGGGAGGGGTCGGACAAAGCAAAAAAGGTAAAGAGGAGGCTGGCTCTACCTCCACATCCACCTAGATGGAGGAGGAGGGGGATGGAGGGAAATCTCAGGTAACAACAGTCCTCTGTCGTCCTTGTTGATGTGTGTGTGTGTGTGTGTGTGTGTGTGTGTGTGTGTGTGTGTGTGTGTGTGTGTGCTTGCGCTTGTGTTTTGAACGCGTGTTTGAATGTGTGAGCGGTATCTCAGGCCCCATACTCCACTGACAGCAGGAGATAAACACAGGCCTGTGCTACTGACCACATGATTTATCAACATGAATTTCACCCCCATCCGCTATCTCTTTCTCTCCCCCTGCTCTCACTCTCCTTCTCCCTCCTTTACTTTCTCTCTCGCGCTGTAGTCTCACACGAAAACACACACACACACACGCACACACACTCATTAACTGTCAAAACACACTAATGAGAAATAAAGAGATTGTCTGAGTGTATTGGATAGAGGTGAAAGAGCAGCATACCAGCAGACACAAAAGAAAGAAATGAAACAAGACAAAAGACAGAAGGGGAGGCAAACAAAGAGACCATTTTTTAAAAAGAAACATTTTAGCACCCAGGGCACAACAATAAGCAACAAAATGTACGGCCGGAAAGTGCAGCAAAGGTCTTAAAATGTTGTGTTTGAGTCTAAACAACGAGCTAGCTGCAATATAGTATAGTTACTAATACCATAATGAAACACCTGCATTAAAACTGCTTTCAAAAAAAAAAAAAAGAGCCACACACACACACACACACACACACACACACACACACACACACACACACACACACACACACACACACACACCTGACAATTAGACAGTTCCCTCTGCTTGGTTTGTGCGAGGGGGCTCTGGTGTTGAAAAGGGTGTTAACACCTTGTCTTCCTGCCTCCTTGCTCCTTCCTTTCTTTATTTCTCTTTCGTTACGCCCTTGGCTCAGCCCCACACTCGGAGCCAGATTTGGGCAAAAAAAGGTGCCAGACACTCAGAGCCAGACTAGGGACTCACTCTGCAGGAGATGGAGAGGAAGAAAGAAAGAAATAATGATGTAAGGAGGTGTGGGTGGGTGGGTGTGTGTGTGTGTGTGTGTGTGTGTGTGTGTGTGTGTGTGTGTGTGTGTGTGTAGGATTGGTCTTCCATGTGTCTTGCTCGTAGTGTTAGCTTGTTTACTTACTGTTTGGACTGTGTTGGTTGTCCCCCTACAACCTTGCTTTGCTTGATTAGTTTGACTTTGCAGAGGCGCTAACTAGGGCGCAGATGCTTCGGTATATAGATAGCATTTCCCTCGCCACTCTCTCACTTTATGTATCTTGCTTAGTGATGAAACAATCAGAGGGGACCCTGAACAATATTGCCAAAACATTTGATGATGATAAAAAAGGACTGATTTGCACCATCGAAACAAGCTCAACTGCGGCCCCTTCGCTGCCTGTCTTCTTCAATTTCCATTTCTAGAATCCTGATTTCATATGATATTTCCCATCCCTTATTCACTCCTGTGGACCTCCTTCCAGGGGCTTTTAAGACTCAAGTTTGACCTGCAGCCCTATCAGCTTTACATGCACAATGCATCCACATTAGAGTAAGAGAGAACTCTTTCCAACTCTTTGAACCAGGCTATGTACCTGTATTTTACTTGAGAATTTCCATTTTATTCCATTTTACTTTATACTTCTACGCCACTACATCTCAGAGGCAGTTACTAATCTTACTTTGCAGTGAAAAACATGAATTTAAATAACCTTTAAGTCCATTTTTATCATAAGTTATTGTATGTTTATTCACTACCGACTGTCATGACAGACAATAAGGTTTTCTGAATCTCAATTCTGAATCTGAATTTTGCTAATGCATAATATTACTTTAGTAAGGGTTTGAATGCAGGACTTTTCCTTTTCTGCAGAGGAGTGTTTTTACAATATAGTATAAATACTTTTATACTGTATTAGTAAAGGATCTAAATACTTCTTCCATGCATGATGTAGTTACACTCAAGTTTATGCTGGATTAAATTTATTTCTTAGCATATCACACGTTTTTGTTGTCATAACACATAAGGAATGGCGGTGCAGTGCAGAATCAGGGCTGATTAGATGGTTCTTCTGTAATTATTTCTGCCCAACAGTCACTAAAATTGACAACTCCTCACTGTTAATAAATAAAAATAAAGTCCAGTCGCTCTATTTTTGGACCTTATCCACTTTCTGCATACAGTGTGTATCGATCAGGATTGGTTTTAACAGACTGCTGTGAGGTCCATTAACCTGTGGTGATGACAAAGCATTAAGACACTAATGTGTCCCCGGAGGACGGTAGAGGGCCAGGGAGGGATGAGTAGGACAGTTCAGCAGACAACACTGCTCTGCTTCTTTTATTCAAGCACAATGACTTCAAAGTGGGGATGGCTGAAAGGCTGAAAGGCAGTGAAGATAAAGCGTTTCTGTGCCTCACATAAATGAACATTTTTATGTCCACGTTTATGTGTATTCTGTGGTTATGCACATGCTCTGACCTACATACACAACATACAATCTAATGTTCAATCTATTTTTATTTGGAGGCTACATCTACTGCACAAACACACTAATATTTCACTGGACATAAGAAGTAAATTTCACACAGCTATTAACTATCCAATCAGGGCACAATATGTTCGGTTATCCGGTAATTTCTTTACTCCATATTAATCTGAAGATGTTAAAGCTTTAGTGCGTAACTTTTTGATATTAATGAACATCCGTTAACATTCAAGCCATTGCCAAATGAGTTGTTACAAAGGTAATTAAGACTCAGAATCAGCTCCACACAACTGTCTCTGGATTTCTCAGTATGACTATGTTCAGATGTTCAGGTGCTGAGTTATCTCTGCGCCCATGTAGCAGTGCTTCGGCTGTGCTTCCACCCAATATAGTCCCAAGACAATATCTGCCTAGGAAATGGTCTAGTCTTAATCTGCATTGCTATTTGTACACGTTATATAATTAGGTTGTTTTTTGTCGTTGTTGGCTCACTTTTAAATCACGACAAAAATGCGTTTGCCCACCTATATAAATATAGAGGAGACGGTGAATAACCCTATTTCAACAAACGGTGGCGTATTCCTTTAAAAGTTTTGACCATAATTCTTATCTGTTAAAGCAACGCTAGAGAACTTTTTTCTAACTTAAAATAATGTTTCCAAAATCGTTTCAGTGGTTCATCAACTTGTAACAGGCTGAACGGCACTTCTGCATTCGCTTTGCGGCTCTCTACCGGCTATAACCGCACTATGCAAGTTTGCCAGATCGGGTAGCGGAGCTGTAGTTCGAATGAGACGTAATGGGACAATTCCGCTTCCAACCTGTAGGGAGACTGAAGAGGGAAAAGTTCTCTAGTATTGCTTTAATATAAAACTTTACTCAGGAAGTGCTTTGGTAGCCGAACAATTACAGCGCATGTGTATAACAGTGTTGGTTTCCTGCCTCGGGAACTTTCTTGCATGTCATACCACTCTCTCTCTCTCTCTCTCTCTCTCTCCCACGTTTCCAGTCTGCCTCTACGCTGTCATCTGTCTAATAACGGAGAAAAAAATGGCAAAACTAAAAATCATCTTTAATTAAAAAAAACACACATTGCTATAGTGAAGTGTGACAGGGCATGTACTGCATGCTGGATAATTACTGAGATCACATTTCTAAATGGAAAACCACAGTAAGTCAGCCGATCAGACAGGTTGTAAACAAACCGACAGTCTATCCAGATTATCTAAATCACTATAATTAGAGGTCAAACTGAAAGTGAGGGTGTAACGCCAGTAATAATCCCCCATTGTAGTGAAAGACTGTAGGTGCAAAGCTACAGGAAATCCTTTTCAGATATTAATACTGGGCCTGCGGCGAGCATCGCACCGATACAAGGTATCTGTCCTCCTGTCATCCACCCACTTTTCTGATTTCATGCACAGCTGGGAAGCCATGTTGTCTCTGTGACTGTAAAAATCAGGCATTCAACATAATTCTTTCTATCCTTTTACACTTTTTATTCATCTTTTTTTCCCTAGCAGTGGACTCCTTTTTCAGCCTCCCTTATTTCCTCATCAGATTCCCTCCCTCCATAATTACCGCTTATTAATCTTAAATGAGAGCCCTAACACGTTGCATAGTTTTAATACAGCCTGTTAATATGAGAGTTAATTTATGGGGTGTGGGTGGGATGGAGGGATGATGGAATGAGTGTCGTCCATCACAGAAATCATTAGAGACGGGAAGCTCTCTTTCACTCTCACTCTATCAAAGAAAGACCCCTTTACCATCTCCTTCTGGAGACGAGCTGATGACACACAGGTGAGCGTCAGACAAACGCTAAGCCCGGACCGTAAGGATATAAGAAGGAAAATATACACATTTGAAACTTTTATAAGTCCAGTAGGAGCATGTTCAAGTGTAAATAGGAAACCGGAGAAAATATATTCCTCCTCCTCTTACAATCGTTCTCTCCTTCTCTTCTCCAATTTCCTTTCTTCTCCTCTCCAATCCTGTCTTTGTGTTGTGTGCCCCATTTCAGAGGCTTTTCAGGGGCTGAAGTGGCGCTTGGCTATGCTGAAGTGTCTGAGCCTGCAATTCAACAACTGTATATGTATGTGTGTGTGTGTGTGTGTGTGTGTGTGTGTGTGTGTGTGTGTGTGTGTGTGTGTGTGTGTGTGTGTGTGTGTATGTATGTGTGTGTGTGTAGGTGTATGTGTGCCCGAGCCTGCAATTCACCAATTTTACCGCTAATTAGCCCACAAAGGCTACCGGCAGGGAGGAGGAGAGTAGGAGGAGGGAGAATAGGGTGGAGAGGGGTGGCATACGCGGGAGGTCCAAGCCTGAGGGGGGGGGTTGGCGATGCTGGCACAGCTGAGACACATATCCCTGGACCAGACAGACGCCTGTGTGTGTGTGTGTGTGTGTGTGTGTGTGTGTGTGTGTGTGTGTGTGTGTGTGTGTGTGTGTGTGTGTGTGTGTGTGTGTGTGTGTGTGTGTGTGTGTATGTAGAGCGTATGTTTTTCTGTAGCAGTGTCTTGGAACATGTATCCAATGGCCACTCTCTCTTTCTCTGGCAATGGCTGGGTTGGTTGCAGCTGTAGTTCAGCGAGTCTTAACTCCTGAGGCTGGTCCCAGCATGCCCAGTAGTCCCACTACGCTACTGGCATAGGCTGCTAGTCCTCTGCCATCATGTGTGTGTGTGTGTGTGTGTGTGTGTGTGTGTGTGTGTGTGTGAGAGGAAGAGAGAGAGAAATTCACATCCCTCTTGCCAATTGTTTTACAATGCATCCGACAGGGCCTTCCAGGGAGGCAGGCTGCCTGGCAGTCAGCCCCCAGAGCTGTGGAGTTGGTCCAAAGGGTTTGTTTTGGTTTTTTTATTTGTTTGTTTCAGCGTGGTCTGTTTGTTCTGGTTATTCACACACACACACACACACACACACACACACACACACACACACACACACACACACACACACACACACACACGTGAAGGTGTATACAGTATGGGTATATGTACATACTATATACGGTATACATATACACCTTCACATGCATATACAAACATGCATATACTGTATGTATGTACGTATCCACATATATGTATCAACAATATAATTGCACATATATTTAAATAAAAAAAATTGCACATATATACTGTGTAGTGTACAAGTCTTCCATATAATTCCCATGTATACAATTTCGTAAGCATAATCAAATTAACACTAAAAGTAGTTACTGTGCATAAGATATAGTACATACACATCTAGAAACGTAAATATACATGCGCATGCAAACAGGAACGTATTTTCAGCAGGTACGTGGACACGTAAGCTGCATGCTGCATGCAACTTGCATGGATATAATGCCAGCAGGATAAACAATATGATCCAAATGATGTGCAACATGCAATCAGCTGCAGCTGACTCATCAAAACTTCCAAAACTTCAAATACAGATTTAACTCATACGCGCTGATTAACGCTGACTTTGTAGGGTTTTATTCACGTTATTAATAATGCCTCATGTTTTAGATGTCCATCCTCTGTCCTCAGAATAAGAAGCCGTCCTTCTACTTAGTACTACTTCCTCTGCACAGAGGGTTTGTTTTAATCTCTTATAATCTCTCTCTGTGTGTAAAGAGGACATCGCGAGAGGACACACTATTTCGTGAACCCAGCGACGCGGCCAGTTTGCAGTCAAGTGGGCCCTGTCAAGTGCGTCGGGAGCGTGCCAAATGCACTTTTGGTGATTTCCTGGCCAGGCTCCGTTGGCGCACCTGTGGCAGTGGTACACTTGGGCACGGGGTAGTATCAGAAATAACGCATTATCATACATTATGGGTTCGTTAGAGGCTGTGACAACCATGGGCAACCATATTCACTACTTTTACTCCCTTTAATCAATCACAGGGCTCTCCCCGTCATGACGCACTGACAGTTTGGGAATCCTGGAGAGAGTTTCCCTTAGGAGGGCCTGGGGGTTATTATTGCTGACAAACTGGGAACAAAATTGTTGCCCATTTAATCTTTATATTGTCCAGTCCCGCCAGGATTTCGCGATTTCACAATCGCAACAATTCCCGCTAATTCAATCAGTGTGAATTTGGTGCGACTCGCAATTTTGAGCAATCAACGCAACTTTTCCGCAAATTTGACCAATAACCAGACTTTCCCGCGACTTCAACCAATCACAGCAGTCCAGACTTTGTGTCAGTGTGTGACTCTGAGAGCCACTGACCAAACGGGAGTGAGAACGGGTTGACTTAACACACGTACATCAACCCGTCAAATTCATTTCCTTGTTTGTGACATGAAGACGAGACGTGTGTGACTCGAATATCTCACATTTACCAACAAAACGTAGAGCGAAAACATTTCAGACCGACCTGCCAACCTGTATACATTTTAACATCAATGTACGCTGTAATGTTTTTTCACTCTAAAGTCGCTGAAAGCTGCTGTTGTTTCAATCCTGTCGGCTCTGCAGCAGGCGGGGCTGCTGCTCAGTTCCCTCCCCCGCGACTGACGCCACGCACACACACACGCACACGCACACACACACACACACACACACACACACACACGCAGGAAAAACCGGAGATGAGACGTACAGGATGACCTAAATTGAGGACACCTACGCTCGTTATTGTAAAGTCCAATAAGTCCTTTATCAAACCGTATGAATGTGTGTCCCAGGCCAGGAAATTAACTAACAATGTAGAGATCAACAAGCCACTGACAAATTTGATTCATTCAATAATAATAATTTTTTTTTTTTTCTTAAATCCACCAGCCATTTTTATATTATTCCAACATTTGCAGCATCCTGAGCCTTTTTGGTAAGGTTACTAGAAAAACTCAGCCCGGATTAGTTTTATTCTCCCCGAAACAAGTTTCCTTTTTATTTTTAAACAAGTACTGTATAGCAAAAGACATCGCAACTTTTTACAAAAGCTCCTGCAAAAATCAGGCATTTTGGGCCGGAACAATCTCAAAAAGAGGCCGCGAAATCCCGAAGGGACTGATTGTCACATAAATGCGATCCTCATAATGATCCACAAATAAATTGGGATTCTAAATAGTACTACACAGTGTTTTGTTTCTGGGAGCACAGCTATAAAACTGATCTCTAATCACATCATGTTGCCTTTTTGGTGACATACAGAGCTGTATTTATTATTATAAAATCCGCATTTTCATGTTCTAGAGTAAAGTTGTTGCTGCCACAACAATTCAAGTTGTTAAAAACATGTTTCACTGTACAATAAAATTATTCCTTTGCCACTTCCACTCTGAATGCTGTTTACAAGGAAACACGCGGTTTAAAGAAATAAATACAAGAAAATAAATATATATAATATAATAATTCACTAAGTTGCACATATTACCAAACTAATTCATGTTTATAAATTCATCTGCTTTGCAGATATAACAGCATGTGCCATCTCAGGAATCCATTTAATCAAAATGGAAAATGCCAAATAGGAATACCCACCAAACAGAATCCAGTTAGCATCCAGACACATTAGTGTGAAAAAAAGGAACTTTGCTGAGTGACAAGTTTCTCCATGCGGCCATTTAGCAGGCTGAAGTAGAAAGGGGCTCGGGTCTGTGTGAGTGATGGCTTCCTTGCCCTGTCTCTTCTCCCGGCTCACCACTGATGGATTAAAGCTCTGGACAGGTTTCAGCCCTATTGATCTCACCTGCCATGGCTGCTCACATCAGTTGGTGTGAGGGGGGGATAAGATGGGATAGAGAGCATGAGGAGGCGATGTGCGCGTTTTAGGGATGTTTTCGCACTCGGCCGGTTTCAACTTTTTAGGTGAACTCTAAAAACAGATTAATCAGCACGTGTTGTCAGCATTAACTGTCCGACTCGAAACCCTGAACTCTGAAAACAATAAAAAATAAAAAATCTGGAAATTAAATTCAAAAAAGGAGAACTTGAAGCAAATTAGCACTAGGTTTGTAGAGGGAGAGGGTGTAAGCTGTTTACTAATTAAATGAGCCAACCTATTTTCACACTAAATGAAAGTCATCTTGTTTACGACTGTAGGACGACTCAATTCTGACTTAATTAAACTGTTTATCAGCACGGTTATACGCTGTATATTGTCATTTAAATTCCAATATACAAATACAGACACAAAAAGAACTGAGAATCTACAGCCATGGTAGCAGCTCTGTGAGACTGTACTTATGCTCATTCAGCTTAGAGCTGGGCAATATATATCGATATTATATCGATATCGTGATATGAGACTAGATATCGTCTTAGATTTTGTATATCGTAATATGGCATAAGTGTTGTCTTTTCCTGGTTTTAAAGGCTGCATTACAGTAAAGTGTTATATTATTTACTATTATTTGCCTTTATCCACTCAGTCATTATATCCACATTACTGATGATTATTCATAAAAAATCTCATTGTGTAAATATTTTGTGAAAGCACCAATAGTCAACACTACAATATCGTTGCAGCATCGATATCGAGGTATTTGGTCAAAATTATCGTGATATTTGATTTTCTCCATATTGCCCAGCCCTGATTCAGCTCACAGGTAACGTCCGCATGCTAACATGCTGATGTTTACATGGTATAATGTTTACCTTGTTCACCATCTTAGTTCTGCCACTGGCGCCAAAATAGGGGGGACAACAAGAGTTCCTAGGATGCTCCTTTTGAGTCGCCACGCCCTTATCCTTTATTCTTATTTAAGTATGTGCATGAAGCCTTCTCAGAAGAGCGCCGCGCACTGCAGAAAGACTTGCACGCTCACCGCTTGTTGGTGAAAAACAAATATGGTACCATTTTGATCTGTAAGTACCCTGATGAGAAGAGGGATGCATTTCTTAACATATTTTAAATTGAACAAAAACAGTAGGCTAGGCTGAGATGGAAAGGAAGTTGACCAGCCTATTACATTATCTCGTCTTCATGTCACAAACAAGGAAATGAATTTGACGGGTTGATGTACGTGTGTTAAGTCAACCCGTTCTCACTCCCGTTTGGTCAGTGGCTCTCAGAGTCACACACTGACGCAAAGTCTGGACTGCTGCTGAGTTCAGCATATTGGCATGCTAACATTTGCTAATAAAAAAAAAGAAAACACAGAGGCTGATGGGAATGTCATTAGTTTTGCAGGTATTTGGTCATCAGCAAGAGCATTCGACAAATTAATACTTTTGACCTGATGATGGCGCTGCATAGAAAGTTAAAGGATCACCAAAGTAAGTGAGAGTGAAAGACTATTAATTAGTGGTGCACGATATATCGGCCGCCGATATAATATCGGCCGATATGGTCATTTTTTTTACACATCGGTATTGTTCCGATGTCAAAATAGGGCCGATGAATAGGGCCGATGTGAATCATTCCTGTGTATTTGACGTGTGTAGGCTTAGATGTGAGTGTGTGAGAATTTAGATTTAAATCTGACCTGTGGAGGGCAGTAATACGCTTAACAGCGTCTATACTGCTGAAATCAGAAGAAGAAGAAGAAAAAGTGTGGGCGGGGATGTTGGTTTTTGCAGACGGAATCTGCCGCGAAGTGGGACCGAGTGGGACACTGGAAACTTTAGTAGACCACCGGCTTTCGGTGGGTCGGGGGAGAGATGAATGTTCGGAAATAAGAGGTTGCTGTTCGGTTGCTGTTCGGTTGCTGCGGCCCGCCGTACAGCTTAGTTTGACCAGCGGGCAGCAGTGGCGGCCGGAGTGGGCAGCAGCGGCGATCATGGGGGGGACATTCTAAGCAGTGAAACGCAAACGGGGGCTGGAGTATAGCTAACCTAGCTAGGTGGAAAGCTAACGCTAGCCAGCCACCTGTTCCATCAATCCTGGTTGCAAGTGTCTGCTCATTAGACAACAAACTGGAGTACATCCAACTTAAACAAAACTCCCATCGCGAGTTCAGAGACTACTGTGTTTTTCTTGTTGTGGAAACATGTCGCCGGGTAAGAGTGGAGATTTTGTTAACACGGACTTGTGCAGAAATTAGCTGCTTGTATCCAACTAAATGCTAACTGCTGGGGAAGTTTGTGACTAGTAAATGCCGACCGTTCTACATTTCACGCAAATTTACAACTGTGTTTATAATCTGCTACATTTAGCTATTGCACACACACATAAAGTTCAGCTAATGCATACTAGCATTAGCGCTTGGTTGACTGTAAACACCTGTTTCGTATGTCGTTTTTATATATTTTAAATGTGTAACCATTACAGCCATGGTGAAATGTTGTTTCGTGTTGAAATGACAATAAAACACATTTGGGTTGAGTTGAATGCTGCCTCACTGTCGGTCTGTAGGTGGATGTGGCTTGGGAGTATAGTCTAAGCAGCGAAGCAAGTGCATTCTGGGATTTGGTGTCTTTCATCCATATGAGCAAAAAACACATTTTCTGGCTTATCTCGGCCTAGAAGGCACCAATTTCTATAATTTCAAGGGTTAGGCCTAAACTTTAAGTACTTGGCAGTTACTGTACTTCCAGTTCAGACTGCAAAAGCCAGTGTCTGTTCAGTCCAGTTTGTTCTGGCTCCATTTTCACATTTTACCTCTTTCAATACTTTTGAAAAAAGGGGGGACCAGAGGGTGTGTGCCAATTACAGGGGTATCACACTTCTCAGCCTCCCTGGTAAAGTCTACTCCAAGGTGCTGGAAAGGAGGGTTCGGCCGATAGTCGAACCTCAGATTGAAGAGGAACAATGCGGATTCCGTCCTGGTCGTGGAACAACGGACCAGATCTTCACTCTCGCAAGGACCCTGGAGGGAGCCTGGGAGTATGCCCAACCGGTCTACATGTGTTTTGTGGATCTGGAAAAGGCGTATGACCGGGTCCCCCGGGAGATACTGTGGGAGGTGCTGCGGGAGTATAGGGTGAGGGGGTCTCTTCTCAGGGCCATTATTTTATTATTTTATTTTTATATTACCTTTATTTAACCAGGAAAAGACCCATTGAGATTAAAAATCTCTTTTTCAAGAGTGTCCTGGCCAAGCAGTACAACCACACATACAAACACAAAAACATTAAAAACATAAAACAACTGAATCAGCACATCCCTCGAAGTCAACCACAATCCTAAAAATATGCCAGGCAAAACATCTGCAGCCAGATGTGGCTGCCTCCAAGTCATTCAACACCCTGTTAAAAGCGACCAATGAGAGCAGCTCATTACGTTTCATGGATTTGTTCCAGGTAGAGGGAGCAGCAAACTTAAATGCCGTTTTCCCCCAGTTCAGTTCTAACCCTTTGGAACAGACAGAAGGAAAAGATCCTGGGAACAAAGATTGTTAAGGCCTGAATATTAAACTCTCTTCTGCTTCTGGGGCAATTTCTGATTTTCAAAGTCGGCAAATTTGCCAAATTCTGCGTTGAGTGTGGCGTAATTGCAAGTTGAAAAAACAGTTTCCCATGTTGTTGGTTTGGCGCACCAAAACTAGGTGGGCCAAAATCTATTGTGAACCTAAATTGATATGCGGGCCGGATCAGAATGCGCGAGGGGCCGGATTTGGCCCGCGGGCCGCGAGTTTGACACATGTGATTTACACTGATATAGGTCAGAAGGTAGGATGGAAGCAGAACTAAAATGGCCTTGTAGTTGAGGGGAACTGAAAAATATTTTCCGTCCTCCTCAAAGAGACAACTCGTTTGTTTTTTTTCTTGCCTCACTTTTTCGGCTCACTTAAAGATAACTGAGCATGTGTGAAAACAGCCCTGGGGCCGTGTTTGTCACTGCAGATTCACTATCGAGAGTCATTTTCGTGTGGTAGACTATCACCATCCTGCATGCCGGCTTATCTAACTAACTGATAAATAACAGTCTGTCACAGTGATAACAAGGTCAATTCAATAGGCTGACCAACAGCAATGTTTTCCCTAAAGCGTTGAGCAGTCACATCTGATGCCTGCACTGACCTCCGTGCTAATGAACAAAACACAGAGACAGAGAGGGAGGTAGAGAAAGAGGGAGCAAATGAATATGAATGAAAAGCAAATCTGTCAGAAACACGCCTCCTTTAAATAACCCCCTCCCTCATTCCCCTCCTCCACTCCTTCCCTCGTGCTCCCACCCCCCTTTTCCACCCTGTTATATTTTATTCTCCAACGCGTGGTGAATTTAATAAATATATGCAAATGTGTGCTGTGGAACATGACGAGTGTAAATCAGGCGAGGATGTTCTTTGAGCGCTGCCGAGATTGAGGCTGAGAGCTGACCCCGGGTTAATCATTTTTCACTTCCCTATCGCATTCAATTCTGCTGCTGCTCTGTGTGTGTGTGTGTGTGTGTGTGTGTGTGTGTGTGTGTGTGTGTGTGTGTGCAATCTGTGCTGGAGGAAGCAATACAGAATTTCACTACAAACTTTGTACACATGATTAGGAAAATATTTGCTTTAAAATTTATGCAAAATGTGATGTCAATACTTTCAAAAAAATTCATGTTCAATCTGGATTTTGGTATTTCACAAGTTTGCTTTAGATTTATTTCTTTAGCGGATTATTTGCACATTTGAATTGAAAGCAGGTCTCCTTTAACTGCTTTGATTGTGATTTTGAGGAGTTTTCCTTTGTTCCCCCTGTTGTTAGATTGTTGATTGTGAAGTAAACAGCACGATGCTAACGCACCTCGGTAAATGGACTGGTGCATAATTACTTGTATTACAGTGCAAGCCTGCAAAATGTTCACACATCGTTTGCCAGATTGACAGTGCAGCTATTAATACTGTTACATGTAGAGATGTATATCACACTACTGTTTGTTCCAACTCCATGTGTAGGTTACCATTTTTAAAGAACACAAGTAGTCGGCTGTATCATTCATCTTTTCTAAATGTAACAACGCAGGATATAAGCAGAGCTGCAGCTGAAATAACATGACTGTAAAATCTTAGGAGACATATTTAACTCTGACTGTGGATGTCAGGTATGGTATTTTAGCACTGGTACAGTATAGCATGCTTTAGCTGCAGTGTGTCACAGTGCACCACGCGGATCAGATGATTCTGATTCTTTAATTACGTAGCGAAGTTAGCATTCATTTGGAGTCATGTTTGGCCATCTGATGAATTTCAGTGCAGTGTTCACTCTCCTTTTAGCTCGGTTGTGTTCTCTAAATTTGTTTGTCTGCCGTTTGGTGCAGACAGAAAATGTACAGTGGGTTTTTAGAAAACAGCTTCCTGCGGCCACAACAGTAAGGTTATTGCCCAGAAAACCGAAACAATGAGCTGAAAGATGATAAAACGCTCCAAAGCTGAAGGGAACCACAGAGTTTGGTGCTAATGCTCGGTTGGTTCATCACGACACACAAACAGTATGCAAAGTCATTTCATCCAGCTTAAATATAAAAACATTGGTTCTAGCGGCTTTACATTTCCCCTTATGTAATGTAGCTAAAAAGTAGAACATACTGCCAATGCTAAGTCAGGTTTTGAGTATTGATGCTGGTGTCTTGGACTTTGCGTGTATTGAACTTCTCTGCTGCTATTGTCTTCAATCACCTCGTTTACTTCAGAGAAAACACACTACAAACATTTGCTACACATTAGGGGTGTGACGAGACGCTTACTCCACGAGACGAGACACATCACGAGATTGGGTTCACGAGAACGAGACGAGATTTTAAATTTTTTTTTAAAGAAATCCTCAATGATGAAATATATGAATGGAAAATAGTTTTTTTATTCAACTGAAAAATCACAAAATGCAAAACAATTTGTGTGCATTTTGAAATCAACTATTAATGATGAATGTTATTTAACTTTTTTTTACTATTTTAATGAATCATATGCAGTAAAGGACGTGCAAACACTGCAAAATGTTTTGTATAAACTCTACCAACTGGCTTCTGCCTTGTACAATTTCACATGAGAAATCTAACTCCTTTCCACAAATCGAACATAAAAAAATAAACAGTATGTGTAAATAAAATAAATATGTAAATAACAGAAAAACTTTAAATGCAAACAGTAAGTGTATCAATAACCAAAGTACTGCTCTCTCAAAACTACAAGTGCAAACAGAAACAATTTTTTTCTATAAGATAAACTACACAGAACAGCCTAAGATATGGTCATGTTCTTTTTCAAGAATATAAGCATGTCGACTATTTCTGGCAGCAGTTGAGACCTTTGGGCAGTAACTATGTCTCCTGCAGTAGAAAAAACACACTCACTTGGAACTGAGGTAGCAGGGATGGAAAGGTATGCTTTGGCAAGTGGAGACAGCAAAGGATATTTAGGAGTTGCCGAAATCCGACATTTTCCACCACAGAAAATGGCCTCGTATCAGCTGCAATGAAAACGCCTATGTCCCTCGTTATTGCCGTGGCTCTTGCACGGCAATTATTTGCAGAGATGCAAAGGCTTTTAGAGTTGTTTGGCCTTTTAATGTTTTCGTCGCGGGTGCTGTAGTTGGTAGAGAGCTGTGGTGGTGCTGTAAGTGTTTTTGCATAGTGCTCGTGTTAGCCGCGGTATACAGCATTTTTTTCTTACAATGTTTACATATTGTGTTCGTCTTGTCTGTCACTCTTTCGCCGTTTATTATTTCCGCAGGAAAACCAAAATGTTTGCACACAAATGATTTAAAAGTGGCAGGGGGATCTTCAATAGTAATTTCACGCTCCATCACGCTGACATCACATCGCCTCACGAGACAACTTTTCACCTCGACGAGAAATCTCGTCACGTTTTAATCTCGCGAGATCTCGTAAAACGAGATCTCGTCACACCCTTACTACACATACAGTACATATATATATTATACATATATATTATTCTAGTTTATATATACACAGTATATATATATATATATAAACTAAAAGTGTGAATCTTCACTGATCTCCCGATTTGATTACGATTATCATGTCAGCGATTCAATTCGATATCTCGATGCATCACGATGCGTCAAATACATTTTTCTATTAAATTCACGTAGGATATTTAATTCATAGCTTTTCAAGCTTCAAAAACAAAACATTCTGCAGTGCTCTAATACTAAATAAATTGGATACATAAAACTATACAGCACTGAGCACATGGCACTTCCTGAATGTGCAAAACATAACAGAATATGTAAACAGAAATGTTGTTAGGCCTACATTAAATTGTAAACCGAAATAACCGATTATGAGCGTGCCGATTATCGATGCAGCATCGTCCACGATTCGATGCATCAACTATTTGATTCATTTCAACACCTCTAATATAAATTAGAATAACATTAAATATTCTAGATTAAGCTTCACTTATTTGTGATTGTAAATAATTGATGCAACATAATAAACTCACTGGTGGCTCTGGTGGCTTCAGAGTCTACAACTTTTAAGATAAGTCATCTTAACACTTTATGTATCACGGACCCAAGTGATGCCCGAGCTACGGTTGCAGTTTGCATTCTTCCGATTTGATTATAACATTGAATATGTGTACAGTCTGCCGCTATATGGCTTCCTATTATATCTTCAATAAACATTTTACAAAATAGTATACAGTCACGACTGTGAATCCTTATTCTGCATTGAAGGCAGCTGGCATGACAGGACAGTAAAGTACACTAAGCTGTTTCTATTCATCTTCTACGAGAGATTAGAGAACTAAATCGACTGGCTGCTCATTTTAGTTGACTCTTGTTAAATAATAAAGCTGAAAAACGATGACAACAGCATCATTGCGACGCTTCACAAGTAGCAAGTACTGTCTAGATTAAAAATGTTCGACACTCACACCACATATCATTTGTGCAGCATCGTGTGGCTGTTTAAAATGAACATATTTAACATTGTCTAATACCATTACGGGTTGCTGGCATGCAGAAAGGAGTCTGTGGTGCAGCTCATTCGATAACATTTCGCTGTGGTCTCTCGTTTGTGGTTTGCAACTCAACTATAACCGTTCTCAACATTTCATCACGATTATTGAAGGACTGGAGAAGAGCCCGTTTAGAGGATATGCTGGGGTTTTCTTATGGCCATCAAATCAAATGAAAAGTCCAAAACCAACAATGAACTGATCCAAAGCTGATAAATCTTAGTCCTCTGTGCCTCTGAGCTCTGTTGTTGTCCAAAAACTATTAAAAACACATCAGTGAGGCACACTGTTGCACTGGCTGACATGTTCCTTCATCACCATGAACACACACACACACACACACACACACACACACACACACACACACACACACACACACACACACACACACACACACACACACACACACACACACACACACACACACACACACACACACACACACACACACACACACACACACACACACACACACAGTAGTTTACTTTGAGTCAATCCCACACACACTGTCCTGCTGCCACAAATACTCACTAATGCAACAAATCCCAGGCTGAAAAAAGTCCCCAAAAAGCACTAATTACTCCTGTTTGAATACATTTACAATAGAACACAATTTTCCTTTAACCCCTTTATTACCATTTGTCAACTAAATATAAACATTTAACACGTGTTTACAACACTCTCTCTTCTAAAAGAAGTGTTAACAGTGTAAACATATTACTAGTATTCTTATTTTCTATTACCTATTATATTTTATTTAGATTTTTTTTTTTAAATGTATTTTTCTTCTTTGTTTGGTAGCATTTGAGCTACTGTAACAATTGAATTTCCCCAGTGTGGGATCAATAAAGTCTATCTTTTCTCATCTATAAGGTTACAGATAATAATATAGTCAAACACAATAATAATAATAATAATAATAATAATAATAATAATAATAATTCTGTGTAATAATATAAGATATGTCTTTATAGGAGTTAGTTATAATTGTATTGAACATTAATAAACACTTAAACATGTCCTTATAGCTGCTTAAAAACTAGACTACAGCGTGTTAGAAAGCATAAATTAAATGTGTCTGTGCTGCTTATAAATACTAAATAGGGAGGTTCTAAACTGAATACTATGTTATATTCTTCATAGAGGTGTAAATCGATATGACGATACAATATATTGATTCTTTGGACATTTATATGATATTTGCTAGGGGTGTTGAAATTAATCATTGCATCGCGATGCAGACGTGGATGATTCTGCATCACCGCGGTGACAGACCATACTCGATTATTGCCTACTGATGCCTACTGATTTTTATTTATTTTTTGCCTTTTGTCTGCTGTGTTCAGACTCCGCTATATCCAGGAAGTTTCTTTTTCTTAAAGTGCTCATATTATGCTCTTTGGCTTTTTCCCTTTCCTTTATTGTGTTATATATCTTTTTTATACAAGTTATAGGTTTACAAAGTGAAAAAGCCCAAAGTCCTTACCATATCCACCAGAAACCACTGTTCACCAACTGCTCCAAACAGCTCTATTGTAGTCCAGCCTTTACTTCAGAGACCAACGTGGTCACTTTGTAACACACGTTATAATGCTCGCCTAGCTGCTAGCGTGGCACGCCCTCATACTCTGCTTCTGACTGGCTAGTAGTCCTTACCTAGGTACTGCGCATGTGTGACTCCCAACAAAGATGGAATAGAAGTGAGTGCCTCACTCTGTAGCTCAAGGCCCGGACACATAGAGCCGATAATCGGCCGCTGGACAGTCTGGCGAGGTCAGTGACTCGAGTCTGTTCGGTGTGTTCCGTGCCGTCATCCGTCCGAGGGGCCGTCGTCCTTCATTTTGGCCGATTTGACTTGTATAATCGGCGGGGCGTGCACTGCCGGCAGTCGGACTCAAATGACCCATCTGATTGGTGGAGTGCTATCCCGGAAACGGGGAGCGGAATAAGAGTGACTGAAGACTCTCAAAATCTGACGAAAATCTTTTAAACTGACCTTTGTCGATCTGAAATGAAGACAGATTCAGCGACTGCACGGCCTATTTCTCGCTTAAAATGTTTTCAGAAACACGTTTCGGTGAACTATCTTCGTAAAATATGAGCTAGTATTCTGAACAAGCCACCAGTCTGTCTTTGAATTTCTGGAGAAAACAGACCCACGTGATTTTATCAAACCATATAAACCTATTCTGGTACAACCTCTAAATACAATTATGAACCTGAAAATGAGCATTACCACCACTGAGGTGCCCTTGAGCAAGGCCCTTAACCCCAACCGCTCCAGTGGAGCTGCTCAGTGGCCAGCAGATCAGACTGAGGTTGTACTGGACAGCTTCCAGGTATGAATGTGGAACTGTGTGAATGTGATCAGGGCGTTCCTGCAAAAGAGAGGCTGCCTCTCAGTGAACCTCCCCTGAATAAATAAAAGTAATAATAATAATAATAATAATAATATGAGCACTTTAAGAGCAAATGCAATAAAAAGGGGAGTTCATGTGACTGCTTGAATTTGTTGATGAAAACCACGTGTAGCAATATATAATACATTTGAGGAGGTGGGGCATCGCAATGCATCGGGATATCGAATCGTCTGAAATTTGAAATAAGGGCGCATCTTAAAGATATGTATAGATATTTTCACTTTGCATCGTTGATCATTAAATCGATAACTCGATCCAGATCGATATATTGTTATACTCCTCATACTTCCTGCATACATTTTGTTCATCCTGTATACAAAGTACTTTGTCATCTGAGCTAATAAGAAGAAAGAATAAAGTAAATACAGAGCAGCGCAGTAATGCCTTACCGCAAACACAGAGCACACAGACTATTCGTTCTCTGCGGCCTGAATCAAGCTGTAGTGCTTCTTCAGGTAAACAACAGCAGAGAAAACCCTGGAGAGGCTTCCTATAGAGCAGCATTCCTGCCATCTCCACATACAGTCCAGCACATTTCTGTCCTCTCACCACCACAGGCTTATCTCGGCTCGCTTTCAAATGATTGCGCTTCTAATCAAACGTAATTTAACTCCCTATCTCAGCCCTCCTCACCCGCACTCGCTCACCTTCACCCATCCTCACCCAGTAGCCCCTAGCCCAGGGCCTGTTGCCAAGGCAACCGGCATCTCATTTCTAAAGTGTCAGTTTGCATTATTGTCTTCACGCTTTGCAGCAATAACCTCTCTCTCTCTCTCTTCTCTATCTTTTTTCTCTCCCTCTGTCTGTCTGTCCCTCTATCACACATACACACAAATACTTATAAACCAACCCTCTCTCTCTCTCTCTCTCTCTCTCTCTCTCTCTCTCTCTCTCTCTCTCTCTCTCTCTCTCTCTCTCTCTCTCTCATATTTTCAGTGCTATCCACTTGAATTTCCCGTCTTTCTCTCTCACATACATAATGCAAAGCAATAGAGTATGTAACTGTGTGAAATACAGTGCCTGTCCTGCTGAAGACATTTGGATGTTTTCAAAACATTGGCTTCTTTGTGCCATACTTCATATTTTACCGGTAAAAAAAAGAAAAAAAAGCAATAACACCGTGGATAACGGATAATTGAAGCGGTTTTGTTGGCAGATGTGGAAGAAACATAACCACATGGTCAACGGAAGTAAAGACAAATATCAGAAAAAATACAAAAGGCATGTCCAATCTACAAGAGGCCATGGAATAAAAGACCCTTGGAAGCAGAGATTATGGCTGCACAATATATATCGTTTTCTTCGCCGATATCAACTGCCGCACTACACACATCACAAAAGGCTGTGACATATCGCAAAAGACACTTAAGAGATTTTTTGTGTTAGTTCAAGGAAAATATCAGTAGAAAACTGCACTTTAAAATGTAACTGGCATTCTTCTTTTAAAGGTGTCAATTCAATGTTGGAAATCATTTAATTTAATTTGTTTTAAATCCAACAAGCAATTTGATTGGTTGTATTTTAGCAGAATACTGAAAGCAGCAGAAATGGGTACACTTTTACATCTGTTTATTTATCGCAAGTAATATTGTTATCGAGATATTCAACAATGTTATCCCATAACGCATATTTTCCTCATATCGTGCAGCCCTAGCAGAGATTTAAGAATATCGTGATATATGATTTTCTCTAAATCACCCAGCCCTAAGCTCAATACAGTAGGCCTATACTGTATCTTGGAGTTCTACAACAAAAGTGCCTTTAATTGATTAAACCCAAGTAAAAGTAGTGTTATCTGTGTAGAAGTGTACTTAGATAATAGTTCAAAGTAGGTCAGTTAGAATGTCTCTCTCTCTGAGTAAACATTACTGTGTTACTGGGATTTAGGCACCAAAATAAAATAAAAATTGCATTGAATGTCAATGCACAAACTAGTGAAACAACAATTATTATTATTATTATTATTATTATTATTATTATTATTATTATTATTATAGTATATATATATATATATATATATATATATAATTATTATTATTATACAGCGCCCAAACCAACAATAAATTCCATTTCTATGGATGGTACTATGCAGCCTGTAGGCTACATACACCTGATTATCAATTATAATACACAATGCATTCCTCACAAGTATTAACAAGAGAAGACACACATCTCAGACAACTAGCAACGCTAGCTACATAAATTAAACAGCCAGAAACTTAAAGACTCAACAGCAGAATAAAACATCCGGAGCAACAACTCAGAGATGTAGCTATATAACGTTAACCAATACAAACTTCAGCTGCAGCCACAAACACACATATTACAGCAAAAAAAGAGAGACTGCACCGTTTTTACATCACAACATTGAATGTGTTGTTGTCCTCACCTGTCTGAACTAGGGTTGGGTACCGAACGAGACGGATTGCACTCAGGCTTTAACTGACGTTACAAGCAACAGAAACTTTACTGCACGTTAGCCTAACGTTAGCCCATAGCCTTATTAAAGGCTAGTAGCTAGCTTATTAAAACACGGTTAAAATACATAGCTAAAGCTAAACGGTCTGAAGTGCGACTAGGAGGCACCAGGGGGGTGGATACTAGCAAACTTTGGGCCTCTGTGCTATATATTATTATAACTGTAAATAATGTATTAAAGTTTCTTTCTTTCTTTACCTGCAAAATGATCTTTTTCATAGCAGACATGTTGACCTGTCGACATGTCATAGCAGGAAAAGCACAGGTGTATTCAAAACCATTACTGATGGCTGCATTCCACTTAGGAGAGGCCCTGGTATTGGGCATGCTGACTCACTGAAATAGCTTACTGGGACACTTGATGGAATGGAGCCATCGTTAAGGTTATTAATTTCACCTGTGCTTTTCCTACTATGACAGGTCGACATGTTAACATGTCTGCCGTGAAAAAGATCATTTTGCAGGTAAAGAAAGAAAGAAACTTTAATACATTATTACATTATTATACATTACCTTGGCACAAAAACGTTTGAGAAAGGCTGAAGTAGGCTAGGATACCCATTTACCATCAAGCGGTTCTTGTTTTTCTTGTTTAAGCTAAGATAAGATAAAATAAACTTTGTTGATCCCAGACTGGGAAAAGTGCATTTTACAGCAGCAATTGACCGGTAAAATAAGTTATATTACATTTTAAATAAATTATTTAAATTTCACCACATGGCCTTAGTGTGATACATTCCAAAAAAAAATACTTGACACTTGATACCATTTACTATCGTTTTAAAGAAATCCCCATAGTCTGGATTTGGAGAATCGTGACACTACTTTTAACAGTAGGCCTATATATATTGTTCAATTTCAATTTCAAGTTCAACTTTGCCTTAGCAACAAACAAGCAAATCGTAGTAGCCTACATTGTTTCTTTTTTAAGTTTTTATCGTTTCATGGTCCGGTACAGTTTTAAAAGTATTGTTTTAGCACCAGTATAGAAAAAAAATCCCGATACCCAGCCCTAGTCTGAACGTCATTCTGTGAGTCTTGTGCACCCAAAGTCCTCCACAATCTGCATTGTTTACACCACGTAGTGAGTTTTAAGTCACAGCATCGCCTCAATGGCACTTGTTTTTTTTATATATTGCTGTAAACACACACATTAGAAGTGAAAATGGTGCTCCCACTGACCTTAATACTGTGTGTCTGTGGTCAGTGCTTATGGAATCAGCATCTAGTGAGGAACCCTGAGAGCGGCATTGGGAACCTCAACACTAACTGGTATTCACTACCTGATGCATTAAAGAGAGAGAACGAAAACTATAAATAAACTGGAATTTCCAGTACATGTATCAAATGGTTTACACACAAAACATGCCTTTTTTCACATGTTCACATGGAAATCCTGGCTGTCGCAAAGTTGTCTATATTTTCTGATAAAGACCAGTTCATTCCTCCCATTAAAATCTTGTGTAAGTAAATTGTGATTTTATCTCCCAAACGATGGAGATCTTAATCCTGCATAATTCCTGAGGGAAATAATTTGCTGTAGGCTTATTACAGATTGCTTCTTCAGCTGCAATTTACCCAAAGTTTATCTCGCAAACACTTAAATGTAAACTACAAACATCCACAAACAAATGGACATGCCCAAACTCCCTTAGCACTTTCATGTATTTACGATGTTGAGGCCATTAAAATACATACATGCTAGAAAAAAAAGGGAGGAAAAACTGTTCTTTCAATGCTCCATCTTACTATCATTCCTCTCTGGTGATAAAATGTTGTCAATTTCACTCATGGCAGAACAATGGCAAAAATGTAATGTAAAACAAAAAGGTAATGCAGGCATTATGTGTAAGTATCACCAAAACGTAATGAACAAACGCTCCCCGGGTTGGTGCTTGAACGTAGTGAGGTGCTTCCACAAAGTGAGCACCGGTTTTATAAAAACAGTTGTGTAAAGTGGAGTGTTTTTGAAGGCCTTAAGTGAACATTACCTGTGATCTCAGTCTCATTAGAAACTGAGAACACTGTGAAGAGTCTATAGTCGCCGCGGTCTGAAGATGTGTGTGAGAATATGTGAGAACGCGTCTGATGTCAGAGGAGGAGAAGAAGAAGAAGAAGAAGAAGAAAGAAGAAGCAGACACCCGCTTGACGTCAGATGTCCGAACATCAGCTGAAGAGAGGCAGACAGGAGACGAGGGACGCAGGAACAGAGGAACACAGGTTTGTGTTGGATGTGTGAACCGTGAAGCCACACAGTGAGAACACAGAGGAGATGCTTGTTGAATACCACGCTGTGTGACATGTTTATAAAAGGCCTTGGGGAAATTAGCTATATTTATACCTTTGAGTGATCTTTCTATTGTTTGAGTATTTACCAGCTAAGTCTTTGTAAGCTGAGGTGGTGGCTGAATATAAGACGTATGTTGTAATTGTTGTAGAAGAAATATAACCAACAAACAAAAAGGTACACAAAAGGTTGTGTTACTTTGGAGGAAAGTAACTGAGTACATTTACTGAAGTACTGTACTTAAGGTAATACTTCACCCCCAAAATGATCATTTGTACATCAATTACTCACCCGGTATTGCCTTGAATACTTTTCTTTTTTTGGGGGGGGGGGATTTTAGGCCTTTTATTTTTGACAGGACAGCTTAGACACGAAAGGGGAGAGAGAGGGGGAATGAGATGCAGCAAAGGGCCGCAACATTTTTTTTTTAAATTTACAAAAGTGTGAAATAAGTCCTTCTGCACAATGCATACTTTAAATTTTTGATACTTCAAGCCTAATTTAAAGGGATATTTCACTGCTGGAAAGATGAATATGTATTAAATTGGGTAATTTCTGTAGTAGAAATGTGAATTTTTTTTAGAAGTTGGGTGCTTGAAAAGCCAGAAAATGTATTTTTGGCTCATGTGGATGAAAGACAACAACTCCCAGAATGCACTTGCTTCGCTTCCCTACTACTCCACTCCCAAGCCACGCTTACCGTTTACAGACATAACAGACAGTGAGACAGTCAAGTCAACTCAAATGTGTCTTTTTATATTTGACAGGACAGCTTAGACATGAAAGGGGAGACAGAGGGCCAATGACATGCAGCAAAGGGCCGCAGGTCGGAACCGAACCCACGGCCGCTGCGTCAAGGACTTAGCCTCTGTACATGGGCACAAGCTCTACAAGTTGAGCTAACCAAGCGCCCGTTGCCTTGAATTCTTAAAGAAAACTTTGTTTTTCTCGCATGCCTTTACAGTGAACGAAGAAGCCAAAAACCAAAAGATTGTTGATGAATGGAAGTAAACGGGGGCCCGCGTTTAACAACAGCAAAACAATCGATGAGTAGCGCGCCGTGTTGTAAATAGTAAAGGTTTAGCCAAAATGTATAGTGTTTGGGAGGCACTGAGCACACGACTGGAAAAATGCGACTTGGATTATACCGCATGAGTTTAGTGAGAGTTTGGAAACTGATGTTCCGATATAGTTTTGCTGTCGTTAAACGCTGTAACCCTAATACTTTATCGCATCCAAAATTATCTCCATTTTTGGATTCTTCGTTCACTGTGGAAGCACACGAGAAAATGTTTCTTCAAGAATTCAAAGCAACACCAATGATCATTTTGGAGGTGAAGTATTCCTTGAAGTTGGATTTCAAATTGGAAACAGTTCAATTTAGTCATATTCATATTATAGTTGCTGAATTTAATTATTTAAACGGGCTCTCCACCAATTTAACACATAAAAGTCAGTTTACAGTACATAAAGTCATTGAAATAACCTACACCTGGACTGGCTGCAGCAGGGGCGTCGGACTGGGGGGGAAAAGGGGACTGAGTACCCAGGGCCCTCATGTGAGGAGGGCCCAAAAAGATGCTAGAATGAATAGCTGTGGGTGCAGGGAGGGGCCCATAAAAAATGCCTTTCTACAGGACCCAGAATGTTGTGCTACGCCCCTGTACAGCAGTAAAAATCACACACACACTGTCTCTTTTGTGACAAATGATTGATACACATGGAAATCTGAGACTATGAGACTGTTTAATGTCTTGATGTGAGTGGCATACTGTATTTCCTCTCCGAGCTCAGCTGCCTTGCCCCGTTCCAGGCCTTCTAGCCCACAGTGAGTGCAGGGCTGAGTCGTCCGAGGCCTCCCAGGACCTGGAAGGTTAATATTTGAAGGAAGGATGGCCCATAAATATGAGCAAAGGGACTTTTAATTAAATAAGCACTTCTTAAATATTCTCCTGGGCCTGCTGCTTTTGTTTAAAGATGATTGATTGACTACTATCTCTCCAGGCAGGACCATTAGTTTCGCCACTCCCCGCCATACTCCAATCCCTCCCCATCTTCCCTCTATTTTTCCAGCTCTGCCAACATCTCGCCTCCCTTTCTCTCTCAATTACCCTCCTTCTCTTTCCTCCCTCCTTTTTTTCTCATTCATCCCGCCTCCTGCGTCTCTCTTTTTTTCTTTTGCACTCTCCGTGCGTCCGCTGTCACCTCTCCCCTTGCTTTTCTCTTTTCATCAGTCCACGTCCCTGAGCCTCTCTCAGGAGGCCCATATTTCTCCAAACTCATGACAAGGTAATGAGGCCATGCTAAATCCTACCACGCCCCGGAGCAACATCAGAAGGTGGAGGGGCAGGTCGGCCCCTGCCTGGCCTGGGCTGCCTCTGCGTCGGTTTCAGCCACTCTGTGAGGCATCTGTCATCGCCCCGGACTCAAAATAAAAACTTTTGGATCTGCACAACAAACCAAAGACAAAAAAAACATAGAAGAATTCTACCATCCTGCATTCTCTCTTTCTATTTGTCTTTATCTCCTTCCACTCTTCTTTCTGTCTGTCCCCTTCCCTCCTTCCTCTGGAACGGTGCTGGAGCAGCAGTCTGCCATGCTCTGCTGATTTCTAGCTGGAAGATGGGGATCGGCGGGGGAGCTCAGTCTGGCTGAGCCAAAACACAGACACACACACACAGACACACACACACACACAGGTAGAATCTCGATGTGGGACCCAGGTATGAGAGGAATTGTGGGTGTTGTGCGTCTGAGGACTTTTGCACTTCACGTCATGCTGCAATCACCACAGCTCAGTGGAGGTTTCTCCGTGTGTTTGCTCTGCGTAAATTAAAACCTTGATCTATGTCTGTGGGTGACACTGCGTGCCCGTCGGAGGAAATGAAGTTCATCGTAGAATAGAGTGTTGAATACTTCTTTGTGATCTTCCTTTTCACAACTTTATGCATTTTTCTCGACAAAGAGTCCACGAAGATGTCGTGCCTTCCTTATGTTCGTCAGCTTGAGGTTAAATAATGGCTTGCGTTGGCGTTCTGTGCAATTTGTATTCAACAGATTTTCACATCTATTATATATATATGAAAAGAAAATACAGTTATTAGCACTGCAAACAGACATAAATTATGCCCAAACAGAAACTGTACACTGTTCCGAAAGTTATTAGGATGAAATACAGTACTTTGTGATTTCCTGCCATAGTTGCATTTGCAAAGAAAGCATACAGAACAGTAGAGAAACGCTGCTTGAGATGTTTCGCACTGCACATTCAAATATTGAACTACAGCTCACTAAATTATATACACAGGCAACTTGATAAGACGAGAAAATGCGAATAAAGGCGGAAGGCAATAAAAATGTTTCAGATCTGCTGTCCTGTAACAGCCTCTGAAGCACCGCGCGTTCATTAGCTCGTATCGATCACGGGAACTGAACAACATGTTTACCAAACCCTTTAATGATACTACTGAAAACTGGAACGCAAACAGAGCGATTGACACGGAGCGGTCCGTGTGTGGGATGGAGTGACACTCCACGGAGAGGAGGAGAGCGGAGAGAGGAGGCAGGAGAGGCGATGGTGTGATAATGGAGGCGGTGGAGAGAAAACACTCGGAGGGTGGCGCGGTAGGATAGAGAGAGAGAGAGAGAGACGATGGTTACACTCCAAGGGTTGGACAGAGAAGCAGGTAAAGTAGGCTGCAGGTGAATGGAAGAGGGGGGTGTGTGGGTGTGTGTGTGTGTGTGTGTGTGTGTGTGTGTGAGAGAGAGAGAGAGAGAGAGAGAGAGAGAGAGAGAGAGAGAGAGGGGGGGTAGGCAGGCATATTAAAAATGCAGCAGTGGGGAGCAGGCCGGGGATTCACAGTAATTAGATGACAAAACGGAGATGAGAGAGAGGGGTCACACACAATGCCACTGCCGCCGGGTAATTTGTAAGTGTCAATCACTAGCCTGCCAGGGGAAAAGCGAGAGGGAGAGGGAGAGGGAGTGGGAGGGAGAGGAGAGGAGGGGGGGGGGGTTAGTGTATAGAGAGAGGAGGAGGGGAGGGGCAGAGATAGAGGGAGTGAGACCGAATATGAGGGTGCTAGCGGGCTGCAAGAGACAGGAGGGAAGGAGGTTTGAAAAAAAGAAAGAAAAGGAAAGTCAGAGGAGACAGGAAGTGAAAGTGAAAATTTAAAGATTGAGAGAACAGCGTGAGGTGACAGAGTTTTTTTTATCTAAGATTTGTCAAAAAGAAATAATAAAGTCTTGAAACGTGGTCTGTTGTTTCTGTCATTACAGAGCAAAATCAAATATACACTTTAGCATCAACAGTGTTACACCGTGTCATCGTGTCAGCCTCATTATTCTACACACTGATACGCACAAAAACAATCACACTAAGTTTTTCACACTTCTAAAAGGGGCAGTTCACCCAAATAAAAAAAAAAAAAAAAAAAAAACACATTTCCTCTTTTACCTTGAGTGATATCTTGCCATGCAGATATAGTTTACATTTCATTTATTCAGTTTTCAACATTTCTGCAATACAAAACAATACTATAGAGGCATTGAAAACCATTTTCAACGGGGGAATGTAAAATTCCACATGTTTTTACAGAAAAGTCTTGACAATCCACTATCAACAATTTTCTTATAGGGACTAGTTTTTTGGGTAACACTTTACTTGAAGGTATCTACATAAGAGTGACATGACACTGTCATGAACACATGACACAGTCATGACACAGTCATGACACATGAACCCTAACCCTAAGTCTAACCTTAACTCTAAACCTAACCATAACTTGTCATGACAAAAATCGAATGACACTTACTAAAAGAAGCGTTATGTCATAAACATTTATGACTTGTTTATAATGTTTATGCCACGTTCATGACAGTGTCATGTCACTCTTATGTAGATACCTTCAAGTAAAGTGTAACCCACCGTTTCTGGAAACATGCAGGGTTCTTTTTTCTTTTCTTTTCTTTTTTAGAATTTTTAAATTAAAATGTTCACCCCTTTGACCTGCAAAACTCCACTGTGCATGGGAGTAGAAGCAGACATATCAAAGACAGATACCTCAAAACATGGACAAATGAAAGGATCCGTTTAGTCTTTTAGAGCTCGGAGAGATGAGAGGATGACTTGCATCCACAGTCCCCATCAGGGCCCCGATTCCAAACCACAAAACTGCAGTTACATTGTTCATCCAACGGCCTACTGAGACGTGAGGAAGCCCCTACCTTCATTAATAAACTGTCAAGCCGCAAATTAATTGCAAACTTCTAAATTCAGGTGCAATGGCATGGACGTGTTCAAATCAATGAGGCACAAAAGGAGCCCGAATGAAAATGGCATTAACCTTAACAGGCTCAGCAGTGTATGTAAATATTCATCGTGTTATAGGGTAATTGTATGGCTTTTGCCATGTGGTTTGACAGACAGGTGAATGTGCGTGTGTGTGTTTGTGTGTGTGTGTGTGTGTGTGTGTGTGTGTGTGTGTGTGTGTCTGAGAGAGAGCTCTTTCAGTCTTTTCAGAGTGGGTACAAAAGGGGTAGTTGTTGGCATTATTCCAGCAAACCAGTATGTGAGGAGCCAACACAATGGGCAAGCAGCACAGCAGTCTGTTGGAGTGCACGGCCAACACATGCACAGGACGCCATTACAGGATAACCATGTTGTTGTGCACACACACACACACACACACACACACACACACACACACACACACACACACACATGTATGCACACATGTATGTATGCACGCGTAGACAAACCAGGGTAAAAGGCATGTGGCAAGAAATGTACATAATCTGCCTTTACACATGCAAAATACTATGCTGGTATTGTGTCCACGAGTCAAGGCAGTGACAGGACATGACATAACACCACTGACATTTAAGGGATTCCTCAGGGGGGATTCTGTCCTGCACCACAGCTGGTTTCTTTTATTCTTTTCTTTGTTAAAGATAGTTTTTTTGGGGCACTTTAGGCCTTTATGTGTATAGGACAGTTGAAGACATGAAGGGGGAGAGGGGGGGGGGAATGACTTGCAGCAAAGGGCTGCAGGTCGGAGTCGAACCCGTGGCCGCTGCAGTGAGAAGTAAACCTCTATATATTAGGCGCGTGCTCTACCAGGAGAGCTACCCAGGCGCCCCAGCTGGTTTCTTTAACTGCAGCCACACACACACACACACACACACACACACACACACACACACACACACACACACACACACACACACACACACACACACACACACACACACACACACACCTGGAGAAGCCTATACATGCAAACACACACCAGTGCAAGCTCATACACACGCACAGAAACACACGCACAGAAACACACACACACACACACACACACACACACACACACACACACACACACACCTGGAGAAGCCTATACATGCAAACACACACCAGTGCAAGCTCATACACACGCACAGAAACACACACACACATATACACACACACACACACACACACACACACACACACACAGAAACACACGTAGTGAAATATAGTACTAGAAAAACAAAGAACAAATCTTTTAGAGATAGTTCTCAGTCAACAAACAATTACACAACACAAAAGAAAACTAATATATTTAAAAGAAAACGTATACAGCCCTTAATTGCAGTCTGTTTTTCTGCCCCAATTGATTTGCATTTCTCAGCAAACAAGTGTGCTACACACAATAAAGAAAGCCTGAAAACGATTCCAACTCAACAGGTTTAAAAGTTCCTAAACTGTAAACTGAAGGTGTATTCATTAAATACGCATAATTAAAGGCAATTAAAACCTTCACAGTTTAAACACAAAGAATAGAAAATGTATGAAGTACAACTGAGACAAAGACAGACTAGTAACCTCTGTCTCTGCCTTAATTAAAAGGAATTTGGAGCAGTGTCACACACACATGCACACAAAACACCATTGGAAGCGTCTTAATTGGGGAATGATTAAACTCTTTCCTTCCCTGTTTATTCTTCAGTCGACAATTAGCAGCTCATAACCCACAGCACGGTTACTGTTACCTCGCCTTCTTTTAACAGCTCTAACACAGTAACATTGCACTTTAAATGGACTTCATTACATATGTAGCAGATAAACAGCATCCCTTAGCCAGGATTTTGGAAAAACTGAGGTCATGAGGCCGCCAGCGCACCCCTTAACACTCACAACATTTTGACAAGAAATTTAAAAAAAAGGTGTAACTTTGAAATGTCCTTCACTGCCAGCTACGCCTACACTTAATGTGACAATTACTCACTTAATTAAATGACTATTTTAGTCTACAACATGTCAGGAAATAGTGGAAAACAAGTTCCAGGAGCAAAGGAGGATGTCAGTGCAGGAAGTATTGAGATATAGAAGTAAAAGCCTACACCACGCACTGTAAAACTCCTGCAGCAAAAATGTTACATAAGCAGAAATGTGTACACAGTAAAAAGTACCAAAAGTAAAAATCCGCAATGCAGAAAAATGGCCGCTATACATGGTATACTATTATATTATTTGATGAAGTAGCATTTTAGTTGGAGTTGGTCAAGGTAGAGCTATTGTGTAAACTGTATTTTAATCTATAAAAATGCGTATTTTAAGCTGCTTCCTCGGCTTGGAATCGCCTGAATCTTGGAGAGCTGGTGTCATTAGATGCATTTAAAGTGACTCTAAATGACTTGGAAGCCGACACATCTATGGCTGTAAATGTTTTGAATGTTGAAGTATGTTTTTGATATCTTATAATTCTGTGTTTTGTTCTTTGTGTACATTTTACATTTGTATACGTTTGTTTTACGTCTCAAACCGTTATTTGCGCTGCTGCCTGTCTTGGCCTAACCTGACCCACTAGATGGTTTGTAAACATTTTTATGACATGTAATGAACCAGTGATTTTTTTTTTCTCCCATGTTGGACCTGCACAACTTAAATTTCATTCAGCTCTAGTGTTTTTAGGGTAGAGACAGAAACCTCAAAGATAGATATTTCTAAATGTGGTGCACATATTTTATGTTATTTTGGTGAACTGACCCTTGATTCTCTTAAGAAGTACTAGAAAGAGCCAGCAGACTTGCTACAAAAGTCACATTGTGTGTTGGAATGGCTAAAAACTTTTTTATGATATGTAAATGAACCAGTGGTTCTCGTGTGAACTTGTGATATAGCGAGAAAAAGAAGAAATAATCAAGGTGTATGGGGAACAAACATTAATGAAACAAGATCTGATAGGTTGCTGTAGAGTCACCAAGAACTATGTTTTCAGTAGAAAGTAGTTCCAGTGAAAACTGTTGCTAGAAATGTTGCCACTGATTTCATGAAATGTCTTCTTCTTCTTTTTTACCATGTTGGACCTGCACAAATTAAATTTTATTCACCTCTAGTGTTTTTAGGGTAGAGACAGAAACCTCAAAGACAGATATTTCAAAATATGGGCACATATTTTATGTTATTTCAGTGAACTGACCCTTGATTCTCTTAAGAAGTACTAGAAAGAGCCAGCAGACTTGCTACAAAAGTCACATTGTGTGCTGGAATTAGGGCTGTGTATTGGCAAGAATCTGGCGATACGATACGTATCGCGATACATGGGTCATGATTCAATATATTGCAATATATTTCGAGACTGTGCGTAAGGCGATAGATTGGGATTTTTTTTTTAAGTATAATTTTAGAAAAACTAATATTTAAAAAAAAAAGACATGATGTTCATAAAAGTCAAAGAAGATTACTTTAGGTAAACAATTCAGTACACAGAAAAATCAAACTGCCAGTTTGGGATTGTGGTTCACAGGTTCTTAGTAAGCTAATGTTGATATGCTAAAGTAGGCCAAAGTTCAGCCATAGCTACGTTGTTAGCTTCTTGCAAAACGTCAGGCACTGCTAGGCACTGTTAGGCAAGGACACTAGTGGTGCGTCTCCGCATAGCCATCTAGCGGTAGGGGGTTTAAACACAACATAAACGTGAATCACTGTTACATGAATTTTTTTGTTTTAAAAAAAATTTAACTTTAACAAACAAAAAAAAACGATTTTGCCTTTTTGAAAATCGATATAGTATTGCAAAATAAAATATTGCAATACTCAAGTGTATCGATTTTTTCTTACAACCCTAGCTGGAATGGCTACAAGTCGCACACTTTGAAGGTATGTTGAACACAGTGGTAGAAGAAGTATTCCTACCCTTTACCAAAGGAAAGGTTATATTACCACACTGTAAAAATACTCTGTTACAAGTAAAAGTTCTGTATTGAAAATGTTGCTTAAGTAAATGTATGTAAGTATTAGCATGAAAAAAGTACTTAAAGTATTAAAAGTACTCGATGCAGATAAATCCTCCCATTTTAGAAACTGGAAACGATCCAAACGGTTGTGTGTTTAATGGTCTCATCATCTCAGCTGGACTTGTAGGCCGTTGTTACCTTGTTGTGTAGTTTAATTTATAATGAAACATTGTATTTTATAAACTCCACGTGTGTTTTATGTGCAAACATCTTCATCTGTGAAGTAACTAGTAACTAAAGCTGTCTAACTAAAGTCAGATGAATGTAGTGGAGTAAAAAAGTACAATATTTCTCTCTGAAATGTAGCGCAGTAGAAGTAGAAAGCGGCATGAAAAGAAAAGACTCAAGTAAAGTACAAGTACCTCAAATTTGTACTTAAGTACAGTACTGGAGTAAATGTACTTAGTTACATTCCACCACTGGTTGAACATAAATGAATGAAACAAAATCTGAAAGTTCCTCGTGTCACACCTTATATAGTAAAAATAGCACAATAGCACAGCTTTGGAGCATTTCTATACAGTAATACTCAGCTCCAGTGATTTCAGAAAACAATTAATGTAAGACGCACCTCGCAGGCAGCTGTGCGGAGTGTCTCGCCTTTTGTGCATGAGTGTTCAGCTGTGTGTGTGTGTGTGTGTGTGTGTGTGTGTGTGTGTGTGTGTGTGTAACCTGACAGCCTGCCACACAATAGGGGTCCAAGTGAGTGTGAACTCTATTCGTTCCCACAGCTGCTATTAACAGAAGGAGTGAACAGCCTCTTGCTAATAAAGTGAATAAATAAATAACGCTTAAGAGGCCATGTTTACCTCCTCAGTCTCTGTCGATTAGTGCTGCTTAAGAAAAAAAATAAAAAAGCAGGAAGAGCTTTGGGTTTGGTGGATTAACTCTTGTCAATACAGTTCATACGTTTACCTCGGTAATTACAGTCAATCTGAGGATTGCTATTCAGATTATTGCTAAAAGGTCATGGCTGCTGTTTCCTCTGTATTTTCCTGTTTATATGTTCAGCTTTGTTGTATGTGTTTACATCTACTTGGTGGGCCTGCACGATTCGGGGAAAAATATGAATCAAATTTTTTTGCTTCAAATTGATATCACGATTCTCTGCCAGGATTTTTTTCTCACGAAGTGTAATGTTTATTGCACACATGAACCATGACAAAACAAATTGGCAGTACCAAACAGTTTTTTTTTTTGCACCTATAGCACATTGCGCATCACCACAAGCCTGTAAACATAGAGGCTTCAATGAATAAAGAAAATAAAGTACATACTGGCCATTTAAGTACAGTAATAATAATAATAATAATAATAATACATAAGTTTTATATAGCGCTTTACATGGAACTCAAAGACGCTTTACAAAGAAAGAAAGAAAGAAACAAACAAACAAACAAACAAGATAAGTAAATTATGAATAGGCCAATTGAAACAAGTGAGTTTTGAGCAGTTTTTTATAGGTGTCCAGTGAGTCAGAGTTTCTGATGTGGATGGGGAGTGAGTTCCAGAGGGTGGGGGCAGCTATTGCAAAGGCTCGGTCCCCCAGAGTTCGGTGGGTTGATTTGGTGATGGGTTTGAGGAGGTTTAAGTCTGCTGAGCGAAGGCATCTGGAGGGGCGATGGTGCTGTAAGAGGTCTGTGAGGTATGGAGAGGCATTTTGTGATGGTTGATACTGTGGCAGGAGTGATGGATCTAGTGCTGAGGTATAGTTGTGTGTCGTCTGCGAAACTGTGGAATTTGAGTAGGCTACCAAAAATAGTGACATATAACACGTTGAACTAAATATGGCCCTGATACAGGCTCTATCTGAACTCCTTGAACATGTCTTTACATAATTAAAACATGTCAATGAACATGCTGCAGCTACAGCTTCAGTCTCTAGAGAAATGGAGTTTGTCAATTGCCAATTTAAGTACAGTATCAAAAACAGAATGATTTCTTGGCACACTCTTTAACTGCTTGCCTTTCATGTCTTCAGCTGTCCTATCAAAAATAAAGGCTGAAAATGCAACAATAAAAAAAAATAATTTAAAAATGTAATCGCGACCAAGAGAGAATCGAATAATTGTGCAGGGCTACTACTTGGCCATTAAAATTGACTTCCGATTGTTTCTTATGGTCAACAAATCCCACGAAAACATCAAAACCAGCAATGTGTTAGTCTGTCTCTCTATACCATAGACAGTAAAAGAATGGACACAGTCACTTTTCCGGTGATGGCTGAGCGTTACTGCGCAGCCTCAAACTGAGCTTGACGACGTAGATGTGACGCGAGCAACATGTCTGAAAGTTGGAAGTCTTCTGGTAGCTGTGCCAAGAGAAATCTCAATCTTACAGAGACAGAGAGCGTAGGTATATTTAAGGAGATAACATGGGCACAGACTAAATATTGCTAACTAAAATGCTAATTAACATTAGTAATTAAACTTAAACAGCTAATCTAAGTCGAAACTGCCTGCGAGCTTCTCCTGTACTGTACGGTAATTCCTCTACTGTGCGACAGAAAGTCGCTTGGTTATGACACAATCGTTAGCCTATTTTTATAAAAACGCCTGTTTTTACGGGGCCATAACGTGAGATACAAGGTAATGGAGCATTTTATACATTGTTGTGTTTCTTTAAAAATAAACAATGGACAAATAGAGTCTTTAAACGCTTCAGATGTAAAGTTATTGGCTGTCGAAGTGACGCCAAAATGAATGGCAGTCAATGGAACGCTAACGGCAGGTGATGGCTTGTTAGCCTACAATCTCCCCATTAGTAGGTACGCGTTACAGAATGCTCGCTTACCACCTTGCTCTATACTTTCTGACTTCCTGTCTTTTGCACTCAATCAATTTCCTTTAAAAAGCTTGTTTTTTTATGAAACAGGATGAAATTGTGCATTTGTTGGGGACTAATTTCAGCGGCGAATTAATCCACATTTGCTGCTCTATAGTGAGTATTTGGGGCAGCAGGACGGTGTGTGGGGGATTGATTCAGAATAAACTACAGTGTGTGTGTGTGTGTGTGTGTGTGTGTGTGTGTGTGTGTGTGTGTGTGTGTGTGTGTGTGTGTGTGTGTGTGTGTGTGTGTGTGTGTTCATGGTAATGAAGGAACAATGAAGGCCAGTCAGTGCAACAGTGTGGCTCATTGATGAGTCTTTAAAAACAATGGGAGTTCTACGACACAGAGGAAGAAGATACATCAGATAATACTTGTTAGTAGGTACATCACTGTTGGTTTTAGTCTTTTCATGGGATTTATTGACAATAAGAAAAATATAGAATATCACCAGACTTCACTTTAAGTGTTTTTTAAGCAAATATTTTATTAAAGTTCTATCAGTCAACGCAGGTGATTCCAAGACGACTGTTTAGAGACATAATAGTTATGTATTAATGATATGTTTATGTTATGTTTAGGGTACATTGTGCTATTGTTTATATTTTCGTGATGTAAAAAGTAATATGTAATATTAGGCTTTTTAAAGAACATATTTTGTGTGAAATCACCGCTGTAACTGTGATCTAATTTCTTTAATGTAGCTTCTTAATTTGTGTCCACCACTGTAAAGACAGCTGTACAAGAGAGTCCTTAAAAGGGACAGTTCAGCCGTAATACAGCGCCTTATAAAACGCTTTATGTGTGACAAAGTATTCTCAACTCAAGGTCCACTTACTACCTTTTTCGGAACTTAAATGCACATTCTATTCTACCTTTTTTCTCTCCGCATCTCACGCTTACCTTGCAGGTATGTAAATTGCTAATCATTTCCAAGGAAGTTTCCTGGATGTAGTAAGATTGAAGTATGTAATCTACTAACTACACTATTTACAGGGAAAAGAAAGACGATTGGTTATTTAGTCAGAGTCAGGCTAGTTGTGTTGATGATTTCCAGAGGAATTACCTTGAAAAGACCTGCTCCATTTAAATAAAACCTGGCAAAAATATAATTGAACACTTTACTCATTAAATCAAATGTGAAAAATTCAATTAACTAAAACATTAGAGACTTTTCTTTGTAGGAATCATGACCTTAGTATATCTAGAAATGCTGGCTATGTCCCTGCTTTCAAAGATACATTTTGAAAATGAAACAGCAACATTTATTTTTTGTGCGGTGAGGTCTGTGGATTCTCCAGTGTAACAGAGACATTGTTTCTGGAAACAACTGTGAATTCTTCAAATGTCATTCGTCAATGCTTGGACGAGCAAAAATGCAACTCAATTCACCTCCATTGTATTGAATTGGCAGCAAAAATTACAGACACAAAACCAAAAATATAAAACAGTAAATAGGGGGTCTTTTTTTGTAATTTGGCTGAACTGGCCCGCGAGGAATGCTTTTGGAAGAAATAACAAGCGAGAAATAAAGTGACGATTATGGTGCTGAAGGTGCTGATCCAGCTACAAGAGGGAGAATGATGGAAGAGGAGGATCAGCGTGAAAGTGTTTAGCTGGTGGTTGAAAGACTATAGTGCGTAGCAGAGAGTATAGAGTGAATGGAGACAGAGACAGAGGATGGCGGGAGGTGTGGGTGTGGGGGGGGGGCAACAAGATGGAGAGAGACTGCCTGCACATACTGTCAAGGCAGTTAATATAAGGTGTGGAGATAAGGCCCCACAGACAAACATTGACCAAATCAGGCATTTCAGCAGCGCAGCCCGAACTGTCAGTCAGCCTGAGAGACAGACCAACAATCAGCACTTTACCTCTGATAAGGGCTCTACTGGGCGCGTGCAGGAAATAGCCAATCTGCAGCCAGCCTGGCAAGGAGGGTGATGGCGGGGAGCAGAGGAGAGGGGAGGAGGGCGGTGTGATGATGGAGAGTGAAGGGGTTAGAGGAGGGAGTGAATGTAGAGAGACAACAAGTGAGGGGAAAGTGGCCTATGAATTTAGAGAGAAATGTGGACCAAGAGTTCACAGGAAAGGATAATACCCGAGAGAAAGAAAGAGGAAAGATGGAGATGGAGAGAAGGGAAAGAAAACAGGATGATATTCCTCCACACCCCACCCCAGTGCTCTCACAGAGGAAAAGATTCAGGAGGGAATATAAGTGATGGGGGTAAAAAATAAAAAAATAAAAAAAAGAGAAATAGAAGAGAGGTGTGATACCGGCTCCTAAAATAGTGTCTCTTCCCAGTTTTTTTTGTCACCTGGGAACAGCTTGCACAGAGAGAGTGTGAGAACTTGGTTTAGACCAACACCTTACATTAATGATTTGCCAACAGCTTTGACTAGCTCATTATTCAATGTGCTGTTCGCCTTGCCTCGCACACAATAGCATCATTTCATCGTCTCTATTGATTAATGGTGCATATAGTGTGTACATGCACACGCGCAAATTCGCTGCATTCATTCACAGGAGTGTGTGCGGTGCGCCTGAGTGAAGGATAACACTCCCTATTTAATGGAGGAGTCTGCACTAGCCATGAAATTCCCTCATAACAAAATAAACACATCCAAAATGCTGGAGTGGATGCCTACGGAAATCCAAGGCAGTGGAGTACCATATTGGTAGCTTGGATCCACACTGGCCCCTATAGGTCACATCAGGAATCTACAGTCTGGGAGCAAGTTTTGTGGAAATAAATTCCCAGCCATTTACCTTTGTCAAAACACATTTAGGTTCCTCCGAGCAAAAACAAACCAACAGCTGGCGAGTATTTATTTTCAGAAGTGGAGTCAGAGGGGTGTCTGGGCTTCCTTGATCATGAACCAAACCGCCATTACCATGACCACTGATAACAGTAGGAATCGTAAACAAGCTAATCACCGAGGGCCCTATTTGTATTCTCATTTGTGTTTGCATGCTCTGATGTGCAGGGGGGAGGGCGCAAAGACCAGGACAAACAGGCGAGGGTGGCTTTGGAGACACGGATGGAGGGTGGGGTGCGCGCGAAAGGGTTAACTTCCCTCCCTGGTCGCATGCTGCTTTCTCTTGCTCTGTCAAGCCCCATTAAACCTGCTACACCACAGCAATAAGGTGCCATCAATTACAGGCACGCTGCCATCAATGCAGAGCGCGGAGGAGAGGCAGGAACACATAAACGGGACAAACGGCCACATAAAAAGCCCCGGAGCTACATAAAGCCCCGCGGCCTGCCTCACAGACCGCTAAACACACAGCATATCTCCCCCGCCCCGGCTCGCTTTGCATCACCTGGTGGGGTATACCATCAGTCGGTTTGTGAATGAGAAGATGCTTTGTTTTTAAAATGCACAGAAAAAAAAAAAAAAATGCATTCATTTCAGATTCACTTTCATTCATGATAGCAGCAGGAAAGGTGGAAAAAAAAAAAAAAAAAAAAAAAAAAGATTTGGGCACAAGTGGATGACAGTATTAACTGCAGTGTGCTTTTACTGCCCCCATGTGACAGCAGTAAAACTATTCTGGGGCATGAGCATCAAATTCCAAACCTATTGAGTAGGATCAATAGCAGCATTCTTGAACGTGATGCTTAAAAAATGCGTTCATCGTTCTTTCAAGAGGAAAGACGGAACAGCTGTACTCCTCCATTGCCAGACGAAGAAGAAAGACAGACCACCTGTGCAGGTAACGGTTGTCAGCAACAACAAAAACAGAAGGCAAGCTTTCTTTGCCTTTTGCTGTTGCTGGTGTCTTTAAAGATTATTTTGTGGAACAGTTTGGCCCGAGATTCTCTGTGCAAGTCATTGCATAACAGAAAATCAAGCTTTTTGTTGTTAAAAAAAAAAAAGAGAGAGAAAGCATGACAATACAAATATTATAAACGCAACGGAAACATGAGACATCTTGTGTCCAGCGTTAACACCGTTGAAATTAAAATATAGAGGTTTCAATGAGTAGATGATAAAGGACATCTAATTAGGTAATTGGCCTGTGTTGGTGGACCAAACATATCAGACACAGGTTATTATTCAAAGAAAAATATTTTTCATGTTTGTATATCTGTAATATGTGTGCAGGGGATCTTTAAATTTGGATCAAGAATCCGAGGTGAGGTGTCAGAATTGGTATCTGAAGAGCTAAAGCTGGATTGATGCATCTATAACAAAGACGACGCAATAGAAGGATCACATCTGGGTCGGTATATTGTTATTGGATTTATTAAAGATGAATCATTTTATAAAAAAAGTTGCATACTGAATACAGACGTTTACATTTTTCAGTAGAAAATGTAAATATTTCTTCTTTTTTTTTTTTTTTGCCTGTCTCATAAAAGTTACAAGGCAACAAAAGGCTTTCCACACCTTCCAGTAAGAACGAGAGTGAGGAAACACTCAAGACCTCCTTACATTATGTTAGATGCTTTAAAAGGATTGGTTTACCCAAATTAGAAAAGAAAATTCAAGGTTTTAAGATATCTGGCAGACCTCACTGTAAATGGTTTTTATTGGAACTTGGAGTTGAAACAAAGAAATAGTCCCTAAAAAAAATGTTCACAGTGAGGTCTGTGAATTATCCAGAGGCCTCGTTAGGCATGACAGTGAAAGGGAATGAAGGTACTTTAGCACCTGATTACTGCAATTTACTTGAAAACTCACTCGGTTTGGGGCGATATCTCAGTCAAACCTAAACACACCGACATGGTACACATATTTTAGATCCAGTGTGACATACACTTTCCGAGGATTTCATTATATCTGATGTCTCTTTCAGATAAATGTCCATAAATCCACTTATAAATCCTAGGGGGAAAAAAAGATGCTCCTTATAACTTCTGGACTTGCCTGAGAATCATCATGTTTTTAAGTTTTCTCTAGTATCAAAATAATCCAGTGATAGTTGTCTACATATCCATGGGTACACTGCAAACAGGAGCTGCTAAATGTTAAAAAGGCGTATTTTTAGTGGTCCCAAAAACATAAATACAGGCTAAAAAACAACAGGGCTGACTTTGAAAACCCGTGATCCTAGATATCTGGACATTATTTATGGAAATACCGTTTTTTTTTTGGTTTTTTTTTTTTTAATTCTAATGCTGTAAAATCCATTCACCTCTAAAAATAATAATTTTTTTTGTAATTTGGTAAACCAACCCTTTAAAACACATTGCAAAGTCAAGCACACAGATAACTTAAATGTAAAGAAAACTACATATTTACAAACGGTCTCATATTTACAGTAGAGGATTAGGGCCACATGTGGAAAAAAATTATTTGAGTTCTGAGATTAAAGTCGGAATTCTGACTTTTTATTAAAAGTCAATTTTTTTTATGTTTAAAAATATATATATTATTGAAGTTGTTATATATACTTTATTCTGAGAATTCAGACTATTTTTTTAAGTCAACATTTCTTTTGTAATTTTGTTTTTTTTAAAGTCAGAATTCTGAGAATAAAGCCAGAATTTGGACTTTATTTTCAGAATTCTGACTTCATTCTCAGGATGCTGACTTTAAACTCAGTAAAGTGTCCCTAATCCTCTTCCGTACATATTGCTCTGATGGGTCTCATGTGGAGTTTATCTGAGAGGAGGAACTGCTGCTGCCGGAGCTCTTAGTCTTCTGCCCTCTGGTGGCGCTGGGTTGCCGCTGCACTCGCTGGCTGGACGCCTCTCTGCTCTTCTCGCCGTGGCTCGCTCCAGCTTTACCGCGCACTGCTTGGGACAAAGCAAGAAAACGCAGCGAGTTGAAGGATTACGATTGTTGCGTCACAAGACCCAAAACGACATGAGAAATGGAAAATGGCGATGACATGGAAAACATACAAATGCATTTTAACACAAAGATTTCCTAAATAATAAAGACAGTCTCTCAGGGTTTTTTTTCATGTTACCGCCTCACTTGGTCTGGTATGACCAGTAGCTGATTATATTTCAATGTTTTTTTATACAGCACTTTGGTGCTTCTTTGTTCAACACTTTGGTCAGCTTAAGCTGTGTTTAAATGTGCTCTAGAAATAAACTTTACTTAATTAATTAGATATTAACGTCAGCAAACTTTCCACAGTTTACTGCGCTTGAAAAACCTTCCACTAGCTTGATGAACAACATCTACATACAAAAAAGAAAGCCTGGTATATTATCAACTATTTTACTACAAAAAGCACTACACGGCAACAACCAGTATTTAAGGAGTAGTATAGTGGGAACATTGGGGTAGAGTTTTTCATTCAATAAAAGATGCAGCCAGTTTAATAGTACAAGTGTTTTAGTTTTGTATGACAAAATGTTGTGTTTTATCTCAGTCATACAGTAGATGTTACATTAACTTTGTTAATGTAACACACCTTTCTCGACAGCAATGGCTTTCACCAGTTAGTTATGGTTCATATCGCGGCAGACTACAAAAAAAAGTGTGTCCTGCTGCTGTTGAAGATTGTTTGAATTCCCATTCTCTGCCATCGTCAGCATATTTGGCGAGAAAGAACCACAACGTTTACGCACAGGAAATCGTTTTTTGGAAATTGTGAATCGATTTAGAATGATGAAACAAATTTTTTATTTTTTTTTAACTTTACTGCTATTAATGAAGCATACTGCTGTTTATAAATCAGAAGTTCACACATCACCCAAAACTATGTCGTGCAGTGAATATGTCCACTTGAGGGCAGGTTAACACACACACACACACACACACACACACACACACACACACACACACACACACACACACACACACACACACACACACACACACACACACACACACACACACACACACACACACACACACACACACACACACACACACACACACACACACACACACACACACACACACACACACACACACACACACACACACTCCACTCGACATTATGAAATGAGGACAGCACAGCATATAGTTTGCCACGCTCTTGGTCCCTATGGTGATGTAAACATGCACAGCACTTGATATAAGAAAGGCATGCAGGCGGACAGATGGAGGTGTAGGACAAAGGGCGCCAGAGGGGACCTTGAGAGTGAGGAGCGCTAGCGTCTTGGGGGCCGTAGACCACAATCTTAGTGTTGACCCTTGTGGCTCTGGGGACAGACGCTGAGGGGGGAGCTGCAGGAGGCTTAGGGCTCTTTCCAGAGACCAAAGAGTCTTCTTCTTCAGCAAACAGGAGGCACAGAAAAAAAAAAAAAAAAAAAAAGAATTCAAGGGGGATAGAAAAGAAATTAGAAAGCACCGTGACATGCACACAGTGAGGAGCAGCTTCTTCTTTTTTTATGACTATCTACTGTATATCCTTGCTCTTCAGTTCACCTCCATTTATGTGGAAAACCCCACTATGGGGTGGAGTGAAGAGGGAATTTAGTTAGTGAGGGGATTAGGTGGTGCAAAGTGCAAGACAAGAACCTCTACTACACTGTGTGCCCTACTTAAGTAAAAAGGAATGTGAATATTTTACATGCTTGAAAAGCAAAGTGAGAAGCAAAGAGCACAGGGAGAATAACGAGAGCAAACAGAAAGGTAAAGTCTGTCGGTTAATAAATATTTGAAAAATTCCAAAAGTTGTTTTCTACACTTTGATATGAAAGGCTGAGAGCCAGTGCTTTGCAGACCTTGAGCTCTTTCACGCAGTAGAAAGGGATCCACACACACACACAGACACACTCCACACACAAAATTTCCAAAAGCGCTTTCTATTTCCCATAGTTTGGGTTATTTCCTCTCACAGCTTTTAACCAAAACTTTTGGACTTCTGAGAGAACCAACAGGGATTATTTGAAGAGGCGTTTGACAGTTAAGGCGGGTGATTTGCAGGAGAGTTATTATGCCCAATGAATGCAGGCGTTACGTGTCACAATGTTACATTCCCAACATGACAAGTACGAGACGAGCAACATTTTTCCCTTATGGTTGCAGAAAAAGCACAGGCCTAGCTATACCATGAATGATTGCTTCATTCCATTTAGGTATACAAGAGAGCAAGCATGAACTGGGAATAGAGCTGGGTGAAAAAATATCAAATATCACAATATTTTGGACCAAATTCACTGATATTGCAGCGATATTGTGGGGTTGACTATTGGTGCTTTCGCAAAATATTAACACAAGGAGAGTTTTGATAAATAATCACCAATAATGTGGATAAAACGACTAAAGTGGGTAAAGTTAAATAACAGAACAGCTAGTAAGTCTGGTAAGTTCAGAAATGACATCACTTTAGGGCGCCCGGACAACCTTTGCTGCATGTCATTCCCCCCCCTCTCTCCCCTTTCATTTCTTCAGCTGTCCTGTCAATAAAGGCCTAAAAATGTCCAAAAAATAATCTTAAAAGAAAGAAAAAAATGACATCACTTAACTGTCACGCAGCTTGTAAAACCAGGAAAAGACAACACCTGTGTCATATCACAATTTTACTAAATTGAACTGAGGCAACAAAGCTAAACAAACATTTCCCATCAGTTATCATCCTAACATTTAATCACTTCCTCGTTCATAACAGACACTCAGGGTTTCACCCTAAGCAGTAAATTGGGATTTCGGGACACTTGTGAATCCTTGTCATCATTTTGTGTCTTTGCTGATGTGTGTAGAGTTGCACAACTGGCAATCTTTAAAATAAATGTTCCAATCCTGAAAGTAACTCAACACACTTTTAGATTCATACTATCAGGAAATGATCCAACACGTGTGGCGTTGGACATCAATAAGAATAGCACTGCAAATGAAACCTCCCAATGAGACAACATTTTATATATTTATTTGTCGTTTTCTTGGGTGTTCCCTGAGCCGTTTTGACAACCATCCAATATAAGATTTTTTTTTTTATTTTAAATTTTTTTTTGCAGCTGTGAGCAGCTTCTGCCATTTCCTTCGTGCATCGCATTGTTGGAGAATACTTTCCAACAACAGTGCAAACGGTGACAGGAAAAAGGAGGGCTCTGCAGCGGGTAATTAAACCCACCCAGAACATTTGGGGGAGGTGTCTGCACATAGCCCAAAAGGACCCTAAAAGAAAATACCTGCCCCCCAGAAACAGCCTGTTCACCCTGCTGCCGTCTAGCAAACGATACAGAAGCATCCGCTGTCTTACCACCAGACTATAATAATAATAACTTTATTTGATATAGCACCTATTACAGACAAAGTCACAAAGTGCTTCACATGATAAACATTTGTAAAAGTACAGTAAGATCCAACAGAAAATAAGCAAGGAAAAAATATTGAAAGACCAATGAAAATCATTTAAAAGATTAAAACCTAAAACCCAAAGTTACAAACACGAGTCAAATGCGAATTTAAACAAGTGCACGGCAGAGCAGATTCTTTCCTCAGGCTGTAAGACTCGCCAACTCATCCTCCCAACTCCAACATAAAAAACGTGCTGGTGTTTTTTTGGGCGGGTAGCATATAGAGCTGCACGATATGAGGAAAATATCCAACTACGATTATTTTGACAGATATTGCGATAGGATTCACGACATTGGAGGGAATCATCATTTTTGTATTACTCTCATTTTCCTTGAAAAATAAAAAATAAAAATGTAAATGATTTATAGTGTGATTTCTGCAAGTATCTGTACCAAACTAAGATTTTTTTTCTTAAGTCTGTAGGATAGGATTTGTAGGCCGGGACATCTCTGCAGCACAATACTTAATTCAGAATGGTTTGACACATATTTTACCTTTAACAAATATTGCAGCCCCCTGCGATTTGGATATTGCACTAGTCCATGTAGTGATTTCGATAAAACTGTGATTAAATGTGCAGCCCAAGTACCATAAAGGGACTACAATGTGCATTTCATTGTGCAACCCTGTGTTGCAGAATGGCAATCAATAAAGCTAAATTTATGTTTTTTTTAGTGTGCATACAGATTTTTTTTCTCGGATCGTGAGGCCTCTGCTGATTCCCACCCGTATTATATATTAAATCGCAAATGGTTATTTACACCTGCACTAGTTTTGTTAGTACATGGACTATGAGCCTTAAAACTGGTGTGGTGGAAGTTTTCCTATGAAGCAGCAGCGTTTAGAAATATCAATGATCAAATGAAAACGAATAACGACTGTTTGAGAATTAAACGAAAGTTTGGTCTTTGAGTATTTATTCACATTTGCAAATGGAGAAAACACTGTTTCAAAAGGTACACGCAGCACAACTGAAAATGTCTTTCCTAACTAGAAACCTAAAAATCAAAACATCTTATAGTGAAGAAACTCCATTAAGCCACCCCTCTTCAAATATCTTTATGCTATTGCTCACAGTCTACAAGGCCAGCTCTCTCACTGGTGCCTTTAAGTCTACAGGAAGGAACAGGATTATGTGGAGGTTTAAAACAATCTTTAAATAAATGGTCAATATCATTAAACAAATGGTTAAAATAAAATTTGCCACCACACTAGCTTTTTGTCTGTGATCTAAATAACTAAATAAATAGTCATTGTTCAGGTTGCAGAGTGCAGACACTAACCTCTGGCATCTGTTGGTGCTGTGGTGATGCTAGTGGCGTGGGAGGCAGATGAAGTCTCTCCGCCGCTGCAGCTGTCTGCTACCCTCTGGCCTGCACACATGGCCTTCAGAGTCTGGAAGACTGCTTGAGGAGCCACATTCATCTTTAACAGGTCCACTATGATCCTGGCAGGGCATGGAGACGAGTGGAAGGATGTGAAATCAGGGTTTCAGATTCAGGAGTCTGGAGTCTGATTAGATTACACTTACTTGAAGACCTCTTGGTCCATGGTGATGCCTGCAGCCTGGGTTACTTCAAACAGCTCTGCCTCTTCAGCACTAAGGACTTTCTTCTTCTTGATGGCATATTTCTGCACGTTACTGGTGACCACCAGCGCAGGGGAGTCCGGGGCGGAGGGCGCCGTTTGTTGCGGTTGTTGAGACATCAGTGATGGATACCTGAGTGGACGTGAATGGGTGGTTTAGATGAGGATAAAATGATAAATGAAAATAACTCGATCAATAAGACTGTGGCGTTATTGTTCGACCAGACTGTAAGAAAGCTCCAGGATTTCCATATACCCACTTAAAAATGACCAATGACATGCAACAACATACTTTCCATTATATTTTTGATATATTTTGAACGGTCATCTGTGTTTTTCTTCTGCACATAGGCTGAATAAAGGTATTTCCACCGTAAATTGGTGCATACATTTCTATGATATGCCCCCCACCACCCCAACACTCCCAAAGGCAGATTCTGGCCCAGCACAATATACCGACTACAAAACATTAGACTACACCACTGGTTTTAACAGTTAGCTAACGTTACCCGCCCAGAATGAAAACATGGAGGAACAGACGCGAAAATTATTAACATACCGATCAACTATTCTGTAAAAAAACAAAAAACCACATACCGTTAGATTTGGTTATGAGTTTAAGAGGTTTAGAGTATCGTTAGGAACAACAGTCCTACTCATGGATGTATTCTGGATGTATGTGAGGCGCGCTAAAAATACGTCATCAACACAAGACAAATCGTATTTATATTTGTCATTTGTCAATGGTTTTTTTTGGGACTTGTAGTCAGCACAAATGTATCAAGCAGGATTTCTTTTTATCAGTGGTGGAACAAGTATTTAGATATTTTACTTATAGTAAAAATAGTAAAGATACTCTGGTAGAAGTACTGCATGATGTGATTCAAGTCAGCTAAATGCAAAACAAATAACTGTGGTACTGCGCATGCGCTTCCAAGAAGGAAAACGATGGCATCTCAAGTTTCTCGTTATCTGCACGAGGCGATGCCTCACATTTACGTTACACTACCCGTATCATATCAGAAAACGAAAATTTGTGACACGATAACGAAAACACAAAACAGAGAAGACGAAAGAACGGCGTTATAAGCTAATGCCGCTTACCGAGCGAAACCGGAAGTACTTGCGGGATTCTCCTCTCGCACCTGCTCAGTCCTCTGCGCCGTCGTCCAAGAATGGCCGCTGCTGCAGCAGGAATAAACAAGCAGGGCGCCGTAGCGACGATGGAGCCCTGTATCCGACACGGGAGGGGAGCTCATGGAAACACGGTCAAGGTTGGTATATTGTCACTGAAATCCACATCTAAGTTACGTTGGCGGTGGCTATGCTGTTTGGGTTAGTTTGCACGAACGGTCGACTGCAGGCTCGTCTTCGTGGCTTCTGATTTTTGGGTGAATGCTGCTGCTGCGTTGGCGTTGGTGGCAGTGGATGCTAAACAGACAGCTAGATGCTATGATAGCCGAGTTGTATCAGTAGAAGGTTACTGCTTACGTATATTATAACAAACCTCGCTAGGTTCTTTGTCCAGTAGCGTCATGCTAACAAGTTTACCATCGCTACAGGCGTCACTGGGGTTGCCATTTAGGTTGACTGCAGCTCTTCTGTGTGGTAGCATAGCTCACTAACGTCATCGATTTTAAAAGTCACTGCACAGTGTGCATTAGAATATGCCTCTCTCTCTCTCTCTCTCTCTCTCTCTCTCTCTCTCTCTCTCTCTCTCTCTCTCTCTCAAATTGTGTTTAACAGATATCAACATAGCACCATCTAAAATGCTTAGAGTCAAGGTGACTGAATCTAATTGACTCTTCTGCATTCTCCTTGGCTTCTTGTAGAGCATCCCTCTGCATGCTCAATAATAATAATAATCTTTTATTTATAGAGCAATTTTCAAACTCCATGTTACAAAGTGCTTCACAAAACAATGAAACAAGCTAGTCATAAAAACATCAGGTTTCTTTGAAACCACATATAAAAACTGATTCAGTGTATGAAAACCTGTCTAGCGTAGGTAAGGAAAGAAAAGAAGACATTTTAAAAGGATAAAAGACCGTAAAATTAGAAAAAAAGACTCCAATACATCATTACCTTACATGTCATTTAGCTGACTCTTTTATCCAAAGCGACTTCCAGTTAAGTGCTTTCAACCTTGAAGGTCCAAACTCTGGACAGCAAGAAGTAAGTGCAAGTGCATTAGCTTTAAATAAGCCAAACTACAAAGAGCCATATGAAAGTGCAAGATAAAAGTATGTTTTAAGAAGGGACTTTAAGGAGATCACTGACTGAGGTGACCTGATATCCTCAGGAAGAGCGTTGTATAGTGTGAAATCAGTGCCGGCTATTAAATATGTCTTCCTGCTGGCTTTTCTCTGCAGCAGTGGCTGTCACATTGGTTGTCTGGAAGGTAATCGATAAGTGTTAATTCACTTGTAATTGCAGGTGCTGGAGTGTGGTGTATGCGAGGACGTCTTCTCTCTCCAGGGGGACAAGGTCCCTCGTCTCCTGCTCTGTGGTCACACAGTGTGCCATGATTGTCTAACCCGGCTGCCCCTCCATGGTAGAGCGGTCCGCTGCCCCTTTGACAGACAGGTCACTGAGCTGGGTGAGTAAGAGCCTATCTGTTACTAGGGATCGACCGATGCTGGTTTTTCAAGGCCGATACCGATTATTGGTAGTTAATGAAACCGAGAACCGATATTTGGAACCAATATGCATTTACAGGGAAAATGGAAATCTTCAAGTCAAAATTAAGATTTTGGAATGTTAAAAACTCCAACACAAAATCTTGTTTAAATGTTTGAAGCAATTATTTAATAAATTAGAAACTTTCAACATAATACCCAGTAAAAAATAGTCAGTGTTGTGGGTGGGACATTAAAGGTGCAGTAGGTTAGACTTGTAAAACTAACTTTCTGTCATATTTGCTGAAACTGACCCTATGTTCCAGTAGAACTACATGAAGCAGGTAATAAAAAAAAAAAAAAATATATATAATAAAAAAAAAAAAAAATATATATATATATATATATATATATATATATATATATATATATATCTGGCTCCTCTGGCACCACCTACAGCCTGTAGTGTGATGAAGTAGACCACTTTTTAATTCATTAACTTTATCGGTTATCAGGCAAATAACACGCCGATACAGATAATCTGCAAACTGCCAAAAAAACGTCCCAATAATCTGTCTATCCCTAGCTGTTACTACGGTAACATGCAAATATATCTATCTCCTGTCTGAATTGTTTTATTTACATTTTCAGGCATCTATCATTTTGAATTTATCTTTGTCAGTTGTTTTAATGCTTTGGTTTAAAGGTTTAAAGTTACACTCAGTAAACACACTTACTGCTACAGAAGTTGGTGTACATCCAGTTGACAGTATGGAAGCCATTATTTCACTATTCCTTCATTCCTGTTTTCTCTATATTAAAAGGTGGAACTCTTCCCTTTCTCTGTCATTTAGTCTTAAAGTGTTTTCTTCTTTTCCTCATCTGTTTAGGGGACTCTGGAGTTTGGGGTCTGAAGAAGAACTTTGCTCTGCTTGAACTCTTGGAGCGACTCCAGAATGGAGCTACCAACCAGTCGGGAATGGCGGAGGATGCCCTGAGAGGCATGGGAGAAGTAAGAGTACTGATAGATCGGATATTTACACCACCCTCACACCTACCGCTCCTTTCACTCACAACTCTTCTTCTTACCCAGTGTATAATCCGATGTGATGAGGACGAGAGCCACACGGCCTCCATGTACTGCACCGTGTGTGCCACCCACCTGTGTGCCGAGTGCTCCCAGCTCACCCACTCCACCCGCACGCTGGCCAAACACCGCCGGGTGCCGCTGGCTGACAAGCCTCACGAGAAGACTCTGTGCCCGCAGCATCAGGTCCACGCCATCGAGTTTGTCTGCCTGGAGGAGGCCTGTCAGTCTGGGCCGCTCATGTGCTGTGTGTGTAAGGAGTACGGCAAGCACCAGGGACATAAGGTATTTTGGAGGAAAATTTGGAGCCGTTCGCCAAACCATCGGCCAATCAGCGTTGGTTTTGAGGCGGGTTTAGGTGTGACGCAACGAGAAGGACAGATGGTTTATCCAATCAGCTAACCAGTATTTTCAGACAGCGGTAGCCCTAATTCTGTTAGCTGCTCGCTAATGCTTTTTTCTCTTGGATGCTTCTTTTGGAATATGGACCGGGAACCTGAAATGGTGCCTTTTTATTCCTAAATTCTCGTTACACAAATGGCAAATATTCTTTACCGACATGTTGCTTGCTTGCTGAGCTAACGAGCTATGCTTTGCCTGCAGCAGCAGGGGTTAGCCTGGCTTGTGGTTGTATTTTCATACACTTCGATGATTTGATTGGTTGATTTGGATCACCAAAATAGGTGGTTAAAATCAAACAAATAATTCCCAGTGGCTTAGGCCTGGTTGCGGGCAACTTAGGCCCGGTGGGCCAGTAGGCTTGCAATACACTGGGGGAAACACTGCTCATGTGTTCTTTCCTGTCTTTCCTTTCAGCACGCTGTTCTTGAGACCGAAGCTAACCAGATCCGTGCATCCATTCTGGACATGGCCCACTGCATCCGCACCTTCACAGATGAAGTGTCCGAGTACTCAAGGAAGCTGGTGGGCATCGTGCAGCAAATAGAAGGTGGAGAGCAGATAGTCGAGGACGGAGTAGGCATGGCACACACTGAACACGTGAGATATGTCACAGGACTTTCTCCTCATAGGAAAACATCGCCGATTGGGCTTTTCTCCTGGCGCTAACAACTTCTCCGTGTCTTTTTTTATTATTATTTTTTTTTTGCCAGGTCCCCGGCACAGCAGAGAGCGCCCGCTCCTGTGTCCGAGCTTACTTCGCCGACCTTCACGAGACTCTGTGTCGGCAGGAGGAGATGGCCCTGAGCGTGGTGGACGCTCACGTCAGGGAGAGGCTGATCTGGCTGAGGCAGCAGCAGGAGGACATGACCATCCTGCTGTCCCAGGTCTCCACCGCCTGCCTGCACTGCGAGAAGACTCTTCAGCAGGTAGGAGACGCCATAAACACGGAGTATAATGTATAAACATGACCAGATCCAGATGAAGCCTCTAGTATCAGGATGATACCCATATAATGCAGTGATATATGTTAATGGGCTTATTTGTCATATAGCACCTTTTACAGACCAAGTCACACAGTGCTTCCAAGAAATAAATAACCCAATAACTCTAAAATGAACAAGCAAAAAAAGAATAAAATAACAATTGAAATGAAAATTAAAAACGGTAAAATAAAACTTTAAAACAAAGCAAGTATAATAGTCTTCAGCTACATTTTAAAGCGTCAACAGAGACCACAGGTCCGTTGAATTTCTCACCTGATTCATATACTATCGATCATAATGTTTCCAATGATGCCCCATATGTCCATATTTACTGTAGAATTATGGAGAAAATCAAGTTCAAAAATACATATTTTGACGTTGATATTGCAACAGATGCTGACTTTGCACTGCCCCCTAACGGCCAAAAATGCTTGTCTGTTGAATTTCTCACCTGATTCATATCACAAGCATATTTGGCCGTTAGGGGGCAGTGCAAAGTCAGCATCTGTTGCAATATCGACGTCAAAATATGTATTTTTGAACTCTATTTTCTCCATAATTCTACAGTAAATATGGACATATGGGGCATCATTGGAAACATTATAATATATAGTATACAGTGGGGGAAATAAGTATTTGACCCCTTGCTGATTTTGCAGGTTTGCCCACTTACAAAGAATGCAAAAATCTACAATTGTAATCATATGTACATTCTAACAGTGAAAGACAGAATCCCAAAGAAAATTCCAGAAAATCACATCATATGAATTTATTAAAATTGATAACCATCTGATGAGGAAAAACAAGTATTTGACCCCCTGGACAAACAGCATGTTAATATTTTGTAGAAAAGCCATTATTGACCAGCACAGATGTCAAACGGTTTTTATAGTTGGTGACAAGGTTTGTGCACATTTCGGCAGGGGATGTTGGCCCACCTCTCCCTGCAGACAGCCTCCAAATCATTCAGGTTCCGAGGTTGTCGCCTGGCAACTTGAATTTTAAGCTCCCTCCAAAGATTTTCAATCGGATTCAGGTCTGGAGACTGGCTAGGCCACTCCAGAACCTTGATGTGCTTCTTCTTCAGCCACTCTTTTGTTGCTTTGGCGGTGTGCTTAGGGTCGTTGTCGTGCTGAAACACCCATCCTCGACCCATCTTCAGCTCTCTCACTGAGGGAAGGAGATGTCGGTCCAGAATTCCACGATACATGGCCCGTCCATCCTCCCCTCAATACGATGGAGTTGTCCCGTCCCCTTGGCTGAAAAGCACCCCCAAAGCATGATGTTGCCACCACCATGCTTGACGGTGGGGATGGTGTTCTTTGGGTTGTACTCGGTGTTCTTTGCCCTCCAAACACGACGAGTTGAGTTGAGGCCAAAAAGTTCTATTTTGGTCTCATCTGACCACATCACCTTCTTCCAGGCCTCTTCTGAGTCGTCCAGGTGGTGAATGGCAAACTTCATGCGGGCCTGTACATGTTTCTTCTTGAGCAGGGGGACCTTGCGTGCGCTGCAGGATTTCAATCCATGACGGCGTAGTGTGTTACCAACCGTTTCTTTTTGTACTGTGGTCCCAGCTGCCTTCCTTTGATTCATCAGTTCCCCCCTTGTGGTTTTGGGATGATTCCTCACCGTTCGCATGATCAGGGACACCCCACGAGGCAAGATCTTGTGTGGAGGACCAGACCGAGGGAGGTTGGCGGTGGTGTGGTGCTTCTTCCATTTCCTGATAACTGCACCGACAGTTGATTTTTTCTCTCCAAGTTGCTTTCCGATTCTCTTGTAGCCCATCCCAGCCTTGTGCAGATCAACAATCTTGTCCCTGATGTCCGTAGAAAGCTCTTTGGTCTTGCCCATGGTGGTGATGTTGGATGCTGGTTGTTTGGGTGTTGACAGGTGTCTTTTATACAGGTAACGAGGTGAGGATGGTGTATTTGATGTAGATAATTGGTTCAGATTGGGGCTGTGTCTTAAAGAAAGACTAACTGGCTTGTAGGAGCCAGAATACTTGCTGTTTGTCCAGGGGGTCAAATACTTGTTTTTCCTCATCAGATGGTTATCAATTTTAATAAATTCATATGATGTGATTTTCTGGAATTTTCTTTGGGATTCTGTCTTTCACTGTTAGAATGTACATATGATTAAAATTGTAGATTTTTGCATTCTTTGTAAGTGGGCAAACCTGCAAAATCAGCAAGGGGTCAAATACTTATTTCCCCCACTGTATTAATCAGGTGACAAATTCAACGGACAAGCATATTTGGCCGTTAGGGGGCAGTGCAAAGTCAGCATCTGTTGCAATATCAACGTCAAAATATGTATTTTTGAACTTGATTTTCTCCATAATTCTACAGTAAATATGGACATATGGGGCATCATTGGAAACATTATAATATATAGTATGTGAATAATATATATATATATATATATATATATATATATATATATATATATATATATATATATATATATATATATATATATTAGGGCTGCAACAACGAATCGATAAAATTCGATTACTAAAAAAAGTTGGCAACAAATTTAATTATTGATTCGTTGTGTCGCGCAACTATTAAAAAAATAAAATTTAGTTGAGCGCAGAGTGGAGCGAAAGAAAAGAAAAAAGAGCAGAGCGGGGGTAGACAAAAGACGGAGAGAGACCGGAGAGACCCGTAACGTTGTTCTGAAACACTCGGCGGAGGCAGAGAAATCAGTACGACCCAAGTCATCCAAGGTGTGGGAGCATTTCACACTAAATAAATCAAAAACGTGTTAATTGCAAGATAAGCAAAAGCGACACGGCATGGCACGGGCGCACCACGGTGATGAGTCTGCACCTAAAACGTAAACATGTTGGAGTCCTTGATGAGGAGGAAGGGAGTTCAACAGCAGGGTAAAGTCACTACACTATCCTACTTCTGTTCCGGTCTGAAGGGAGGAACGTACCGTCCCTCCAGTAGCTCTTCTGGTGCTGCCGTTTACTCGTTATCCAGCTGACTAGCATGACAAGCTAGCGTTAGCTCGGTAATAACAGTAATAAAGCAGGGGCGGTATACTTTACAAGACTAAAGACACGGTTTTATTCACTCGCCTTTTTTGGCCCATTCATTTTTCAATCTGTTGTCATGTATATATTATGTGCTTTTTCCCATATCCGTTATTGTTGACAAATATAATAGTGTGTGGTGTATAAACGAACTTAACTTGCACTTACTACAATGATGGTAATAATTTAATGAATAAGTGTGTGTGTGTCTGTCTGTCTGTCTGTGTGTCTTGTCTGTATCTGCTATTTGGGTTACTTACCTTTACACAACTATTAACTAAAACAACAAGTATGTATGTATTGAGTTGATGTAAATTAATGCTTTTTTTTTTATCTGATTCATTGATTAATCGAAAAAATAATCGACAGATTAATCGATTAGTAAAATAATCGTTAGTTGCAGCCCTAATATTAATATATATATATTTATTTATTTATTTATTTATTTATTTATTTATTTATTTATTTATAGCTGTGATCTGCACTGATGCAGAATAGCTCGATTTTGCGATTAACACTGCCACCCAATGGCTGAATCATGCATTTTTTAAGGTGGAATCGAAACTTAAAGAGAACCGGTGCGAATGTGGAGCCAAGTTCAGCGTCGTGAAAATTTTTTTTTTGAAAATGGGCATTATGACCCGAGGGTTAAAGGGAGTTGCACAGTAGTCTAGCTGGGATAATATAAAACCATGAATGATCATCTCTAGTAGGGCTGGGCGATATGGAGAAAATCAGATATCACGATATGCTTGACCAAATACCTCGATATTGATATTGCGGCGATATTCTAGGGTTGAGAATTGGGGCTTTCACAAAATATCTTCACACTTAGATTTTAGATAAATAATCATCAGTAATGTGGACCTAATGTCTAAGTGGGGAAAAGGCAAATAATAGAACAGTTACAACAGTCTGGTAAGTTCAGAAAATGACATCACTTTACTGTAATGCAGCCTTTCCTTTCAAACCAGGAAAAGACAACACTTGTGTCATATTACGATATTAAGATATCCAAAGTCTAAGACGATATCTAGTCATATATCACGATATCGATATATTGCCCAGCCCTAACCTCTAGCTCACGGTGCCTGTGTCCTGCTGTAGGATGACTGCAGAGTTGTGCTGGCGAAGCAGGAGATCAACTGTTTGCTGGAGACGCTTCAGAAGCAGCAGCACCAGTTCACAGAGCTGGCAGATCACATTCAGCTGGATGCTGGCATCCCCGTCACCTTCACCAAGGTACACTGTGTGTGTGTGTGTGTGTGTGTGTGTGTGTGTGTGTGTGTGTGTGTGTGTGTGTGTGTGTGTGTGTGTGTGTGTGTGTGTGTGTGTGTGTGTGTGTGTGTGTGTGTGTGTGTGTGTGCCCGTGTGCCCCTCTCATAGCTGGAGGCCTGCGTTGATCTGACACTAATTGTAAAGAGTTTTTGGGGTTTGTTCCAATATGCAACAATGTGCTCCGGTTTTCAGGACAACCGGGTCCACATCGGTCCGAAGATGGAGATCCGTGTAGTGACTCTCGGGCTGGATGGAGCTGGGAAAACCACCATCCTCTTCAAGCTGAAACAAGATGAGTTCATGCAACCCATCCCAACCATCGGTAAACGCATCGACAGCATAAATATCTTTTATAACGAATCCACAAGAATACAAAAGCTTTTGTTCTGAATGGAGCTTGTTTTCAATCTCTTTTTTTTTTTTTTTTCTTTCTTCTAAAGGTTTCAATGTGGAGACGGTGGAATATAAGAACTTAAAATTCACCATCTGGGACGTGGGTGGAAAACATAAGCTCCGACCCCTCTGGAAACACTATTACCTGAACACTCAAGGTATTGTATGTACTTTGAATATATAGTTTAATGTTGTCTAAACGTCACACACGTTCAACGCACTGTGCAGCATTTACAGCACATTTGACACACCCGCACACACACGCACACACTGAACAAAATTATAAACGCAGCACTTTTGTTTTTGCCCCCATTTTTCATGAGCTGAACTCACAGATCTCAAAGATCACAAAATGCTTATTTTTCTCAAATATTGGTCACAAATATGTCTAAATCTGTGTTAGTGAGCACTTCTCCTTTGCCGAGATAACCCTAACAACAGATACTGAGTGGTTTTCGGACCCCCCCCCGGGGAACCTCTCTAATACAGTAAAACTGCATATTTTAGAGTGGCCTTTTATTGTGGCCACCCTAAGGCACACCTGTGCATTAATCCTGCTGTCTAATCAGCATCTTGATATGCCACACCTGTGAGGTAGATGGATTATCTCAGTAAAGGAGAAGTGCTCACTAACACAGATTTAGACAGATTTGTGACCAATATTTGAGAGAAATAAGCATTTTGTGTACATAAAAAAAGTCTTTAGATCTTTGAGTTCAGCTCATGAAAAATGGGGGCAAAAACAAGTGTTGCATTTATAATTATGTTCAGTGTACATACATACAGTTTGTTTTTTAGTGTTCTTTTACTGTAGAGAGCTCAACACAAAATGCAGGTTCTGTATTATGTGATTTGGTTGCTGCAGTTTCAAACTCGCGTTTGATTGACTCGGTGAAAATGCAGAAGCTGTTGTCTTTTTATTTGATGCTCGTCAGAAATTTACAGCACACAGTGCCTTTTTTAAGTATTCACAGAGGTGCATTTAATAAATACTGACTTAGCAACACGTATTGTGTATTTTATATGGTAATTGATTTAGACTTTAGACACTTTGTAGAGAGATCTGTTTTCACTTAGACATTACACCATTGTCAACAAAAGACCCATTAAACCTACTTTGATTGAATGTGTTGAGACGAACAAACATGATTTTAGAGACTTGGGAATCTGGTCCAGTAGCTTGATCATAGTTAACCATTGAGTTGTCCAAATGAAAAATATTTTTCCAGCATTTTATTTGACAATTTTGTCATTTTTCCCGCTGTAACTTTTTTCCAAGTTTTTTGCCCCTTCTTCCGATATCTTTTTTTTTTTTTTTTTTTTTTTCAACGTTCTTTTATCATTGTTTTTTTCAAATGCAATAAAATTGAATAAAACACTCACATTCAGTGCAAGTAGTTAACTCGTCATTAACTTACTTGTGAAGAGAGTATTTTTTTTTTTTTACAATTTGGTTGAAAAAAAATAGAAACTTTTTGAAAATGGGTCAGATTTGACCCGAGGACAACAGGAGGGTTAAGTTAGACAAAGGCTCAGTAATACCAAAAAGGAAAGCGTGAAAATGCACCCTTGAAGGAAACTATTATCTTCAATATGAACTTAAAACATATTGATATTTTTTTATTCATAGGTGATTTTTATCTCTCTAACTCTTGTGTGGCATCATAAACCTAAAATGTATTTGCTGAATGATTTCTAAAGTAGATGTTGGAAGTTAACGCTGTAGCTCTCTTCCCTCCCTCTTGTTGTGCGTGTGCAGCGGTGGTGTTTGTGATTGACAGCTGCCACAGGGACAGACTGATGGAGGCGCACAGTGAGCTGGCCAAACTACTGACGGAGAAGGAGCTGAGAGACGCCTTGTTGCTCATCTTTGCAAACAAACAGGTATATTTATATTGTATTTATATTGTAGGTCATTGGTAGCGTAGAAATCTAGATGCATCCTAGTGGCAGCAAATGTAATTTGCAGCCAGGGAGTCTAGCAACTCTCCGTTGGCTTGCGAGCTGGAAAAACCAAACTCTGGCTGGGCCAATCACATTGTGTATAGAGTCGGTGGGCGGGCTTATGGCTGCTGCTGCTGCTGGGAACGGCGGTCTTTCAAATCGGTTTCGGCCGTGACTCTGGAAGACTTTGAGTTCAGCTTTTCTTTGAGAAAAGAACAAAGAACGGCACAGAAGTCATTCTTAAAAAAGGAAGATGTGTTCGGAGTTTTGCCGACCGGATATGGCGAAAGTTTGAAGTTTAATCTATCAACTAGCTCCGCTACCTTCTTCGTTGCTCTGTCTGGTTGTAGCGCTATCCTATTACGTGCAGAGAGAATTTGAAAGACAACCGTTTATCCCGCCCCTCGGATTGAGCTCTGCCAATGGTGAGTTTCTACATCTTGATGTGGGTCTGGCTTTTCAGGCTAGGTCATTGGTGCTTTTTTTTAATACACTGAATATAGAGCTGCAAAGATTATTCAAACTATTTTGAGTTTACATCTCTGCAGTCTACATTTCTTCCTAAATGTGAATATTTTCTAGTTTCTTCTCTACTCTGTGACAGTAAACTGAATATCTTTTGAGTTGTGGACAAAACAAGACATTTTAGGACATCATCTTGGGCTTTGGGATCACTGATCCATATATTTTTTTTTTTTATCATTTTCTGACATTTCACAAACCAAACAACTAATCAATGAAAATAATCGACACATTATTCGACAATGGAAATAATCGTTAGTTGTGTGCATGGGGAGCGTGTGGTAGAGCAAGGGAGAGAGTGACGGCGATTAGCTTCGGAGCGAGTACTCTAGAGAGGCATAGTGTTCTTTCTGACCACGGTGGGAAATCTGGAGCAGGAAAAGGTTAACCCTCTCCTTGATTTCACGTCGTTTATGGAGAAGGAGAACCAGGAAATGTAGTACTGCTTTGCCAGACCCTCCTCCAGTAAGCTTTGGAGGAGGGTCTGGCTACTCCACATAGCATAAATCACACTTAAGCGGTTAAGTCTTTTTCTGTTTAAGTACATTGAGAGTCTCATATCTTGTATGTGCGACACACTCGTGGTGAATACATCTGATTGGAATAACCTTGTCTAAGCTCAGACAGAGTTGATGATCAGTTTGCATGTCTGCAGGACGTCCCGGGCGTCGTGTCTGTGGAGGAGATGACGGAGCTGCTGAGCCTACACAAGCTGTGCTGCGGGAGGAGCTGGCACATCCAGGGCTGCGACGCCCGCAGCGGGATGGGCCTCCACGAGGGGCTGGATTGGCTCTCCAGACAGCTGGTTGCCGCTGGTGTCCTGGACGTTGCCTAAATGTAAAAAAAAAAAAAAAAAAAAAACCCTCTGTGTTTTGGCCCGTACTGACTCCCCCCTAACGACCCCCCCCCCCCAGCCTTTTGAGTCCCGCTCATCGGTTCCTCCCACCACTTCCAAATATTAACTCTGAAGACTGCGAGCTTTACGCCAGCCCTCCTCATCTTTCCTCCTTTGTGCACCAGCGTGGGCAAAGAAAACCAAACTTTCTCTAGCTTCACTGAATCGATGCACGGAAACTACAAAACCACCCACCCTCCGAGAAATAAACCCAATGGCCCCAAAACCTGAGTTCAGACTACAAACTCCCATCCTGGTACTACCTACTTTGATTGAATGTGTTGAGACGAACAAACATGATTTTAGAGACTTGGGAATCTGGTCCAGTAGCTTGATCATAGTTAACCATTGAGTTGTCCAAATGAAAAGTATTTTTCCAGCATTTTATTTGACAATTTTGTCATTTTTCCCGCTGTAACTTTTTTCCAAGTTTTTTGCCCCTTCTTCCGATATGCCTTTTTTTTTTCCAACGTTCTTTTATCTTTGTTTTTTTCAAATGCAATAAAATTGAATAAAACACCCACATTCAGTGCAAGTAGTTAACTCGTGGCCCGTACTGACTCTCCCCTAACGACCCTCCCCCAGCCTTTTGAGCCCCGCTCATCGGTTCCTCCCACCACTTCCAAATATAAACTCTGAAGACTGCGAGCTTTACGCCAGCCCTCCTCATCTTTCCTCCTTTGTGCACCAGCGTGGGCAAAGAAAACCAAGACAGCGTACACGTAACGTAACACATTGCTTACTTTCGTTTTTCTTCCTTTCTAACCCTTTTTTTCCAGAGACAAGCCGTTTATCTGGCATCTACCTGACTTATGTCCAGTAAAATGTTAAAAATCCTTGTGTCCTGACTTGAGAGAACTCTTATGTTTTTTTTTTTTCTATCTCACTTTCATCCTAACCACCTCCATATGTGACCGTAACCTCAACTTAACTGCAGAGTAGTCTGTATTCGTGACCGTATCATTCACGTACCTTCGGTTGATTCAGCATATTTGGACAACACATCTTATAATCCTGAGAAATGACTACAATGCCCTTTTTTTTAGCTACATTCAGTAAATACGCAGGTGAGACAGGACAGGAATGTTCACTACGGTTTAAATGAACCCAGACAACTTCCGGTGGCTTTAGACGGACGGTCAAATGTTCCGATTTTGGCTAAATTCTCACTTTGCCTTGACATCTATTGTAAGCAATAGCAGTTGATACTTTCATAGGGTCTTTAAGTTATTTGTGGGCTTTGTTATTTTTTAAGAGTACTGTATGAGCCTATTTAATGCCACAGCTGGTCTCGAAATGGCGCACCAGTCGAGTTTTGGTTTGGATGTTTTTTCTGTTACAGAACAAACCGTTGTACTGATCTTATTTATGAGCAGGAACACTGATGTTACTTTGATACGAGGCTTTTGTGAGAAACTCAGTTTTTTTTAAGCACCGATTCTGCCTCTGTTTTGTGGAGTCTTGCACGCAGACTGTGTTATAATGCACTCATTTTCTGCCTCTCTACCGGTTTTCATTTGGGAGCAAATGAGCTATCTGCTGTTTCTTAGAAGACTGAGTATGAACCTCACTGCAAAAATAAAATAAAATATGTATATTCCTATTTAAACATCTCCCAAGTCCTGTTAATCTGTTGCAAGTGCTTTGGAGATGGTACAACTTAAATCAACAGCCTTCAGTAATAATGTAATGTGAAACATTAAGCCTAACACTTACACTTGTCTTGTTATTAAGAACCCATCCTTTGACTTAGATTGAATTCATTGCTATGTAATGTTTAATACATGTATCTATGTATAAAAATACTAATAAAAAAAAAAAAAATGCACGTGTGATAAGCCTTTCCACATTTGTGAAAACATGTCATTTTGTTTTTGAAACGTAGAAAGCACAATGCCCATCGAAACCTTTGTTACCAGTGGACTTGATAATGGCTTTTGTAAATTATTCATAATGTGTTGCTGTAAAATAAAAATTAAATTGACCTTATGTGTCATTATGGCTGTTTGCTTCTTCTTTGATGGAACCAACAACTTCGCATTGGCTTCTGCTGCTTTAATCTACAGGTTGTTAAAGGCCTCAGGAAACGGAAGTCCGAGCGCTAGTTGTTTCTGAGTATTTCTGGTATAAACACGAAGCTAGTGAGGGGTTTGTCTCGGATATTGATTGCCATTTAAAGTAGCCAATAGCGCTGCGTTGGTGTTACGCTCCACCCTCCCTCCCTCGAGTGACAGCAGCTAAACATGGGACCACAGGAAGCAGTCTGTTCTCATGAACCATTGATTATTAGACTGAAACCTCATCTCCAAATGATTCAAACTACAGTTTTGCTCTAAGCATCCTTTAATAACTCCTCCAGGTAAAAAAAAAAAAAAAAAAAAAAAAATCACTGTACAGGACATGCCAAAGACATACGATCACTTTATGGTGATGTTGATGATGCTGATGTCTTCATACGGTTTGTCGGTCTTGGGGTTAACTTTGACGTTGGAGATCCTCTGGACGGCCTCCATGCCTTTCGTACACCTTCCAAACACTGTGTGCTTGTTGTCGAGCCAAGGCTGAGGGAGGAAATACAGTAGCACCTTAAACAACATCCCAGATGAGATATTTAGGGCCTTTTCAGACATGGAATCTGTAGCGTCACTGCCTTCATCACTCTGTAAAGGTTTTGTTATCGTTCAGACACGACCGGACCTTTAAAGAAAGAGCCACAATATTTGACATCTGGTGAAAGATGGAGTGGCGCTGCTGAAGAACGGCGGTGAGTTGGACAATAACCATATCCAGGATATCACCAGGTTCGGTTTTCTTCCGGGCTGCATCAATGATGGATTTTAAAACTCAGTTGAAGCCTTAATTAATGACTACTGTGAGCCAAGCTTGTAACTAGTGCCCCCCAATAAACTTCCTCATCAATGTGATCATTTATTAGCCAAAATATGATATTCTGATGCCCGTTTACAATCCGACAAAACCCAAGCACAGTTAGAAATGACAAGATGTCAGACTCCAACTTCATTCTTTACTTAAGCTGCGCTGGAGCACCACTAGGGGTGGCCAAAGCTTCACAGGGGATCATAAGGCCCTCTTGATTTTAAGATTTTTTTTTAAATTTCTCACAAACAAAGAACTGTAAATGTTAGATATTTTATTTTATATAACAGTCCTTCCAGAAAAATGTGGCGTCTTTTTGTGATTGTTGCGGGCAAAAACCCTTGATTATGCGGCACGTTTTCTTAAAAAATGCGGACTTTGGCTGATTATGATCGCATGATCGCGTTTTTCTGGAGGGACTGATATAAATTTCTATAGTTAATCGCGATTAATCGCATGTTTTATCACATGATTAAAATTCTATTATTTAGCATTTCTTGCCCTGGGCAAGGGAGATAAAAAGGACAATATAGACAATACAATTAAAACAGATAAAAAACTTAAACAACATGCGACAAGCATTACATCACGTATAATCACGTATGATCTAAATCTCAGCAAGAAGGCGAATAAGCGGATCTCACAAAATGTTGAACTATTCCTTTAAGGTCAAATGTTTAACATGGCCCTTAAAAAGGCAGACTAGCACTTGCTATTCAACCTACTCAGAGTGTCTTTGGGTTTTTTTTACGGAAAAGAAGCTTGGGGTGCTTAACTAAATCTGAGGCTGACATTTTCCATTTCCAGCACATTAGTAAATTGCATGTCTGAAAGGGGCTTTAGTTGGGTTTGCCAATGTGAGCTACGAACGGGGGCGACTTACAGTTGGAACGACGGTGACGAAAAACTGCGAGCCGTTGGTGCCGGGGCCCCCGTTGGCCATACTGAGCGTGTACGGGCGGTCGTGCCTCAGGGTGGCGTGGAACTCGTCCTCAAACTCTCCGCCCCAGATGCTCTCGCCGCCCATGCCTGTGCCAGTGGGGTCTCCTGTCTGAATCATAAAACCCTGCACACAACAAAGACAAAGATTCATACACAGCTCTTACACAGAGGCGGAGAAGGCAATGTTCACACTTGGCGTTTTTTTTAATCTGCCAGCGCAGATTTTTTTGGAGCATTTTTGGCCTTTATTTTGATAGACAGCTGAAGACATGAAAGGGGAGAGAGAGGGGGGGGATGACATGCAGCAAAGGGCCGCAGGTCGGAGTCAAAAAAAAGTTACATTTTTTCTGAAAATTAAATGCCCTACGCCAAGTGCTTTATTGACAGCTGACCAATGACAAGCAGAGTAGCAAGACCGGTCGTTTCCAAAACAAGAAGAAAATGGAGTCGGAGCACAGCGAGTTCTACGATGTGACCGGGTGGATCCTGTTCAGGGGACTGGCTTGGTTTTATCTAGCACCGCTCCACATAGCACTCTTGGATAATGTAGCAGTAGCTGTTGTTATAGCAACAAAAGACGCTCGGCCGCTTTTTTTTTCTTCTTTTTTTTTTTACAACAACAGTGTTTCCTCTATGTTGATTTGACCGTGGCGGCCCCCCTCGGCAACATTTCTGCCCCCCCACAGTATCAGAAATAGGGCTGCATTGTTAGAGTGCATGTCGGAGAACGTTTGTATTTTAGGTGCATTATTTACATGCTGAAGTAGTGACAGTAAAAATAACCTGACCTGACCCCACTGCTAAATAAAAATCCCAAAGGAAACACTGAACAAAAGCGCCCTAGTCAACTTTTTCTTATCAAAAAAGCAGAGCTCAGCCGATATATCAGCGGGCTGACATTATCGGCCGATATTAGGTATTTTCCAAACTATCGGTATCGGCATTTATAATGGCAGATGATTCTGATAATTGAATATTAATTTTTTTTAATAAAAACGGACTAAACCCCCTCCAACCATGTTCTGAGTGTTGGTGTTGCATAGTATGTTCCACCAGAGGGCGCTCTACAACCCCCCCGTTGGCAACACTCCTTGATTTGTATTGTTGTTATTGTCTTTTTGTTCAAAAGGACCTCAAGTTTCATATCTTAAGTTACGCATTTCTGGATTTTTGTTTTTTTAAATTTATATCGGCCGATGTATCGGAATATCGGATTTTTAAATCATGAAATATTTGTGTCGTACTTAAAAATCCTTTATTGGTCGCGCTCTACAAAAAAAAGACGCCAAGTGGGATCGTGTCCTTACTAACCAGAGAAGAAAACCTACCTTGATCACTCGGTGGAATATGTGACCGTTGTAGTAGCCGTTCCTGCTGTGAACACAGAAGTTCTCCACGGTTTTGGGGCATCTAAAATAAAAAAAAAAAAAAAAAAAGAGCAAAGAAGTATACTTATATATCTTGTTAAATGTAAAAGGAGACTTCTCAACAAAGCCATTGTGTTCTCAAAAACCTACTCCACGGGGAAAAGCTTGATGTGGATGTCTCCCATGGTGGTGTGGATGATGGCGCTGTCCGACACTCTCTTGGGACCCTCGGCCTGCGTGGCGGCCATCACCTCTTCCTTCGAGGGCTTCTCGTTAAAGATGTCTCTGTCCGAGTCTGCACTCTTTGTATCCTCTGGCTCTCTCTTTGAGAACTTAAGTACAGAAAAAAGAAAAAAAAGAATGTTGTATTAAGACGGATAGCAGTGGGAGGGAAAAGAAAGGTTCATGTTATTTTGAACGGCACGTTATCTCACCATGTAGAAGCGGTTCTTCTTAAACGCGGTGCAGAAGACGGTGGGGTCAGGCTCCACGTTGTCTAAGGCCGGGTTGTCGCACGCTTTCATCTCCACAGTGGGGGCCACGTGCGTGGCCTTTGCAACCCCCTGGAACAGACACAGCTTGACCACACGGATGTTCTCCAACTTCCCGAGGATCCGCACACATCTTGGGGGGGACGATCCAGAAAGATGTGTCTGACATTTGACCTCAACTAGGTAGTCTAGTCTACATCATTAGGTAGGGACATCGACTGGTCATGGACTTCAAGGTTTAATTAACCAAGCCAGTGTTTTCCCGTGGTTTGTGAAAAACTTGGGTGCACGTATTTTGGTGGGGGTTTAGGGGTCCTCCCTGAAGAAAATGTTATCTTTTTCAATAAAAAAATTAATTAAAAAAATGGAATTTCACATAATTTCAGACATATATTATTAATATATCTTTGTCTAAAACGTTGAAAAAGCTAGAGCAGATATTAAATAAATTAATACTCAAAAAGCTTAGACAAAATTTGCTAATGATGTCCACTGGTGACCTACTACCATCGTTAGATCGGAGAGATCTGAGTCATTCATAGTTTTTGAAGTTTGAAGTAGTATTTGAAGTATAAGTTTGGAGTAGGGCTGCACGATATGAGGAAAATATCGAATTGTGATTATTTTGACTGATATTACAATTGCGATATGATTCACGATATTGGAGGGTTAGGTAGTTTTTGTATCATTATTCTCATTTTCATCAAAAAATAAGAAAAAGCTTTTTTTTTGTGATTTTAGGGTGATTTTAGCGAGGATCTGTACCAAACAAAGAACATGTCTTTAGTCTGTAGGATTAGATTTGTAGGCTGGGAGATCTCTGCAGCACCACAATACTTCATCAGAATGGTTTGATACATATTTTGCCTATAAAAAATATTGTGCACCCCCCACACCGCAATTTAGATATTGCACTAACTGCAATTAATTGTGTAGCACTAGTTTCAAGTTTTTTTGGTATATTCATTTGGCTTAGGCTGAGTGCTGCACCTAAGTGTTCTAATGGCAGGGAAAACCCTGCAATCAATGCTTCAGCCAATAAATCGACTTTCTCCACCTTCACACGAACGTACCTGTTGGTCTCCACGTTGATGACCTTGATGCCGAGCATGGTCCCATAGAGCACGAAGTGGCCGGTCTCATCGAAGATGATATTTGTCAGTCGGATGCCGTCCACCTTCTCCAGCTCTCTCTCCACAGCCATCCGCCTCCCGAACTCCATGTCGGGCAGCTGCTGCCTCATCTGCTGCAGCTCTGTGAACATCTGACACACAAAGCCCAGTGTGATAAGCACGCGAGTTAGCCACATCAGCGGAGACCCAGGCTGAGCCATGTGTGAGAACTTACACTTAACGACTCATCGAACACTCTCATCAGTTTCCCTGTCAGGAAGCGGAAGATTCGGACTTTCCTGTCGGACGCGATGGTGGCCATTTTCTTCCCGTCCGAAGAAAACGTGAGGCTTGTGGGGTACGTTTTGTGTTTCACGAATTCGTACAAGTCCGTTCCTGTTTTGTATTCCCAGTGCACATGCTTGGGGAACCGGAATTCGCTCGGGAGGCCAGTCCAGTATTCCAGCATTCCCGCTTTGTCAGCGGAGACGATGACTCGAAACCTGGGATTCAGGCGGATCTGGGACAGCGGCGAGGAGTGCATCTTGTCGAAGACGTGGAGCGGCTGGTTGCTTCCCCGTCCGTCATAGACAAAGATCTTCCCTGTGGATTTTTCCGAGCAGGCCACTGTGGAAATGGCATCCCCTGGATTGTAGATCCATTCAGACTGGCCTGGATGAAAGCTGCACAGAGGAGGGACAGAAAATCATCATGAGGTGTCGCCGCATCTTTGTAAACATGTTCTGCCATTCACGTGTACACATGAAGTACAATCACTAGAGCTGGGCGATATGGAAAAAAATCAAATGTCACGATATTTTTGACCAAATACATTGGTGTCGATACTGCGGCGATATCGTAGGGTTAACTAATGGTGCCTTCACAAAATATTAACACAATGAGAGTTTAGATAAATAACCACCAATAATGTGAATAAAATGACTAAAGTGGGTAAAGGCAAATAATAGAACAGCTGGAACAGTCAGTAAGTTCAGAAGACTTTACTGTCATGCAGCCTGTAAAACCAGGAAAAGACAACACTTGTGTCATATCACCATATCCAAAATGTAAGGCGATATCTAGCCTCATATATTAATGTTGATATAATATGGCTATATTGCCCAGCCCTAACAATTACTGTGTAATAATAACTCACCCCAACTTCAGCATATTGATCATGTCAAAGTTGACAACATCAAATACTTTCATGGCCTGATCATCCCCAACCGAACAGAAAAGGGCTCCTTCAGCACTGACTGCAATGCTTTCTATCACACCTGCAGAAGAGGCAAGAACAATTTCTGCTTATCGTGCCATACAAAACATGTTATATTGGAGGATTCGATGCAATGCAAACACTTCAATAAAATGCAAGGAAGCCAGCATTTATTCCTTCTTCTTCTTCTTCTTCTCATGAACTATAAATAAATAAACAGAAAGATAAATATGATAAATGCATACCGAGATGGCTTCGAAAGTGTTTGACAAACTCTATTCCCTCATCCTCCTTCTTCTTCCAAAACTTGACGTGGCCATCCTGGCTGGCTGTGATAATGAAGTCCGTCCTGAAAAAAAAAGGAATATTTCATTTCATTTTGTTGTTTATTTTTACAGGGACAATGCACAATTAAAAGTAATTGCACCAGAGTTAGCTAATAGCTAGTTTACATCTGCTTTCCCTGGGCAGTTAAGCAAATAAAATAACATACATTACATATACACCACATAAAACATCACAATACATTCATATCCAGAAATATAACATTTAAAACAAATAATTTGCAACACAGTCGTTGCAGATCTGTTCTGATAGTAGCCAGTACTTAAGTTTATTTTTAAAATTTGAGAACCTATCAAGGTTTCGAATGTCTGTAGGTAGGGAATTCCACAACCCCACTACTCTGACTGAAAAAGCTTTTTGCCCAAAGGCTGTTTTTCTGTACTGCGGTACCAAATCTACCCTGGCAGATGCTCTAGTCCTACTGGCACTTCCATTGTAGGTCACGTATCCCCGATTTACTTTCATAAAACACAAAGCCTGCGGCAAACGGAGAAATAAAGTAAAAAATGTTAAGATGTGAGATTTAACATTATTTAAGCCAAGCAGGTTCTGCAGGGATCAGGGACATTATAAACCACTTTCTCGTTTTGGTGATTGTTGTGGGTGTACGTATTTAAAAGAAGAATAATGGGAGATCTCTTAAAATCATCACAAGTAGTTAAAGGCTCTCACGCTATCTTATAAAACACTTATTGCAAGTCTTCATTAGACTTATCATGGCACAGTTTTCTATAACCACTTTATAACGTTGTTTTGACACATGCTGACATACATTTGATTGATCTTTTTTTTTTTTTTAAACACAGAAGTTGAGCATGATAATTAATCTTGGAATAAGGTATATGTTAGTGGACATGGACACAATGAACTACGAAAACTGTCCCCTGTGGGGCTAGAGTCTGTTGAACACACTGTGTCAACGTTAAGGGTTAACGTTTATTGGAAAATAACTTACTTTGAGCAAACTATCTGTGTAATAACGTCTCTGTGCATGTAGCTCCGTTCATACATTGCAGCTGAGGGGAGGTTGTCCAGATAAACACGCTCATAATCGAGTACTGAGGAAAAACAATACAAAAGTATTCAGGAGTTAGCATGGCTAGCATTGTTTAAGCAGGAGTCAAACATGTGGCGAAGTAACCTTTATCTAGCTGCTCGAAACTAACCTTTCCTTTTCTTAGTCGTGATAGCTTCGCTTGGCATGGGTCCGACCCACTCCTCCTCTTCTCCATCCCCTTGGCCATCCTGAGTGTCCTCGGCTTTTCGCTTAAGATCCACATTGTTTTCAGACGCCGCCATCCCTGCCAGTGTTCCGTGTTGTCCTTTCTGTGTTACAGTACTTCCGACCGTGGAATTCTCTCTTACGGGTTAATATCCTGCCATATCCATATTTGATTAAACCCAATACATTAATGGCCACTTTAATTTTTATGAATGATGGTTGTACTTTAATATCTAAACTGGGCCCTTTTTCATCATGTAATTATCAGGTTTTAACCATCCGTTGTTGTATTTTAACCGCGGTAGCTATAGTGGAACAAAGGTTCTCTGTTGTTTCCGAGGGTATATTGTCAAGGACACTTGGGTCAAACCAAAAGTCAACGCTCGGGGGTGTCTTCAATATTGCTTGGGATTGTTCTATGTCCAGCACATCTGCAGATTGATACTTACGTGACTTTATTATTCACTTGATATAATATGAAACCATATTTACTAATTTAAATGTTAATTCGCGAAGAAATAACGAAATAAACAATGTTTTATTAAGGACCCCCACGTACTCGGAAGTAAACAATAAGCACACTGGCTCAATATGGCTGTAGCTAACGTATAATATCTATTTGTCACTTGTAAAGCAAGCTAATTTAACAGCTCTACTGTTATTTAGTGGTTTATTTAACGGTTTGTCATATTTAGAAGTGTCACACAGTGTAAATAAGACAATTTTCTTCTTTTAACGACAAACGTCGGCAGCAGAATGAGCAATATTTACATCCAAGAGCCACCATCAAATGGAAAGGTGAGCGCGACTTTTTGACTTTAATTTGAACTAACGTTACCATTTAATCCTCTTATTTGAATTTTGAACAATATGCTTCATTATATACTTTACTTTTAGAGTTTACAACATCGATGTCGTTTAGCTACGTTACACGTTTCAAGTAGCACTATTAAAATGCAGCATTGTGATTATATTCACATATTCACATTACAATAAAATCACTAGACTAATACTTGAACCTTCGTTGTATGTCCTGCAGCTAACCTTGTGTGTGTCAGATGAAATGTTAGATCTGTGGAGCATTTTGCTCGTTTTGTTATGCACTCTCACACAAATGTGGATATGATTTCTTATTTACACGTCCCCACTTTGTGGTCTTTTCTTAGGTCCTGTTGAAGACCTCAGCAGGAGACATTGACATTGAGTTGTGGTCCAAAGAGGCTCCTAAAGCATGCAGGAATTTTGTGCAACTGTGCATGGAAGGTAAGAATTCAAAGGCAGTTAAAAGACTAGAAGTGCAGAGCTCCTTAAACAACAGTGGTGTAGTCCAATGTATTGTAGTGGCTATACTGTCATGTATATGTATATATATATATATATATATATATATATATATATATATATATATATATATATATATATATATATAGGCCAGAATCTGCCTTTGGGGGAGGAGGGGCCATATCATAGTGGGGGGTCTGGGTGTCCTCCCCCAGGAAAGTCTTGAACATCATTGACTTCATTTCCTGCATTCGGAGACACTTTAATGCACCAATTTAAGGTGGAATTACCTTTATTTAGCCTATGTGAAGAAGAAAAACTCAGATGACGATTCAAAATATAATGGAAAGTATGTTGTTGTGTGTCATTGGGCATTTTTAAGTGGGTATATATAAATACTGGAGCTTTCTTAGTGGGTATACTGCGTATACCCGCGTATTATGTAAACTGACATATTGTTTTACTACACCACTGTAAAACAATATTTCATAACAGCAATATCAGTCACCCACACATCTACAAATCCTCCCAACCCAATTAAGTAATATGAATTTATCACTGTCGCTTTTATTATTAGACACTTCATTATCCACATATGTTGACTTTTATGCTTGCCTCCGACAAATGTCTAGCCGTGCACTTACTCAAAGAATTTACGCCAGCAACAAATTGTACTTAATCAATTGTAAGTGTTACAATGTTCAATGTCCATTGCAAGTCGCGTCATGCCATTTCCATCACCTTTAATACATGTTGAGATAATACCGATTGCAACGGTCTTCAGGGTTGGTTTGTTGTTGCATAAATAGGTCAATATTTAATTTGAAACTTATTTTAAATAACCTTGTCACAGTAGTTGGGGTATTGTTCACTCGACTACTATTTACTCATTTACTTTTCTGTACTGTTTACTGTCTCTGTTTTTCTTGTATTTTCTACCAAATTACAGAATTAGTTCCAGGAAATTATTAAGACATTTTTCAGAAATGATAGTCCTGTAAAATAAAGTGTGAGCTTATATTTCTCTATCCTGTAGGTTACTATGATGGCACAGTGTTTCACCGAGTGGTGCGTGAGTTCATTGTTCAGGGGGGAGACCCCACTGGAACAGGGACTGGTGGAGAGTCCATCTACGGTCGGCCATTCAAAGTCAGACATCTCTACTTCTTTTTGGAATATTCAGTCTATATGATGTTAAAACTAACCGATTTATCATTTGAATAATGCTTAGCACATGCTAACATCCTAACCACTATTCCCAATCAATGTAGCTCACATTGAAATGAACGTACCTAAGTCTTTTTATTTTTATTTTTTATTTCTTTTTACTTTTAGGATGAATTTCACTCCAGACTGCGCTTCAATCGGAGAGGTTTGGTTGCCATGGCAAATGCTGGCCCACATGATAATGGAAGTCAGTTTTTCTTCACCTTGGGACGTGCAGATGAGCTCAACAATAAACACACCATATTCGGCAAGGTGAATCTAAAGAACTGTAGCAGTTTACATAAATATTTCCATTGTGTATTTAAGTCTATCTGTCAAAGCCAGATATCTGTCAAAGGACATTAAAACCTTCCCTGTGCGACTGTTTTTTTTTTTTTTTTTCTTCAATCATGTCTTTATCAGGTTTTAACCATTCAAGTTGATTTATTTTATCCGGGGTAGCTATAGCCGAACAAAAGTACTCTGTTGTTTCCGAGGGGTTTATGTTTTTATTATATTCATACTTTTTATTGATCCCTAGTGGGGAAATTACAATATTTTTCACTCAGTTGTTAGAACACACTACAACACAGGCCTGAAATACACACACATGCACAAAAGGAGAGATGTCACGAGCACCTTGGCAGTGCCTAGGAGGTGAACTGGCACCTCTCCAGTTACCAGTCCACACTCCTTACTTCGGTCCATACGGTGACTTGAACCACCAACCCTCCAGTTGCCAACCCAACTCCCGACAGACTGTGCTACTGCCACCCCATTTCCCAGAACTGTGTATGTTAAAGAGTACTCCAAGTTGTGTGTTTTTTTTTTCCCCCAACAATGCCCACCGCAGGTCACAGGAGACACAGTCTATAATATGCTCCGATTGGCAGACGTTGAATGTGACGAGGAGGAAAGACCTCTGAATCCCCACAAGATAAAAATTGCTGAGGTATTTTCTTCTCCTCCTACTACTTTTTCACTTCCTTGATAACTTTTAAATATTCATTGTCAGTGATTTAAATACTGATACAAAACGTGTTGTCTCTTCCAGGTGCTTCACTCTCCCTTTGATGACATTATACCCCGTGAAACAAAGAAAGCCAAAAAGGAGAAAGATAAAGAGGAGGGAAAGAAATCCCAGTCAAAAGCCACAAAGTGAGTGCATAGACGTCATCTGACTCTGTTTGTGTCTGCCCAATAATGTCAGAAACCTTATAACCTGCCCAGTTGGCAGTGTGATCAGACCTAAACATATATGGTGTCCTTATATCTTCTTGTTCTTCTCCTCTTTGCTCCTGATTCTTCTTGTGTTCCATCAAGTCATTTTCGGTCTCATTGGGTTACCGTGCTGAAACTCATTTTTGATTGCTACATGTGTTGTTGTTGATTAGAGACGCTTCAATGCCAACTGTGTGTTGATTTTTCTAGGAACTTCAGTCTGTTATCATTTGGGGAGGAAGCGGAAGAGGAAGAGGAGATGGTGAATCAAGTGAGCCAGGTACTGAAGCACAAAACTAGTCTCTCTGATGGCAGCCAGTTAAATCACAGTGAAATTATTTTAATAGTTTTTTTAAGAGAGAGAGAGAGAGAGAGAGAGAGAGAGAGAGAGAGAGAGAGAGAGAGAGAGAGAGAGAGAGAGAGAGAGAGAGAGAGAGAGAGAGAGAGAGAGAGAGAGAGAGATAGATAGATAGATAGATAGATAGATAGATAGATAGATAGATAGATAGATAGATAGATAGATAGATAGATAGTGATCCCAAAAATGGGAAATTACAGTGTTACTGCAGCAAAATATCAGACACACAGCACACATATAGAATATACATGAAATAATAGGATACAATATACATGAAATAATAAAAAGGATAGAATACAAGAACAAATTTTTAATTTTTTAATTTTTTTTGATAAAAACAAACAAAGTGGAGAATGTACAACATATATACAAGTTAGGAATACAAATTTACAACTACTTAAATAGTTTAAAAAAAATTTAAGTAAACCTATGTTTGTGCAAGTTTAGTGTCTATTCACTGTCAGACCAACCAAAACCTGTTTTGGGTTATCATTACCTTAGTCTCGCATTGCCAGAACCCTCCTCCACAGCGCTGCGGAGGAGGGTCTGGCGAGTCCACACAGCATTCCAGGATGGGAGACAGACGTGCTCTGGTTTATTGGCGTTTCTTTAAACCAATCACAATATTGTCTTGGGCGGCGCTAAGCGTCAGATGGAGCACCGACGCATCTGCAAAGTAGTCTCGGGAAGGAACTTGTTTTGGTGGAAGTTCAAAGGTTGTTTGAGTCTTGCAACAGAAAAATCAGATTGGTCCGATAGTCTAGCTAGCTGTCTGGATTTACCCTGCAGAGATCTGAGGAGCAGTTAACCATAGTCCTTAGAAAAAGAGTTACCGTCTCATGTTCTAGATCTTAAACTGACCAGGGCAAACCCTGTAGACTAGACAGCCACCTATATTAATATCTTGTTTAATTTATCTTGTTTAAGTTGTTTGAAGTCTTTTAGAATGGAAAGGTAGTGTGCTTGACAAACCTTTGTGGTAATTGGACTTTGAAAATGTAAATGTGTTTGTTGGTTAATTGCAGGTATTTGCAATATTGTTGTTTTTTAAATGGGGTTCTATTAAAATGAAATGGACGTTTCAGAGGTTGAGGCTGCACTGAAATAAGAATATGTCGCAAAATGATAAAAAAAAAAAAAAAAAAATCAGTTGCTCACCATGGTTCATCTTTCTTCAGACACTAAAGGGAAAAAGCAAAAGCAGCCATGACCTTCTGAAAGACGATCCCAGACTGAGCTCTGTTCCAGCAGTTGATAAGTATGTACAATGATTCATTTAGTAATAATAATGCAAAAGGTGCCTACTAATCCTTTTTCTTTGTCCTTCTACCGTTTTAAAAGAAAAAAAAAGAAGGGGACACCAGGAGATACAGCGGAGGTACGTCGCACACCGTAAAGTCTCTTTTCTTCCAAAACAAAGTTCCCAGACTCACTTTTCTCTGATCTGTACATTCCTCTGTGTTCTGCCTTCCAGACAGACGACGCGACCGACGATGACGTTGAAGGTGACATGGATGCAGACGAAGAGTATGACTCAGACGAGAAAGAGAGGATGAAAGCTCTCATCAGTAACAAGCTAAAGAAAGACAAAGGCGCGGTGAAAACCACAGATCCTGGTGAGGAGGAGCGAGAGAAAAAGACCAGCCGCAGGTATGACTGCATGTTTCTGAGCCGTGTCATTGAGTAGAAATGTATAACCTGAATCCAGCAGATGGCAGGTTGGTTTAATAAATAGTCTGCAGGACTTGTGCTTTGGTCACAGAGCAGCCTTAGCTGTATCACAAATGTTGTTCCACTTGTAACACAGCGTAACAACCTGGTGGGGGAGCTGTTGAACTGTTTAACACAGAAGGAAAAAAAACGTCGAGCAACCCTCCTCTGTTTTATGAATACAATTAGATAAGAAGAGACCATTCAGACGAGCAGCGCGTTTGGTAACTCCACAGAGACAGAGCGAGGAGCTCGACTTAAAATAAGAACCCTGAGTTAGGGCTGCAGCTAATGGTTATTGTTGATTAATGTGACGATTATTTCCTTGATTAATTGATTAATCATTTAGTCTATAAAATGTCAAGAAATAGTGAATGAATGAAAATTTAAAAATGTCTTTTGGTCCAAAACCCCAAAAATATTCCACTTAGGATCCTATATGACAACGAAAAGCAGCAAATCCTCACATTTGAGAAGGTTGTCTGAAGGTTTTCGCTTAAAAAAATCACTTTAAATTTGGGGGCCTCACAAGAGACAGCGTTTTAAAAAGAGCGGTTGAAACCAGCAGAGGCCAAAAACCACTGGATCCTTTGTCATCCTTTCCATTTCCCATGATGCAACTCAAATGCATCTTTAAGTAGACGCCTAAATGTCCACTTCTTTTAAACCTCACACCTCCGGTTTGTAATACGGCCTGTGCTTTTTATGTAAGTTAAGTCTCAAAGCTGAGATAACCCCGATGACCTCACTCTGACATCATCAGGGTTATTTTCTCAGACTTCGCCAAGCCCCTGCAGAGCCACAGAAGACACGTTAACACCGGCTGAGTAGCGCTCGGCGTGATGAGTAAACCCAACTTCCTGTGTAAAATGGCTCTTCTGAAGAAGGTTTTTAAGAATGTCAGTGTCGAGACATGTGTCTAAAATAAGTCCTCCTGACCAATTCTCCTACTTGGTCCCCCAAAATTGATCTAATGAACGCACTTTATATTTTGAACAGCATTTACATCTTCCAGCTCAGTTTCTACACACTTCCACTCGCTTTCACACATTCACACACACGACCCCAAAAACACACACTGGACCAACATCAGTGGACCGGCTATTTGAAACAGGAATGTTGGCACTCAAACCAAATTACTTACTGTGCTGAAGTAGAAGCAACAGTACGTCTGTCTGAGCCAACGGTGTAATTGAAATGAAGGTGAGAGTGGAAGGCGATGGTGTGTGTGGGACAACGTTAGTTATGAAAAGGACCTGACTGAGAATGGAGAGAGCGATTTATCTTTCATCTCTCTTTGACGCTGCTCGTTTGGCTGGTTATCTCTCCTCCCATATCCTCTTTAACAGGTAGCCCTCAACACACATAATCAACATACCCTTCTCTCATTAGTGCTAATGGGTCGTTCGTGTGTGTGTGTGTGTCCGTGTGTGTGTGTGTGTGTCCGTCCTGACTGACAGCCAGCCCAATGCAGGCAGACTGTAGTATATTAAACACAAGGGCAGATTGTTTTGCTACAAGAACTGTAACCCAACACAGTGGTTTGTCTTGGCAGGAAATCAAAGAGCAGGCTGGTAGGTACAGTGTTAGCCCGGGACAAAGGGGGCATTGTTGCAGGGTGAGCTCCGCTCTCCCACCGTTGCTTTGCTTTGAGCTTTTTAGCTGCTCTGTGCGCAACTAGGAACACCAACTGGTATCTAGTCACCTGGGAAGAAAAAAAAAAAAAAAAAAAAAAAGGAGAGAGAGGATGTTAAATGCAGCCATATTTTTTCATAGTTCTGTCTGATTCACTTCAATGATGCAGGGCTTTTGTTGTTTGCAGATGTACAGTGTGATGTGTTTAAGGACCGGTGTCTGCTGCATTCTCAGGCCTCAGTTGGGGAGGGGCGGGGGGGGATTTACAACGCTTGATTGTATCTTTTTTTCTCCGAGTCAAGGCCGCTAAGACAACCTTGACATTAGGAGTCTCCCTGAAACCAAAATAGCGTTTACATCGGGGTCAAAACTATCGTACGTTGCTATCCGGCAGCCAGATGCTATTCCACTGCAGATTGCAAAAAATGCTTGGACTTGTTCGCATTCATGAGCGAGCTGCCAAGTAATGGCGGGTTGTACCCAGACCAAGAAATTTTTTTAAAACTTTAAAGATGATTCACGATCAATCACAAGGGATCCTTGTTTATACTAAGTTTGTCTCGACGCGCTGTGAGGTTTGATGTTGTTGGTATTGCTGGTTAAACTTTTATGCTCCCAGTTTGACACTTCTTTTATGTTACTATTGATCAAGTCTGGTTTTGCTGTGTTTGAAGTAGGCCTCTTTAGGGGGTTTGCTTTATAAAAGACACTACTGAATGAAGTCCCAAAAGCAGCGTATGTGGTAGTCGCCACTTTTGTTAAACCCGACGGGGCATGACTGGGGAAGCAAAACGCTTCCATATGGCTGTGGGACACAGTGGGAGCTGCTTCTGCCAGCAGGGCCTGGCTCCCTCTGCTGTAGCTCAGGCTGAAGACAACACAACCGCACTTCCTGTTATTTATATCACTTGTTATCACGTACTTATGTATGGTGTATACAGTGTGTGGCAGCAGGCTTTAATAATGCAGACTTTATAATAATAGAGTCCGTAAAAATCAAGGTGCAAGATTATCACATTATCCACATAATGTCGCTTTACAGTCGTTATAATAATAACTAAATACCTATAAATGTGTGTGTGTGTGTGTGTGTGTGTGTGTGTGTGTGTGTGTGCGCGCGCAAATTCATTAAGAAATAATCAAACTGATCTTATGTGTTAAAACAAAACTTGAATAACTAATGATTATTTCCATTATTGATTAATCTGCCTCAATTTCCTCAAGCAGTGATTTGATGTGTGAAATCTCAGAAAATATTGGACAAAGAGCCCCAGTTGACGTATTCAAATTCGGTGTTAGGTCTAAAACAAACAATCCAAAACCTAAAGAATATTCATGTGAATTAATATCATGAAAGAAAACCAGCAAATATACATATTTGACAAGGTTGAACCAGTGTATTTGTGGCATTTTGGCTTAAAGATTAATAGCTGGAGATTAATTTTCTGTCGACCGACTAATCTTTATACATAAGCTGTATAATTTAGTTAATTTTTAATTACAACTTGATTCATTTGTACTCAGAAATAGGGTCATATCAACATGATAGGATTCCATTTAAAATCAATAAGTATAATGTGGAGTAATCGCCCAGCTTTATATGTGAATAATGCATTGTTACTGGGGTCAGGAATGTAAAATATTGTCAAATAAGAGTTTTTTTGGTGCCAAAGTCCGGTAGCGCTCTGAAAAATCAGTTTGTGTTCCTTCTGGCACAGTGTGTGTCTCACTGCCACTAAGGATTATTTTAATAATTGATTATTCTGCTGATTTAATCACTATTAACGGCCCAGCACAATTTAGTAGACCCCGAGATGATGTCTTCAAATGTTTTGTTTCATCCGACCAACAGTCCAATGACATAAAACAGAGAAAAGCAGCAAATCCCCACATTGGAGAAGCTGCAACCAGAGAATGTTCATAATTTGTGCTTAAAAAAAAGGACTAAAACGATTATTTGGTTATCAAAATAGTTAATTTTTCTAACTGACTAACAGGCTTACTGATGAATTGTCTGTTCTTTGCATCTCTAGTCTTCTCCTTGCTGGTTCTGGATTCGGTCTTCTGCCACATTGCTCTTTAAGACAGCACTCTTCGAGCCTTGTGGACAGTGTAACTTAAATGGGACATGGGACACTAATTATCCTGCCCAAGTGGCCGTAGCCCGGACGCTGCGTCACTCGCTATTAATTGGCTGCACCTGTCTCTTGTCATCGGTCATAACCCAACAGGGTCTCAAGGAAAGGTTGCAGAGATCAAGAAAGCCTTCGCCACTGCTGCTCTGCAGAAAACTGCTTGAGATAATCCAGTTCTTGGCAGCGGGATTGTGTATGTTTTGGAACTGCCAGGTTTACACATCTCTGGCCCACTGTAGCATGTCTGCCCCATATGGGGCACTTGCTCGCTGGAAACAGTTCCAGACAGCAATGCATGTCTAGGAGGAGGGGGTGGGGGGGTTAAGATTTTTTTAATATTTTTTTTAAAAGAATAAAAAGCCAGCAGAACGCCACTTGGACTGTGATCAATGTCAACATTTGACAATGTGCACATGTACTTTGTCTTTTACTCTCAAAAGCAAGCAACATATTATCAGCGGAATAGAAAGTTCTCGACTAACTTCAGCTGATACAAGTGTCACGAAAAGATCCACTTGATATCTTCAATCACAACTAACTAAGATATAGATCTGGTCAATAATTGCGAGGCAGACGAAGCGCTCTGAAAGATGAACCTTGGTCCGCTGCATGGGTAATGTGTTGGTCTAGATCACTCTGCAAAGTCATGCAAATTCCTGTGTTGAGGTTGGATTCCTCCACTCCAGCTCACAGTTCTCCTTGGCGTTTGACCAAGCCATGGAGTGCCCCCTGAGGGGAGTTCACCCAGCCATCTTGTTATTCTAGCACATTCATCCACATCACTTGCTTCAGTCGTTAGTTTAAGTCCAGCATAGCAGGGAGAAGCTGCTGCTGCTGCTGCTGCTGCCATCCTTGGGTGTTCAACGTTTACCTTTTTAAATACACATTTGGCTTGTTGTGGCTATATTTTTTAATTTAAAACAGTTTGACTTTATCAGTAAATTACATGTCTCGAATGTACCTTGAAGGCCGGAAAATTAAAATTGAAGAGAAATCCAAAAAAGGCAAGTACGCCCGCTTGTACATTTTGGAAAAGGATTGAATTTTTGATGAACCATACAGTCATCACTGTTCTATTTTTAAGGTTGTCGAAATTCCTGTGTCAGCCTCAGACTCCTGCCAGACGTTGGAGTATTAAATGCAAGGTTCTGAATCATGAGAGACTTTCTTGGTCTTCTGCCAATCACTTCATATGCTTTCTTTATGAAAAGTTAATCATCCACAGCTCTCTGGGTTTCACTTTTTTTTTTTTTTTTTTTTTTTTACTTTCTAAAAGAGTGACAGCAGCTGGTAGACCGAGGCTGCTGGGACTAGAAGGGATTCACAAAGAGGATCCCTAATGCATCTAGCTTTGCCTGTTTCGGTTTGTTCATTATTGGATGACACCATGAGTGGCTTTTCTATCTCTGTTGGCCTTATGGTTTTTAAATAACCACCAGAGTCTCCTCTCCTGCTGGCAGATGGAGCGTCCTTTTGGATGGACATAGCAAGGGGACGCTCCAAAATCCTCTTCTTCCATCCTTCATTTCATCTTTCAGGGTATAAATCACCTGTACTGAATATTATTTTTTATGGTTTTTTTTTTAGTTGTTTTTTAGATTTGCATCCAGAAATTGGTTTATAATAAAATGTGTTAAGAATACACTCAAATTACAAAGAGAAAACAATGTCCAAGGCACCCTTCTTGTGAAATTATTTTAAAAGGCCTTTGTTTAGATGGCTATTTCATATCAAAATCTTACATTTAAAATAGAACTGGGCAGCAACCCATGCTTATCGGCACAAAGCAGCCTTCTTCAGGGTGACGCAGCTTCACACTCCAGACTTTTTTGCTCCCTAAGTTACACTCAAATTACAATCGGTTCTGTTTCCCCTCATGCTTTAGAGCCCGTGCTTTTTTTTTTTATATTTGACATTGTATTGAGTCGACTATGCCTGTAGTTTGAGCTATTAAGACGTAGGAACCTAACCAACTATTAGAGAAAAGGGTTGCTGTTATATTTAACATTTGGAGTACATTATAAAACAGGTAGCTCAAATCAAACAATCTGATTCTTAGGCGTGATATAATAACCAAGTACAGCACCTTCGATTCTAATTGCTCTGCACATGAGTTATCACTCCGCGTCTGAGAAAAAAAACAACTGTACAGTTTTGTTAGTTTTATTTTGTTATTTTGTGTACCATTATGGCCAATCAGAACCTCAAAAATACACATGCACATAATACTGAACAAATTTAGATTTATCTAGTCTCTAGAAAAAAAAGTGGTTACAAAATAATTTGTAGTGTTGTGATGTGAGGGTCTTGAGAGGAATTTTCTGAGCCGCAAGGTGTGTCTTAACAGGTGTTATTGGGGCTTTTCCTGTCCTTTCTGGCCTCTTTCTCTTTATTGGCACCGGGGCTGTGGAGCCGATTGTTTGGCTGTTGCCTTGGATACGTCTCTTGTTTTCCAAATGGCAGCATGTCAAGGCAGGCAGAAAATTATCACTCAGTCCAAAGTGTTCCACGCTGCAGAATATATGTATGAAACCTCACCTCTCAGTCCCGGAGAGCAGAGCCTTGCGTCATTCTTGACTCATAGTTGGATATTTCAAGGGCCTGACAACGCAGGTGTAGAGTCATATGAAGTCCTCACAAAAGCGTCTCAAAAATCACGATAACATTCCAGAGAGTTAAAGTACCTTAGCAGAAAATAACAGTCTTCAAATGTAGACCATTCCAGAATTTATGGTCATATTATTTTGTCCAGTAATCACACATTTCAAACAGAAGATAAACTGGCTGTTTTACTTTTGATGAATGTCAATACGCTGTTTTAAATCGACGTGCACTAGCCAAAAAATAATTTACATCCGACCTGATTTACCAGGCTTTACCTGTTGTGTAACATGTAGTCTCGCTATGCCAGACCATCCACGCGCTGCGGAGCGGAGGAGGGTCTGGCTAGTCCACACAGCGTTCCGGGATGGGAGGAAAATGTGCTCTGGTTTATTGGCATTTCATTAAACACAGTTGTCGCAGTAAGTCACAATCGTCGCGAGCGATGTAAGCGCCGCACGGAGCCACTGCAAAATAGTCATGCGAGAGAAAACTCAGAGTCAACAGATAGTCTAGCTAGCTGTCTGATTTTACCCTGCAGAGATCTGAGGAGCAGTTAACCATTAGTCCTCAGAAATCCACCGGAGTTTAAAATTCCAACACAAAGAAACCAGAAGGTAACAGACATCAGCGAAAAATACATCCTGCGGAATATCCTGCGGCACCGGAGCAATCCCGGAAGTGGAACGTCAATAGGGCTGCTCCCTCTTAGTCGATTAGTCGACTAATCGGTCGTTTTGGTCTTAGTCAACTTAGATTTCTTTAGTCGATTAGTCACGTTTTATGCTTTTTTCATGCTGAATGACTTCTTTCCAAGAAACGTACGAGCACATCTCTGGTAAACCCAAGAATTAAAGTGGTGCTTTTGCATGACTCTTTGCGGAGAAACTCAGATTTACAGATCTGTCAATTAAATCAACTAATCAATTAGTCAGTACAATTGAATGAGTGTTAGTCGACTAAGAATTTCTTCAATCGAGCACAGCCCTAAACGTCAAGGATATAGACTATGTAACATGTGACATTGTGATGGGCAGTTATAGTCTTTGAATAATTTTATTATTTTTGCCAACCTCTGGATTTGTCACATCTAAGTCTTTGTCTCAGAAAAAGAGGTTTGTTGCCATTGCTCCTAGACAGAGCTGAGCTGACCACTTCCCCACACCGAGCGTGACTCTGCCAACCAGTTCTGCTCCTGGCAACTCCGTCTGGACTCAGCTGCAACATTTTCTTCCTTCGGGAAGAGAGACAACAAACAACCGAATGTCTGTCTGACTGATTCCTCATGTGTATCCTAGGGAGCAGCGGAGAAGCTAACGAGGAAGAGACGTGACATCAAATCGGCCACAGCTGTTAATATTTGCCAAGGCACTTAACAGTTAAAATATCGCACCGTTTGATGCCTCGATGCGTTGCCACAGACAACGTCAGAGATTTCACAAAAGTAACATGAGTGTTGGACAGCTAGAAAACAGAAGAATATAAGAAAAGGATATAAGTGAACGTCAGTCCAGAGAAGCAGATGTAAGAAACAAAGGCAGCCATTGTTTGGTCTGGAGATGGCTCACATGTTTCTAAGCCAAGGGCCCAGACTGTGCAGCTTACCTGTGCTTTGTGGCTCCGCAAGAGAATGGGACAAAAACAGAGCTGTCAGGCAGTACAAAAATATTATCATTTCCTAACATAACATATCTGCTCTGCAACTGGCAGTAGTCTCAATAATGTGAACAAGAGCAATAATCAGTGTTTGCTGACCGTGGTTCAGACTTCTAGCCTTTAGCTTCAGGGCCATCTGCCAAAGGGGATGCTACCTTGAGTCAAGGAAGCAAGGATGTGCCTTGGCCTGCCTCTGTCATGCAGTTAAAGATTTTATGAGTGTGGCTGGACATGAGCAGTGCCCGTAATACTTAATGTTGTGCCACTTGAGTAAAGGAAGTATAAAGTCTTTCATTACTCCTGCCACTAACAGCGTTTGACAGTTGTGTATTTCATGTTTCACAGGACATTTATTCAGTTTATCTGAATATCGCACGACTTTCATCCAAAGTGGTTGGGCTCTGCTTCACATGCATGTTCACCGTGGTCATATGTAGAGGTGTGGACTCGAGTCAAACAACTTGGACTCGAGTCAGGACTTTAGACTTGACCTGACAAAATCAAAAAAAGTCTCAGAGCTTCACTTTGGATGTAACACCAATGGCATTTAATTTTGTGAAGGGAACATCATGACTCGTTGAGGACTCGAAGCACAACGTTTTTGGACTCGGGACTTGATTTGGGAATTGTTAGTCTTGACTTGGCACTTGTCTCTATTGACTGGGAACTTGAGCTTGGGCTTGTTAGCCTTTACTTGGGACCTGTTAAAAGTGCTGTAGGTAGGATTGCAAAGATCCAGGCCTTAGCCAAAACATTTGAACATCGACAACTTCTCAGTCCCTCCCCCACTTTCCGCTAAAGCCCAAAACGGTCTCCTAAGCCCCTCCCCCCACAAGGGAGAATTAATGCGTGTGCATGAGCAGTGATTGACACGTTAGACACTCAACCTGGCCCTGATTGGTGCATCTGAACAGGGAGCGGTGGATTTTTGCAAATCTCACTACAGGCTGTAGGTGGTGCCAGAGGAGCCAGATTTTTTTTTTTTAATGACCTGCTTCATGTAGTTCAACTGGAACATAGGGTCAGTTTCAGCAAATATGACAGAAAGTTAGTTTTATAAGACTTACCTACTGCACCTTTAACTGGAGACTTGGCTTAGGACTTGATTTGGGACTTGATTTGGGACTTGCTGGTCTTGACTTGAAAGTTGACTAGAGATTTACTGCTTTTGACTTGGGACTTTGTTGCCAAGATTATAGACTTACTTGTGATTTGCAAAACAATAATATTTCCCCACACCTTGTGCTTATGTACAGCTTAACAATCATTATAAGACAGCAGCATAAAAGATTAAAGACATTGAAGTTAGTTTATGCAATTTACACAGGTTTAAATTGCATTTTACTTCACATAATTTTCTCGGGCGCCCAGATAGCTCCGTTGGTTAATCAGGTTTCCATATATAGAGGCTTACTCCTCGACGCAGCGGGCCGCAGGTTCGACTCTGACCTGTGGCCCTTTGCTGCATGTTGTTCCCCTTCTCTTTCCCCTTTCATGTATTCAGCTGTCCTGTCAAGAATAAAGGCCGAAAATGCCCAAAAAATAATAATAATAAAAAAAGTAACTAATTTTCTCCACGCTAGATCTGTATTCATTACCACTGTTAAGTGTTGTGCAGTTTAAAAAGTTAAAAAAGCTTTATTGAGTGCTGCTACAATGACAATTACTCATCTCAAAACAAGAAACACATTGACATTTTTCTCACTTGGGTTTGCTCAACCAAAACACTTCATCTAGTGCTTTCCAAGAGCCTGGAGGGGGGTGGGGGGGAATAACACTTATTTTGTTAAGGCTCCATCAAATTCATTGGAGTAACACAAGCCTTTCTTCATTATGACACTTGCACACAGTGTTTTATGTTTGTTTTATATACCCACCTAATTAGCCATGAACATTACATTTAGAGAGGCAGAACAATTGATGTTTGTTTGTGAAAACCCAGTAAGACAGTGGGTGTTGATGGATTTGTTTTTATGATGAATAACCTTGTTTAACAGCAGGAGTCAGTAGAGCCATAAGTCCGCTTTAACTGTCCACTATACATTTGTCACGACTGGCTTTTGGCTGTGAACCTGTTGTTCTGTCATCGTTCTTGTCTGTTACAGGTTTAGTCTTTCATAACCGTTCTATATGTTGAGTGTTTAACTTCATTTCTAACCTCACAGTGATGAATTACGGAAAGAGGCGCGACTGTTGAAGAAGGAACTACAGGCCATAAAGCAAAGGAAAGAAGAAAGTTCAAAACCTGAAGTAGATGAAGCCAAGGAGGGTATGTGAGCAGATTTTATTTTTTTTGATGGATGTGTATGACTGTTACTCATTATCGGGCGTATGATAATATACTGTACATGTATCTCACCACAACCAGGTGCTTGAAAAAGAACTCTTTTAGCACAGAGCTGAGTGTGAACAGTCTCTTAGAGGGTGGTCCGTGCTACATTCTCTGCTAATGGACACTTAGACAGGCAACCCTCTGATTTAGTCAATTAGTTGCAGACGGCTATTTTTCACCCCCCGACCCCATCCAAGGGTCTGCATTTTTGTGTTAACGCTCACAGAAAGTTGTGTGGGTGATATTTTTTTGTGGCTTCCATAGTTGCACATCAACCCCCTTGTGTTTGTTAGTTTGCAGCTTTGGCCAATGGGAGTCTGTAAAAATCTGCACCCCCCCCCCAAAACCTCCCCGGATCTTCACCACACTGCAGTCTTTCATAATGCTGTCAATCTTTGTTGATTTTATTTTATTTATTTTTTGCTGAGGCTGAAACACATTTTTGAACATTACAAAAACCGCTTAGGCACAGAGGTTAGCTTGTGTGTGTGTGTGTGTGTGTGTGTGTGTGTGTGTGTGTGTGTGTGTGTGTTAGTATATATAGTTCGTGGGGGGTTCTGCAGGGACCGGTCTAACTGCGAGATTACCACCCGCCAAAATTTACTGGAGACCATGATGGGCTTTTGTTGCTCAAACATAGTTTTTGTCTCCACAAACACCGATGGTTTTATTGTTTAAAACCCAGACACTGAGCCCTCTCTTGACTTGCTGCTGACTGATTCACGATTTAAGCATAAAATACAATCCTTACATTGTACTTTAATACGAAGATTAACTAAGGTTTTCTTTGGGGCTGCAACAACGGATTATTTTCATAGTCAATTAAAGCGCAACTCTCGCCAAAATGCAACCTAGGGTCTTTTTGTAATGTACTTGAGTCAAACTTTCGTTTAAAAGCATATTTAGGACGGAAGCGCCACTTTTACTGACTCAAACTCAAACCGATTATATTATAAATAGTTGACAGCTAATCAATTCATCTTTGCAGCTCTAAGTTCTGTCGGTGTGTCTGACTTAATGTGTTGCTCCTTCTGATATCTGCATAGAGTTAAGCAGTTTCTATAAACGCCCGAGGCACAAAGAGGCCTTCTCTTAATAGATCCAGTGCTAAACTCAAGTGTTGAGTCAGTAACAGTCCTGCATTGTTGTACCGAGTGGCAACTAGCCTAAGCTCCTCCATTATCTTACAAGGTATTTCGGCTCTGCCGAGGACCTTTGTTTTGTGCTTCTCAAAGGCAGGAGTTTTTTTTTATTTTTAAGATAATTTTTTGGGGGACATTTTTAGACCTTTTATTGTCACAGGACAGATGCCGACACGAAAGGGGAGAGAATGACATGCAGCAAAGGGTCGCAGGTCGGAATCGAACCCGCGGCCTCTATAACCTATATACGTGCGCCTGCTCTACCAACTGAGCTAACCCGGCCACGCCGAGGCAGGAATTTCTTAAAAGAGTTCCTCGTTACATTTCTGTGTTGGAATCAAAAGTTAATTCCATTTGATGGAATTCTAAGATGTCATGGCCCGATGGCCACTGCAGGGGAGACGGATGTCTGCTCAAATGCTGTAAATCCTGAAACTCAGCTCAGCCACAGAAGAACACTGTGGTGAGGGCTCGTTTTATCTCATCCCACTGGAGACACTGGACAGCACGCACAACACACACACACACACACACACACACACACACACACACACACACACACACACACACACACATATATTAAATATAAAATGGAAATGTTCCCATTCTTGAACTTATTACTTGTCCTGAAGAATCCATTGTACAAAGTGCTCGCTGACATTGTGTCTGTGGCCAAAATGAAAATGATTGATACCTGATGATTGAGGCAAATGATGCAGCCAGGCGTATACCGGGCGACCAATCTCAACGCCGTTCTGGAATAGTTTTTTTTTTGAAGGAGGAAGTTACTTTAGAACAAAAGCATATAGTGCTGGACTCGGTCTAAACTAGAATATTTGGTGAGTTCAATGCCCAAGTCCGAGCCCAAATACCAACGAGTCCGAGACAACAGAAAAGCGCCTTGAGTCTGGATTTAAGTACTACAGCCCTGCCAGTAGTATTACACCAGCCTCAACGCCAAATCGGGCCAAGGGCATAAAGTGGGGGTGCCCTTTCCTACTTCCTATCCTCCTACTTCCGGCACCCTTGCCCAGAACGCACGCATTTTCATTTTTGATCTCAACTACACACCTATAAAGTTGAATTTTTTTGCACGGCTGCAACATTATTGTGGTGACAAAATCTGGCAGCAGACATATAAACACCTGGCAAAGTACAAAGTATAAATTGCCTTTGTGGTAGTTTTCGCTCAATGGTGTCTTAAGCCCCCAACAAAGTAAAGATTTTCCCCTGCGATGGTCTGATTTGTCTTCCTGTAATATTGCTATAAATGTGATCCTTCACCTTCCCCTCTCACAGTTCTGCATTAAGTCAGTCAGTGCCCATTCCTCATCCTCCCCACCCGGCCATACGGCTGCTGGCATGTGCACGACGTTGATTGGAGTGAAACGCAAATTGTCTCTTCAGAATTCACCTTTTTTCCCTTCAGTTTTCATCACATAAATTATAGCATGTTCCTGTAGTCTGGTTTTCTCTTTCTTGGCATGACCGCTGGGTGCCAGAGCCAAAAATAAGAGAGCCATTCTGAAACCACTGTCCATTCAATACCCACCCTAAATGATGTGGCAGCAGTCTTTATCCCGCTTAGATATTATACAGGTTATGCATGTGTGTGTCCTTGGTGTTTTATTACACTGCCGGCTGTTGCATTGTTGTATGGTTGCAGCAGAGGGATATTTGAAACAGCAATTACCTGTGATCAAGATCAAGATTAGCGTGTTATTTTGTCTCCTCAATATGCCTTTGGACAGATCTTGTCCATGTTAGTTTTTTTTTTTTTTTTTTTTTTTTCCAGTCTTTCAGTTGCATACCGGTAGTGGAAGATGGACAGTTGGTGTTAACCTCAAAGCACTAACTGACAATATAATTTTTTATTTGTTTGTTTTTTTGATTGATGATCAGCAATAGTGTTGCGTCACAGCTCGCCGCTGTTTCCCTGATTGTTTAACAGAGAAGAGGAAACTGTTATCCCACAGAAGAGGCCTTTGTCGTCCACAACATCCTTCCGTTGCGACGTCAGCAGCTTGATTTGTATCCCCCCTTGAGCCCAGGTGACAGGAGAGGGGAGGAATGTAGTTAGAAAGGCCATCAAACTCAAAGATAGTAGTTAGCGACAACAGCTGGAGAAGGTGCTGTGTGGACCTCGGGGCGTCATCAGTCAGCATGTCACAGGCTGCAGCAGGGAGGCAGAGGAGGAGAGGTGGCTTGGGGGTTGGGGGGTGGAGGAAGATCACATAAATCAAGAGAAAAAGGTTTGCCCCCCGAGCAGCAGAGCAGACTTCCATGTTGAAACTCGGGGAAGCGGGGAAAGTGTTGCACTTAGATTTCCACGGCTGCGTTTGGAAATTCCAGTGATTGTTCCGTATTTTCAGTATTCGCAGCCTAAAAGCTCAGAGAAGCGAGAATAATTGCATGGTTTTCTTAAATGACAGCCGACTCAAACGCCCTGTGGGACTGAAGCCTTTCGTTGTTACGTCCCCCCCTGTGGTGAACTTAGTTCACACACACCTATTTATTTGCTAAAGAATAAATGTGAGTACTTACTACATGAGTGAAATGTCTTCCAATAAGTGGATGGCTATAAATGACATAACAATTAATTTGAGATTTAATGAATTTGTATTTTACATTTAAATGTCTTTATTTGTATTGCTGAAACAATTATTTTTATATATATATATATATATATATATATATATATATATATATATATATATATAATTATTATTATTATTATTATTTTTTTTTTTATTTAACTATATTGTTATCTTTACTTAGCCTGACAAGCCACACATAAATCAAGATGTTTGGTCTGGGAACTCACCATTGGCAGGGCTCAATCCGAGGGGCGGGATAAACGGAGAGTTGCTAGACTGACCCTGGCTGCAAAGTACATTTGCTGCCGCTAGGGTGCGTCTAGATTTCTAGGCTAATCTTTACTTACATTCAACTAAGTTTATGATGGTGGCTGTGGCTCAGGAGGCAGAGCGGGTCGTCCTTTAATCACAAGGTTGACATTTCGATCCACGGCTCATCCTGTCTGAATGTCGAAGTGTCCTTGAGCAAGACAATGAACCCCCAAGTTGCTCCGCCCGCCACCATCGGCGTATGAATGTGTGTGAGTGAGTGAGAGGCAAATTTTAGAGTGCTTTGCGCTTACAAATGCTCTTACCATCTACAACAGAGACCTTATTTCAACTTTACGGTAAGACAATAGTTTTACCTTTTTATAAAAGTCACCTTCTGGTGTTTTATTACAGTAATAGCAGCCTTTTGTCCAAGACTAATCTCCCTTGGGACAAATAAACAGATCTTGATCTTGAGCTCAAAAAAAGTCAAAGTCAAAGTTTTCGTAATTTAAAGGAATACTTAAACATTTTTGGGAATATGCTCATTGCAGTTTTGCAGAGGGTTTGATACCGTAGATTGATACCACTCTGGTAAATATAAAGCTACAGCCAGCGACCAGTTAGCTTAGCTTAGCATTGAGACTGGAAACCGGGGGAAACAAATCAAGTCTGTAGACTACGAGCACCTCTAGAGCTCACTACGGTAAGATCTGCTTAGTGGAAAGGAACCTACCTTTATTTCTCAGAGACTGAGGCTGAGGCTCTGACTATAATTTCATAAACTTGATTTATTATTAATTGATACACAAGTGGACTATTGTGTATTTATGATCAAATCTGTGTGTATCAGTGCTAAGTTTTACCTTAACTTAAGCAGAATAACAGATGACCTGTTTGAAACATGGCATGTCCAAGGTTTCTGCCTTATTTACTTATTATTTAGTAGAATATTTTGCCCCAAAAATGTTTATTTGTGTGTGGTAGAATCCGTAGTTGGTGGTGCAGACTGCGTGACCTTAGGATAGTTTAGGATTGTTTCTTACACGTTTTTTTACGCTTCAATTTTCTCCACTGTTTTATGTTGTTGCACTTGTTCTTTAATGTAGTGTTTATTAGCAGAACTTTTACTGACTTTACTGCTCCTGATAAAGGGCTTTATACAGCACACATAACATTGCAGCTCTTACTGAATGACAAGCAGTGGACTTCAGTGTTTTCTCTGTTACATCATTTGTTTGGTGCAGCTGAATGTGTCCCAGCATCCAGCCCAGTTTGGCCAGCGAGGTGACTGTGTGTGTGTGTGTGTGTGTGTGTGTGTGTGTGTGTGTGTGTGTGTGTGTGTGTGTGTGTGTGTGTGTGTGTGTGTGTGTGTGTGTGTGTGTGTGTGTGTGTGTGTGTGTGTGTGTGTGTGTGTGTGTGTGTGTGTGTGTGTGTGTGTGTGTGTGTGTGACATCACATTTTGTTGTGGAAAGACAGCGCTGCTGCAGCCAGCAGACTGTGCTCACTGTCTGCCACTCTGTGACTTCACAGCCTGTGTGTCTGAGCTGGGAGATTTACAGAAGCACATTAACTGCATGAGACACCAATGTCAGCATGCTGATTGTCTGTCTCTCTCTCTCTCTCTCTCATTCATGATGAGGTACTACTTCACACATACTGCACAGGAGGACAGTTTGGTGGAAAAATGTTCCCAGAATTCCCGTCAGCACTGTGACTTTTACTCTCTCTGCCTGCGTTGGTAGCACCAGTCTGCTGCAGTGTCTACTTTTACATTTGAGCTGCCCCTAACGTTTATTTTAGTGTTTTATTTTTTTTGATTAATCATTTAGTCCATAAATTGTCAGAACGTAGTGAAAATCTCAATTTCCCGGAGTCCAATGTGACGTTTTCGAAATTGTCTGTTTTTTGTTTTTTTTTGTCAGACCAACAGACTAAAGTCACACAGATATTCAGTTTACTATCACGGAAGATTAAGAAACCCAGAATATATTAACATTTCAGAACCTGGAACTATTTCAAGTGTAATTTTGTCCAACCAACTGTCCAAAAAAAACCAACAAATATATTCAGACTAGAATGATGTAAAACCGAGAAAAGCAGAAAATAACATTAAAGAAGCTGGAACCAGAGCATGTTTGGAGAGTTAGCTTAAAAAAAAAGACTTTTACGATTAAATCATTATCAGATAACATTTTATAAAGCAAATTATTCATAAAAAGATGACCCTTTGCTAATATTTCAGTAACACCAGTTCAACCCATTTGTGCATAAGGACTTTATTTAAAATGATAAGGAAAAATGCCACAATAGTTGTTCTGATTGTCCTAAGGTCTTCAAATCTGGGACGGACATACTTTGGGAAATTATCTAACAGGACAACTTTGACATTTTCTTTTTAATATTATTTAATATAAATAATAACAACTGGATTTAATATGCTCAACAGTTATGTTGTTGTTTCTATTTTGAACATATTTTGTAAAGTACTTCATGATTTGGTTTCACATTGCCACAGCCCTCTAAGATTTATATAAAGCGTACAAAGAGTTAATAGTAATCAGAAGTGGTGTCTCTCTTGTCTCTGCAGAGGATGAAAAGCCAGCCAATGAGGCGGTGGCTGAGTATCTGGAGGGACGAAAGAAGTACGAAGAGAAGAGGAAACAAAAGCTGAAGAAAGGCTCAAGCAGAGAACAGCAGGTAAAAGAACTCAATATGCTGTCATTCATTACTGAACATGAAATACAAATACAATTCAGGAGACTCTGTCCTAGTTAATAAGGTTTGCACTGTGTATATTAAAGTAGATCTGATCTTTTTGGTAGACACTGGAACTCCTCAATCGTTTCAAGTCCAAGCTGTCTTCAGCCATCACTGAGGAGGCTCCAGAGGACGCCGTGGAGGAGCTGGCAGAGGACGACGACAAAGGATGGTCAGTGAGCCTTCTGTGCTGCCGGGTTGAAGATGTGTCTGAAGCATAAAAAGAAAAAAAAAATACACTTAGTATTAGTCTAAGTCCTTCCCTACATATGTATATTATGTGAGTCTTAGACGGACATGGATGTAAACCGCAACTTGACGTACAACCGCGAGGCGGCACTTCTATTTTATTCGTTTTTTACATCATCTGCGATTATTGTAATTTCATACCAACCTAAGTTAGGAGGACATTTTTGTCAGTATTTTATGATGAACCGTATAAAAGCTTATGCATCTGGAAAAGGAGTACTGTATGTGACAGAATGAAATAGCTGTTGTGTAAGTATTCTTGCTCAGCTTTAAATCACCGACGCTATTCACCGTAGCACATATTAGTAGCAGCATGTGAGCACACCAGAGTCCTGAGTGCTCCTGGAGAGTTCAAGAAGCAGTATGGCTGACACACTGCTTTTTTTTTTTTTTTCGACCGTGAATCTCGAGCATGACAAAAGGCCTTTTTCATTAGCCTCTGCTGCTTGTGTTATTCCTGTTGATACCCTCATGGCGAACACTGAATCAAAAAAAGAAAGAAAAGAAAGCCATATAATGTAACAGTAATATCAGCCTAAATGTGACACTAAAATAGTCAAATACTGCAGAAAACCTTTCTTTGCAACAGGGGTGATGAAGCTGACCTGATCTAACGCTTGCTTTAGGGTTCTGATAAATGTGTGTGAAAGTTCAAAGTGTGTGTGTGTGTGTGTTGTCAAGTTGGGATTTCAACCCGCAGCCACCAGATTGGCCATCAGGAAATCAGCCCTGACGCTGTGTTTTCCTCTCATATTCTGTTTTTCACCAAAGATCTCAAAGTCTTACTACACAGAGTAGGGGCTTGAAATGAATACCATGTGTTTGAATTTGAGCAAAGTGTCTGTGTGTAAGAGATTTAGAATAACAAAATCTGTAGTTGCTATTAGTTTCGAGAAGCCCCCTTGAAGTGCAGTCTGTCTGTGTGTGTGTGTGGGGCGGGGGGCCTAATGAATCTGAGAGAATCCTTGGCCGGCGTTTGGAGCCTTTCCCGGCTGTAGACACCTCACTGTGTCGCCCCCACCAGGTATGGGCACAGAGGGAGGGAGGGACAGGGCCAGTAGCATAGCATAGCAGTCCTAGAAAAACACCAGTGGGAAGTCTGTGCCACTCTGGGAGCACTGCGAACAGAATGTGGGTTACAACAGGTCAGACATTGGAAGTCAAGTCTGGGCCAGAGGAGGTAAACTATTCCATCTGTGTCTGTGTCTACAAATTCTGACTCTCCCTCCTCCTCCTCCTCCTCCTCCTCCTCCTCTTCCTCCTCCTCGGTCTCCGTTAACACTCACAACTCACATTGAGAGTCCATGCTCTCAGTGCAAGTAGTTGCTCTTACCATCCCTCCTGTACACCTTAATTTCCACCCCCTCAGTTGAGCAAAAAAAATAATAATCTGGTAAAAAATCTTGCAAACCGCTTTTAGAGTTAGTTTAGTTTTAGATAATGAAAAAAGGATCATTTGAAAACATTGAACGGCGGGCTGTCATCACTGAGACTGCTAGACAAATTATCAGAGGCAGCCCGCTCACACAGCAGGAGTCCTCAGGGTCTGCCAGAGTCTAGCCATGACATTCTAGATGAGCTGTCACAACTCCTGCCGATTTCAAATGAACGCTGGAGAGAGTGCAGAGTGCACACACACACACACACACACACACACCTGAATTGCGAACGCTCAGCTAGAGAACGCAGCAGACACATACCACATGCTGTACACAGTAGACAAGGCTTCACAATATTCTAAAATATACAATCCGCAGTTTCTTTATTTAGTGCACATTTTTAAAATGTAAATGATCTCTAGCAGATAAGAAAGACCTTTTGATCATCCACTTTAAAGGGTTTAAAGGGCTGATGATCGATGAACGCTTCCGGGATCGCTCCGGTGCCGCAGGAAATTCGGCCAGATGTGTGTATGTTCGCCAATGTCCGTTTCCTTCCGCTCTCTTTGTGTTGTCGTTCTAACCTCCGGTGGATTTGTGAGGACTATGGTTAACTGCTCCTCAGATCTCTGCAGGGTAAATCCAGACAGCTAGCTAGACTATCTGACCAAGCGGGGTTTCCTCTCGCACGGCTATTTTACAGCGGCTCCGAGCGGAGCTTAGCGCCGCCCGTGACGATTGTGATTGGTTTAAAGAAATACCAATACACCATGGAACGTTTTTCTCCCGTCCCAGAACGCTATGTGTACTAGACGGACCCTCCTCCGTTCTGCAGCGCGTGGGTGGTCTGGCAAAGCGAGACTAGTATGTTCCTGGTGTAGATGCAGGTCAGTTTAGTGTATGGACATCGACAGAGATAGAGATGTCTCTAAGATCTAAGATTTTTCTTCCACATCATCCCCCCCCCCTCTCTCTCTCTCTCTCTCTCTCTCTCTCTCTCTCTCTCTCTCTCTCTCTCTTTCCCCTAATTTGCTGTAGCCCCTCTTTTTGATTATACTAACAAATTAACAAATTGCCCCAAAAATACTTATCTCTTTTACTTTGAACCCATCCCCTTAATGTATTCAAATAAGACTAATGATTGGGTAATGGTCGAAAATTAAATGTTCCGTTTGACGAGTTGTCCGACTAGAAAAGCCGGCCATCTTAGAGGCGGAGGGGGGGGAATGAAATACGGGGATGACTTTGCATGTTTTCAGACAGTCTCTCCTGGTAGGTCTTCATAGTGTTGGACTCGTTGTTCAAGCCCCGGCTCCTTTCTCACGGTCGCACAGCTGGCCAATCCCGGCGTGAATTGGGTGTCAAAGTTGGATCGACGATTTCGGAAAGTTACAGAAATTGTAAGACACAGCCCCCCCTTTAATCCAACATCGTAAAAAGATGTGTGGGGAGGGGGGGTTTACGAAGATGTTTGACCGTCCGGCACGCAGCTCCGATGGAGTTTACTGGCAGCTTAACAGTCTACGGCCATGTTAGCACCTCTGTGAAGCTTTACTGAAGCACACCGGTGCTTTGAGCTAGCATTTAGCGCAAAGCTAAATGAAAAAGTCAGGGAAATAACCAACGTCGCCTGGATTCATCCTCTTGGGACCATGAATGGCAATCCATCAAATAGTTGTCAGATATTATAAATAAATGTTACATATTTTTGTCTGGAACAAAGTAGTGGACCAACTGACCGACAGACTGGCTGCCATCCATGGAGCCCTGCTGTTAGCATGACTGAAAACAATTGATTAGTCACTCCTGCTGTTTAGATTTACTGATAGCATTCACACAGCAGCTGAAGAAATTGTGTCAGCGGGAGAAAATGTGTTTTTATCTCTGACACTGATATCTCCGGTGAGGAATGTCCTGATTCTTTAATCTGTCTTTGGGGGAAGAGAAACTGACTGGGGAAATGAAAGACACATGACCGTCTGTTCTCTGGGGAGCAGGGCTTTCTTTCTGGATTTCGGAACTGCTAAAACCTCTCAAAAATATGAGCCCTACTACTGTAACTCTCACTTTGTACATTCACTGCTTAATGCTCCTCTGTCAAAGAAAGTGTAATGTTTGCTCTAATTACAATACCAGTATTAATATGGTAGTATATCCCCCAACCAGACTCAGTTCAGGTTTTAACCATTTTGTCTGGCTGCTCTTGTGTCTTTAAATTCCAACAAGGCTTAAAGTCTGTGTTCAAAACACCTTGTGTGCCCTTATAGTCTTAACATGGCTGCATATTAGCTTCCCACAGACAACGATAGTATTCTGGAAATATTTTGGGTTTAATCGAAATGAAGTCCAGCTAATCACTATAATTGAACATCCAACCTTTATCTTCATAGTCCATTATGATTTCTTTAGAGCTACAATAATCTATATTTACATATTCACAATGCATCATATGATTCGTGTGTATTCATGACAGACCCATATTCCTATCAAAGTATGTGAATGCATGACTGCGAGCGTAGCACTCGGCCAATCCAAACAATATTTTAATCTCTTTGTGTTTGTGAACACAAAGAGATGGCCTAGTCCACAAGTACCCAGGTATTTTCTCTCTTTCGTTCTCAAAGAAAATCCTGTCCACACAGGCGCTGTGTCCAAATGAAAACGTAGAAACACAATTGAAGCGCTGTCATTGGCATGCCAAAGCCTGAAAAAAAGTTATTATGATAGCTACCTGGCTGCAATGATGCATTGTTTGCTTTATAGTGCATTTTGACTTCTCAGTTCCTCAACATAGCGGAAGAGTCCCATTTACATTTGTACATTTACGTGTGTGTAAAAGAAGCAGCACTAATTTGGCCGGATATGGCCAACAATGAAAATCATCACCCTGTCAGGAGTTTTCTAGAAGATCCATTTCCATTTCATTTTGTGACCTAAAATACAGTTTATGTGTGGACAAAAGGCCAAAACGCAGAGATAAAGCTACGCTTTTTAAGATTATTTTTGTAGACCTTTACTCGATAGGATAGGTTAGACATGAAAGGGGCGCATGCTCTACCAGGTGAGCTACCCAGGCACCTGAAAAAGCTATGTTTGAAAAAAATACATGTGTACATGTGGACTAGGCCTCAGTTTAACCACTTTTATCTGCCTGTTTGAATACAAATGAAGTTTATTATAATCACTTAGTTAATCATATTTATGATCAGTAGCTGAAAAAACTGCTGTTTTTTTCAATTTCAAGTTTTTTCCCATTGTGATTATAATATTGTAATCAAACTTGCTTAAAGCAAAAGAGCCTCCCAGTAAAAGCTCTGCAGAGCGGTGATTTAGTGGATCCTCCGATGCTGTTCTTTGAACTCTCTCCATCTGATTTAGGATGGCCCACGTTCTGCAGTTTGATGAGCAAACCAGAAAAGTCAAGGACGCCGCCATGCAGGACGAGGACACTTTTGAGATCTACGACCCACGCAACCCCGTCAATAAACGGAGGAGGGAGGAGAGCAAGAAGATCATGAAGGAGAAGAAGGCCAAGGTGAGGTCGTAGGTCGGGTCCTGCCCGAGCCTCGAGGAACTCCTCCGCATCCCGCCTGTCCACTTCTCCAACACTTCAAACCCCACGTTGTTGAACGCTCTCCTGGCTCCAACATCTGGATTGAGGATGCTGAACTGAGCGCATACGATCCCTGTAATCTGTGATGGAAAGGCCTCTTCGCTTAGAAACAGCTTCACCCGGACCACGCTCAGTAACTCAGACAACTGTGGTCGTAGTGACGACTAAGGTCATGATTTGATTATGTGTAATGTCCGCTTATTTGCCATTCTTCTTCTGTTTATGTTATCTATCAGCTTAAATGTGAGAATTTCGAATTTTGCAACAAAAATAAATAAATAGCATTGGTAAACAGTCTGTAATGATTTGACTCTTTTCCACAATCAAACAGCTCTGCCATAAAATGTTATCTTTACCGAAAGCATAATGTGACATTGTCAGAAATGTCTTTAAATTAAATGAGACGCAAGCTGAGCAAACGTAAGCGGCTGCTGGACTCGCAGACCCTCCGCCGCCAAGCTGAACGGCGTTGTAGAAAGACAGATTTTTAACATGAAACTGCTTTATTCAGTGTTTTGCCGGTTTAAATCAGCGGATCAGTTTGGTTTTAGAGAGGAGGAGCCCTCTTCGGGGGAAAAAAAAACCCTCCTGAACGATGAACACTGAAGGAATCCTAAACAGGAGTACCTGTCTGGTGGTGAAGACAACGACTCCCATGATCTCACGCTACTTCACGACCTCACCAAACTGAGTCCTTTATTATTGTTTTGTTTGAGAGACCCCCTACCAGCAGAAAATGATATATTGTACATTTAATCCGTACAAAAACTGCAGTGAAAACAATTTATGTGGGGTTACGTGTAGAACTACTTTGTTTATTTGTAAAAAAGAAAAAGGTGTTTATTTTTTCTCTTACCTGTGGACAGCTGTCTCTCTTTCTGTTTACAGTCTTCATGCTAAGCTAAGCTAATGTCTCCTGGTTATAGTTTCACGGACATGAGAGTGGTATCAATCTTTACAGACTAACTCTTAGCGAAAAACCTTACTTCCCAAAATACAAATCTATTCCTTTAATTCTGAGGCGGACACAGTGATGGCCTAACCACTGTTGCATTTTAGATTTCTCTGCCACACTGTCCTGCTCAGGTCACCACCGGAGCAGTCAGATCTTGTAAAAAGGAACTGTTTAAACCAAAGACTTTACCTCACTGTGGTGGTTTTTTGGGGGTAAATGATCTGCCACTGCCATGTGTGTGACCAGGAGCTGCATTTGGCCAGCGCACTATTTTTTACTGCACTTCTGGGATTATGCTTAAATTTTCATATGGAACAGGAAGGAGAGTTAATGTTACATTATGAGCCCGGCCTGGCCCGAGCTGCCGCAAATCTAAAACAGGTGATACGATGATCTAACTGACTCTATGTGCTTCTGGGTCCAGGTCAGGTTGAGATGTGCCGCTGAGAGAAAAGCTGCAGAAAAGAAATCATCAAATATTTCTCATGAAGACACACAGAAATGCTCAGATAAATTAACTTTTTAGAAGGACATTGCTGGCCACATACATGGGTAATTTATGTTAAAAGGATACAAGACAGTGTAATTCCTCTCCAGCACCACCAGGAGAATACTTAATGTTCCCCCCGGTGTCACCCTGCCCGGCTCGGAGCAGGAAATACCACTCTTTGCTGCTGATCGTGTCGCTGCCAGGGATGAGATGAAATGGTAACAGCATTATCATGCAACTCTACAACCACTATCTCCCCATGCCCTTGTGGGTAAGGGCTAAATATAGCGAGATAATCCTTTTTGTCTCTTAGAAATTCAACCAACACTTCATTTGTGACGGGGATTATACTTACCTAGCTTTTTCTTCTTGTTGTTATACAAAAGCATATATGAACTAGAAAATGCATTTCCTGCAAAAACTGCATGTGAATGCTGAAAAGATAAGTGGCTCAAGCTAAACTGGATTACTAGTTTAACTGCGTAAGAAGAAGGTGAAGTGGTGAAAAAAGTGGGAATGGTTTCATTTGGTATGAAATACATTGAAAAGTTGAATAATAGCACTAATGTAAAAAAAACAAAAGTGGAATATATAAAGTCATAGTATAGTATTTCGAAAAAGGTCATACTATACTATAACAAAAAAGTCATAAGAAAGTAACATAAGGTACCCGCGTTGGGTTTAAGACCTACTTGCTACCATGGCAAAATAAAGTAATAATAGTTTTTTTCGACATGTTATACTATGACTTTTTTATGACTTTTTTCGACATGCTACACTATGACTTTTTTCAACATACTTTACTATGACTTGTTTTTCGACATACTATTCATTGGCTTTTTAAAATTTTTTTCAATGGATATGGACCCAATTTTTGACAAGAGAAGTGGCTCAGCAAGTGAGGCTGTTGCCTAAAAGTCTGAAGATTAAGGTTTAAATCCCTGCTCCCCTTTCTAATTATACAATCTTGAGATTATCCAAGTATTCCTCTCAGTGGTGTGAAGAACAAATAATCAAACGAAATAGCAAGCTTTAACCCTTAGGTGTAGCTCACCAAGATAAGATATTGACTTTACAGATAAATCACAATCTTAGGTCAAAGGATCAAACCCCTGCTGTCTGGAGTTTTTCATTTTCTGTCCTTAGTAATAATGAAAAATAAATACAACATCAAACCATTGTATTTTAAATTTTGCAAATAGCTCAGTGTGATAAATACCTGGTGATCTGTCTGAAGGTTGTGGGTTCAAACCCTGTCAAGCTCATTACATTTTAAGGTCTCAAACCCAAAATGAAGAAGTCAAATATGCTATGAAACAATGGTGAGGGTGTCAGATAAAATGGCTCAGTGTGATGTAATGCTGGCTGGAAGACCCCAATGGTCTTGGGTTCCAACCTAATTATGGTCTGTTTGTTTGGGTTTACACACCCAAAATGAAGAAGTCAAATACACCAAGAGAACAGCTCTGAGTGTAATTTTGCTGGTGGTGCGGTAGGTTGGTTCTAGACACATAAGGTACCCGCGTTGGGTTCAAGACCTGGTTGCTACCAGGACCTTTTTTCGACATACTATACTATGACTTTTTTTGACATAATATACTATGCAATACTATGACATTTTTTTGACTTGTTTCAACCTACTATACTATGACTTTTTTCGACATGCTATACTATGAATTGTTTCTCACTTTTTTCGACATGCTATATACCAGGGGTCACCAACCTTTTTTAAACTGAGAGCTACTTCATGGGTATTGAGTCATACGAAGGGCTTCCAGTTTGATACACTCATAACAAATGTGTTCAGTTTGCCTTTAGATATATATGATTATTAATGATTAATGATACTCATCTATGTGAATACACTGATCATGTTAATGATTTCTCACAATAATTATCAACAATGACTTAACAAGGTGGGAAACAGATAATATCAATATTAAATTTTAATAAATTTAAGAACAGGCCTGAGGGCTACTCATGTGGCTATATTTTTCTCTTTTTTTGACATACTATACTTTGCAATACTATGACATTTTATTGACTTGTTTCAACATACTATGACATTTTTCACACTTTTTTCGACATGCTATACTATGAATTTTTTGTCACTCTTTTTGACAAGCTATATTATGAATTTTTTTCGACATACTATTCTACAACTTTTTGTTAGACTTTTTTCAACATGCTATACTATGAATTTTTTCGACAAGCTATACAAAGTCTGGCTATCACCAGACCAAGCTCAATCTTTTAAGACTGAACATTAGTCTGGGGAGTCTGCTCTGTATTTTCTACTGCACAAGAGGCGTGATCAACGGGCATAGTTCAAATGACTCTGTAGTACAGAGTCTGTATACCAAAAAGCCGGTCGGTAGTAATGCAATCACATCCTTCTTTTGTAGGAATTGTTCCAGGGCAAGTTTCTGTTCCATTTTCAGAGAAAACTTGCCTTTTAAATCGTTTAAAACAGCTTTTAAAACGGTGGCCGTCATGTTGAATGTAAACAAGAAGCTGCTTGCCTTCGCTACTCTATTGTCATCGTGTTAAACCCACCAATAGCGCGCCAGTTTGTGATTGGTTCCCGCAAATTTGTAACGGAAGCAGGATAGATAAACGTACAGGTTTCCAGCTTTCCAGCTTTCTTTTCTTTCTTTGGTTTACCCAGTTTAGGGACTTGAGCCTTTCTCTTCAGACTTTTAGGCAACAGCCTCACTTGCTGAGCTATTTCTCAAAAAATGGTCATAGTATATTATGTCGGAAAAATAAAAAAAAAGTCATAGTATAGTTAACAAAAAATAGTCATGGTATAGCATGTTGAAAAAAGTGATAAAACAAAGTTATGGTATACAGAAGTATGTCAAAAAAAGTGATGAAAAAAAAAAGTCTTAGTATAGTATGTCGGAAATTACAAAGTCATAGTATGTATGGTTTGTCGAAAAATTTGTATGAAGTATGAAGATCCAAAACGCCAAAGTAATATATACTCCATTATAAGCACAGAAACAGCCTGAATGAAACATTACACTTAAACTTTGATAACACACAAACTGTACAAGATATCAAAAAGCTAAATCATTTTCTAATAGCTGAAGGTTTTGTGAATAATTTAAATTTTGAATGGCATCTGTAAGTCAATGTATGTGGGAGAAGTAGCATTTCAAAAAGGAAGAAGCCTGAAGAGCATTTGAAGATTGCTCCATTGACTTCAATTAAAAAAGAAATTCATAAATAGCAGAAAAAAGCCATCATGGTCATCATGTCCTAAACATTTTGATATTTGAATATTTTTTGTAGCTGAACATAATCAGTTGAAGAATAAAAAATCAGTTAAAAATACTGTGAATGCTGCTGAATAAGCATTTACACAAGTATTTCTATTCATGCGTGTGTGTGAGCAGCAGAGATGGCCCACGTGCCTGACCCCTGAACCACGAGTCCTCCCCTCCACGGACAATTCCCCGGGGTGTGATGGACAGAATGTGCGGAAGAGGACAGCTCGGTGAGTTAGCACGCGTTCATAGGAGGGATTTTGATGAGTTGGCGAGATCAAAGAGAGAAGGTGGTTTGGCCAGGCACGGCAGATTCTCCTGTTTAATGGTTGGTCACTCAAAGATGTCCAAGGACAGAGCAGAGATCTTTCTGTGTTGCAGGTGTTCTCTACTTTAGTGTTTAGGAAAGGTTCTGAATTCGAGTTCATGTCAAAACAACACTCACATGCCCATATATACATTCAAGGAGTCATTGGTTGCTGAAATCGTCCCTCCTGTTCATATTGGCTCCTTTCCTTAAGCCATTTTAAAGATGGAGGACAAAATCAGAATATATTAAAGTTTATCTGAAGCTTCAGCTGTCTGTTATTTAAATCAAGTGTTTATCTACCAAACTTAAAATCTTTTTAGTACCAAAGTTCCACTTCGTTTTTCCTTTATTCAGCTGCAGTTGTGGGATAGTAACACCAAGAGGAAATTGTCTACTAAGTAGCCGACACATTCTCACTCCCTCATTTGGTTTAGTAGCCTTTTTAACACTCTGGGTCGAGACCGATTTGGCGTGATTTTTCAAAGTGCAGGGTTAAAAAAATTTACATTTAACTGACGCGGCACAAGAACCCCAACCTTCCTCCTTACAAGGATTTTTGGTCTTTCATACTAAAGGTACTTTATTGTCACATACACATAGCGAAATTCATTCTCTGCATTTAACCCATGCCTCAAGGGAGCAGTGGGCAGCCATTTACAGCACCAGTGCCTTGATAAAGGGCACTGACTGGAGAACCTAGTACATGTTTTTTTGATGTTGGAGAAAACCAGAGGACTCTGAGGAAACCCAAGCAAACACGTTGAGAACATACAAACTGCACACAGAAAGGCCTAGAACAACCTGGAATTGAACCCAGAATCTTCTTGTTGTGAGGCCACAGAGCTAAACACTGGGCCACCATGCTCACTACCTTTGATGCTTTTAACACTACGTCATCTTACAGTTGTGGTTGAGCTATAGTGTCTGTATCTGACACTGATAGCCACTGACCAAGTAAATAGTAACTTTGGAAGATACCCTGGTAATTACTCAGGCTGCTGAAGATTAATATTCACTTTAGATGTAACCTACTTTAATGCATTTTTATACAGAATGAAGACAGCAGATTTTTCGAGGGGTTGTTTCAGGTACTGGTGAGACTTGAAATACAATCCAGGAAGTCCAGTTTGAGTAACAGATCCGAAAGTTTGAAGGCTTATCAGACACCAGAACTCTGCACAGCAGTTTATAATAGCATGAAACAGGATTTTACAACTGTGGAAAGTTATTGAGGCAGCAATTATTTTATCTTTTGTCGTGACAATCGAGAGGTCAACATTAGGAATACAGCTGTCACGGTACAAAATAATCCACCAGAAATGTGCACAAAGATGACGTTGCATAGTGGTAAAAGTTGAGCAAGGTCATTTTGTTAGCAAGGGATCTCTTTACAGCCAGAATGGACAGGAGGAAGACTTACAGTCTCCAGAAACTCTTTAAATGTACATCTGGGCATGTAGGTATTGTTTTTTAAGACTTGAAAAAAATGTAACACAAGCTGAATCAGGGCCCCCTTCTCCTTTAATATGCTTTACTTGAATAAATGTCCTTATGTCACTGATCATATTTCACAGCTACTTTATAATCTTATTTTTCATCCAGGCTAAGTCTTCCCCAATACACCACTTCATCTCTTTTTCTCCCTCTGTGAACAATAATCTCACAATATATTACACCAGAGCAAAATTAGCATGCACAGTTGTTAGAACATACTTTAAATAAGTAATACAAAGCAGTCTTTGTCTGGCAGCGCTGCTATGCTCTTTTGTTGCCATTATGTTTGTGGATCATAGTTAAATCTCCCCGGACACCCCTTGAAAATGGCATGTCAGTGCAGAGGTGCAGGAGCCAGAGAGATGCCAGCCAGAGGAAGAAAATGGAGCAGAGAGCTGTTAACAATAGCATATTCATTCCTCTATGTCTTGCCAAACACATGAGGTCCAAGCCAGGCCTGCCCCATGAAATTTCCAATACCACAGCAATTGGACAGGACTGATCAGGAATGAATGCTATTTCTCCTCACACAGAAGGAAACTAAACAATAAATTAAGCCCAGGACTACAACTAAGACCAAGGTCAAATTCAAAAAAGAAAACCTCACTTATACTTCACCTTAAACTGAAAGAATATTTAGCATTGAGTTACATGGAAGGCAGTTGTTATCCAACCTCCGTATTTCCATTTAAGCTCTGGGTGAATTTATTCCACATTGTGAGAGATTATCAGAGAAAGAGTTAAGTATAATATTGAATTTTGATGAGATGTGTAAGGTTTAGCCCCATGGTGGAAGGAGGAGACATGGACTCAGGAGTTCTTCACCGGGTGCTTTGTTTTATTTCTCCCCCATTGATGGGGAAAGTGCGGTAGTGCATGGATGAATTATTACAAAATATATCAAAAATAACAAAAACAACAAAGAAACTAAGTACAAACTATTTAAATTATCATAGTAAACAAATATTAAACAAAACAAAAGCCTAAATCAGGCCCTGACTATTGGGCTCTAGCAGCTAGCTGATGTGGTACACCAAATGTTTCGGCCGATGACGTACTGTACATGGCCCTGCCGATTTTGAGCAGCTCACCCGGAGACTGAAGGCAGGATACATTCAGAAACCCGTATCTCACTCAAAACAGCAGTTTGTTTTTTTCAAGTTTGTATGCGTGTGGCAGAGACACAAAATAACACCCCCAATCCCAGAAAGAGTGATTTTTTCATAATATGGGCACTTTAAATTCAACTAATAATTCCAGGTATTTTCTGAACTGAAGTGCCGACATATTCTGCTTTCTAAAACTAGACAACACTTGAGGTCTTGACTGGATTGTTGACCTGATCCTTAGGCAAAGTCAGAAACATTTGAACCAGTTCAGACACAGTCCTAGCCTGACGTCGTCATACTGCTCCATTAAGCTGTGATTATGGGGCGTGTTTCAACCAAACCAGGAAAGAAAATGCCTCTGCACTCAATTGGATAAACCTACAACCAATCAGAGCCACGGAGACAGACATCACAGAAGCTGCAAGTCAAAGGCAAGCTTCGACAGAGCAAAGGCAGAGTCGTGCGAACGGTTGTGGCGATGTGTATACATACGTGATCGCGGTTCTCTGTTCCTCTTTTAAAATTAATGCGCTGTCGATATCTTCTATAACAGACGCGATGGCAGCCATCTTTGTTGTAAACTAATTCAACCCAAGCGCTCTTTGGTGACTGTGATTGATTACGTTAATGTTGATCATCTTGTCCATCATCGTATAAAGCCCGCCCTGACAATTTGATTGGTCCGAACAGCTCTGGTTCGAGCATAGTTGCTCCACAACGGATCAAGTCCAGACCGATCTTCCCGACCTCAAATGTTGTGGGCGGGGCTAAGTTCGGCTGGCATCCAGGCTAACACAATCCCACTCTAGACAATGTACTTCAAAGATACCACCCCAGGGCACAGGCCAGCTGAGTAGGGATACTGTATGTGTTTTTTTGTCCTTTTAACAGAATCATTTCCAAAGAGACACCGTATAGAGAGTTGGCTTACAAAAGGTAAAGGCAGTTTTTTTATTACAATGTGACTTTAAAGCAGAGTGGTAATTGTTGTAGTGACTGTGCTATTTTAATATCTTAAAGACAAGGACAACTCTATCAATTGACCTACTCCTGAAATAGGACATTTGATTGATGAATCTCTAATCAATTAATAAAATTGCTTGCAAGCAGATAATTTTGTCCAAGCCACTTTTTCATTGTAATGAGAGCGCGGAGGGATGACATTAAGGACAACTAAGACACTTTGAAATAGGAGGATTTATTCCTCCATAAAACATTGTTACATCAGAACATAATTACAGTTCCAAGCTACAAAAAGAATAGATCTTAAAGAGGGTTCATATAACACCGGACCATCAAGGTTGCTGTCAAACCTTCAGTATGCCTCCGCTGGATGTCCTCGGTGCGCCCGTGTCTTATACAAAGATTCACCGTTTCCTTGTCGAGAGTGAAGGACACGTAGGCTATGAAACTGAGACAGAAGCAGCATTACAGTGTAACTGAACGGAGTAATAACCATGAGCCTTGTAGCTCTCTGTACTACGACTACACCCCCATTATCATTTGTCCTCATTAGCTTGCTGTCATTTATAAGTCGTGGGCGGTTGGAGCAGAAGAGGCTGAATCACAACATAATTCATTCTTGATGGATTTCATAATGTTCTCCAGAGAGAGGATGTCCTTAAGTATGCTGTACAGAGAGCGTGCTATTCAAGAGCACCATCTACCCAAATCATGACACTCACATACACACACAACATTATTCAGCCTCATCCACAACCAAGCAAAGGCTCTTGGCTTTACTCCATTGGCCTAAGTGATTGGCTATTGATTTTGTATACACTTAATCCATTTATCTGCTGTCTATCCTGCTGACAGAGGACAGTATAGGAACAAATCCCTTAAAGGTGACCCAGCTACCTGCTGAACTGCTGCACATACAGTATGGAGCCGGAAGAGTTAAGGCCTCAGTATGCTTGAAACTCCCTCCTGTATTTTTGACAAGTGTGCCCACTTCACGCAGCGATTGGCCGGGCGTGTGGAGATGATAAAGTAGGCAGGATTTAAAAAATGTCATTCTTTCAACTACTTCCATTTAGCCTGGTTGATACCAGACCCATTTCCAAAGGGGTGTCACCAACAGACGCCGCTCAAATGCCTCTGGGCGCAATTGGATAGTCCTTCAACCAATCAGACCAACGATCCGGGTGACGTAGCAGCAACAGCGGCATCAACGGGTTGCTGCGCTTCGGTGGTCATCATGTTGAATGTAAACAAAAAGCTGCTTGCCGTCGCTGCGCTATGGGACCCAACGTTTGTGATTGATGCCTCGATTTGGGGAAATTGAAAATGGGCTTGAATGGGCTCTTGGCCAGGCTGACTTGCAGAGAAAATCTCAAATTTGCCGGAAGTTTGTTTTCCCAGGCTAACTTCCATCCGAGTGCAATACCAAGAATGTCTTCAAGGAGAGAATGTCTGAAATTGTCCATTATTCCCCATTAAGTTTTGCCCCTCTCTGTGATAACAGGCTTTCACCTTGCCCTTGAGTGTGGCCATTCACACACAACCCTTCATACAAACGTCTTTGTTTGAAGATGGATGGATGGACAATCCTGCCTTTACAGATTAAAGACTGATCTGTGACCCTGACTTTGGGGTGGTGAGCAACAATTTGCAGCAAAGGTTTAGGTTGCCACCAGGGCACTCCCATATTCAATTCATTTTGTGTGGATCATCACGATTGGTGGATTTTCTCATGGAGAAGCACATTTGCTCTATTTTTAAAGATTGTTGGGCTTCTTTTTTGATAGGACAGATGAAGCCAGGACAGGGGATAGAGATAGTGGGGACGACATGCAACAAAGGACCGCAGGTTGGACTCAAACCTGGGCAGCTGCAGCAAAGACTGAGCCTTAGTACATGGGGCGCACGCTCAACCAGGAGAGCTACCAGGCCCCCCCCCATTTGCTAATTTTTTATAAGCAGAATTTACTTTTGGGTAATTATGCCAAGCGATTTCAATGTGCCACTTTCTGATGTGACAGGGCCGTTAGGAGAGCTCACTGAGGAACAGTGTCCTGTTGAAATGCCCAAAATAATATATATGTTTGTGTTTGCTTCACAGCTGATAAGAAAAGTGTGGAGCTCTTGACACTGGAGGAAAACAGCTTTGAAAGAGGCCACGGTGCGCAGCTGAAACACTTCTCTTAACATGTTTAAAGGTGTGAAAGAAAAAAAAACATCCTCCCGGTATATGTGACAGGGTGGCTGTTGCGTCTCCACCGCTTTGATCTCGTCCATGGAAGTTCAATCTGGGCCTCAGCTGTGGGAAAGAGCAGCGAGGCTTAACAGCACTGAGCCCAAACAGAGCCCAGTAGATAGCAGGTGCTGGAGCCGTGACCTTTTGGCCAGCATTCCTTCTTGTCAGACCCCACCGCCCCCCGGTCCGTGCATGCACTGTTTCCACCAACACCATCTGGGGCTATTTGTCCTGCTGCTCTGTGTTCAAATGGAGGAGTGTCGGAAACGCTTCAAGCACTCATCGACGACACCGCGGTACCACAGCAACTTTGATTAAGAATGATGAACCCTGAGAGAGATATGTTGTTCGTCCCTTTGCTAATCCTCACACCTCCGAATGAATACAACAGAAATGTCTTCAGGACCCCAGCCAAGAGCAATGCCACAGGTCTTTTGGGGCCGGCGATTACCCCCCGAGAGAATTAAATAAATGTGGCTGAACAAATCTTGAAGTTTGACAGACAGAACGCTGATTTTTACATGTTTTTGAGCATGTTAACATTTTGTGAATGTTTTTGTGCATCCTTATGTTAGTACTTTAATAATGTGGCGCAACTTTGCACACCTTTATTTTTTCATGCAACTTCTTCTCTCCTTTCTTTATGCTGAGCTAAGCTAACCATCTTCTGGCTGTAGTTTTATGTTTGGTGTACAAACACGAGCGTGGTATCGATCTTCTCATCTATTTCTCAGCAAGAAAGTGAACATGCATACTTCTCAAAATGTCTTAACTATTCCTATATCCTCATGTTAGTACTTCGAGGGCGCATCTTGCACACCTTTGTTTTGTCATGAAACTTATGAGGAATATTTAATTGCTGATAATCCAACGGCAATGGCTTCTGTCACTGTCAGTAGTTTACATTTGAAGTGCAGAATCCCAGAGAAGAGGAGAAATCTGTTCCCAATCATCTCTACACCTCTTATCATAAGCAGCCCGTGAGCTCTGTGTGCTGGGAAATCACTGCGTCACTTATTCAGTCAAATGCACATGAGACGTGTCAGGGAGACTAATATTATCCCCTCGACTAATAAAGTCAACATACAGGAATAAGATTCAATTCAATTCAATTTTATTTATAGTATCAAATCATAACAGTTATCTCAAGACACTTTACAGATAGAGTAGGTCTAGACCACACTCTATAATTTACAAAGACCCAACAATTCCAGTAATTTCCCCCATTTATTGCGACAATGGCGAGGAAAAACTTCCTTTTAAGGCCAGAACACATCAGGCTGATTATCGGCCGTGGGACAGTCTGGCGAGGTCAGTGACTCAAATCTGTTCGGTGTGTCCCGTGCCGTCGTCCGTCTGGGGGGCTGTCGGCGTTCATTTTGGCCGACCTGACATGTTCGGTCGGCGGCAGGGCCGTCGGGACTCACCCGGAAATGACGAGCGGAATGAGGGGACTAGAGTCTCTCAAAATCTGATGAAAATCTTTTAAACTGACCTTTGTTGATCTGAAATGAAGACAGATTCAGCAACTGCATCACGGCCTATTTCTCTCTTCAAATGTTTTCAGAAACATGTTTCAGTGAACTATTTTAGTACAATATGAGATCGTATTCTGAACGGCCGCCATGACAGTCCAGGTCTGAATTTCCCGAGAAAACAAACCCATGTGACGCGTTCGTCCAATCAGCTGCCGGTTTTCATTTCTTGGGCCACATTACAGATTAGCGCCGCCTGCTGTTATAGAGACGTATTACGTCTCGTCTCCTCTCGTCTTTTTGGTCTGTTCTGTGGCCGTTTTTTGGACCTCGGGGACGCAACTGATCATATCGACGGGGTTTTCTGTCAACGGTCGGCCGTCGGCTATATGTGTCTACACCTTTAGGAAGAAACCTGGGACAGACCCAGGCTCTTGGTAGGCGGTGTCTGACGGTGCCGGTTGGGGGTGTGATGAACAGTGGCAATAATAGTCACATTAAAGATAATGGATCTATGACTAGAAATAGTAGTTGTAGTAGTTCATGGCGTAGCAGTGCACTGCAGAGCGTAGCAGGGTGTAGTGGGGCATAGTGGGGCATAGTGGGGCATAGCAGGGCGCGGAGCAGGACCACGGCGATAGCTGCAACCAGGATTTAGGGGCCACCCTAATCCAAGGAAAACTGCTGGGCGACAAAAAATAATTTTGGGAATAAGCTCCCCAGAGCTAGGTTAGTAGCATGCATTTCTGGGACATGGATGCACACAGATGGAAAGAGAGAGGGGAAAGGAGCTCAGTGTGTAAAAGGAAGGAAGTCCCCCAGCAGTCTAAAACTATAACAGCATAACTAAGAGCTGGTGCAAGGCAAACCTGAGCCAGTTCTATAAGGGTTGGTAGATGAATCTGACGACTATGAAGAGAAGCAGAGAAGAGAGTTAAACAGTACTTTTCTGCAGTCCTGAATTGGTTGTAAAGAGTCATGCTGACGGTGTCTTACTGTGAAACTTACTGTCGAATTTACGTTGCCATCGTTGGAAGTGGATTTGCTCTCCGAGGGGAAATGAATCTGCGCACATTTTCCGGGTGAACTTTGAATTTGCACCGTTGCCCAATAGCGACCTGTCTTCGCAGTGCTGACCTTTGAGTGGACGGAGAGCACAAATTGGAGGAAGCTATCATAGCTGTGTTGCACCTTCACTTAAATGAACCCTCCTCTGTCAGAGTAAAAACTGTTCCGCAAAAGAGGAAAGGTTTGCAAACAGTGATGAGGGAGGAGTTGATGTTACCAGTATGTCTTTTGAATAAACTTGTGTGACCTTATTTTTCCATTGGAAACTGGAGCTAAGTTAACGAGATTGCTAACTGACCGTTAGCAAGGTTGTTAACTTGGAGATCTTTATTTTCGCTCTTGAATACGAGTTGGCGGTTAGCTCGTCAGCTACAGCAGCATAGCCACTACGTCACCCAGCTTCTAAAGCGAAATATTTAGCAAACATATGCTTATTAATAACGCCGTACGACTTTCAAATGTGACCAGGCCTCAGACAAACAGTGCTGAAACCAAGAAAATACTTCCAATACTTGCATTTCAAAGATAAAAACCAATAAAGCTGCATGACGTGTTGTCTTGAACTCAATCTTACTTTAATTGTATCATCACCATCATCATCATCATCATCATCATCATCATCATCAGGAGGCCCCTTGGCCGTGTGTGCACGCACAGTATCCAGTGAACGGCTTACGTATAAAGAAAAATCTTTCGTTTGTATGTTCAATCTACAATGAGCTATCGTCGACGCATGTGCGCACATGATCGTGGGTAAATGTTTGGTGTGAAGTTACCACGTCAGGGCTGCTGGGTCATCTGCACATGAACTCCATCACCTTATCTTTTTTTTTTCCTCTTCTCGTCGCCCTCCGCTCTGTTTGGTCAAGACTAATGTAATCACAGACCCTTGCAGACGGGCAGCGCGGGAGACAGAAGCTGGGCCAGACGTACAGGTATTCTAAACTGGTTACATTAGACCAAACAGGCCATCTGTCTCCCTCTGTAATTGGATACTGTGGATTAGAAGGAGACGGCCGCGTTTCCCAGCCAAGTGGGCTAGTTACTGTTTATTTGGAATTAATTACCAAGGAGAGTGGAAACCTCACGGTTCCCAAAGAGTGAATCCAGACACTTGAGGCCAGGATGAGAGGAAGGAGAGTGCCATACCAAAGCTATGGCAACAGAGCTGGGACAGTTCAGAAAGGTGCTTGACGCCGCTCTCTTAGAGCAGCTGACGTTTATTACGTTTGAATCTCCGATGATGATGCGGCCGGTGTGTCAGAGTTAGGTAGATAAAGACAAAAAGGTTTTACAAACGTTGCCCTCCTTCTCCGATCCGGTCACCCTAAACTGAGGCAGCGAATGAATGGATTTCTTCAGCGGTGGTAACGAGTATCCCCGTGCTGTGGGTGCTTTCCAAGAGTTGAGTGAAAGGACAAGAGTATATATATCTCTTAAAGCCTGTGAGAACGGAGCATCCACCCTGGCAACCACCACTTCTCATTTGATCCTCAGTGTATGCTGAGCTTTTTGCTCTTGTGTACACTGCTAGAAATGTTGCACAGTCATGTTTTGATGTGTTTTGACAAGGAAGGGGGAAAAAAAATGAATCCACTAACAGAGTCTCTTTAAAAGCTGCTCTTTTTATTGTATCTACTTTAAAAAAAAAAAAAAAAAAAAAAAAAAAAAAAAGGGTCTGGTGAAGGGCTGCATCACTGCATTTTTTTTCACTATGCTAAAGTTCAGTTTGCATGCAGTGAAATAAATGTACAAGTGAGACAACGCAATAAATTAGCATATAATTTACATTTGAAAAAAAAAAAATTAGTAACAGTGTACCAACATTAATACTGAATATAAAATATACGCAACTAATCACGATGCTTTTCATTTCTCTTGCACTTTAGGTACAGGTATGAGCAATGTGACATTCAAACATCCAAGTTCACAGCAATGAGTACCAGTTTGAGTGATTTCACTTTTCTTTTTCTGGAGGCTCCGTATCCCACAGCCAGTTGATGAGTTGGTCCAAGCAGTTTAAATTGATTTCAAATGCTTCTCAGCATCCACTGTCCTTTCCAAACGGCCTCATTCAAGGTTTGGTAACCGATCAAATCTGCCCGACATTGTCATACTGAAGGTGGCTACGAAAAAAAAAAGTAGCAGCAGCAAAATTAGAAATGAGTTGTTAACAGCTTCGATGAGATTCTTGCAAACTCCTGTCAAACTCCTGTCCTTTCAGATTTCTAAAGACTCCCACTGTACCTCCATAACAAGTGTGTGATGGAGACGTTCTCTTTCACAACCCCTACACCAGCAGGAATGTCACCTGGGTTAAGTCCGTTACAACCGGGTGAGTGTCCATTTTGTTGGTAGCACAAACAACAATACACGGTTAACAATGAAAATTCCCAGTGTGAGGTATAAACAGATACAAACAAAACATAACATGACCAGCATTTACCAACAGAGATATTGTAAAGGATATTATTTCATATTGTTTGGATCCAGCCTCCACTTTAAGCACACTGGAGGGATGAATGGAAGCACCCACTTGATAGCACCAAAAGCCTGGGAAGGCTGTAACCCTCGGAGCAGAGCGGGAGGAAAAGAAGAGGTAAACACAGTACTCCATGGAAATAAAAAAAAAATAAAGTACAAGAGGGGAAAAGCACCATTGAGTTGTTTTTGTCTTTTCACTGAGGGACAAAGATGATGAAAGGAAAGGGAAAGAGGACGAGGGGGTAACTTTATCTGCAGCAGTGTGTGAAGCCCAAATACGTGGTCTGGCAAAAATATCTGAAACAAATGTGATGTGTGTGTATATTTAGCGCTGGTCACTTACTTAAAGGAATAGTTGTTTAAAGTTTAAAGGAATATGCATACTTATTTTCTTGCTGAAAAATAGCTGAAAAGATCAATACCAATCTCATGTTTGTACACTAAACATAAAACTACAGCTTAGCTTAGCATAAAGAAAGTAGAGGGCAACCCTGAAATATACAAATAAACTTGTTTTACCTTGTATATTTAATTCTTACAAAAACGGCGTTACGTGCTGGGGCAATTTCTTGGCTGGGCCAAGCTCCAGGAACGGAGCTGCGAAGCAATTTTGGCTTAGTGGCCACATGGGGTATTGCAACTTCCGCATTCATTCATTCATTCAAACGAGCAAAGTGGCAGTTGGTCAAGGCTGTTTTTACGCTTGCACAGAGCAAGACTAGCTGTTTCCCCTGTTTCCAATCTAAGCTAAGCTAAGCTAAGCTACGCTAACCACCTCCTTGATAAAGCTCCATATTTGCAGTACAGCTGTGAAAGTGACTGGTATCAATCTTCTCGTGTAACTCTCGGCAAGAAAGCGAATGTCGAACTATTCCTTTAACTCTTTATCAGCGCTGAAACCATGACAGCTTTTGATTAAATAATCACCCAGCCAAAAAAAAAAAAAAAAAGTAAGAAATAATGACTGCACTGTGATTCCAATGAACAAGCTGCTTCACAGAATATGGTCCTTCAAAATGAATCCTTCAATAGTGAACTGAACTGTTTGGTAAAGGCCAGTTTGGTAAAAGTGTTCCATGTGGCCCAGGCACCGTCTCACAATATATTTAACGCTACTTAGGACTAATGACTGACTCTCGTGGCGAGCTTTTGCTGAAGTGGTAGGAACTAAGGCACCCGTCTGGGGAAAGAAAAGGTGATTTTTAACGATCCTCCTATAACCACGTGGTATTTTCTGGTCCTGGATTAACATCATATATATATAATATACAAATCCTTACAGTATATAAGGGTTTAACGTATGTTACAGTATGTAATAGTTTCATTCCAGCACAGAGATCACATTACATTCCCTTCCACGACAGTAGGCTACTATCTGACACAAACACGATCAGAGGACAATATCTCAGCTCTGTTTGGAATTGTACAATAAATATACAGTACACTGATGGGGTTTCTCCGTCATATCTGAGCGAGTAAATTGGCAAAGTATTTAAACAAAAAAGTGCACTGAAGCCAAAAGTCTGCCTGCCAACAGCACCATCACAGTCGTCCCAAAAAAACAGGAGTCCCCCTTCCACCCGCCCGCCCCCCCCCCCTTCCCTCCCCTCCCCGTCACTGAGGAGTCCTCCCCTCCGTCTGTCCGTCTCCGGGGGTGGGTAACATCCTCTGCGAGCGATGTGTCCAGCACTTTGGATTCATAAAACAAAAAGAAGACTAACAATGATATCAATAATTATTATTATAATAAAAATAACATCTCCAACGAATAATCTGCCAAGTTCCACTTCACAGAAGTGAAATTTTAAAAGTTTGTGTCAGCGTTACGGGCTGAGCAGTGGTTTGGATTCCACCGCGATGGAGGGCCAGAGGACCCGGTGTGATAAACGGGGGAAATCCTTCCGTCTCGTTCTCTCGCGCTGATCTCTCTTCGTCTGCCTTCCACGGGTCCAGAGGTTGTTTTTTTTCAGTCAGCCTTGTTTTCTTTTTCTCTCCCTGTCAGTGCCGTATCAGCCTCCCTCCATCTGTCTTGCCTTTTCCTCTCGCTACGTCTCGCTTTCGTGCTCCAAGGGTCAGTGCCCCTGGCAGGTCTTGCAGCACATCTGTCTGAAGTACGCACGGCTGCAGAACTTGAACTTCAGTACCAGCGGGCAGTAGGCCACTTTGTTTACATCTTTGCACTCTGCAGAGAGAAAGAAGAGGGCTGGGTCTAAGAGTGAAGAATTGTTATACATTTTTAAATTAGCTTCCTGAGTAACATTTGTAATGTTTTATGTTGGTTTTTTTTTTTCTTCATGAGGATGACTCTCCTTTTAAGAGGTGACCAGCTTCCAGCTTCCAGCTTCCATGTGTTTCCATTACATTCAGCTCGCAGCGTCCTATTTTCTGGCAATTTTTAAAAAGCCCAGAATGTCGTGTAACAACACTTAGCTCACTGTTGTACTGAAAGTATTTTAAGACCCCTCAAACACTCTTTAACCATCTGGATGAAAAAAATATTCTGTCTGTTGCAAGAATAAAAAAAAAAAAAGTCCCAAATTGCAACTCTTTTTCCTAATTCAAATTGGATAACTGGAAATGACATGTATGTTTTCCATGTGAATAAGAATATACAATTTCATTATCAGTTGTATTAGTGCAGTGTTTTTGCCGGTTCGCTAAGTTAAATCTAAGACTTTTTAGGCTCTTTTTTTAACACCACACAGAATGCAATTCAATACCTGTTTCACAAGCATGACATCCAAAATGAAAACCAGCTGGGGTGGTATTTTTTCAGTACTTCACAGCAGTAAAAAAAAAAATACTTCCTTAATGATATAATTAACGAAATTAACTCGACCTGGACCCAGATAAGCAATGTAAAATGGATGGATAGCTTAACCAATTAAAAAGGCTTAAGTTTGTGTAGGTTTTTGCTAAAATGAACACGTGCCCATTGTGAGTTGATGAGCTTCCTTGCTACTGTAGCTAGCAGTAGTGACAGTGGTCTTATGGTGCTGAATAAAACAGGATTAAACAGCCTCCTGTGCCTACTGTGCACCCTCTTTTAGTTTGTAGGTCTTTAATATAATATAATATATATATCTCCTGACAGCCTGCAATCAGATACATAAACATCTAAGAACTAACATTACTGCCTGCATCAGGCAAGAGAAAATATTTAAGACTTTTGTGACTATTTTAATACCTTCTAAGGCCATTTTTCTTTTCTGGGCATTGTAGGCCCTTTATTCTTATAGGACAGCTGAAGACATGAAAGGAGAGAGAGAGGGCGGGGGGGGATGAAATGCAGCAAAGGGCAGCAGGTCGGAGTCAAACCCGCGGCCGCTGTGTCAAGGAGTAAACCTCTATATATGGGCGCGGGCTCTACCAGGTAAGCTACCCAGACGCCCTTCTAAGGCGCCTTTTTTGAGGAACCCACCAAATCTGCTAACTTGATTAGGAAATATATTTTTTGTGCAACAAATGTAATATTTTCTCACCCAGATGGTTAGTCTTTAAGGGTACCTTCAGAGCAGTGGTAAGTGCTTTTAAAAAAAACCTTCTGGGTTTTTCAAATACCGCCAGGTATATTTATTTTTCTTCAGAGAATCGGATGCTTAGCGCTGTAACTCACAGCATACACGAGAGGCACAAACTGGGGCTAACCTGCTATACGAGGGCTGGTGCATCTCCCTCAGGCCTCAACAGAATCAAACTATACTTGGACGCAGAGCCTGAAGCTGAGACAGATCCTGGCCCTGTTCACTAACTGGGCTTCCTGCCATCCCTAAAATGCGCACGCACACACACACACACACACACACACACACACACACACACACAAACTGCTTGCTGGATGCTGGACAGGCAGTGCTCTGAATGCCTTATCACGATCAGAGTGTCTTCCCTTATTAGGCTTTGGCCCCTGCCTCTGCAGAGCCAAATGAAACGAGACATTGCCTCACTGCTGTCCGTAAAGGAACAATTAGCCTACAGCTAATCCCATTAGCCAGCCTGTAAACGCTGCTCACGTTTTCCATTCAGGCTAATCGAAAGGCCCTTCTCTATGCATCTGAATAACCATCCATCATGTGTAAGTGTATATGGAGGGGTTGAGCTGTTTCGCTTTGACCATGATCCAACCTCACTGAAAAGATTAATGTAGCTGGCAAAGTGTAGAGGAGTGTGTCATCCAAGCGTGTTTAGGTCATAGTAGAACAGTGACGATGAAGATAGAGACAGTTTATAACCTTTTCAATTGGGGCTTTGTGTGAAAGCAATGCACGTGCAGCGCAATAGGTATTCACATAAACCATCTGCCTTCGCATATGATTTAAAGGAACTGCAGTTTTTGAATAGAAACCGTCCGTCTGCTGAGCACGCATTTTCTTTCGTGATGAAAAAAAAAAAAAAAAAGGCAAGGTGACAGCTCGCCGAGCCAGCGCTATTAAAATGTGATGGCAGAGTCAGATGTGTGTCTTACGTTTCGTCATCTTACCATCGCCATTGGAGATGGGGGTGGCGTCACACTTGCTCTCACACTGCTGCATGGTGGTGGGCCGGAGGGAGTCTGCGCACTCGTTAGACGGCTGCCCGGTGTAAGACAGACACTGCACAGTCCTCATCTGCTGCCCCAGGCCGCAATGCGCCGAACACTGCAACAGAAAACGTGTTACGAGTTACGCAGGAGCAAATTTGGCCAATGAAGACTGAGATTCAACAAGGCAAATGAGGGCCATCTTTCCTCTGTGACCCCGAGTGCTGTAAGTCTTCGCTCCCACATGCACGCAGACACACGCTAAGCCATTCACACACGGCGCACAACTTGATCCAATTAACCAATCATCGGGGCACGCAGGCAGCAAGCGCACACAGCCAGCCAGAGTCACCTTCCCTATTGTCTCATTTAACTGGCTGCTTGTCAGTGGCTGTGTTTCCTAACTCAGAGTAACCAACTGTTGCTTGTGATGTTTTCTTTCCTCCTTTTTGTGTATGTGTAAGGGGAGGCACAGAAACAGACACTCAGAAAATTCCCTCTTGTTTCTCCTGAGGAATTTCACTTTTATTCTTCACAGACAAAGAGCTGAGCTACAAACTGTGCTCGGCTCAAGGAGACGAGGGTGAATCTTTTCAGATTGAATTATAAGGCCACAACTATTAAGTGCTGCTGGCAGAAAGGCAATAACTAGAAAGCCTCAAAAACCTGAAATACCTTTATTTAATAAATTCATCAGTCAAGTTTTTGTGCACCTGATGAATCTAAGTCCAGTATTCTCTCTGTTTTAGCTCTGTTTTTGGTCTCCACCCACTCCTGAATGAATAGTGGAGCTGCTAAATTCTCCACTATGTTCACCAGCTAGTCTCTAAATGTGTCTGCTGGGTTACTTTGATACTGAAGTAAACCTAAGAATGTGATGATTCTTGCGGATGATTTATAAGCAGATTTATTGATGTTTATTCATGAGATATGATATCCTCAGAAAGTATAAGTCCCAGTGAATCTGACAATATCATGTCTGTGTGTTCAGATTTGACTCAGTTATGACAAAATGCAATTTGCTGCAAAGTACGTTCATTTATTGCCTCCATGAGCTGTGAATCACTGCTGACGGTGTTGATTCATGGGTTAAATCAGCGGGCAAACTTCAATAACTCACTTACCGTTGTTTTTAGAACACCTGCATGCACCCGACCCTTTCACCTTTTCTCAAACTCTCCACCCAGTTTGCAAAAATGGTCTTACAACTACAGCTGCAGAAATTAGACAAAAACTAGCAAAAACAACAACAAAAAGAGCCAAAAGAAATGAAAGCCAGTAGATGGATTTATTTTGTTTCTTTCATGGGACAGACATTATGTCTAATAAGTGGGTGCCTTTTTTTCTTTTCAAACGTTATGTCCATAGTTCCAGTCTACTTTCTTTAATTTGCTTGTCCAATTCTCCTGTGGAAGGTGCATCCTCAATTTGCCAATTTTCAGTTATATATTTCTGTTCCATAAACAAAAGAATAAGTATGAATGTCTACAATCTTCCGCTAATATTCCCAGTACGGCAGTCGTATTTAGATTTTACAAGGATTTGTCCAAAAGATTGGAGTGTTAAATGTTGATGGATCTTAATAAAAGCAACCTAAAAGACGCTTCTTTCAGGATCTGCTCATACTGGCTTGATTTTCTACAACAAAAGAAGCAAAAGGTTAATGAAAAATGACTCTATTCGATGGACTTGCCTTGGCCACAGAACTGAGGGAGAAAGTGTTTGTCGACACATGAACAACGGTTCTTGTACTGAACCCAAATTGTGCACCTGACTTCTATAAAAGTGCTAGTCGTAATAAAAAGTGAGACTGGTTCTATGTGTGGCCATTAAACTCCTTTCTGGAATTAAAAAAATAAAAAAAAACTACAAAAACAATTGCAGTAGATGCCAACACACCTTTGGCCAATCAAGAGCCCTCGAATGAATGTTCAGAATGACTCTACTTTGAGAGCGAAACAACACGCCTGTCAGCCATCACTATGCGCGTGTCCGAGTGTGTGATATGAGCTCAGCCGTCAACAAATGGCCGCTTCTTCGGCTGACAAGAGGACTACCAGGCTTTCCGTCACCTTCAATGATACTCTCTGGCTGCCTCAGATCAGTGAGCCCGCATGTCATCCCTTCCCAATTAGAGAGTCTTTATTAGGACCCGCTGCCGGCCATGACAGATGGCATACGTCAATGGTGCGACTTAAGTGGGATTTGAACCGGTGACCTTTTGGCCTGGGAGACCAGGAGCTCAGTAGCTGGCAACAATCTCCCCTTTCTGACGCTTCGAGGGACCGGTGCAGCGAGGCCGAAGCTTGTTATTACAGCCAAAAACCAAACAAAAGAGGAGGTGGAGGGAGAGGGAGAGGGAGAGAGAGAGGGTTGTACACTAGGGCTGGGTCCCCAATTTGATACCTTTTAGGCACCGACCAAATTGCCTCCATAGTATCGAGTATCATTCAATACCAAATTTCAATACCTAAATGAGTAAATCTCATCAGCGTCAGTGAGCCAATAGGCATGCAGCATGCTTCTACCAAGTTCTAATAATGCTCTTGATTGGCTGTCTAACGTTACACGCCGTAGAGACACCAGGAAACATTCTACGTTACGCACAGAGCTGGCTCCCGGAGTAGGAGCTAAAACACTTCTAAAAAGATGTGTGCCCTAATGTGTAATGTTGTAATTTCTCTTAGTTAAAATGGATTTTATAAAATTGGTATCGAAAAAAGCATTGTTCAGGATCCGGGTTTCGAAGTCAATGTATTGGTAACAACATTTTTTGAACGATACCCTGCCCTGTTACACACACACACACACACACACACACACACACACACACACACACACACACACACACACACACACACACACACACACACACACACACACACACACACACACACACACACACACACACACACACACACACACACACACACACACACACACACACACACCTGCAGTGCATGAGCAAGTGCTGCGTAAGCGCTGACTCCAGCTGTTGCTCCAAAAGGTATTAAACCTTGGCTCGGCTCTTTAATGGACCACGCTGGGGTTATCAGTTATCAATTGTAAAGGTGTGTTATTGAGGTCCGTGAACGCACATGTGGCCGTTATGAGGAGAAGCCGAGGGGATGTGACCTAGACAGCCTGACTCTTCACCTTTGCCCTCTGACCTGAACAACACAGGGCTCAAACCACCAAACCACCACAGCACGAGTGACCGTCTTCTAAACATCGGAGCACACTGTTTAAAATTCCACTTTTACACTAGATTATTAACAAATCCTACAAAAAATAACAAGCCGTACTTTTTGTGCGTACAACTCGCTGTGACGCACGTTTCTTTGGCGTCGCCTCATCAACATGAGTCAGCTGTGTTGTAAAGTGTTCAACAGCTTGCGCTGAGCGCACTAAGTCATGTCAGAGTGAGCCCGAGAATGCTCCTCCTCGGCCTTCCTCTAATCGTGTTCCTGGAAGTGATAGAGAGGCCTGGTTCAAACAGCCAGGAGGATATTACTGCCACTGATCACACACTCCAGGCCTGCTGGAGCACTTGGACTCGCGCACACAAACACAGCATCTACGCAGACAGACACACACACACACACACACACACACATACATACACGTCACAGGCCTGCTTAGTATGTCATCCAGGTGTAAATTATATTAACCATTCACCAACACATGGAATCCATCTGTGCAAATTTTGTCTTTTAAACATTCAAGCTATCCTTTTAAAGGATTAACCAGCGTACTTGCTGTTTAGGAAGCCCGCTCAAATCATCTCAAGTTTAAAGAAGTGCAGAGGGAGGTGGCGTCCTACCTGTCCCCATTCACCAGGGATCCAGCGAGGAGGAGGACAGCGTCCTAAACTGCAGCGGATTCGGACCGGAGGTTTGTTGTGGCTCGGGCAGTGGGCGGGCGGGAAGGTTTTTGTCAGGTCGCTGCTCTTGCACAAGGCGATGCGGTGCTTGAAGCCGGGGCCACATTTAGGCGTGCACTGCAGACAGAGGAGACTGCGTGAGAAGAAAAGCCTCTGACGGCACAATGAGCTAAAGTCACTTTCAGAATGTTATCTCACCTCTGACCAATCCAGAGGGACCCACTTTGGCGGGCAGGACTGGTTGTTGCATGCCTCTCGTTCGATGGGCCGGTGAGTCAGACAGTGGGTGTCCTCCAGTGTCTCCTCCTCAGCAGGGCCGATCTTCCTGATGCACAGGACCGTCCTCGTCCTCATCCCGCCATCGCACGTCTTCCCACACTCTGTCCAGTCGCCGATAAACCACCTGATGGGGAGAGACGTGCAGGGGAACCAAAGCTAACAGTGAGCTCAGCGTTGTTACTCTGTGTACCAGTGTGTTACACTCCCTGCGGTTACTTTCATTACAAACAGGCTTTTGAGAATGTCAGAGTGTAAAATCCCATTATGGTTCCGTACATGTGGGTGACTTTATCAAGGTCGGATCGCCAAAAGCGCAAAGCGGGAAAATGCCGCAGGGCATCGAACCTCAGTAACTTCTTGGTACCAGCTGAGATATGTCCACACTGCAAACTGTGTGTCAAACCTTGGCACTGAATGCATGTGATCAAATGAATAATCTTGTTACTGATTTATATCACCTTTTTTGACAATTTAAAGGTCCCATGGCATGAAAATGTCACTTTATGAGGTTTTTTAACATTAATATGCGTTCGCCCAGTCTGCCTATGGTCCCCCAGTGGCTAGAAATGGTGATAGGTGTAAACCGAGCTCTGGTTATCCTGCTCTGCCTTTGAGAAAATGAAAGCTCAGATGGGCCAATCAGGAATCTTCTCCTTATGATGTCATAAGGAGCAAGGTTACCTCCCCTTTCTCTGCTTTGCCCGCCCAGAGAATTTGGCCCACCCATGAGAGAGAGAGACATCATGGCTTTCTAACAAGCAAAGTGGCAGTTGGTCAAGACCACACCCCCACCTTCCACCTAATACAGTATAATAACAATAACATAATACAGTATTAGGAAACCACTAAGGTCTATATAAAAGAGACTTCAGATACAGTATTAGGGGACCACTAAGGTCTATATAAAAGAGACTTTAGATACAGTATTAGGGGACCACTAAGGTCTATATAAAAGAGACTTTAGATACAGTATTAGGGGACCACTAAGGCCTATATAAAAGACTTCAGATACAGTATTAGGGGACCACTAAGGCCTATATAAAAGAGACTTTAGATACAGTATTAGGGGACCACTAAGGCCTATATAAAAGAGATTTCAGATACAGTATTAGGGGACCACTAAGGTCTATATAAAAGCATCCAAAGAGTACCATGTCATGGGACCTTTAAGACTCATTTATTTGGGCAAAGTATTTGTAGAGCTACTTGTGTTTAGATAATATTTCAAGAACTTCAAACTCTACCCAGCCCTACTAGGCCTTTGACTCTGTGCTCAATCCCGATTGGACCCGTCGGGCTGTAATTTCTTAAAATTCACCTACGCTTGAATTAAGTCGGGTTAGCACATGTTTCGACTCCTGCACCTCAATAATGAGGAAAAATGTTATACAATCTCTATTTGATATGGCATCCTCGTTTTAGTGTTGCTTGAAAAAGAAAGAAAATGAGACCCAGTCCTATTCATCTCTCCGAATGAAGACCTCAGAATTAATATCATAAAACTGCCCAGACAACAGCCCTTCAAACACATCCAGCCTGTGAGATATTACATCATCTGAAGGAATGTATACAGAATTAACGACGTGTTCAAACATCTGTGTTAGCTTTCATTACTCGAGCCCATAAAACCCCGACTATTCTAAAACAATCGTGTTTACATGGTCTCCTTTAGTCGGCCTTTCCTCAGGCTGCAGGGGGGGTGTCTGCCTGTCTAACAGACAGGGCAGACAGCACTGGGACTCAATACACAGACACATGCACTGCAATAGCTTTCAAGTACTAATCAAAATAAATAAGATAGCACTAGTCTGCGTGCACTGAATACAGATGTGATAATAAATAACCCAAGACATAACTGTCTAAATGTATGAAAACAAATGACCACTTATACAGCAGATTTACGATACTATCAGTTTTTTTCTGGCTGAACGACACCGACACCCACTCTCATACACAAGTCATTTTTAGATATTCTGAAACTAATCAACCCGATGCATTTAATCCCTCTTTTTCCAGACAGGCTTCATCCTTCCAGCTAGAGTGTGAGGTTTACAGACATTTGGCCACCAAACCCAAGTTCATATTCCACCTGTATACGTGTATGTTACCCCTCGAGGGTCGGTAAAGAAGCCAAAACAATCAAACACAGGTGGTCATTTTCAAGGCTCTAATTTTTGGCACGAGGCAAACACTGAAAATAGTTAACATGTGAAGTTATAAATCACGGGCCATTTTATTTTATTATTTTGTTCCAAACACTTCACAAAGTAGGGCTCATTGAAGGCAAATTAATATCGCGAGTCAGTCTCATTTTTATGGAGTTTTTTTTCCTTTTGAAAGCATGAACTTAAAGCTGCTATTATCAATAGCTTTACATTAAGAATGGATCAAATGTCTCCGTGTGATGTTAAAGGTGCAGCTCGTAAAGAGAAACCTACGGAGAATTATCACCTCCTCGCCTCTACGGGGCATTTTAACATCTTTCAGCTAATTATTTGGGTTTTACAGCTCGCAACTTTACTGGTTTGGTTCAGTCTCACTGCTGTCATCAGTGTTGTTTCCAGATGCAGCAGGCAGCTGTTCTCAGCTCAACGTCCGCTGCTTTCCAAGCACCAAAACGGGAGATGAAGTTAGCGGCTAGCTGGTGAACGTAGTGGAGCATTTAGCAGATAAACAGCAAAATATTTCTCTCAGGAGCTGGTAGAAACCAAAAGCAGAGCCAAAAGATGAGTAAATATTTGACTTCGGTTCATCAGGTGAACACAGGCACGACTCCAAATGGATGATAATGTTGTTCTGTAACTGCTGAATGTGTAAATAGGGAACTGTTTGCTAATTACCTTAAAAGGCTATAATACGTCAGTGTTGTGTTAACAGCCTGTTTCAGCTGCATTTTTGATACTTTCTATGTCAATGAAAGTTTCAAAAATACAAAAGTATTGAACGAAGCAGGCTTAGTTACACTGGAAAGCAGAACTTGGGGGGGGAAATGAAAGAAAATGTGATTAATTAATCAACATAAATATAATTCATGGCAATTTTGATAACCGATTTATCATGTTTGTCATTCATCAAGAAAAGATTCTCTGCTTCCAGCTTCTCAAATGGGAGGATTTGCTGGTTTTCTGTGTTTCATATCGTTGTAAATTGAATATATCCGGGTTTAGGATTGTTGGTCGGACAAAACTAAAAGTCGTCTGGGCTCTTGGGCTGTGGGAACTTGTGATATTTTTCACTAATTTCTCACATTTTACAGACCAAACAATTGACCAATTAATCAGTTGATAGTGAAAAAACAATCTAGGCTCCGTGTTACGTACTCTGGAGGACACGGCTCAGTGTTGCAGTCTCTCTGGTTCTCTGGAGGTCTGCTGTCTGTGTCACAGTAGTTGTTCTGGACCACCGAGTTGTCATCCAGCCTTTTACATACCACCTCCTGCTTCTGGGAACCTAGCATGGGAGAAAAAAAGACCAGATCAATAAGGCAGCACCAAGCTCAGCTGATCTCGCACATTTAAACCCCTTCAGAAACACGGAGGCCGGCCGTTGTGTCGAGCGGAGATGGTATCGCTTTCAGTCTGTAGTAAATCCAGACATGTAAATTCCTGATTCTTTGCAGGATATCTTGGCAAATCACTTTTACAGAGCAGAAAGCTCTTTACTTTGGCTTCTAATGGACAGAGTGAGGGCTACCGTATCGGTGTCACACCTCCTGTGTGTGTGTGTGTGTGTGTGTGTGTGTGTGTGTGTGTGTGTGTGTGTGTGTGTGTGTGTGTGTGCCATACCAACTCAGAAAGGGTCTGTTTGGACCCTCGTGGGACATTTCCCACAGCAGACTTGTCTGGCAGATGTAATGAGATATGGTGTGTGTGTGTGTGTGTGTGTGTGTGTGTGTGTGTGTGTGTGTGTGTGTGTGTGTGTGTGTGTGTGTGTGTGTGTGTGTGTGTGTGTGTGTAAAGTATAGAAAATCTACCCATCTGTGCAACAACACTGAAGTGAAATACAGTTTGGAGGAACATTGCAAAGCATGGGGTAAAAGAGTTTTGGTTGTAAGGCTGTCAGAAGGTGTTTTTCATAGATTTTATTACTGTGGTGATATATTAAACAACGCTTCATGATTAGCCGAGCTAGCTGTATCGAATGGGGGTGTGATTAAATAACATTTTACTGATTTAAAGCCCAGCGCGGTCAGAGACTCAAATTAGATCATTTGAATCAACAATGCAAAGGCATGTTTACAACACTGGAAGGAGCATGTGTACTTCCCCTTCTGAGGAACAGCTTCAAACTTCTGCTCCGGACTTGGAAATCCTTCCTCAGAAAAACCCACATGCTTATTCAGTCATGCTTTTACAAAATATTACAAACCCCGTCCAGGCCACACTTGACAACTGGGAAGAAACACTATTTATTGTTACATGAAACCCATTGCTTTTGGGCTAAAAAGTTTGGTTTAGTCATTCTTGAGGCCATGGTCAACATTTCACTGCGGTTCCAGATTTTGAATGTTTGACTTTGTAGGACAAGCGCTCTGGAAGAGTGGCCGTATCTGTGTGCAGCGCTGGTAAACCAGGAGCTATGCAGAGCAGCTCATTCACAGAAATTACACCATATTCATTACTCTGGCTCAAATATGGAAAATAAACATATTGAATTTATTAGAGGGCTGAATCTCCAGCTATAAAGTAATGATTTTGGAAAGCCATCACAAATTATGATACTGGTTTTCCACACACTGCTCTTCAGCATTTGTGTAATTATTGGTTGGGGAAGATTTACAGAATGACTGACGCACACACACACACACACACACACACACACACACACACACACACACACACACACACACACACACACACACACACACACACACACACACACACACACACACACACACACACAGTCTTAAATATTTGAGAAGGTTAGAAATATTCGAAAAGAATTTAAAACACCCACAGCGTGTTATGCTATTCAACACCAAAATGCTTGGAGTGCTCTTTTGCAAAAGGCAACTGGCCACTGGAGCTCAGCAGAAGGTCGACACAGAGAAGACGCCATTCTTCTCTTGCAGAAAAATAAACTTTTAAAAGAGAAAACTTGTACAGCAGTTTTATGAAATCAGTGTTTATGAAGCGATTTACACACAATAAAAGACATTCTGTATGTTTTGTGACTGACGGTTAAAGCTACAGTGCGTCGTTTCTGTCTCCCCCATGAGGCATTCTAAGTAATGACAACAAAACTGTCGTTGCATCCACATGACGCAAGCCTTTGGCGATTGTGCACCACCCCCACCCCTCCTCCAAGCAGTTACTACATAGCCAAGCACGGAGGGTTAAAACAAACACGATGGACTCTTGAGAAGAGATCATTATCTTCACTTGAGTTTCTGCGCGCAAAAGTCGCCGGACAACACCAATTTCTAGACATAGCAATACTGAGAAATCCAGAGAGAGTTGTGTGGAGCTGAACTCATTTGGTGATGGCTTGAATGTAACGGACGTTCATTAGTATCAAAAGGTTACGCACTAAAGCTTTAAAAGATAAAACGTTAGAACTGATAAAAAAATCTATTTAAAAGCATGTAACAATGTTAAAATTTGAGCGTTTCTGTATTTGACACCTGACAGGAGTAATGTGAGTTAGTTGAATTTAGTGAAGAACAAATGAATGCATTAAAGATCAAAACACCACATCTGTGTGGAGCGATGAGGACATCGTAACGTTCTTCGAATTAATACATGAAACAAACATTATTTTCATTTGTTTGAGGCTTTGACTGCCGCACTTGCAATTGCATTCATCTCGTTGCACCCTCTTCTTCTGCAGTGGTCTAATGGCATTTGACTTGAGAATTGGCACCACCAACTCCTAATATTTACTGTGGATGGAAATGCACATTAATCTGCACTTTCTGTTGCTGATTTTCTGGAAATTCTGTGACGATTTTCTCTTAATTTGGATGAAAACTTTACTTTAGTTCCCAGCCGAAGAAAACACGACTGCATAAACATTTTCACCTTTGTGTGAAAAGTTAAACTGGACACCCTGAGGTTCTTCGCTACAGGATTCACATTTACTGCATTTAAAGGCTTGCCGTGCTGACTTACCGCCAGCGCAGGTAGCCGAGCATTCAGACCAGGGCAGGTGGTGCCAGGAGAAGCCCACCTCGTTGTCACCACTTCCTGTGCGCTGGATGGGCACGTTGAATTTATAGCGTATTCCCAGGTTCTGCTCCTGAAGGAGGACCTGCAGAGGAAGCAGCAAACCGAAGGTGAGGACAGAAAAAGAGACATTCAGTCAAATTTTTGTATTTAAAACAAACTATAAACAATCAGGTGGGAACTGTGTGGGTGTGTGACTGCAAGCCACCCCTTTCACATCACAAATAGTCATTTCAACCATTGTAAAAATATTGATTATAACAGCTTTAAATGAAGTTTGAATAGTCCAGATGAGTGAGGCTCTGGTAGGATTATATTAGTCTGCTGGATGCAGAGGGAACCTGAGGGAGTCAGGCTTTGCAAGCCGCAAAGAAATGGCTAGTGGTCAAGTGGCCGGTTGCTCGTCTATTCCAGTGGTGCTGTGTGGTCTGGTATTTTCAGCATTCATGTCAAGGCAGAAACCGCAGAGTATTACGACAAGAAAATGCTCAGTTGCCTCACATTAACACACAAACATGCAGAGAGACTAAAACTACTTAACATGAACAAGCATCTCAGCAACACAGACGCTCTCCAAAATCATAAAAATAGCTTTTAACCCCAAAACCGCTGGCTGACATTCAGCTAAGGTTAGCAACCAGATGTTGAGTTTAAGTGGACCAACAGCGAACAAACAGCATGAAATGCACAGGACTTACTATGGAGTCGCAAAGTGAGAGAAGTTATTTTGGGTGTCCCAAGTTTCCGAAATTTAAAGTCTGATTCATTTTCTGCATGCCATGACAAACTGATGAAAGTTGAAATAGTTTGACCTTTATTATCTTGAAAGTGGCTATAATCCATATTTTTCATAATAAAAATGTAAGGAATGACAATGTGAAAACAATGCCAAAGGTGTCTGTCCTACCGACAGAGAATTATCCCTCTGCTTTACAGAGCTTTATAGTGAGTTTCAGCTCATTGTTTATCAGTCCGGCCTTACTCTTCTGGTTCACTCTCACCGCTCTCATAGTGTTATCTCAGAGCAGACAGACACAGTTAGAGACTAGCTGGTCAACATAGAGGAGCATTTAGCAGCGAAAGAGACAGATATCGCCCTCATGAGGTGGTAGAGACCAAAAACCGAGCAAAAAGTGAGAGAGAACATTGGACTTACGTTCACAAATACTGACACAAAATATGACTCCAAATGAACCACTATGTTGCTCTGTGACTGCTGGATGTATAAACAAGCAACTGTTTGTTATATCAACGTAACAGGTGATGATATGTCAATTTTGGGCCAAAAAATAAAGGATTATTGCAGGTTTAAATTGTCCAGGAGACTCCTGTGTTTCTAAATTGAGGATTATTGAGGATTTTGTTAAAAGAAAACTTTCAAATAGGAATGCAGTAGGGGAAAATACTGCCAAGACCAGCTGGTTGTTCCACTGTGCAACTCTATGGCAATTTCTAAATAAACTGTGTGATTTTGCATGGTGTGCAATAAAATCTTACCATGACAATCAGGTTTTCAGTGGTAGCACCCAGCGCCTCTAAAGACTCCGGTTCATCAGTGGGTCTCTTGTAGTGGAAGGCCGTCCCTGCGATGTCAAACTTCCTGGGCCAGTCGATGGTCCACGCTCCGTTGATGTAATAATCATCCACTTCAGATTTCAGAGCTAGGTAATCACACAAAGAAAGACATACTTTCAGAAAGATGAAATCCAAAGCACAGAGGAACAGTAGCCGAGACAACAGGTGGAGGCAATCATTTGGTCTGATGTCATTGCTGTCATTCACCTACATCATCATCATCCCTTTCTGCTTCCCTGATGTCAACCTTCTGAGTAGAAACACACACATACACACACACACACTAACACACACATGCCTGCACACACACACTGTAAATGCAGACTTTCACGTGCACTGACATGTACATACATCTAATTTAGGAAGAGAAAGAAAACACACTTCAGGTGAAAGCCTGGATGAATCTTATGAATACCACTCTGTCTGGTTGTCAAAACAAAAGCTGGTCTCCAAGCACAACAGATCTGAAAATATCCACTTTCTCTGCGTGGAAATGGGGCCAAATTCAGGAGAAACAATCTAACCACTCACTATTCTGTCTCTCTGGCTCGTGCTCTGCAGATTCCCCTCTCTTCCCTCCCTCAGAAAATAGTTTACTCCTCTATAAAATATCAAAATCCTCTTCTCAATAAATTAATTTTCAGGACATCTGGCACTGATTGCGAGCATTGTGATTTTGAACAGTGCAGTTTACACAAGTCACCACAGGCATCCAACTCTCGATTTTTAAATTGCGTCACTTAGTTTTTGCTTTAAAAATTAAAAATTGCAAACTTTGCTGAACCAGATCTCCAGGACTCAGACAATGCTGCAAAAGAAAAATAGTATCTTTATCACTGGGGTCACAGATGAAATTCATAACAAAGTTACAGATTGCTTGGAAGGGTAAAAGTAGTCCAACACAATAGCCAAAATTGCAGTCTTTAAACTTTGATATATAGACATCATATCCGCCATAATCCTGGTGGACCAGGCAGCTGTCACCACGGCCCTATAAATCTGATGCAGCTCTCCGGTTCAAAGTGTAACTTAAGCCCTCCATCAACACCATCCGATATAAATTCAACACGCTGTCACATATCTTTCTCTTGTTAATGAAAAGGCACAGAACGAGCTTAATTGAATCCGGTTGTTTGATTGTTTTGTGTCCGAAGCTGCCAGGGTTGCAAATGGTTTTTGTTTAGTCTGGAACAGAGCGGATGAGTCTGGTGCCAAAAGAGCCATCACGCGTGTTAGGATACAGCGAGTTTTAACAGACTCAGTTTTACGGCTTGACATTAGGAGATTTAACGATGGCATCTTCTAATTTGCTCTTGACAAAGACGCAAGGAAATCCCTGGAAACGTGGTTGACACATAGACTGAACAGATAATATGAAACAGCTTGATGTCGCAAATTGCCAATTCGCCCCACTGTAGTGAACTGCAGGGTCGACTGAGATTGATGGACTGATAGTGAAACAAGACTAGAGAGTCCACAGCAACGCTCTCTCTATGAGGCTGACACAGTGTTGCTTTGAGCTGAATGCATGTAATGGTTACCATGTTCACCACCAGTCCAGAGTACAGCTGTTGTTAGTTTTGCAGGTATTTGGTCATTAACCAAAGTGGATAATCATCCTCAGGGGAACATGAAAGTCTGAACCAAATTTCATGGCGACATTGCACTTAAAACCACAAATGTCAACCGTGTTGTGGCGCTAGATGGAAAGTCAGGGGCTCAACAAAGTCATTAGGATTCATCCTCTGGGGAACATTATTATCATCTGTACCGAATTTAAGGGGCAATGCGTCTGACAGTTGTTGATATATTTAACTAAAAGACAAACATGTCTACCTCATGGTGGCGCTAGAGGAAAAGTCAAAGGATTAACAAAGTCAGTGTGCTTCATCCTCTGGGGAACACGAATGTCTTTACAACATTTTCATGGCAACCTGTCGAGTAGATGTTGAGATATTTCACTGGATAACTAATATTTCTGCCCTGCTGATGGTGCTTGAGGAAATATCAGGGGATCATCACCATTAGAATTCATCCTCTGGGGAACTTGAATGTTTGTGCCACATTTAATGGCCATCCATAAAGTTGTTGAGATATTTAACTAAAAATCGAATATTTCAAACTCATGGTGGCGCTAGAGGAAAGGTCAAGGGATCACCAAAGTCAGTGAGCTTCATCCATTGGGGAACATGAATGTCTGTACAAAACGTCACGGCAATTCATGATATAGTTGTAGAGCTATTTCAGCCTGGACCAAAGACGTGGGTAGAGCCATGCTGCTAGTCATGGCTAAGCAACAATAAAGCTCACAAAAGTGCATATTAGTCTAATTCGAAATGTGACGCAACTTACCGATGTAATTCTTCGACATGGCAACTTCTTTGATCTCGACGTGAACGGATCCTTTTGGGATCTGAACCACCTCCATGTAGCCTGGAGGACAAGGACAGGGATCGTAAAGGTGGTATTTCTCCCACTCAAACTCAAAGGGAGTACATATAGAATAATTCCAAATCACCCAAAAAGGACAAAGCAGGAGGACAAAACAATCCCCTACGTTATTTTTTAAATATTTTTTACAGTCACACACACGTGGACACACAGTATTTTTAGAGGGTTTACTAGCCATACCATAGAAGGAGAAATATGTTTTCTCTCTCTCCTGCTCTCTATAGACAACCTCAGGCTGAAGCCAACACCAAGTCCCTCTCTCTATTCCTGATTTCTTCACTCCATGATGTAATTAATGAGGAAAATATCATGTTTTGTTATATGTATATTCTGACAACATAATTCTAAATAAAGAAAAACATATGCTCCGTTCGCATGGTGACAAAGACAAAAAAAAGGCACATTTCCATGAAAGATTATCTTCCTGGCTTTGGGGGATGTTTTGGACAAAAGCTGCTTTGCCAAAAGGGCGGGTGAGTTACTTTGCTTTCCTCACAGTCATCTCTGGTGACTTTAAAGGGATAGTTCGGATCTTTTTCAAGTGTGGTTGTATGAGCTTCTTCTCCATAGTCAGTGTGTTAGCTGCAGTAGATGGCGGTCGGCAAGCCCCCAGTTTGGAAAGAAGCAGGTAGGAGTAGCGTCACGGAAGCTAAGCACTGTCCTGCTGCGGACGGGGGCAGCAGCTAAACGCATTTTAATACACCTACAAAAATCTATATCAGTTTAAGTGTACGCTATATTTAGTATATTTTCACCGCATTACCTAGCCGTCAGACAGCCCTTTCAGACGTGGGAACTGAAGCAGTTATCTCTGCTCTCTTCAAAGCCTCCAAACTCTTCATACAAAAACTCTCACAGAACACGGGAGTTGCTGCTCTACCACCGCTTCGATCGGATCATTTGTGTTACAGTGTGACTTTGGTAAATAATTACTCTTTACATAACCCGAGGGGACAGAATATCGAAGTCTCTCATCCTAAAAACAACATGCCTGGAGTGGGATATGTTTTACCTCCTCTGGGTAGAGACTCGTTGAAGAGTCCCTCGGTTGCCTCGCAGGTGCTGCCATCACCTCCACACACACGGCATCGATCTTCTTTAGCGTCAGAGCTCAGGATGTTGTCGCAGCCCACATGCTTTGAAGTCAGAGAAAGAGAGGGGAGCATTGTTTTAATCAGAGACTTGGGGAAATGGATTCCGGATTTAGAGTTCATTACAAATCTCCTAAAGTCAGATTATAGAGCACAGGCTTCATGGTTTTCCACATTTTGGGAAAAGCGTTTCCTGCTGAGAGTTACTGTAGATGAGAATGTCTGTCTGTTAAATACAAAGACAGGTAGCTTAGTTTAACATAAAGACTGAAAACACTAATGACTAATTAGCTCGTTATATAACACCAAATGTGTATTAATCCGCTGCTGAAAATAGTCCCCAACCAATGCACTATTCACTACAGTTTGAGTACCTTTAGGTCAAAACTACAGTGCCCAGCTGATTTAAGAAATAGTTATCTGTTGTTTTTAAGAAACTGTATATCTGTGAACTGTTTTCAAAGGTTTAATTCTTTAGTAGGAATCAGTGGGCTTGGGGCTGACTAAGACCTGATTTTGTTTTTTTCATGGGACTGACAATAAGAAAAATAATGAATAAAGTCAGACTGATCCTTTCACAACACAACACTGATACAAGCAATTACAGCTGTAACTTGGCAGTTTTTTGCATGTAAAACATATGAGAGCTCATAAAAAATGATGGTGTTTAAACTAGCCAACATAACAGATAAAAAGTTGTTGGCTTCATATAAATTTTAACATGCAGGCCGTATGGAGCCCATTAAATCTTTTATCTGTGCTCAGCTTGTAATGATTGCTTCATCACTATTTGATTAGTAATGCCTTGGAGCTTTAAAGATGGAACAGCGGTATTCTGATTGAAGGTAAGAGCCGTGTTTCATTATTTTTTCCCTTTAAGGGATCAGACACCAGCAGTATATGGACTCATTAGGGAATTTCCAATATGAAAATATGTGTTATATCTGTCAGGCCCACAGTCTGTTTTAAGGTCTTCTGTGATATATTTGCAAAGGAACCAAGTTTAATTTGTGTATTTTTAATACATTTTACTAGCCTGGGTAAACCCTGACGAACTTCTGGCAAATTTGAGATTTGCTCTGCAAGTCAGTCTGGCGAAGAGCCCATTCAAACCCATTTGCAATGTCCTCAAAATTGAGGCACCAATCACAACCGCTGAGGCGGGCTTTACGCGACGAGGATAGCGCAGCGACGGCGAGCAGCTTTTTGTTTACATTCAACATGACGGCTACCGAAGCCGTGCTTCACGTGCTCGGCGACCCGCAGGTCAGTGTGACATGCCGATTTCATGCAGGTCAATACTACAATTAACTGACAACATAAGTTATACGAGTCACAGTTCTCTTCTCAAGGACGCACGCACACACGGACTCTGTCTCTTTTTCCTTTCTCTCAACTTCTCCGCCGTGTGTGTGTGCGTACCCGCTTGCGGTGTGAAGCGTGTGTCCGCGCTATTCATCCTGCTTTCATTTACGTATGTTGACTAAAGTTAAGCCGTTTCTATGTCCTCAAGCTTTTGAATGGGTGATACATGCATTTTTATCATCCCGACTGGACTACTGTAATGCTTTATATTACGGAATAAATTCTACAACTTTAACACGTCTTCAAATAGTCCAGAATGCGGCAGCGAGACTTTTAAAAGGCATTCGTAAATACGAACACATCACTCCAATTTTAGCTTCTCTTCACTGGTTGCCGGTTCGTTTTAGGGTCGATTTTAAAATTCTTTTATTTGTTTATAAGTGTCTTAACAATCAAGCTCCCCTCTATTTATCGGAGCTGTTAGAGCAATACACTCCTTCCAGGGATCTTAGGTCAGGGACACAGAAACTTTTATCCATACCACGGTACAGGTTAAAACACAGAGGTTATCGTGCCTTTGCCATTGCTGGCCCGACACTATGGAATAGCTTGCCCTTTAATATTCGCTCTGCTTCTGACTTGTCAGTTTTCAAGTCCCTCTTGAAAACACACTTCTATCCAATTGCTTTTAATAGTGTTTAATTTGTTCTTAAATGTTTCTTGTTTTGTCTGTCGTGTGATATTCTACTGCTCTGTAAAGCACATTGGTCAGCTTGTCTGTATAAATAGTGCTGTATAAATAAACTTTGACTTGACTTGACTTGACTATTCTTGCACAGGGAACCTCGTGAATTAACCTGCAACATGTCAGCTGTTTGGAAATTCTTCAGCGCGTGTGCAGAAGATAACGAGTTTGCAATATGCAACACCTGCAAGGAGAAAGTAGGGCGTGGAGGGACGACACCAAAAACCAGAATCTAATTTTTTTTAGTTGGATATTGGATGTGAAAAGTCACCCGGACCGTTGCTCCGATTGGTTAAAGGACTATCCAATTGCGTCCAGAGGCATTTGAGTGGCATCCGTTGGTGACGCCCCTCTGGAAATGAACTGTCAGTGAAGCTTTCCCAGACCCACTCTCAGTTACAGCTGAGAAGGGTCTGGTGTCAGCCAGGCTAACATTTTACATCAAAAGGTCTAGAAATATACATACGTAAATGTGTGTAGAGTACTCTTATTTCATTGTGCTCTCTGTGTATAATCCCTGTGTACAGTCAACATGTGCACTTTAATTATCCTGCCTCTTCAAATTATTTTTCACGTAACATTTACAGATATTAATTAAATACTTTGATTTTATTCTTGGTAAGTTAGCAGAGCATTAAGTACTTTGTTTTTCTTCCATTGAGGTCATTTTTAGGGCACCATATCAGAGCTTATTTATTATTTATTCTTCAGTATTATTCTATTCTGATTCAGTCATTAAATCAAAAAATGATCTTGTTGCAGCTTCTCCAGTGTGAAACTTTGCGCGTTTTCTCTGTATTTTTTGTCATCACAAATGGAATTTCGTTGGGTGTTAAACAGTTGGTCGAACAAAACAGGACATTTTCACTATTTTCTAAGAGAAACAGGAAGAAAGAGGAAGAAGGAGAGAAAGAAGGGAGAGAAAGAGAGAGAGGAGAGGTAGTGAGTAAAATAAAAGAGATATAGAGATATATGTAGTACATTTCATATATCTCTATATCTCTTTATTTACTCACTCTCTCTCTCTCTTTCTCTTTTCTCTCTCTCTCTGTCTCTCTCGCTTTCTTTCTTTCTCTCTCTCTCTCCTCCTCCCCCTCTCTCTCTCTCTCTCTCTCTCTTTATCTCTCTTCTTTCTCTCCTTCCTCTCTCTGTCTCTTCTCCTCCCTCTCTCTTTCTCTCTCTCTCTTATCTCTCCTCCCTCTCTCTCCCTCTGTCTCTCTCTCTTCTCCCTCTCTCTTTCTTTCTCTCTCTCTTCTCTCTCCTCCTCCCTCTCTCTCCCTCTGTTTCTCTTTCTCTTCTCCTCCCTCTCTCTCTCTCTTCTCCTCCCTCTCTCTCTCTCTCTCTCCCTCTCTCTCTCTCTGTCTCTCCAGCACCTGTAAACTTTTGAGTTAATCTGAAAGCTTTCCAAGCAGACAGTGTTCTAGAGATTTATCACAGGTTGGCAGTGAACCCAGAGAACCAGCCTCTAAAATAAAAACGACTATGCTGGATCCAGTCTGGAAATAAACCTGCAATGCTCCTTTGGTGGGGAATATTCCACCTCTTAACTCGCTAAAACACGCGCCATGTTGTGTTTTTGTATTAAAATCAGAGTAATGTTGTTGGCACAGACGCTGCATCTTCATGCCAAACAGGATTCAAATGGTACGGTCAGATGGAAGTCAAAGCAAATACTTAAAGCGAGGAACCAAAAAGTTATTTCAGCTGCATCTCAGAAAACCCTCATCTCCACACAAAAATGATTTATGCTCACGAAAACAAAGACGGCACTAACTGCCAACTCACTTTCAATACAATGTTATTAAATCAGCCTTTTCAAATATATAAAATCATTATTCAATCACAACAATGATGTCTGTGTTTTATTTATCACAAAACAATCCCGGTCGAGGCTGCAGAGCCGTGATAAGAGTCAGAGAGAGCAATGCCAGTCATCCGATCACAATCAGCAACTCAAAGGCCTGATTGTTCTTCTTCTCTGCACAATCGGTCGTGTTTACACCATCAGTAATCTGGTAAACGGTGCTGTCCAAGATAAAAAACCTGGCAGGGGGGCTGAGGAAACTCTTGCAAGGCCAGTTAATTTAAAGCTAAAATATCCAGGGTTACCAGTCACAAACAATCCCAAGAGCCCACTGAGGACAATGTCACAGTGCGGTGTCTAATAGTATGATCACAGGGGCAGGAGATGCATGACGTTTTTATTGCGTCTGACATGCATTTCACGTGCAAATCAATCCACAATTCTATTGGATTTCATTTGGCACAGTGCCAGTTAATGCATCAGCATGTCTTTACATGTTTGACTGTTTTGCTCCAATCAAAATAATCTGGAAATAATGAATTCCTACAGCAGAATATGTTTCGGTGGCTTTTATTTATAATTATTGTTTTGTTTTTGTTTTTCTACAGGAAATGTCATTTTATTCAATGTTTAGGGAGATAAGACAAAATAAAAACCCTTGAATGAAAAGTTGTGAATATATAATTAAAACATACCGTGAACTTTAACTTTGAGAAAAAACATCTCAAACATCTCAACTCAAGCTTCCTCTTACTAGCTTCCTCCAGACCTTTCAACAACATCTTACAGTCTTTCCAAAATCCAGTAAGTGGATCTTGATTTAAGCTTTAAGCTTTTGTTGTCAAAAAGAATCTAAAGTTTACTATTACTGATTTTCAGCCATGTTTCAAGTCATAGTTTATGAACCAAACCTGAGTTTATAGCTTTTTGGCTAATGTTGGCAGCGCGGTGCCTAAAGGCCTAAGTTTATTACAGTGAAACTTTAGTTTTTGGAGCTACAGTCATCGGTTGTATTAAAATAAAAAATAAAACCCAAGTTGTAATAAGCTGTGGTCATCCTTTAAGACCTCAATAAAAGACAATAAAAAAAGAAATGTGCAAGTCTTGGATCTTTTGAATTCAGGCCTTCAAAAAGGACAGAGCTCTGCTCCCTTACCTTACACTCTCCATTGATGCAAATGTCCAGAGAGTCCGCCTGACATCGGGTGCCATCTATGACTGCAGGAGAACGCTCCGTGTAGAAGTTATAGCCCTCTGCCAAGCAGTTCAGCGCACAGGGCTTAACACCACCTGGGTTACACAGAGTTCACACAGACAAGAGCACACGCTTATCTAGAGTTCAGCCTTGCATACAGAAAACAGGCAACATGACCTGAACGCTAGTGGAACAAACTCAGAGATGAAGGATAAACAACACACAGAAAACCAGAAAACACGGGCGCTTGTTGAAGCCAGCTCTGGGATCTCCTTTCGACTTGTTGACAATAATAACAACGTGGAGGAAAGTCAGCGGCGCTCGGATCTGAAACCGCCGAGCCTGACGTAGCTGTAACACTGACCCCGACCCAGACGGCGCTGACTGCCAACAACAACAACACTGACATCAACACGCAGGTTATCGGCTGTTTCTACATGACGGCTCGCAGCCCACCGAGCGCCGTGCATCGGGAGGTGATGGATTTGACAAAACCGAGCGCTGTGATGGAAATAAAAAGCCGTGTTTACATGCTTCAAACTTGTATCACTTTTTCTTGTGTTTTTAGTGAAGTGGATGTTTTCCATGATCTACAGACATCAAAGAGAAAACTTAGGGGGGGCAGGGGGGAGGAGGGGGGTATGAAGGCCTACACTTAAACTCCTGCCAATAACTGCGCAAGTACAATAGCACCCATTCTGGCTTAGTCCAAAGAATGAGCCTTTCTTCTGGGAGATCCTTGACATGAAGTGTGTCAGGACGTCTGTCAAAAATGTGAAATCTCCCAGGCGGAGCAATCCAGAAGCAGGGGGGGGGGTCTTTGAACGCAGCACACTGCACAGAAATCTGAAGAATTCTCTTCCAATCAAAGAGACCTTCCCACTGTTGCTGTTAACTGGGTACACAAGACAGGCCGGCCTGCAGACTGTCATTTGTGACGCAAAAAGGATGGCAGGAAGATTTCACAGCTCAGGTTAGAAAAAAAAGTAGAGATTAGATGTAGGAAATATTCTGCTGCCAGTCGCATCACTTCTACCTAAAGGACCTAGGGATAACGTAAATGTTTATTGAGTGAGGATTGTGAGGATGTATGCATACAACTCATATTTTCAGGGGGTTCAACAGATTTCCAAACAGCTGGTGCAACTCACCCCCAGTGTAAGGCTTCCAGTTGTAGTACTTCCCACGGAAAGGCATGTTGTCAAAGTCGCCGCACTGCTTCTCTCGGAAATCGCGAGATCCTGCAGGACAGGCCTACGGAAACATATAGAAAAAGGAGTACAGTTTTGTATGGAATTTGTGATGCTCGACGGACCATACCAGTTCCAGTTTCAAGTATACATTCCTGCTAACCATTAATTTATTTCCATACAATATGAAAATGTATTAAAAGACTCTTGGAACTTGCTTGAGTTATCCACCTAAAGCAGATAAGAGAAAAACTGACTTGGAAGATGGATAAAATGGATAATATGTTTGTTGGCATACTGAACCAACCAACCACCGTTTGCCTCTCTTACCTTTTGTTTTGGTTGCATGCTTTACCAATCACGGATACTCACGCAGAAATGATGTAGCGCTGCATAAAAGACTTGCTCCCTATAATGTTTAATGGTTGTGATATAAAAATCACGGGGGCTGGAAGCTGTTGCTGTTTTCTTTTGTTGTTATTGACATGGACATTATTTTCTATCAGACTTTAAGTATTAAAAACAGTTGCAGAGTAAAGCAATACAGACGTTTCGAATCAATTTGCTATTAAACTGCCAGCATTACCAAGCAATGCTTATGTAACTTTGACAACATGGACTTGATGTTTGCTGTGATGGATTACACAACTCAAACGAGTTTTAAGAGTCTGCCAATTGATTTTCATTATGGAAGAAATTAATGGAAACCGATGGATAACTGGAACGATCGGGGAAAAAAAACACCCATAAATCTAGAAATCTGTTGCATGCATTTTAAAAAATGTCAGAAAAAAGTACATGATTTGTAGCAAAGGAGCTAAAACTTGCAAGCAGCACGCTGGTCCTTTAAGAGCTTAAGATGCAGGCTAGCATGACCATCATCTGCGACAACCATTTCTTCATTCTGGGAAGTGTTTATATGCATAGACAGCATCATTATTAACAACTGGACAAAGACTGCATAAGATGTCGCATTTAATTTTCGGACACTAAAACAGACTTGCTTCTTGGAACACCGAATTGAGAACGGTGTGTTTTGCATTGCGAGGGTTTTTGCTTTGTTTTCATGAGTGAATGTTGCTCCAGTAAGAGGGAGTAAGAAAAAAAAAGTGTAAAGAAACACTTTATTTCTATTATTAATTATATTCCAAGGCATATTACTTTCCCCCAGGACAAATAAAAGCTCTCGGGTCAAAGTTGTATTTCACATGCTGAAAGTGTTCCCCGTCGGAGCCGACCACGGGGGAAGGCTGAGCCACTTTGATTGCCACTCAAGTGTTTTGCCAATATGGCAGCTTTAAACTTGCACATTAAACATGCAGATTTAGTCAGAAGAGACAGAATAATATTATTACAACTGTGTTGAAGTGACAACACAGTGCCAAATTAGATCGACATGTTTCCATCACGTGTTTCTTCAAGGATCACCGTTATCGATTAACCTGTTGATTATGTTTCGACAACAGTATAGATGAATCATTTGTTTTCTATTAAATGTCAGAAAATAGTTAATAATAACAAAGAGAAAAGCAGCAAGTCGCGCAGTGGAGCAATGTTTGTTCCCGTCAGTCGGCCTCCCCGAGTTGGTCCAAAAACTTCCTCGGGACACGCCGAAGCCACACCGACTTGAGCGTACGTTCTGCGCGAGACGTAATACGTCTCCGTAACAGCAAATCTGTATTGTCGCCCAAAAAAATCAAAACCGGCAGCTGATTGGACGAGCGCGTCACATGGGTCTGGCTTCTCCCGAATTTTACAACCGGGCACAATGGCGGCTTCGTTCGGAAATACGATCTCATATTTTACGAAGATAGTTCTAGTTAGTATAGTATAGATAGTTTCTGAAAACATTTTAAGCGAGAAACAGGCCGTGCAGTTGCTGAACCTGTCTTCATTTCAGATCGACAAAAGGTCAGTTTAAAAGATTTTCGTCCGATTTTAAGAAGCGTTAGTCAGGCTCATCCCGCTCATCATTTCCGGGTTAGCGCTCCACCAATCAGATTGGCCATTGTGTCCGACTGCCCGCCTTCCGATTCAACATGTCAAATCGGCCCAAATGAACGCCGACGGCTCCTCCGATTGACAACCGGCACGGAACACACCGGACAGGCTCGAGTCACCGACGATAATCGGGTTGGCGTGTCAGCGCCTGAAGACAACTAATTGCTGTAGTATAATACTAAATTGCTGGAGTGTCCCTTTTAATGTCAACTATAAGCTGCATCTCTGACCGTGTACAAGGCTAATGGGCTTGCACCCAAACAGAAAAGTGATTCCATTTTCAATAGCTTCTGCATGGAGCCTTGTGCTAATGGGAGCAGCTTTACAATATAAAGTAACCTCCCACAGGACGGACGTAGTAGCAACAGGAACGGACTGGGAGGCACCCATTAACAAATAATATGTGACCGCTGATCGATGTGATAATAGCTGGGATATAAGCATCAAGTTATGAATGTAAGTGTGTGTGTGATTATTTGTCATTGTATCTACATCTACATCCGCATCCACACACACACACACACACACACACACACACACACACACACACACACACACATTTCCCTAGACAAGATGTGGTCAGTGTGATGAAATAGCGGTTGGGGATGTTGTTTGTTTTCCAAAGAAAATACTCAGCGCTTGCTCTGAGCTGTTATTTTTAAGACTTGCGGTTAAATGTCCACCAGGGCCCTAACTATTTCAATTTTCACCTTCTGAAAAAAAAGCCCACCTAGAAATAATTGAACAGAGATCTCAACTTGCAGCCATGTTAAATATTTGTTTAAAGTTTTGCTCCAGACCTAAAAAGAAAAAAAGCTCTGTGAATTGCTTTTCATAAAATATACGCTCTGAAACTGTCATCAGCGTTGGCTCAAGTCAAATGTCACAAACAATATGTGAACTATTAAGTAACGAGGAGAAGAGTGAACCCAAAACGTTACAGGGGAATACTGATTCACTGCCTGTGAGTTTTTAATTATCGGTCCTGTGTTCCAGGAAGAAAACATGTCAGAAAACTGAAGGGAACAGTTGTGATGTTTTGAAGTGGGTTTGTATGAGGTACTTATCCATAGTCAGTGTGAAATGAACGCGAGAGTTGGTGGTCTGCCGCTGCCTCTATTGCTCCCATGTTCAGCGAGGTGAAATTACTGTTTTGGTCAAAGGAGTCTGGGGGCTTTGACGATATAAGTCGTACAGGGCTGTCTGAAAGCAAGGTAAAGCGGGGAAAATAACTATAGCGAACACTTAAAGTGCCCATATTATGAAACAAATCACTTTTTCTGGGATTTGGGGTGTTATTTTGTGTCTCTGGTGCTTCCACGCGCATACAAACTTTGAAAAAACTCCATCCATGCTGTTTTGAGTGAGATACGGTTTCTGAATGTGTCCTGCCTTCAGTCTCCGGGTGAGCTGGTCAAAATCTACACGGCTTTCTACGTCACAAGCCGAAACGAGCTGGCTAACTGCAACCGTTAGCATGCTAGCGTTAGCGTGCTAGCTAACGCTAGCATGCTACCTCATTCCCAATAGCAAAGCACTGCTACAACACACACAAGTTCACCATAATCTACAAAAGAACTACTTACATGTGCGCCCTCATTTAGAAGTCTCCCGGCTAATCCTGCCTTGTAACTGACCGAAGTTGGAGAAACAGCCTTTCTTTTACTGTCTATGGAGCTAGCTAGCTGACATGATCTACATCTGAGCTACTGCGCATGTGCGAGTGCAATCAAAGATAGTACAGAAGAAGAAGAAGAAAAGAGGTCTCACTCTGTAGCTAAAACAGAGACCAGGTGAAAAGAGAGAGATCTGCAGCAGTGATAGAGAGCTGTGCAGTACAACAAAAATATGGTGTTTTTTGAAAATTAAACCATGTAAACCTATTCTGGTACAACCTTAAAATACAATTATGAACCTGAAAATGAGCATAATATAATATAAACTGATATTTTTAGGTGTCTAAAATCCGTCTATCTGCAGCCAACATCCACAGCCGTACATTGCTTATCTTCCGTGTCGGTATTGCTGCCTGCTTCTCCAAACTGGGGGCGGGCCGACTACTGTAGCTAACACACTGACGTACGACCCCAATTCAAAAAATCTGAACTATCCTAATAAAGGCGGTGCAGTGCTCCTAGCTAAGATGCTCCTTATAAAGCCTTTCCAAAGAGAACACGCTCTTCAGGAGAAACATATGGAGGTTCAGCAGTCGTGCTGTAACAGGCCAAATCTATCCCAGGTCAGGATGCCTCAACTATCTCAGTCCCCTTTAAAAATCAGAGCAGAGCATCCATCAAGAGGACAGTTTAGTTTCCAGGTCGCGTGTGTACTTTGCTTTAAATACCAAGCAGACAAGAGTGAAACAGGGAGGCAAAGAAATGAAGACACTCACATCGGTGTTACAAGATCTGTAACGTTTCCTCTCTCCGAGACAGTACTTTCCTCCTCCAGACGGGCTGAGAGACACAGGAGAAGGGAATGAGTGGGGAACTGAAGAGTGAGAGGACACACTTCAACACATCAAGCACCATAAATCACAAAACTCTTCAAAGAAATCATATTCGGTGATTTAAGGGACTACATTTTGGTGAATACGGGTCTTAAAACAGGCTTAAAAAAAACCTCTCTGCCAGACGACAAAGTGTGTTTGTGTGTCTTTGCTGAGAACGTGTGCCAATGATTCATTCATGAAATTCAAGCTGCTCTAAGAGCTCTTAAGTGTGACATGACATTTAGATTCGGGGGAAGAGAGAGACTAAAGTCTGGGACCTCAGAACGAGTCCCTACATCTACCACATCTACTACATCTGTGAGAGGGTTTGTTTTTCTTCTCTTATCATCTCTGTCCTTCTTCTCACCTTCATTAGCCTCCCTTTCCTCCACGTCTAGTTCCACTTCATTTACAAAGTGAGACACGCTCTGTAATGAATGTGTTGGAGGCTAGTCTGGCTGGGTTTTCTCTGCCTGCCTCTTCTTTGCACCGACGCCTGAGCGGCAGCGATCACCTTACACAGGTGTTCCACATTATGCCGGTGCTTTCTCCTCTTCCCCCTTCTTTCCCCCCTTTTATTCCTTCCCTCCGGTTCACCCTGGCCCTTTCACGTGTCTTCCCATGACGCATCTGACGTAATATCTAGCTTCCAAAAACAAAGGAATGCCACGATGGAAGAAGGATAAAGATCCCTAAACGTCCACTTGTCAGACAATAGATGCAACGGACACCGATTTTTGTCTCGTGAGGACACACGAGAGGCCTGAAAACAAAACTGCATAGCCCTATAATCTGCAGAAGAGAGCGAGCTGTGTCTTAACTGATTGCACATGCTACATCAGTCCATCTCAAAAAGCATGAGAACATACCTCTGTTCTCAGTTACATTAGAAGATAGTGCTGTCCAACCTTGAATGAACCCTGTTCTGGTGATTTTATGTCTGTGTTTTTACAGCGAGACTAGAAGAAGTAGCATAAACTTCCTACTCGCTACTGCGTCACTTAGTCTGGTTTACGGTGGCTAATGTTGGCAATCTTCAGGTAAATACTGCGGCGTTAAAGACGTTACGGAGTCACTTCACTGACTTTATGACTCTTCTTTACTTGTGCTACTGTTACAGTCTATGTTGGAGTCTTTGCATTTAGAATTGTTTTATAGGGGGCGCCTGGTTAGCTCACCTGGTTGAGCATGCGCTCCATGTAAGAGGCTCAGTCCTTCTCACAGAGGCCGCGGGTTCTCCAACCTGCGGCCCTTTGCTGCATGTATTCCCCTCTCTCTCTCTCCCACTTTCCTTACTTAATCTGTCCTATCAATAAAGGCAATAAAAGCCATAAAGAAATCTAAAATCAAAAATAAATGTCATATTTGATGTCTTGTTGCTGTCTTCCAGCAAAAATATGTAATTCTAAAACAGGTAAGCCGGGACGTTTTTAGCCTAGCTTAGCCTAAAGACTGGAAACAGGATGTAATGATACCATTTGATGGGCTCTTTAAAGCTCTATGTGACAAACTATGTGTACTGGATCAGGAAACACATGCAGGAATATTGTTTTTTAATCATTTCTGTTCATTAGAAACAATGAAAGCATCACTTCCTGTTTGGCTTTACAGTTTTGCAACACTGTATAGTCCATTACACTGTCCATATATCACAATAGTCGGTTCTGACCAGGCATAAGTTCATTGAAAATGCTTGGTCACATCCTTTAGGAGTGTACGATCATCGCATAGAGCTGTAAAGAAAAAAACACTAGCCACTGGCAATTTCTTTTCCCCAAGGAAAGAGGCATTTCCTTGGAAATATTTTACTAATAATTTGCCTCAGAGACTAACTAGCTCTCTCCCACTCAAGTATAACATGCAACCACACAGCATACACATGTGCACACACACACAAACACACACCTGTAGGCAGGACCTGGATGTGTGTGTTCAGCTTGCTGTGGCTTACTTTGCCTACTTACGCTGGGCTGTCACAGTGCCTCATGGAGGAGGATACACCGCCCCCACAGGTCCTGCTGCACTCCCCCCACGTGGACCAGGGCCCCCAGCCTCCGTCCACACTCTGAGGCCAGGTACCGAACGCAACACACTCCCCCTGGTAGCACCACTGGCCCGGGAGGAGCCGAAACACAGACAGCAGAGAGAGGGAAACTTTGGTTATCAGGCTGTAGAGTTGAATCATTTCTTTACAACAAAAACACTAAGACACGTTAACGATTGTTTTAGAGTCTACAGTTAACAACACAGAATACCTAAGTGTCACTTTTACAGTTTTCCAACAGTTTTGAGCTCACAATAAATGTATGTGCATCTGTGTACACTGAAATGTAGACTATACAGAATCTGACTGATGACGTTTTTTCTTCAATAGCGTATTCGCTCCGTCACACTTTAAGAACTGGTGATTACATTACTCAACCTACAATTTTATTTCCACATTATTCCTGTTATTTCTCCTCTCTTACCTGTCATTTTAGTTTATTTTCTTTTTGCTGTCCTGCTTTTCTCATCGTTGAGGTTAGTTGCTGTCAGATGATTGTCTCAATTTAGGTTTAATTCAACATTTGGGGGGGGGGATATGTGTTTATTTGCTTGCTTTTCCATTTCGTCTCATTACAGCGAGACTAAGAAATAACACGACCGTCCTATTACAAATGAAATGTGAATATGAATTCATAAGCAGTTAAAGAAATATTTGCTCACTCGATCCCACACAAGTTAGTCTGGTGTGACTTACTCCTAACTTACTCTGGTTTACGGCGGCTAATGTTAGTGTAAAAACATTGAATCTCATTTAACGTACATTTTAATGTCTTATATGTATAACGGTAACGCGCATGTAAATGTTTGTGCTTTTGGGGGGAGTAGTTATAAATATAACTACTTCTTTTGCGAACAACAGTGACAGTGCAAAGTGTCCTAAACTCCTGTCATCACTGTCATGTGGTCTTGTTGTGACTGTGATACCATCGTGCCCGTACAGAGATCAAAACCTTGATTAATAAGCAACTTCCGATATAGCTGGAGACACTGCGTTGATGTACTGGGCAGATGGATGGATGAATTAGCATTTTTACATTTCTGTTCATGAACAGACAAAACAGCCAAGATACGTCTTGTAAAGAAGATTCTTCCTAGTTGGTCGTAAAATGTGATCTTGTGGCCGGGTTAGCTCAGTTGGTTGAGCAGGCGCACATATACGGAGGTGTATGCCTTGACGCAAACGGTCCAGGGTTCAAGTCCGACCTGTGAAGATTTCCTGCACATCTTCCCCTTCTCTCTCTCCCCTTTCACATCTAGCTGTTCTTTCCATTAAAGGCTGAAATGCCCCCCAAAAAAAATCTTAAAAATGATGTTCTTATAATTCTCTTGAACACATTCTTAACGTTAACAGAACCGTTTCGTAAACTGGTTTAGCCTTTTTTTTGTATTCTTGTTGAATGTTTCCAGAGTACTGTGAGGTGTTTTCAGAGGCAGGTGAGGGATCGAAGGCACCACGCTGTGTTGTTCAAGAGTGCTTTAAGCCTCGCGCTAAGCTCCTCACAGCTCCAGAGGGCAGAGGGGATCAGAGACGGCCCTCTGTCCCTCCAACTGCATCAGTAAGTTAAGATCGACTAAAGAGAGAGGGGACGATCAAGGGTGAGGGCTACATTGAGCCAAGGGTGTCAGACTGGGGGTGGAAAGGGCACTACGTACCCAGGGCCCTCATGTTAGGAGGGCCCAAAGAGATGCTCGAATGAATAGCTGTGGACGTGGAGAGGGGCCCATAGAGAAAGCCTTTCTTACAGGCCCAGAATTTTGTGCTACGCCCCTGCGTTGGGCCCTTGAAGAGAGAGGAGAGAGGGGACGGGGAGGTGGGGAGGTGGGGGAGAAGGGAAGGGAAAAAACTGACCGGCAGCACTCGGAAAGTAAAAATTCCTCCATTGGTTAGTTTCTGTCTCTCTCCCGCCTCCCTCTCCCCCAGTCTCTCTCTCCCTCTCTCTCCCCCTGCTCCTGTTGGAAGGGCCTCTCTCCATTACACTGGGTGAGAAATGGCTGACATACATATTCCTTTGAAGCTTTCCCCCGGCAGGGGCAGACAGGGTATGCCACTGGCTCTCCTAAAGCTGCATCAAAAGCTGTTCCAAAGCCCCCCAGGCTCAACCTGGGGCCCCCTGTGTTGTCCAGGACCCTGTCCGTGGGCCCCGGTCCTCAAAGGCTCCACTGAGCTAATGGTAATCGACGGTGACAGCTCGTGACACTCTCCTATTCTTCCCTTTTAGACCTCGGACCATCCGGTGACAATGGCTGCCGTAATCCGTGTTAAAACTGTCTCCCCTAACCTGGCTGGCATCAACAGTGGGCCGATGACCTAAAGCATGGCCTGCTTGTGTGTGTGTGTGTGTGTGTGTGTGTGTGTGTGTGTGTGTGTGTGTGTGTGTGTGTGTGTGTGCGTACGTGCGTGCATGCGTGTGTATTGCATGAGTACACAGTTAGGGAACGGTTTAGAGTAGAATAGATGCCAGTTGAGGCAGCGAGGTAGCGCTAGCCGCTGAGGTTCATTTCTGCACACAGAGGAGGCTATTAAAGTAGTCATTTCACATCACCAGGTACTGAACCAGGTACTAATGTGTGTGTAATGGTTAAAGGGCCAGTTCCCCCACTTCACAGTTTTCTCACTTACCTCTACGGTAGTCACGCAGATAGTTTTGGTTACATTTTATTTGAAAAAAGCTGTCTTTGCTTGCCTTAACCAAAATATATTGGAGGTGAATTAAATCTCACGTTGGTGCTCGCTGCATGGAATAATACCTCAACGGCAACGTATTTCCAGAAACAAAGTCCTAGTTTCTCTGGATAATGCTGAGGGAGATCTCAAGAGATGTAATGGGGAATGTTTCTTCGGTAGAAAGTGGTGCCGCTGAAAAGTGTTTACAGCGAGGTCTGTTGATTATCCAGCGAAAATGTTTAATCAAAGCCGCCCAAAATTAATTATTTTAATGGGAACACTATCAGTGGATTTGCTCACAGAAAAAAGAAATCTTCCAAGTCCTAATGCCCCTGTGTCAAATATGTATTTATTTATTTTTATTTTTCTCTTTCTGTAAAACATATACATATATATATATATATATATATATATATATATATATATATATATATATATATATATATATATATATATATACAAATAATCCCTACTGTCATTATACTTGCAAAAATGTGGGACCTGGGGTTGGGGGTGCAAATGTAAGAAAAATAAGCTCTTTATCTTTATGTTTATTGTAACTTTTCCTGTGGAATCAATAAAAACATGAAAAAAATATATATATAACTATATATAACTCATCTTATATGACTCATCTTGCACAGACATGTATCCAATCGAATGTGATTTATGGCAACTTGTTAACCCCATCCATCATATTTAAGAGAAGCTGACTGTTAGCTTGTGGCTTCGTAGTAGCTAGCAGAGATATCATGGGTCAGAGGTGTGTGTCTGGATGTCTGTTGGCAAAAACTGTGTTTACATTTCCAAAGATTGAGATCTAATTTTCTAATTTCTCCCTCATCCTCCTCCTGATCTAACAACGTTAAAACCTCACTTATCCCGAGATACCACTCAGATTAAGTGAGAAAACATGTTTTCTTTTTGGTAATTTGGGTGAATCTTTAAATGTATATTGAAAGAAATATTGGATGACTTACCCCTTTCTCAATGCTGCCAGTCTGGCACAGGGTCCCCTCGGCAGCAGGGATACTGTTGGTTACACAGCGGTTGCTTTTGCTAAGGCACCAGAGCTCTCTACACACTTCCTAGGAAAGAAGGCAAAAGCAAGTTGGTCAGAATAAATCAATTCAGCAGACTAGGGGGTGGATCGCTGATTAACTGTGAGGATGATTTATCAGTAGCCTTTGGTGGTATTTTCCTCCCAGTGTTTTTCTTCTCCACTCTGACAGAGAAAAACGAACACATGGAAACTCATCTATAAATCTGAATGATTCCAGATCAAATCAGAGGATGAGAGGAGTTGATGAGACCACATCGGGGCTGCTGAGAGGCATCTAACTTTAAGAGCCCATATGCTTTGGATCATAGTGCATCTTGAGCAATACGCCAAGGGGTCATCGGGTGCTGTTAATGTTCTCTTATGAGAAATGAAGAGTCAGCTGGATCAACACCACGAACGCTTGCTCACGTTCACCTCAGGACCACACGGGACCGTGACATCAGTTCAAGAAATCCAATTTCTGCTTCTTAGGGGAAATCAAGAGTGAGCAATAGGCCTCCCAAGTCTTAGATAAAGACGACTTGTAGGCCTAACAAATATCTTTAGTATTACTGAGTGGTCTGAATAAACATCTCCGTCTTCTCCTCCTCCTCCTCCTCCTCCTCCTCCTCCTCCTCGCTCTTCAACTCTGGAGCGTAAGGATAACCCATTTAGATTACTAAAGGAAGGGAGTCTTTGTGAGAGAGATAGTGGGTAGACAGCACTAAGTTGCCCCCAAATAAATAAAACCATAAAGTGAACACATGTTACAAGGACAGCTCTGCACAACCTTGCATTAGATTTCCCATTAAACCAAGCTGGGTAGCCCCGTGTCTCCACTTCAAAGGCTTTTTACAGGACAATTGTGTACGGCAGAAGAGCAGGCTCATGAAAAAGAGTTACGATCCGGCGCATAGATTCTGACCCCTGGGGTCAGTAAATATGCCACGGCCCCGCAGCTCCCTGAGCCTATGCAGTTTAAATAAAGCGCCAAACTGCCACTCTCTGGTTGCAGCGGCTCCCCTCTGCCAGCTGGTTTCAATAAGCCGCCTCGCTGCTCCATTCACTATCTCGGACCCCCCCTAAAAGGTGAGCGGCACGGGCTTTAAAGAACATGGATGTGGGCCTGATGGATTTACGCAATGAGAGAACAAGCAGACGATAAAAATAAAAAAAGGGCAGGGGCGCTCGGTAAGGGCCTCGCTAATATAGCCATCAAAGGTTGTTTGTTTTCATATCTTCAGCTTCCTGTGTCTCGTATAGTGTCCGTGTTGGTAGCTTTGAGGCACAGACTTACTGCGAAGTGGGAACGAGTGCTGAAACCAAATTATTAACTCCCTCTTGAGGTCTGTGTTACTTTACCCACCTCTGATGCAGTCTTGCGCTGTGATTTAAAGTCTGTGAGGCCCCCGCGGGTTCCTTAAGAGTGTTGAATACAGCTGAACCACGTAAAGGTGTCATCGGCCATATTTAGTGAAATACTGCTCCACATCAGGAGTTCACAACCTCTTTTGGTTATGACTCCTAAATACAAAGCAACAGTTGTGAGCAATTGAAGATTTATTTTCCCTCCTTGGATTATTTGAATTGACTTGATTTAATCCAACGTTGTCAGATTTTAATTTACAAAATAATCCAATCTGAACCTCAAACCCACCCAACCATCATTAAAGTAGGCTAATTATCTTCACCAAGTTTTTTAAAGCCAAGTCTTCACTTACATAGACACGTGTTATTGTCTATGTATTAAATCTATCTCCATTTTAGTTTGGTTATATTGTCTTGTCATCATAATGTGTGCATTATTTGCCTGTTTTGTGTGCTATCGTTTTAAAAAAAATCATCGTTTTTATCATAGAGATACAACAAAAATAATAAACAAGAAGAATAGCAAAAACAGAAATTATTGTGTAAGCATGTTAACATTTGTTAATTAGCATTAAATACAAAGTACAGCTAAGGTTGATGGGAATGTCATTACCTTTGCAGGTACAGTATTTGGTCATATACCAAAGTATTAGACATGTAGCCTAACTTATCATTTGGGGTAAAAGAGCAAGAAAAGTATGAAAAATAAACTTAATTTTATGCAGCAGAATTTAGTTTTTTAGTTGTTGTTTTTTCCCTAACCCGATAATTATCTCGCGACCCTTTGTATGGTCCGGACCCCATGATTGGGAACCAATGCTCTACTTTGTTAAACCCAGTTGAACGGGACACAGCAGGTCATGTTTGGTTTCCATCCTGTCCTGAAGATGAATGAATGTGGTGCAGATTTGTGGCCAGAGTTTTAGAGTTTTCTGTGGTTGAAAACATAACAAATCATTGTGTTATCTTACAGTCTAAACCAAACATGCTTTAGTGAAATATTAAAACTACAATATGACATTATTTATTGTAATATCAGAGATAAACTAAAATATGCTTCCCTTCCTTTCCCGTCGCTGTTTTCGTTTGCAGGACAAAATGATAAGAAAATACAACAAATACTCATCCAAATGTGGAAAAGTTCAAGAGCCTTGGCTTCAGAAACCAGACTCTTCCACTCATTAGACCTTTTATCCATTTCTGTGGTCTGTCCTGTAAGCCGTCGCGGAGGGCATCTCTTTCCCAGATGGCTGTGTGAAATAGATCTGATTGTCAGATGAAAAAACTCCAATCCAGCTCTTTTAAATCCGTGGTGGAATCCAATCTGCTCATAGATGTGTCTTTCATGCTGATCTAAAACCACAATTATGAGCTTAGCAGCCACAAAAACAGGGCTTGATTTGATAAGCTGCTGTCTTTCAATGAAATGAAATAACTCTATGGTCTCAGCTAATCTCTGTCTCCTTTTTTTTCCCAATATTTACGTCGTGCAAAACAATATCAGGGTATTGTTCATTCAATCTTTGAAGATTCTTTCAACCTCTCTTTTAACCGCGTGGTTGTTCCTTGTCTTTCACTGCCCGTGTCACTTTATGTACTGAGGTTTTCTCATTACTCTGGCAGGGGGTGGGTGAACCATTATTAATCATTATCATTACAGACTTTAAGATGAGGGCAGTGTTGACTTCAATCCTTCATCTCTTTGTCTGGGACGTTTATAGATCAAAAAGAAGAATAAGGCAGCGTGTGGAAAGACACCTCTGGAGCAGCTCTAGTCATCGTACAATAATAAAACAATTTCTTCCTCACGTTTACCTCCCTTTAATCTCAGCTGGGAAATATGAACTTGAAGACAACTGTAATCATCTAAGTAAAGACTGAACAGGCTGTAGCTGTACATCAACACCTCTTATTAAACGTGCAAAAAACAGAACTATAACAGAAATCGAAATGGAGCTTGTTGCTTCTGTTCGTCTCCGTTTTTGCATTTTGACTGAATTTATATAGCACTTTTACACGACAACTTATACCCTCCTGAGACTCACCCCATTGACTGATGTCCACTGTAGTGGACATTTGAGTTTCTTTCCTCTCCTTGGAATCTTTTGTGCAAGTCTCTTTCCTGCTGTACTGTACAGAGGACATCCTGGGCTTTTCGGTGATGTGTTATTTGATTGGCTGGGAGGCCGGGAACCGCCTCTATCTTTCAATCCAAAATGGACAGCATAGGAATATAAGCACATTTTATGGAAAGATAAGAGATGAGTCAAATATTGTTTGTCTATGGTTTTGTTACTATGATAATCATATATTTTCTTGTTCATTAAGGTGTTAGGAATCATATATTGAGTTCTGATAGAAACTACATTATGTATCTTTTGAAAAATTTGCCATTTTATGAATGTCAATTATAGTGAACATCAGGACTATCTTCATGTAAATAATGACTCCACATCTACCAAATTTGTCTGTTTTCGTACTCAAATGATCCTGTTGTCCACTACAGTGGACATTCTTTAAGTAAATAAAAATAAAAATAAATTATATTGTAGGATGTTTTTTTAACCTTAAACAGGTATGGAAACACAAAAAAATATGATTAGGAAAACATTTTTTTTCCTTGGTTCTTATACATTTTTTAAGGCAGTTTTTGCCAAAGTGCGTTACAGTTAGCCACACTCGAGGCGGATTGACAAGCAGCATGTCACAGAGAGAGGGGGGAGACGCGATATAATTTAAATATGGGGATAATGACGCACATTTTCAGGTATTCATGGTGTTGCACTCAGTTGTTCACATCAAAGATGACGAAAATGGCTGTGTAAAAAATGTAAAAAGAAAGCTAGAGAGGAGTTAAAACCTGGGCTCCTCTATCAGCTCTACACAGCTGACCAATCAGGCGAAAAATGGGCGTGGATGTCCAATTGCTTGTTTGTAGAAAGTTATAGAAATGGCTGACTTTACAAAGAGAGCTATACGACTGTCAGACATGCAGTTCTGACCGGATATACTGGCCCCATATTGGGAGGAGGTCCATATGGAAATTAAAAGTTGGTCTGAAGTGTCTAATGTCCCTTTCACACAATGCACTGCGATCCTGAAGTTATCTAACTGAACTTATCCTGAGGAGCTGTATGTGAGAACATTAAACAGACTTTACCCTGCAAGCTCCAGAGTACAAAGTCTGTGTAATGTCCGATTGAGCCCATGTGCGAATAGAGCGGGTCACTGTTTGGCCATTGGCCCTTATAAAATTCCTTAAAGCCAAGGTGACGTTGTCAAAGTCTGACCAAGATTCTCAAGAGAAATATTTGGCAAAACGGATTAATCAAGTATCAAATTTTTTGCAGGTTAATTTTCTGTCGATCAATTAATCCTTGAAGGTCTTATGATTTCTAAAGAGATTACTGGACGTCTGCTCTCAATGGACATTAAAGATCCTGACACCACGGAAAAGAAGGAGATCAGCTGACTGCAACAGTGTGTGTGCATGAGGTCCGTGAGTTTTGGGTCGTTACTGCTAAAAGGACGGGATGCTATTTGTGTTCATATCCAAATAATATACTTGTTTACATCCCTGCTATCCACTCTCCTTCCCAAGTAAAGTCCAGTCCTGCATGGGCAATGCCACTGTGAAAATGCACGGTTGTGAACTTATAAAACTAGAGTTTAATGAGCTGCTCTAGTTAAAACATGTAACAGGGATCCCCTTTGGGTCGGTGAGAAGAGGACAAGATGAAAAGATGCTGGTTTCTTACCCCATACTTGCATTGGCGTGAGGAGGTTCCATACTGGAAGCGACACTGCTCGTCTGCATCGTACACCTGCCCCGGGGCCACTGTTGGGTACAGGAAGTCTCGTTTCAGAGGTTCATTGTCCAGACACGTCCCCCGACCTGAGCTGTCAAAAAAACAAACCTACAATAGGATTGTTTCTTACACAAAGAAACGTTTCTACACTTGGCTGATGGGAGAGTTAGAAATGCCAAGATTGGATGATTAAATCCCCTCCCCCACCCCCTTCTCTTTAAAACATTGACTGGTATTGTTTGACTCGTTTCATTTTACCACCAAAACAACCATTGTAGGAAGCTTGTCAGAGATCTCAAATGACATGTAGTTAATGCTGATAACACACATCAACACCTCCTCATCAAAGGGGGCGTTGAAGCACAAGCCGAGAGATTTTACCAGAGGCTTTAGAGGGCCAAGTCTCTTAAAAGAGCAGCCTCTCTCCGGTTATATGGCTCCGTACTCCCTTATTCCGTATGTCACTGCTTAAACTGAATCCACAGAAGAGCCAATAAAATAACAGAGCAGGGAAAGGACGAGAAAAATCTGGAGTGAGCTATGGGTCATATGTCCAGGCCTAGGATTATGTTTAGTCTGTTTTGTCAGATAGAAATTATGTGCGCTCACAAAGGAAGAAAACACACACACACACACATACACACACACACACACACACACACACACACACACACACACAGAACTGTTTTGTATTGTAGTAGCTTAAAAATAAAAAAAAATACTTCAGCCAAGGAGCACACAAACTTTCTTTTGTCGGTGTGTCTGTTCATTCTGGGTTGAGATGCTGAGCTGTGGATGGATGGTGATGGTGCAGTGGATATGACACATGCCTTTGGTGTGGGAGATCTGGGTTCTATTCCCACTGCGATACATCAACCAATGTGTCCCTGAGCAAGACACTTAACCCCTAGTTGCTCCAGAGGCGTGCAACCTCTGACATATGTAGCAACTGTAAGAATACAGCCGAGAAGAACAGTTTACATTTCAAGTTCTTGTATTCCTTGTACTCCAGGGGGGCACTTGTGCAGTTGCCAGGGTAAATGGAATGATTGTTGTTTTTTGCTAATTTCAAGAAATTCAAATTGTTGTTTTTCATTGGAACTACATTCTAACGAACAAATAGTCCGTAGAAAAATAGTTGATGATGTGTTCTGTATTATTTAGAGTCTGGGACACTGGTTCTTGATGATGATGAAATTGCTCTGAGCACCACAAACATCTAATCACCTTTTATGATGTACTGGGAAGACGGCGGCAGACATTTCAGAGGAAGAGATCTTAAAAACTAAACAAATTAAATTACTCTGCTTGGCTGAACATACCACCAAAATTTGAGAAAACAACGTAATTTCCAGGCTGTATTGAGAGGGCAAACGTCCACCTTTTAATACATCTCCCTCAGGATTGTGATGCACCAGCTATTCCTTTCTACGTTCTTAGTAACTACCAGGTTGTTGCAAACTAAATAAGATTGTACATTAAAGTAATAGTATTACATTTTGGAAAATACTTGTTTGCTTGTTTGTATGAGAAGAGAAGCTTAGCATAAAGCTTAGCATAAAGACTGGAAAGGGGCGAAATTGCTAGCCTGCCAGTGTCTAGAGATAAAAAATCACTAAAGTGCGTTAATTAACCTGACATCTGTAAGAAGTCACTAGTTTGTTTTTAATGTTTTCTAATATAGTGATCTCTGCTTATTAAACACTAGGCAAAGTTTGAACTTATGAACAGCGGGTGCAACAGTCTCCCATCGAAGCACAATTTGAAGTGAATTTTTAATGTTGACGATCAACATGTTTTAAGATTGTCAACATGCCGTTTGTTTTCCTCCAAGAGTAGCAAATAAAACATGTATTTGAAGTGTTTAAAGGACAATTCCGGCGCAAAATGTACCTAGGGGTTAATAACATACGTGTACCGAGTCGACCGTTCTCCGGGTTATGTTTTCATGCTAATCGAATGTGACCAGTTTTAGGGCAAACCGCTAATTAGCTTATAACGCTAGTCGTCGGGGCCACGCAAAAGTATAAAGAAATCTGTATTTCTACACCACTAACAAGGCTCAAAAAAGCACCACACTTCCACGGTAGCATAATGAGGGTCCCTACATGTAAACCGAAGCATTGATAACTTTATAAGTGTACAGACAGTTTATTAAAAAGATAGTTTATAAAGACTGTACCTTCAAGTATACAGGCAGGCGCCATCTTGGGAAAACAGTCATGACCAGTCGAACCACGAACACTGTGCAACTAGTAACCAGTAACATAGCTCAAGCACGGCCATGGAAGTGTGGTGCTATTTTGAGCCTTGTTAGTGGTATAGAAATAGCAATTTCTTTTTACTTTACCCGTGTCCCGACGACTAGCGTTATAAGCTAATTAGCGGTTTGCCCTAAAACTGGTCAAATTTGATTAGCATGAAAACATATCCCAGAGAACGGTCGACTCAGTGCCCACATGTTATTAACCCCTAGGTTCATTTTGTGCCGGAATTGTCCTTTAAGTGTTCTAGATTCTTCCCTCTTTCTTCCTCTCTCCATCCTCTGTTCTCAGTTACTGAATGGAATAATCCCATTTCTTGGCTCTTGTTCCTCGGAGGGACCCTCTCATCATGGGGAGAGAGAGACAAGTAGGTCTCTGATGTTCCCAGTCTCCCTGTGCGCTGAGTCAAGCCTCACTATTTATTGGTTTGGAGAGAGACAAAATAGTCAAAGTTTAAACATACAGGCTATTATTTGACATTGTCGCAAAGGCTTCCTGTCCAGTGGATTCAGCCAAATTCATTATGCTGAGCGGAAATATCCTCTAATAGGCTAGAACATCAGCCACCCCTGAACTCTGACACCAGTCGTTCATGTAGATAATAGCAGCGTGATTAAATCAGTCTAACCTGACAATTATCGTAAGGCACAATTCACAAGAGTCTCATATCAAATGTAACAGATTTATATGTGGTCTCTGAGAGTTTAATAAACCCAAACAGCCTGCCTTTTAGACATTTACAACAAACTGGCATGCAGACTCGGGAGAATAAACTATGACTGAACTGTGAGTGCATTCATAAACCATTCCTAAAAATCCCAAACAAAGCACCACATATTGCTCCAGCAAGACGGTGAATCTAGGCCAACACCACAGCCAAAGTTGTTTACTTGGCTAGGAGAAGCATGCGCGATATCCAAAACACTGATTGAGGGAGAGAAAGGGAGGATAATTGCAGTTTACAGACAGAAAAGCTTTTGTAAGGAATATAAAAGCTAGGCAATAAAACCAAAATGAAAAGAAAAAAACTCAAGAAACAGTCTGATACTCGAAGGGGTGTAATATATGCAGAGCAATACATTGATTCAGCTCAAAAAACAAGAAAAACAACTTTGTCTCTTTTTTTTTTTGTTAGAGCACAGCTCTGGTGATCCTCAGCAACTCGAGCCAGAACTGGACAGAAACCCGACGCAGCAGCAGAGAAGTGGCTCTTTGTGTCCCAGTTGGAAGCTGGCACATAATACTGTCATCTCTGTCACAAGTGCTGTTCACTGACCCTCCTCTAACAGCTTTCAGCCGGAAACATCATCTGACAACCAAGGCAGCTATTATCAGCTTTCTTGGAGGGCCTCGCTAACTAAACATGAATACACAAACAGACACACACGCAAGCATGCATACGCACACACACACACACACACACACACACACACACACACACACACTGCAGACAGAGCATCCAACCGATTCTACACCACAAGGCAGTCCCTCCAGAAAAACACGATTATGTGATCGCATAATTCAATGCATAATCAGCCAAAGTCCGCATATTTATGCGGGGGGACGCATTTTTCCAAATACGCTGCACCTTCGCCGCTTAAATTGCCGGTTTCCGCGCAAAATATGCGGGGCTTGCATGATTTCATAATACCCGCATTTTCGTTGCAAAAAAGTCACATATATCTTAGCAGAAAGTTGAAAAATGTTGCGTTTACTTCACACAAGAGCAGCCATTTTCCCCTGTTAACTGAAAGTTATGAAGTGACGTAATGACGCCACGTGAACATCATCGAAAAGCAGGGTGTTTGCAAGTTTCCGCAATTTTTCCAAGTTCCCGCAATTTCATCGCATAAAATTGCATAAATATCCCGCATATTCCATGGCATTTTTTAAGAAAACGTGCCGCATAATCAAGGATTTTTGCCCGCAACAATCACAAAAAAACTCTGCATCTTTCTGGAAGGACTGACAAGGTTTGATATTAGGATTTGCAAGCAGCATTCAGGTCTTAGTGATGAGCAATTAAACTGAACTGAGGAGAGAGAAGTCCTCTATAGAAAGATGGAAAAGGGAGGATTCTGTTGTGTGAAAAGCAGCTACAAATTGAGATATTTGCAATCCCCTCTGGAAGGCTTAAATAAATATGCTCCATTATCCAGAGTGCAATAAAAGAGCACACTTTGAATGTGTTCTTTATGTTTCTGTTGCACAATGCTTTTCCACCATACTCAAATAGGATCAAGCATAACAAACACAGACTGGCATACACATACATGCACATTGTTATGCACAAGCATGCATATTAGGACAGCAGGGCAATGAGTATCGAGGGCCATACTGCCTTTGTTCAAGCTCCCTTAACAAGCACGTTACATTGAAGTGTCCCTTAGAGATATTCAGATAGGACTGAGCTAAAAAGGTGAAACTGACCCTGGCCTGTGTAAGTCAAACAAAAAAAAAAACGTCCCTGTTTGAATCTGAAGTTTCCTTTCTACGTGTCCTCTGCGATCAGGGAACCAATGCTGCTGTAACAGATAAAGCCTATTCAAGTAGAACAGAAGTCCTACTTGACTACAGTATGAGTCCCTTTGAGACAGTGATGCTGCCATTGTGTTCTGCGTCCTCGAGGTTTTAGGATTATGAACCCTTACGAATCTCATTGTGGAACCACTTCTTTTGTCTTCTGCACCTCTACGAGATCCTGTTGTTGTTTTGTTTAAACTAGTCTGCTTCTTTAAAGGTACACTGTGTAGGAATTTCTCCCATATAGCGGTGAAATTGGACTTTGCATTCAAACGAATAGTGCTCTCTAGCGCTTCGCTTTTTCAAATGCGTGTTGCAACTACCGTAGCCGTTATGTACCAACAAGCTATGACAACATGTTTTCCAATTTTTGCTTTTTTGGCGACGAGGATTCCTTATCCTGTGGCTCGGCATAAGTATGATCCTCCATTATGAACTAAAGAGCAGTGCAGGCTTTCAAATTTGCCGGGGCGGTGACAAGCGCCTCTCGCTGATCTCCTTCTCCGTTTCAGCTGGTTTCAGTCACGTGACGCTGGCTCTGACCAAAAACATGCTGTGGATTAGCTAGACAGGTCGGCTACTGCTCTATGTCCCTCTCAGCCATTATAGTTTTTCAAAATGGCGGAACAACATGGAAGCCTTGCCCGTCCAATGTAAATACAGATAAGAAATTATTCTCTTACGAGGATAAGTCAGATCATTGGCAGAGGTCATTTTACACCAATGAGGACATATTTATGAATAAAGACATTGATTTTAGCTTAAAGCACTACACAGTGCACCTTTAAGAGCAGTTATACCTGCTTTAACTGATATTTTTGGCAACCTGGATGCAACAAACTGCAAACAGAACACTGGCATATTATCACCTTATACATTTTATATGAAAAACTTGTTAGCAAACAGTTGCCTATAGTATTTTCACATCCAACAGCAATATTATCATTCATTTGGAGTCTTTTTCAGGCCCCCTGATACATTTAAGTCCAATATTCCCTCTTCTTTTAGCTCTGTTTTTGGGATTTACCAACTCCTGAGGGAAATATCTGGCTTTTTAACTGCTAAATGCTCCACTATGTTGTTTTTGTTTCCGCTTCAACAACTGCCTACTGGAAATAAGGTTGATGAGAGCCATGAGAGTCAACCAAAACAGTCAGCTGAAAAAAAAACCTCTGTAGCTGGAAAGCAGAGTTAGGTGAACCCTTTCACATTAGAAATAGTCATTTCATCCATTATTAATAAACAAAATATTGATTAGAGCTGCTTTAAGGGCACCATGATTCACTCAGAGCCATATCTGGAACGCTACTTCTGTTTCTATTGTAAAGTTTGTGCTCCACAGAGTCAACATGGCTCTTTGCAGTAGTTTACAGCTACCCTGCCACTTCTGCAAACAGGCCACTTTTGGCTGTTTGTTTCATCAAGGATAAATAGTGAGAGGACCTTTTCATTGCTGCAAAATGTTACATTCTGTAATGGTTAAAGAAGAATGTTTGTTGTCTACGGGGCAGCGGGAACAATCCTGACCACTTTCTGATTGTAATTCCTACTCAATGAAGCTGTTTCTCAACAGTGACCCAGCCCGCCCAGAGCTCAGGCTGGTGGAGTGAATGTCAGCCTTCAATTCACAGCTGCCAGCAGTCCCAAAGTGGAATCTATCAGAGACTTCAGTTTTTTTGACCACAATAACTCTTATGTTCATTGTTTGACGGGGAACTTCACAGATTTTACACCTCAGAGTCTGTTTACAGGTGTCAAGGAGAACTACTCTACATGTGAAAAAGTTATTTAAAAGCCTTTTGTGTCTCCAGATGGAGCTGCAAACAGTCTGATGAATTCCCTCGAGCGACGTCATTTGAGTCCAAACATTTGGGGGTGTGGAGTTACAAAGAAGGGATCTTACCAGACCTCTAAAGCCTGCTCCTTATCTCTGCTGCAGGCTAGAGGCTTGAGGGTTATATTAGCTGCTACTAGCACAAGACACCCGAATCTCTGACTTGCAGTGGAGTTGCATTGTGGTTAATGTAGCCGCCTGGTTTTGTAAAGGAAGACAAATGTATAGAATAAAAAGATATCACTGGTTCTGCTGCATCGATGTCTGACAATTTTATGAGAGTGCAATACTTCATGGATTCAGGGATACTGTCCTGGATAGAATGGATTGTCGTCATTAGTGTGAATCCTAAAGCGAAAGCTTGAACTTTTATTATTCCTCTGTTTGCTTGAGGTCAGTAAAGCTGCTCATTCAGACACCTCCTCTATCTAAAAGCAACTTCAACTTAATGTACCCACGACAAGCAGGGATCAGGGTAGTAGCTCATTTCATACAGTCCTGTTCACTGCCAGACTCTAAAGGCCAGCTCCAGATGTTTTGTCTGGCCTTCTCTAAACCTGTTTTTTTTTTTTACCATGCCAGGCTGGCATTACTCAGCCAGCAATTGCTCATTCTGCCAAACGTCACCGCTTTACTCCTCAGTTTATTTGTGCACTTCAAGTTGTTCTCTTCTTTGACCTATCCACAAAACAGTGGAGCAGCGGTTATGAAGACAGCTGGCCTACACATCACCACCGCGCACCACATGAGCTCTAACATCCCCAGCCTTGTGGTGCAAGGATGCAAGGGTGGAAGGCACCCGGTTATCATACACAGCCACAAGGAGGTCTGGCAGGAGTCTTGGTGATGAAATGGATGTGAATAAGCAGGGAAGGACTTGCATAGAATACAGACTAGCGGGTCACCACAAGGGCCAGCCGGTGGCAGCGGGTTGTAAAGAGAGTGTGAGCTGGAAAACAGGCATGCACCATTTTTCTCTACTGCGCACACACACACACACACACACACACACACACACACACACACACACAGAGACAGTCCAACAGGGAGCAACTATCATCCACTTACTCAAGAAAGCTGGTGATGTAGTCTTTGCTGCAGGCGGACCAGGAGAAAGGGTTGGTGTTGGCTGTTATATGAGCAGCCATCAGCTTGGCTGTCTCGTGGCCTTTGGTACCGCAGGAATTCCCGATCCCATCGTGGTTCATCCCAAAACTGAAACAATTCAATTCAATTTCATTTATAGTTTCAAATCATAACAGAAGTTAGACACTTTAGAGATAGAATAGGTCTAGACCACACTCTATAATTGACAGAGACAGTGGATGGCCATCTGACGTGACCGGTTGGGAGAGGGGGAGAGAGAGAGAGAAAAGACTAAATAAAAACTTGAATTAAGTTCAGCTGGGTACAATGCTCATCAGTAACCAGTGGTCTAAAAGGGACCCTGTCTTTGGGAGTTTCCTACACAGTTCAGATGGGGTGAGAGTGGACAGTTAGGTTGCTGGCTGGAGGATGTCTCCCTCAGTGACTCTGGCTGTAAAGATGGAGCTCTGTCGCTCCAAAAAACAGCTGTGTGGAGGTCAAGGGTCAAACCCTGTCTGGAGCTTCGGCACGAACAAAAAAAAAGTTCTAATGACCACTCTGATGCCTGCCTGTCAATCAGCGGCTGCAGGTCTGAGCAGGCCGTGAAGGGAGTGTCACCGCCGACTGGAGCTTTCGATCAATCGCTGCACCAGAGAACACAGAGAGATCCAAAAAACCCAAACAGCTCCTAACCTTGTGGTCTGTTATAAAAGCTGCTCAAGAATTTATTTTGCACTGAGGGATGAAAATAAATCATTTTAACAATTATTTTCTTTTTTTTTTTAAACCTTATCTGTCTGGATATCATTTGGGGGGAAAATCTCACGTTACCACAGGATGTCAAAGCTTACTTTTCCTTACAGTCCAGGACAAATCAGGTCTAATGTATATAACAACCCCGACCACATCGCACAGCCTGAACTTGTTTTTCTAAGGCTGGCGTTTATGACATTTTACCCTACTCTGGAAATAAATCAGCCCGGTTGAAACCCTGCTGCAGTGGGTTTTTTTTTTATACATCCTCTAGAAGCAGAGACTATTTTTACAACTGCCCCACAACAGAAGCAGACACGAGACATAATAAAGGAAATCACCATCTTGCTGAACTCTCTTGAGAGGGATACGTAGACTAATACATCATCATTATTTTGCTTTATATTCAGGAAGAAAAAGCCAGAGGTATGTGGAAGCTGACATTTGCATGGGGAAATATGTGGAGATACAGTTTTAAGAAGTCTGCACGGGGAGAGAAAAAAAGGCTACATACAGGTCTGGTGAACTCCAGTGGTAAGTATTGTTTGTTTAAGAGCAATTATTAGAGCACACACAGTTGTGGACGTGATAAAAGATTTTGATATCATCTGAAGCAAAAGAAGGAATTCCATACGCAACAACCAAGTGCAACACTTTAAATATCTTCCAGGAGAGACGCTCTAAAAATGTGCACTGTTATTCCCATATTTAATCTCCAAATTCATTGATTAAGGCATTATAATTCTCAAGAAAAACAAGTGGCAGACTATCTGCATATGGCTTGTTTGACTGGTCCAAATCACTGTTAATTCAATTTGGACAAAAACTGAATCTGGAGGGGATCTTTAAGCATGAATCAGTTCGTCTTGCATGGGACCCATCGACTTTGTCCCACCACTGCCATTCGCATCAGAGTGTAATATCAAATTTTACATTTTCTATTAGGATCTTAAAAGTCTTAAAACTCACTTGTGGCCGATCTCGTGCGCGATGGTGAAAGCAGAACCAAGGCCGATGTCTTCATTGATGCTGCAACTCCTCTCCGGCTCGCACATTCCAGCCACTGAGGCCAAGCCTAGACACACATACACACAGACACACACACACACACACACACACACCAGACAAACATACAAACATACAAACACAGGGTCAAGACGAAGCATTCTTAGGAGTCATGGTGATAAAATTGGGATTCCACACGTACGGTCTGCTATTAACCACGAGGAGTTCCGTTTAGCATCACCGGCTAGACGTCTCTTTTTCAAATTTCATTTCTTGCAAACTACAGACCACTGCTGGAAAATGTCTAGACAAGGGTTAGATTTATACTTTTCAATTCATGTAACAAGGGATCCCCTAAAACGCGAGCCAAGGAAGGGAATATAAGAACACCAACACCGAACGCCACCAGAAACCTGTCAGAAAATATTGATGTTTTCCTCGTTTCAAAACTATCGGTGAACAAGGGAGAGGGGGAGTGAGAAAGGGAGTGGACGAGAGGGTGTTTAAAGTTGAAACCGCTCCACAATCCAGGTGTGGCAGGTCCTTTTTTCCTAAAGCCTGACAGGTCAGATCGGGAGACAGGAGGCAATTCTTCACAGATTACATCTACAGGTGACTGGAGAGTGGATCATATGACAGCGCAAAGCAGGTGTGTGTGTGTGTGTGTGTGTGTGTGTGTGTGTGTGTGTGTGTGTGTGTGTGTTGGGGATGTGCATTAATGTGTGTGAAGCAAAGAGCAGTTGTTTAGTCACGTTGTTTTAAATGCTGCTCAAGTCATTAAAACACAGACATTTAAAAAAACAGCAACAATTCTTTCTGAACAGTGCCACTGATTGATACTCTGGATAATCTCCAGACCTCACTACTCAATTCACTATAGCTGTCCTCGAATAAAGAAATTCGAAGTTGACTAATACTCGATTTTGTCAACTAATCGGGTAGTTGATTTAATCGACAGATTAGAGAAACTGAGTTTCTCCACAAAGAATCATGCAATAGCACCACTTTAAATATTGTGTTTATCAGAGATGTGCTCATAAGTTTCTTGGAAAAACATCATCCAGCATGAAAAAAGCATAAAAAAATGACCATTCGACTAAAGAAGTCTTAGTCGACTAAGGCCAAAACAACCAATTATTCAACTAATTGACTAAGAGAGGGCAGCGCTACAAGTGTCCATCCAAATTTGAACCAAATTTCCAGAAAATCTGCCGCAGAAAATACGAATTAATGCACGTTTCTATCCACTTCTGCTATGCGAGTTGGACTTTTTGGCGCTAATTCTCCAGTCAGTGCCATTAAACCACTGCAGAAGAAGAGAATGCAACGAGTTGACGTAGCTAAAGGAGCTCCAATCAAACCTCAAAATGTTATAGTTCATCCTCTAAGTGTGCTTCCATCGCATTTTGCTTTTATCGCTACACCAATTTTTCCACCTACATTTTTACCAAATTCCAGCATCTTCACTAATGTTTTTTTTTATAAAAACACATAAAAACCGGTGGATGGAAACCCATTTACTGTCAGCTGTTTTCAATAGTAGCTTCTTTCTACTGAGGAGGAGGCTGATATTTCTCAACCCGGGCAAATAAAACTCTGACTGAATTGCTCGATACAACAAGGGGTAAGTATGATTTTTTTTTTTTTTTTATTTGGGTAGACTGACCCTTTAAATTCATCTCAAGCTCTCAACAGACACAGTTTTGCAACTCGCAGTCAAAAAGTGATATCGACAAATGTGACACATCTGCATTTGCGAGTGGCCTGCAACGATCAGGTTGTGGTGGTCAGCACTGCTTCAGATTTCCTGTATAGTTTGCACGAACTCCCGGCCTCCCTGCTAAAAGTGGCATGGCTTTTGTATCCTCTTTACTAAGAGGCTAAACAAGAATAGACTCGCAAATCAGGAGGCCACTGAAGCCATTACTGCAGGGAAAGAGGGAGCCTGAAGGTGAAGAAAGAAAGAGGAGAGGGAGGGAAAGGAAGGAGGGTGGCTACTCTACGATTAGTTTAAGAATGTGTGTGAGAGAGAGTAAAGTGAATGTGTGTGTGTATGTGTGTGTGTGTGTGTGTGTGTGTGTGTGTGTGTGTGTGTGTGTGTGTGTGTGTGTGTGTGTGTGTCGTGGGTGAGCGCAAACACACACACACACACACACACACCCTGCATTGCAAGTTGTTTTCTTAACACCGGGGTGGACTGTGCATTATCTCCAGCCCCGTGATTACTCAGCGACCCTAAAGGCCAGTGATCTGACCCGGGAGCATGATCCCCGAGAGGAGAGGGGGGAGAGGAGGGGAGGTGGAGAGGAGAGGGGGAGTTGGGGGGAGCCAAGCAGATGCCAGTGCAATTAAAGCGACCGGGGAATGTGACGAATGCGGTCAATCTGTCAAACCACCCCTGAAGTCACAATATTACCTCCAAGATATACTGTGGTGCCTGCGGGGCCTTTACAAAGATAAGATGGGGAGAGAAGGGCTGGGCGGGTGCAAGGTTTGGAGTGGGAAGAGGGGTTGAAGAGGAGAGGGAGGGAGAGAGAGAGAGAGAGAGAGAGAGAGAGAGAGAGAAAGAGAGAGAGAGAGAGAGAGAGGTGGAGGGGGGGTCTCTGCCACTGCTTGCTGTCCTTTTCCCACCCCCAATACCATCACACCCAGCATATCACCCACTCGATCTCCCTCGTGCATACTCTAACACTCCTTATAATTGTCCCTTCCGCCTTCCATTTTCCTTTCTTCTCTATCTCCTCTTTCTGTCCCTACTCTCTCCTCTTTATCTCTCTCCCCCCACCCCACCCCCTCAAGTCTCCTTCCTCTGCTTCCCAACACATACCTTTTCCTTACTCTCTCAACCCCCGGTGGAAGTGTAAACACCTTAGACAAACTGAGGTTAGAGGCGGAGGAGAGAGACCGAGCGGTTTAATGAACTGGAGGCCGTGTGAGGAGGAGACCACGGCTGTCCAGGTTCAGGGCTCACGGCCTCAGCTGACTGAGGGGAGTTGCCGAGGAGCTATAATAACACAAGTGAAAACATCCTTCTCATTATGTCTCACAGGAGCCGTCTGGTGTTTTTCTAAAAAAGGATACTGCGAAGGTTGCTAAATAAGGTTTGTGTGAGGACACGTTGAAGGCCGAACGTGAAAATGAAAACCCCTCCAGAGGGAGATCCAAAGAATCATATAGTCAACAATCAGCCATGATCACCAATGTGGCAAAGAAAACACACGGAACACACAAAACATACACAGATCTGCTTTAGTTCACTCACCTAAGGTACCACAGGGTTTGTTCTTGTAGGTGCAGATGTCATACCTAAGGACGGGCACAAAAAAAACAATTAAATTAACTTATTAACATGTACAGTATTTTCTTCCACTGGCTCTTTGCCATCCCATTCTTTCCATGTTTAATCACACAGTCTGGCCTGATATAATTTCAACCATTAGCATAACAATAGCATATAATGAAGTCATGACAAGTTTGGTTCTAGAAAACACCTGGTTCACTCCTCCATTTATAGCATTTAGCCTTTAGGAAAATTTCACTTAGCTAGCACACAGTGCTTAGACGTGAATGGGAGTAAAGTGAAATGCTTAGCTCATGCCGTGTCCCTACTGTTAACCCCTGTAACTCATCTACAGGTTATCCAATAGATCGGAAGGGGGGGGGAGGCCAGAACACTCTGAGCCACATCATACATTTCAAATGAATGATCCAATCATTCCAGAAGCTTTTAATCTATTAAAACCAAGGGCACAGCAAATTTAATTTCATTCTCCTTCCCCTCTCTCCCTCCCCTCACTCTCCCCATAAACTCCTCTTCCCCCCCTTTTCCTTCTCCCTCTCTCTCTCTCTGTCTCCCTCCCTCCCAGTGGAGCAGCTCCAAACCAAAGAGGTACAATCGTGACCTCATTTTAGGACGTCTGTTTGTTTTGATTTTTCCCCCTAATTTCCCTCAGTGTCTTTTTTTAACGTGACAGGCCACAATCCAAACAAGGCGGTCTCAAAATGCTATCTGACGCAAAGGCTGCCCGAAGAAGCAACAGTCCGACGGAGGGCGCATTAATGATGAAGGGTGGATAATTTCAATGAAAAGGTTTTGTGTGTCCCGCAGGAGATCCACATTGATCAGCGAAGGCGAATAGTAGTGGTAGAAGATACTGATTCTGACTACAGGGAAGATGTCTGCTTCCTGTGAGCCTGGTTATAACAACAGACAGTGAAGGCCTCAGACCTTATGATAATATGATGATAAGTGTAATAGTAATTATATTCAATTGAGTGTTGAGATGAAGTTGGAATTAGCTTCATATGTGTAGGAGGAATACATTATACTCATAGTCTCACTTCAGTAAATACTTGTCAAAAGAGATATATAGTAAGAGCAACTATTATTAAAACAAAATAATCATAACATTATATTTTTAGGGGTTCAACGCACCAAGGAGATCGTCGGCCATCGGTCAAAGTTAGGCCGACTGTGAGCTCTAGTTTTTGCGGTACGTCGCGCACCGTCGCTACTTGTCGGCCTTCGACTGCCTTTTTTCGGCCAATTTAACATGTTGAATCGCCGTCGGGGCTGTTGGTGAGAGGAATCCCACTGATGGGCTATTCAGTTTAAGCGAATTAGTGCACGAGAAGAAAAACAGTAATGAGTAAAACAAGCAAATTACTGTTGAGAAGGCACACGCAGAAGGCTCCTCTCCTTTTTTCATCTTAATCTCATTTGATCAATCCAATACACAAAAAGCTGTTGGATTATGGATAAATCTGAAGATGATTTCCTTTATTAATCAGGCATCACAGTTTCCCTATAGCGCGAGTATCATTTATTTTGTCCGACCAACACCCTAAAACCTAAAGATATATTCAGTTTACAATGACTTAGAAGAGAGAAAATCTGCAAACCCTTACATTAGAGCAGCTGGAGCCAGAGAACGTTTGGTGTTTTTGCTTGACAAATGATCAATTAATGGAGTAATTGTTTCAAATCTACCTCAATCACTTATCCAAAAATGAAGAAAAAAACCCTCCAAAACCATCAATTAAATAAGTGTCCTTTGAGCTTAGCGCTGCGTCAACCACCTTAAAAACCATACTGGACCCTTTTTAGGTGCATTCCACCACTGCAAGGAATGTCTGATTGCTCCTCCAGACATGGTGGTTAATGAGGGCTTCCTACCATCAGCTATTTATACTATCTCCAATGTTAGCATCTCTGAGCTCAGCTGGTTCCTCCTCCGCACAGCTTATTATCTCATTATCTCTCGCCCGTTTGCCTTGTTTTGACTCAGTATTCACCAATATGTCACCATATGGAACCGCTGCTATAAAATTGGTACCATAAAATAAAATAATTTATAACTTGGACTAAGAGTCTACAATACTGTAACGTTACTTAGGGCTACTTAGGAGGACGGCACTTTAGCTAAATGCTAATGTCATAAAGCTAACACGCTGATGTTTAGCATGTAAAATGTTTGCCATGTTCGCCATCTTAGTTTAGTGTGTTAGCATGCTAACATTTGCTAATTAGTAGGCCTACTACACAAAATGTACAGTTTTGCAGGTACAAACAAAAATTTTGATCTGATTTTCTTTATTTATTTTTTTGACCATTTTAGCTCATTCATTTTTACAGTTTTGCGAGGTCCTTCCAGCACCGAGCAAAGCCTTTAAAGCAGGACACTTAGATTTTACAGCACATTTACCATACAGTTTGGTCTCATTGTTCTCTTTAATTCCTTATTCTTCTTTAATTGTGTTTCCAGCAGCGGCAGGAATCTGTTTATAGGAAACAAGGTCTGATAAACCACTAGCTTACCAGCACCAAATGGCACACAAAGTTAGCAACTAGATAGTGAAGAAAGTGGAACATATATCAAGCTAGTTGTTGGAGACTAAAACAGAGCTAAAAGAAGAGAATTGTACACTTACATTTGACAGGTGGCCAGCAACACACCTCCACTGGGATTATAATGTTGCCTGCTAGATATGTAACTAAATTTACATTTGTTTGCTAGTACGTTAACTATAACGTTAGCTATAACAACTTGATACGGCTTGTTTAGCCGCTATTCTGCCTAGTGGTCTAGTGGTCACAAATCGATTCATGCAGCTCTAAATTCTGTCATAGAACTGGTAAAATTACAGGTAGCATAATGTATCTGCAGCTCTAAACTGCTGCGACTATTAATTTCCTTTGCTTGCATGTTTACTATGCAGCTCTCATTTGTGGATTATCCGCAGGCTGCTAAACATGACTGGGTACGTTTGTGAGTTTATGAGACACAATGAGATGTTTGGCATCTAAAAACAATTAGAATAGAGTTCATCATCTATCACAGAGATAAACTCGATGACCTTTTTGCATCTCAGACTCTACTGAGTTGCTGGTTGCTGTCGGTGCTAAACTAGCTAAAGCTAAAACCTCCAATAAAAACAGGAGCCAAAGAAGCAGGAGAACATCAACTGACAGACAACAAGCAAGCGCACATTAATGATAGAAAGGCTGTTTTTTACAAAGCCCAGAAAGTCAAAAAGCTTGGCTTTAGCCCATGTCCATCACAGAACGTCATCCTCTCTCTAGACAAAACCAGTGGGGGGAATATACACAGTATATACTTCAGTTGCTAGGTTGTGTGGCCAAAACAGTTCTGGCAACAATGAAGCCTATTCCAGGTAATGACAGAGTTTTGCTTTTTTATGGTAACACCCCTGACATAAATTGCAGTGTGACAGGTACAGTAAGTCTAAACACAGCACATTTAGTTTCCCCCGCTGAGGTATTTAGTCCCATCAGCTTTTACATTTACAGGTAAAGTTTGTGCACAAGAACTGGACATTTAGTGGTTTAAGTACGGAAGCTGCTGGCCACCTCAAACAGCTCCAGTCTGAAGCTGAACCGTGACTCAACTGCTTTTAACAGCACAGAAAATAACCTGCAACCTATTTGCTCAAAATGAGAAGATAAGCGCTACTTTCTCTGTAACAACTGAAACTCTTACTCTTTAAAGTACATGAATCCATGCTGGATCACAAACTGGCGACTGAGCAAAATTGTGGTCCATTCCCCGTAGATGCGAGCTCAAACTTACCGGGTGATTAGGACAGCGTTGTCATGGTGAGCCATCCCGTTTTCAGGAATGCTGTTGCCGTCGCTGTGATGAGACAGAATGGATTTTTGCCACTTACAGAAACTGTCCAGAGACTTGTCAGCATGGTGGTTGATCTCCAGGTTAGGCTGCAAAAGAAAACACAACACACATGCAAAACAGTGCAACATGATACTGTATTCATATATGACGCGTCTAGTCGTACTCGTATCGTATTATGTCATATCAGAAGTTCTGTTATATTGTGTCGTATCGTATTGTGACGTATCAATCAAGTTGTGTCTTATTGTATCATGTCATTTTGAATCATGTATTGCGTAATGTCGTATCAAATCATATCGTATACTGTACCGTATTCCATTGAACTTGAAAAGATGCTTTTCATTAATTATTTGGAGGCGTACTGTACTGGGATCAGAGGGAGGTTTAGAGGACCAGTTGTTGGAAAAGCGGAAAAAAAATTATTTGATTTAAGAGAAGATGCAGGAGGAGTTAGATAAGTCAAAGAACGAGTAGAACAAGTACTTGTGATTATTAGAAAAAGCAGGAGACATGGAAAGAAAACTAGCTAGGAGAAGAAGAAGTTGAGGAAGTTGTAGCAGAGTCTGCAAAATGCATCTACTTCCATGAAAATAATGGGTTCAACTAAAGGAAACCATTGCAACGCCAGCCGATGATACAGTGCCGATTTCAGCTGATTGATTACAACACAATACTGAAGAACTCAACAGCCCATCAGTGAGTCACTTTCACCATAAAGTAATTGTTTTGTAATCTGTGTGTTCTAATATACTTCCTTCCATTTGGATCAAAGTGTAGCTCCACTTTACATGAAAACGTTTTTTGGACCTGATGCTACGTAAAGAGCGGCTCTGATCCCTTTAGAAAAAAAACAGATGCTAGGACGGCGCTCTGTTTCTCCCATCACACATACATACACATGTACAGTGCATGTAAAAATCTTCAATCGAGGCTCCCTGAGGGAAGATGCCTGAGCACATCTTTCATCTGAAGTGGTGGCCATATGGTGAATAGTCTCTCTTGTCTCTGCTCTTCAACCACTTAAAATACTGCAGCTCACTCACACCGAGCGTATCAGTTATACACTCACTACAGGTGAAGGTACAGACACTAAAAAAGCTCACGGTGATAATAACTGTGATACTACTGAATGGATGATTCAAAGTAAGTGACATGAATGAGAAAAACAGCACAACAGACAAGACGTCAGGGTAGAAAGGGAGTTTTTCTTACCTGATCTTCAGTCAGCACAATCAACCGGGTCACAATAATGTTCACAACATTTCCTAGACTGGCATCACGGTAAAGTTTGGCAACCTGACCTCCAGAAAAGAAGAAAAGACACAAAGTCAGACAAATTGTGTCCATATGTCACAACATCTCATCTAATCACCAATCAGGCACTGTACCACATACATTACTGTAGTATACACAGTGGTGGAAGAAGCATTTGGATAATTTAGCTAAGTAAAAGTACTAATACACACTTTGAAAATACTCCACTACAAGTAAAAGTCCTGCACTCAAAACCTTACTGAAGTATAAGTATGTATCAGCATAAAGTAAGGGTCAGTGTTTTATTATTTTATCTGATGTTTCTGGACTAATATTCCCGCTGCATTAATGTGTATGTTGCATTTTACTTCTGTATATGTTTAAGATTATGCTCATTCTAACTCCTTTATATACTTGTGCTGTTGTATAGTTTAATCTACAGCAATGGATATTCATATCCTATAAGATAATTATATGTTTGTAGCGTCGCTGTCCTGTGAGAACCACGTATCTCTAAAAAGTTTTTAAACTTTTCATGGTGTCAGAAAAACAGCCCTGCTTTCAGCTTTGTGACGATGCATTTTCCAGCTGATCCAAGAGTCTTTTTTAAAGACTTTATTTAGCTTTAGGAAATAGGAGAATTTCCTCAACACATGAAGGAAAACTTCAGCCTTCACTTTATCACAAATATTCAACATCAACACATCTGGAGATACGCGGTTGTCACTGGACAAAAGTAACTAAAGCTGTCAGACAAATGTGGTGGAGTAGAAGTATAAAGTTGCATAAAATGGAAATACTCAAGAAAAGTACAAGTCCCCTAAATTTGTACTTAAGTAAAGTACTTGAGTAAATGCACTTAGTTACATTCCAACACTGGATATCCCATTAATTAAACTGGCAACAACGGAGAAATTGTAGATTCAACTGGTGAGGTAGACAATAAGAACAATATGACCAACATGACCAAAAAATAGGATCAAACTTACAATATTCATTACAGACAAGATGTAGTGCTCAATGTCTTTGCGTCCGTGGTAACCGACCATCATTTTATCAGCAACCACAAGCGTTTCCACAAAGCGCTCGGTGCTGACCGAGCGCCTCTGTCTGCGTGCGCCGCTTGAGTGCTCGCTGTCGTTTCGGGGTCCGGGGGACAAGTGGACAGGGGAAGGGGTGCTCAACGGGCAAGGTGCGCTGCTTTTAATGAGGTCTGTGAACGGCAGGAAGACAAAGCAAAGTTATAGTGAATTATGAACTTCAAAATGATGACCCATTTATCTGTTTGAGAGAGAGCTGGTTTGTGTATGGTAGATGCGCGTAGGTAATCTGCCACTTTGAACCTTGCAGCTAAAGCCTTTGCTTTAAGACCCAGATGCTCTGGGAAAAGAAGTTAAAAGATGGTACATGTTAGGGCATGCAAGCTTCCTGGCGATGACAGCCTTTGCTGTTTCTTATAAGACCTTGGCCCAAATACCTAAATATCCACCTGGTTCTTTTTCCAATTCGTCATATCGCAGCAGACACCGCGTTTGCTCAGAGTTGATTGAATCTTACAATCTGAACGTGATTGTTGGTTCTATAAATAGGATTTGTGCTCCTATAAAAGTCAGAGCCAGGAACTCTTTATGCACTGAAGGGCCTTTTTATGAAAGCTGAAACGAGAGTCTTTCTTACAGGTTGAAAGGTGTCCAGGCCAGGAGTAACTATAGCACACAAGAGGCCCGGTCATGTCTACCAGAACCTGGGCCTAGAACCAAACCAGCACTTCCTCTAACCTTCTATGTATAGTTATTCCTTTACGTCAGTTCCACCCACACAGAGTCCAACCCAGATGGAGGTTCACCAACCTGAAATGCCACAGCTGAACTCCTGGCTATGTTCTTGTGGTGAGGGAATGGCAGACATTTTATAAATAACATGTTGCTGTGCTTCTTCCAGGTTCCATTCACCGGAGGTGGTGGAGGATATGTTCTTTAATGGCTCTATCAAATACTGTTCCTCATCTGTTGTTATAACACCATGCTTGTTGGGGAGAGAAAACCAGTGAAAGAAACAAGGTTACAAACACAATCAAACATTGACGACAAATGCAGAAATTTTAACATTAATGCAGATAAAAAAACAACTTCCATGATTTGTATTTCTAACTATTTTGTATTCATTCTATTAAAGGTGCACTCCTCCTCTATTACCCAGGGCAGTTCAGTTCAACTGTGTGTTCAGACAGAATGCAAAGACAATTTTAGAGGTGACACAATTGCATACAAAGTCAATAGAAAGACGCCATTAGACACAAATCCACCCAAGGTAGCGCAAATTGACGCAAAGACCGCTTGCATGACTTGGAAGTGTTTTGGATCGAGTGTAAATTTCACACTTACGTTGGATTTTATACACGTGCTTCCTGAACATTCAGAGACAAGAGGAAAAAGGAGAGAGACGGGAGGGAAATAACAGCAAGAACTGTAGTTTCTCACCAGTAACTCCTCAATAAACACAAAGGGTCCATTTTTGCAAATGACGTGCGGAAAAAAATTGCTGTAGAATTCTGTGGCTCTAGTGGAAATTCTCTGCTGTCTGAAAACTTGAGCTGAGATAACCCTGGTGACATCATCAGAAATAACCCTGATGATGTCATCCGGGTAATCTTAGCTCGGGCCTGGAGAATTTATAGTTTTACAGAAAGCTTTCGTCGCAAACTGGGGACGTAGAGCTGGATATGGAAAAATACATTGGCAGAGACAGTCTGACGAAAGATGTCATTGAGTTGCATTATGGGAAATGAAGGATCCGGCGCTTTTGAATACTAGGGACTAAAAGTCATAAAACCTCAGTCTTTGCTGCTTCAGTTTTTTCTTTATTGTGTCCCTTGCAAGTCTCCCAACTTGTGGAAGGGCAATGCTTAACAACGTTAAAGTAATAATCTCGAAGATTTTCACTTCAATAAATGTCTGTTAGGTCACTATCTATCGCCGAATGAGCTAACACAATGGTGATTGAGCCTAAGGCCCATTGAACAAAAGCCCTTGCATTTGCAGTATAACAAACTGGGAGTCTGTGGCGATAGGAAAAATCAAAGGTGGTGCACAGTCACTGACATGTTTTCCATCACGCAGCAGTCATTGGTCCGCCAGAGAGGGTAGGCGGAGCTAACACAACAGCGCTCTAGAAATTCCCTCACGTTGGAAGCGGCGTACTGTTGTTATCCGGTCTCTGCTAGCATTGCGAGTAAAAGGCAACTATGGCCGTACAAACAAAGAAAACAGCAATGGCTACAGATGTTGAAACTTCAAAAACAAGTGAAAGTGAGATCCAAATTACCACTTGTCGCCATAGGTGCTGCCAAAGAGAACAAAACCGATATCTTCCAGATTGTAACTTTAAAGGAATACGCCACCGTTTGTTGAAATAGGGCTTATCACGGTCTACCCTGGCTGTAGATAGGTGGGCCAACGCATTTTTTTGTCTCAGTGCAAGTAATTAGGTTGTTTTTTTTTTGTCTTTTGTTGGCTCACTTTTACTCACAACATGCTAACCGGCAACATAGGATTCCATTCACTACCCTAAGCTAACTAGCGGCGGTGCTGCCGGTGTTGCACCGGACTAAAACAATGCGTGCACAAAAAATGCGTTGGCCCACCTATCTACAGCTAGGGGAGACCGTGATAAGCCCTATTTCAACAAATTGTGGCGTATCCCTTTAAATAACCAACATATTCCCTCATGTAACCTCCTCTCCCCAATGGTGTCATGTTTTAGCACATACAACACATTAGTTTCTAGTCTGCAGTCAAACTGAAGTACCCCAAACAATCAATTACATCCAGACCAACATTAAAAGCATGGCTCTCTGCCATTTAACACCCCCTGTGGAGCATAAACAGAGAGAAGTCTTTAAAAATGAGTTTGTAATAAACTCTAACTTGCCTCTGTAAAACCTACAATGAAAGCAATTAATCACACCAGCACAGAGAAACACATTCGATTTGGGGTTTTAATAGTGTGTGATGTCAAGATCTCAAACTGTCCAGACAGCTGATTACATTAAAGCACAGACACAGTTTTGTCCATTTTTGGTGCTGTTAGAAAAAAGAGCAAACACTAATTCAATTTATGATACTCTGTCGGCCTTGCCAACACATTTGGCTACATGTTTTCTGCACATGATTACATTTGCCAATAATAAGCAGAGCCTTTTTGTTCCTTCTTTAGAGTTATTCTGAACCAAGCAGGGATAACAGCTATTAAAACGTCTTCCAATTTCTTGATTAGTAAAGAGAAGCTGGACAGTCACAAAGTCTGTGGATAGAAGCCTGAGGGATTAAACGCTTAGACAGGATAATTAGATGCCTTGTTAGTGCTGTTCAGTTTTGTTTTAGAACACAGCACATGGCGTAATAGTTGTGATTTAAACACATCATTTAACAGATCACAAAAAGGACCAACTAGAGAAACGTGATCGCTTTAAAACTGTGAGGACAAAGCGTGATGTTGAACGCGCAAATGGAACAAAAAGCCCTGATGCGTATCACTAACAGATCACCGAGATGATTTTTCTCCACGAGCATCACCTCGCTCCAAGCTGCCTGCAGACTCAGTGTGCCAAGTGGACGGAAGCCAAGATTCTGTTAAGCAAACTACAATTGCTCTAATCCTTTGGTGCTGCCTCTGAAAGATTGGCTGACATGAGATCAGCCCAAGCTAGGCAAATATTAGTTACCTGGCATTAGTGTCGGGGGGTTTGTTTGAGGACAGCGGTGTGAACTCCGGTCACTTGGAATAATAACAATACCTCTGTACTCACCAGGCCCTTGCAGTTGCTGAGTGCCACTCTGGTCGTGCTGTGCTGATTTTGCAAGAATCCGACATAGTGACAGTTATCTACCACGTTATGACGCCACTCCATTCCTTCTTTGCCCCAGTACTCCACTGTAAACTGTTTTGACACCAGGTGGGGGCTGAGCGTCAGGTTTAAGTGAAAGTGCTTTCCGTAGGCTGACAATCTGTAGAACAGCCGCGACTCTGGGGGGTCCGGGTGTAACGCAGGCAGCTGTCCCATCAAGGGGTCCGCCGCGCCCCGTCGCCGGCGGCCCGGCCGGTGGTGCTTCACAGTGTAGCTCAGGAACTCTCCGCTCTCATCCACCCGTACCGGGACAGTCAGCTGGTAGTGCTGAAGGTAGGACAGGAACTCCTCTTTTACAGGAGAAAGAAGACAAGAAGAGAAAAAGAATTTGATTGTGAACATACAAGAGAAGTGCTACGATCTACCTGTCCACCTGTCATACATCGTACCTTGAGAGTTGTGTGAAAGTCTGTTGATGCTTTGGAATTCAGAAGCAGCCATCACCACCAGGCTCAGTGTCCAAGTCAGCGTCTTCCACAAAAGTTCCATAATTCAGGGAAAGGTGTGACATGGGGTGCAGGGTAGAGGGTGCTACAAACGGGTTAGAAGCACGCGATCGGTCCGATGCCACACCATAACAAGTCCATGGTTTGTCTCCTTCACTTGAATGTTCTCGTCGTGCTCGAAGGCTCATCCAGGTCTCAGATTTCTCCTGAAGGCGAATGCGTCCACATCTCACCGACCTCTGAATTCATGTGAGCAGCTTGCAGAAAACACCGTAATCCATCAGACACAGTCCCACTCAGGTGTAACTCCAAACAGGATGCTTTATATCGGAAACTTGTCTTGACCGATCCATCTGCATTCCTGTGAAGGAAATCCATCAGAGGTTAAATAAGCCACCATCTTGCTTCATCAGATCGGTGTCTGTCATCGCGCTAAAACGATTAGTCAGTTAATCGAGAAATTAATGTGTAGCTTTTCAAATAATCAATTGCTCATTTGAGTAATTTTTTTTTTTTTAAAGCAAAAGCTTTCCATTATCACAAGTGTGAGGATGTGCTGTTTGTGGTTGGTTTATCTTATTTCAAATGGAATATCTTTGGATTTTGGACAGTTGGTTGGTTTAAAAAAAAGCTATGTGAAGTTGCATTTTCTACTATTTTCTGACGTTTTACAAATGATTCATTAATGAATTGGCAGATGAAAAAAAGAGTGAAACTTCTTATTAACGATGAATCCTCAGATGACTTTCTCTCAAACAATCAATCGTTTGGTCAACAAAATGTCACAAAATAATGACAGATTAGGATTCCCCTGAGTCCAGAATAGCCTCTTTAAAGTCCTTCTTTGATCTGATCAACAGTCCAAAACCCAAAGATTGACTTTAAATGAGATAAACCAACAACAAGCATATCCTCACATTTTATGATGCTGGGGCCAGAACAAGTTGGACTGAAACGATTAATCAACTATCTGTTGATCAACAAATCGATTAATTATTTAATCGTTGCAGCTTTTATACAAATAGACATGGTAAAGAGGTAAATGAATGGAAATCTAACACAAAGTTAAATATTGTATAATTAAGGTGTATAGTTTGTTTGGGTTCATGGCTCTGACCTAAAACGTGATTCAACTTGAACACTTTGACAGGATGGACCAACAACTGATTTTAGCCACAGTTGTGCCACTGCACTTGCTAGAAAAAATTCCTTTATTGCCATTGCATTTACATACAATGAGATTCAGGTGCACTACCTGAGACGGTCAAAAATATCCTTTAAACATACGTTAAATACATTAAATATACCTATCCAAAACATCTCACGTTCACACACATGCAACTCACATAGGCCTACACAATGTCAACAAGTGCATGTTAAAAGGTCAGAAACATTATTAATTCAACATTCATATACCAGAGTGACAGTTTCATGACTAATGGCCTTAAAACGAGCGTAATAGCCGCATTAAAAGGGAGGCATACATCTTCAAACAGCGCCAACGGTGCTGACTAGTCGACATGATATCATTTAGTGCAGATTGTGGTTTTACTCACTGACGCGCTTCACGGCAGCGTGCGCAAACTAGACTACTATAAACACACGTCAGCGGGTCCAGGTGAGAGGAGGCTGATGTCCAATGAAAGTGACCGGGCTCCAAACACAGATGACAAGCCTTTGGAGAGGATTTCTGGGTGTATTTCTTCCGGCTCTAGTCCTCCAGACAGACAGCGCTACTTTCTTGGCCACTCTGGCCCAGACAGTTGGCGGCCGGCCCGCGTGCATTACGCCGGTACATGAAATACAACCCTCCATGCGCGTCTGCAAATCAAAAATAATAACCTGACATCGCTTTGAATCGTATTAGAGTTGTGGCAACAACAACAAAAAAAGGCTTCAAGAAGTGGCATTAGTTATTTCGAACAGGCAGACTGCAGATGTGAACCTGTTAACATGTAGATCCAGTGCGTAAAATGTTTTTTTTTTTTTACGCAAAAACTCTGTGAACTCGCAGTGCCAAAATGAGCAGTAGGCTACTGCTGAATGCCGCTTCCCTGAGAGCATTCAAATGCTCACACGAATCTGCTCCGACAAAAAAAAAAAAAACTACGGGAAAGATATCGCCAACAAGACGGGGAGAGTGAACAGATAGTTACCATGCTCATCTTCATTGTCAGCTCCGGTCCAACTGTGCAGGGAGAGCTCAGGACAAAAGGCTTCTGCAGCTCTGAAGTTCCGCACACAACCCTCTGTTCCTCTCCTCTCTTCATCTCCTTTTGGGTTCTGCCATCCTCTACAACTGCAGTGAGAGTCTCCCCTTTCAAACCGTATCTCAGAACAGACAGTCACACACACGCGCACACACACACACACACACACACACACACACACACACACACACAAAAGGAGCTATTCTGCACACACACACACACAAAAAAGGAGCTATTCTGCTTTTCAAAGTCTTGGATTTCCTCCAGGAGAAGGGTCTATTTTCAGCCTATCTGTCGTCTTTATAATCTCTAGACTTTGTGATCTTGGTGGTGGCTCAGAGTGGCTTAAAAAGTGAGCTGAGGTTGCAGAGGGTGTCCTGCCACCTCAGAGAGACCGTCACAGCACACTGCTTTTGAGAAAAGTGCATGAAAACAGCAGCAGCAGTTGGCTTGGAGCTGCTCCTCCTCACTACATTGCAGAGACCGGGTATGTCCCAGTCCCGGACAGCTTCAAATTGGCAGCTTTTTCAGGGGAGGGGGTGACGTCAGTGCAGATGTGCCTCTCTTCCATCAGCTGTGCGCATGTCTATCAGTGCTGCCCTGAAATAACACTAACTCACATAAAAAACCTCAGCTCTGTGAAGAATATACCCCTCATAAAGAAAGAGGAGGGGTTTAACACTCAGATCATTCACTTGAGTAAAAGCAGCAATACCCCATTATAAGTTAGAGAACACAGGTTGTATTTACTTAGGTCAAATTAACAACAAAGTGAGAAAAGTGACTAAGTACATGTACTCAAGTAGTGTACTTTTTAATGAATTTCCATTTTCTGCTACTTTATACTTCTACTTCCCTCCATTTCAAAGGGAAACATATTGTACTTTTTAACTCCATTACATTTACATTACAATTTTAAATAATAATAAAAAACATAATGAGTTTAACACATTGCTTAAGATTAAACTAGTGGATCCCAACCTTTTGGACTAGCAGTAGTGGAGAAACTGTTACAAGTAATTACAACTGCAATTACTGAATATAGTAGCCTTTTAGGCTGATGCTGGTCAAGGTGGAGCTGATTTGAACTCCTTTATATACGGTTGGGTAGTTTAATCTATAACGATGCATCATATTCTGGAAGATCATCATCATGTTTTAGAAGTAAAATCGTAAGTTGTAACTATATTTGTCACAAATAATATAGTGGAGTAAAAATATGTAGTTAAGTAGAAGTATAAAGTTGCATAAAATGGAAATACAAGTACCTCAAATTTAAAATGGAGTAAAGTACTTGAGTATATGTACTTACTTTGCACTGACATACTTAAAAAGTAAAAGTAGCTCCACCTGGAGCAGCTACAACAGTAAAATCCTGCTCTAACATTGATGCTTTTGTATTAACAATGTGTTAATGTCATATATAATAATATATCGAAAATGAGTACTTTTACTCTTGATACATTAGGTACATTCTGCTTCTTTACTGGTAAGTAGGATTTTGAATGCAGGACATTTACTTGTACTTTACTCTGGTAGTTTATACTTTTTCTCAACTAAAGGATCGGAGCTCTTCTTCCATCAGTGAACAAAATATACTTGAAGTAAGAAAAGTAAAAGAAAAAAACAATGCAATTGTGTAGGCGGTACTTTAATGTTGCAGTTAATGGAGAAAAACAGCTCATTTCAACTACTTTGGGTCCTTTATCTATAATAATGCTTCACATTTTTGTAAACTCACAGGTTTTGTATAAAAATATCTTAATCTATAGCCTATCTATATAATATATATAATCTATATGTCATATTAATGTAGTGGAGGTAAAAAGGACCATAATTCCCTCTGAAATGTAGTCGAGTAGAAGTATAAAGTAGCATTAAATGGAAGCACCTCAAACTTATATGATAAGGGTAAATGTACTCTGCAGTGTAAATCCCCTTACTGCAGGTATCATTCTGTACAGAAGATGGTGATATCATGCAGAAGGTGATCACCCAGCAACCGCAGATATCAACAAGGAATAATATCTGAAAAAAATAGAACATAATCTGACATTTGTTTGGCACCAACTTTGAATTTAACTAATGAAAACTGCCGTCAGCTAAAGTCTTTAACCCTGTCGAATGCTGAAATAAATAAATGACATATAGTCCCTGCTCTTTAGAATATATTTATGTATTGCCAACAAGTATTCAGGTTTGAAAGTTTGATGGATTGTGAAAGTGTTTCGAGGGTCTGCTGTGGAGTGCAGGCTAATGGCAGCCCCGTGTATTTTGGTGTAATTTAGCCCCACGTCTATCTTTAGTCTGTAGGAAATTGAAAATCATGCCTATTCCCTGAGTTTCAGTTACAGCTGCTCATTATGTAGGAGCCTGTATCATTACAGTCAGGTTGTCATTACATGCTCTCCTACACAGCCTGAGTAGGTGTCAGATCATTTGTGGGAAGCAGCGCCACCGTGTGCCTGAAAGGAGCATAGCAGGGATTTAAAATAAATTTAGCACAAAAAGTAAAGAAATGTGTGTTTGGTAGATTATTTCTCTGTGGTAACAATGCTTTTGGCAATAACTCTTATACTGTTGGAAAGCCTGTTTAGTTCCTTTTCAAATGGTGGACCATTTGTAAGGAACATGCATTTGTGGGATGAGCAGCAGCGCTGAATATGTGGGTTGCGGCCATGAAAAAATTGCCAAACCTTCTGCTTTGAACGGTTATAAAAGACTCACACTGCTACCGGGATCAGTCTTGGTCAGTTTCACCGTCCTTCAACCATCTGGTAAGATTTACCTCCTAACTACTGCTTCCTTGGGAAGGTTCAGGTTCAGGTTTAGGTTACTTTACTGGTAAAAGTAACCTGAACCTGAACCTGAACCTTCCCAGTGCAATGGGTAACATGCAAGATAACTTATGTCCATGTTGTTTGATGTTCAAAAGAGGTGTAATTTACAGTTCTCTTTGCTGGGGAAGATACAGAAGTAATGATCACAAACTAGGCCCTAGCTCTTTAGAGTTTAAAAAAAGTGATAAGAAGATCAGTGATAAGCTCTTTTTTTTTTTTTTTTTTATCCAACAGAGTATTGTTCTGATCATGGCTGTGACCAACCAACCAGGCAGCTACACACCCTCGGAGTTCCAGACAGGCCTGTTCGATTTCAGCGATGACTGTGGAACTTGTGAGTAGCACTCCCTCCTTTTCTGGGAAATCTGATTAAAATATGGACACAGTTAAAACATAAAAGATGTACTGTAAATGTTGTATTTTTCTCAATACAGGCTGCTATGGTCTGTGCTGCTACCCGTGCCTCGGCTGCACAATCGCCAGCGACATGAACGAGTGCTGCCTGTGTGGTCTGACCATGGCGATCCGCAGCGTCTACAGGACCAAATACAACATCAGAGTAAGTTTAAGCAGATATAAAACGCTGGCTGGCTGTAGGACTCCATTTGGAAAATGTAGGAAAACAGCAACGTTATTGTCAGGTAACATGGAGTATGATAGTCCTACCTTTAGTTGTGGTTAAAACACTTGTACAGGTATGCTGCGGAACAAGAGGAGAGGTTTTAAGATGCTTGATCCCACGTCACATGCAGTGGTAGAAGTACTCGGATCCTTTAGCTAAGTAAACGGACTAATATGACAATGGTAACACTTTACAATAAGTCAAAGTTGAGTTGAGTCATTTTGAGACGCTTTTATTTCAATAGTTTGTAGAGGCCTGAAGAGGTATAGTAATATAGTATCAAAATATAGGAAATGAAATAACAATGTCCAAAAAAATACTTTAGTTCTGTGTTTTTGGCCATGATAGACGAGGCTTCACAGAAAGGATGGATTTGAATGTAAGCATGTTTGCATGATGACGTTATCATTTATCTTAAAGGTTCTCTAAGCGATGTAGAGCGTTTTTTAGGCTACAACATTTTTTGTCACATACAGCAAACCTCTCCTCACTATCCGCTAGCTGCCTGTCCCCTAAACACAATGTTAAAAAAAACGTGGTCTCTGTAGACAGCCCAGGCTCCACAAACAGCAACTAAAACAAACTGCGCCAACCTGCACCACCAAACATAACAAACAGTGTTCCAGCCAATAACCGACAAAAAGGATTTGGGGGTGGGGGGTTGGGGCCGTTAGTGCGCGGAAGCACGGAAGAGAGGGGGAGGGGACGGGATGAGGAGGAGGGAGGGGCGAGCTAGACTCGTTTTGTTTGAAAATACTTTGAACGTCAACAAGAAGTGCCGTCACCCAACATCACTTAGAGCACCTTTAAAGCACCTTTGTGTGAAAGTTCTGCTCGGCTTACTTGCCAAGCTAGATTCTTCTCATGTCTCCTTTTGGGGGGCCCCGACCCCCAGGTTGAGAACCACAGCTGTGACACCTAGTACAGACTTTCTGTTGCTCTCAAAACGGATTCAACTTCCTCCTGAAAAAAAAAATTACATTTCCCATGGTTAGTCATCTTTGTACACACTTGCATTTAAAACAGGACACCCCAACCCACCCCATCCCCATCCAATAGAAATCCATACTCATATTTGTGTTTCCAGGGGTCACTGTTTACGGACTTTTTGGTGCACATGTGCTGTCCGGTGTGTGCCACCTGCCAACTGAAGAGAGATATCGACCGCAGGAAGGAGCAAGGCATTTTCTGAACAGGTAAGCGTCTTCTAACGACTCCAAGACATCAACAACTTATTTAGACATTCCTCACACATAACACATTATATCTATATAATTATATATTGTGGAGCTTATGAAATGATCCAGACCATTCTCGATAAAGATGTTTACGAAGTGGCATACAGTGTCATGTAACGGTGTTGTAAATTGATTATCCTTGGGCTTTTTTTTCCTTTTTTTTTCTCATCAGCTACAATCCTCTGAAGGAAATGACATTCATCTCTTCCAGTCAGTTAAACATTAGTCAGCTGCCTGGGACACAACCTGGGAGTGGAAAACATCAACATGATTTATTGTTACGGTTGTAAAAAGAGGTTTTAAAAGTTGTATCTGTGCTGTCCTCTGCAGTTGACAGGATGTTGGATTCCGTATGTTTACTGTAAAGGTGTTCTTTAAATAAATAAAAATTTTAATTAGTAGAGTTAGTCCCTTGTTTTTTTCCTGCTTGGATATTTCCCAACAGTCTGGCATTGTCTACTGTGGTTTTGAGGGTGTTAGTTTCCTGTTTTGAGCGGTGAGATCATCTTTTTTTAATTAGCTATGATAGCCAAAATTTGAATGCATTTGAATTGCAGAACTAATGACCCTCAGCTGTATTTTGTTTAGTGCTAATAAGCAAATGTTCACATGTATGCCAAACACTCACTTTTTTCCTGATACATATCAGTTCTTTATGGTTGTCCCGTGAAGTTCTAAAAGGGAGTATTTCCTTGCCACTGTCGCACTAAATGCTTGCTCTTGGGGGAATTACTGGAATTGTTGGGTTTGTAAATTATATATGATTATATGAGTGTGGTCTAGACCTACTCTATCTGTAAAGTGAAGTAATGCAGTTTAGCTTTCAACTCTAAAAATTTTCCTGATTTTTCAGCAGTGCAGTGCATTTGAGGTTTAAGATTTTTCATACAATTTGTTTCATATTTCTGCATTTGTGAGTCATTATCAGTTAGAAAATATACTCAGACCTCACAATGTTCTACGTCTTTTGTCATTATTCAACTTTTAAAGCCAACAGTTCAGTTTAGCATAAACTTTTAACTTTTTAATGAAATCCATACTTATTAAAACGATTTCCACTTTTTAAAAACATCGTTCTCTGAATAGCTGCAGCGTGCCACAGGTGACATATGTCACTGTATGACAATGGCAGCAGGTGTGGTGATTAGTTTTATTAGAGCTGAAGGAACACTTGCCACCATTGGGTAGTGATGGCTCAGTGGATATGACATATGCCTTTGGTGTGGGAGACCCAGGTTTGAATCTGTAATGCATTAACCAATGTGTTCCTGAGCAAGATACTTAACCCGTAGTTGCTTCAGGTGTGTTTTACCTCTGACATATAGCAATTGGAAGTTGCTCTGGATAAAATTGTCAGCTAAAGACATGTAATGTAATGTTGTGAGAATCTTTATAGCATGACACAGCGCTTTTCCCAAGACATGAAAATTATAATATATTATCTGGCTTTTCTTCCTCTTTTTCTCTTTTCTTCTCTTTTTCTCTCCTCCTTTCTTCTCTCACACACACACACACACACACACACACAGACACACACACACACGCACACACACACACACACACACAAACACACACACACACACACAAAACGGACACATACTCACACACACAGACACACACAAACACACACACACACACACACACACACACACAAACAGACACACAAACACACACACACACACAAACAGACACACACACACACACACACACACACACAGCTAAGGACATGTAATGTAATGTTGTGAGAATCTTTATAGCATGACACAGCGCTTTTCCCAAGACATGAAAATTATAATATATTATCTGGCTTTTCTTCCTCTTTTTCTCTTTTCTTCTCTTTTTCTCTCTTCCTCCTTTCTTTCTCACACACACATACACACACAGACACACAGACACACACACAAACACACACACGCGCACGCACACACACACACACACAAACACACACACACACACACAAACGGACACATACTCACACACACAGACACACACAAACACACACACACACACACACACACACACACAAACAGACACACAAACACACACACACACACAAACAGACACACACACACACACACACACACACACAGCTAAGGACATGTAATGTAATGTTGTGAGAATCTTTATAGCATGACACAGCGCTTTTCCCAAGACATGAAAATTATAATATATTATCTGGCTTTTCTTCCTCTTTTTCTATTTTCTTCTCTTTTTCTCTCTTCCTCTTTTCTTTCTCTCGTTATACTTATTCATAATTTCAGTTGGAAAATAAATTCAGACCCCTCAATGTTCTACATCGTTTGGCATTGTTGAACTTTTCAAGCTAACAAATCAGTTTAGCGTCAGCTTTTCAACAAACAAAAACATATTCCACATCTTTTATACATTAGTGGTGTTGTTCAACTTTTTAATGAATTTCATGACCATTCATACTTTACCAACTATTCTCACTACTTCAACTATTATCCAGTTTAGCTTTAGCATTTTAGCTATTCAGCACACACACACACACACATGCAAACACACACACACACACACACACAAGCACACACACACACACACACACACACACAGAGACACACACACATGCAAACACACACACACACAGACACACAAACAGACACACACATACACATACACACAAAGACACACACACAGACACACACAGACACTCACGCAGACACACACACACAGACACACACACAGAAACACAAACACACACACACACACAAACACACACATACACTCACACAGACACATACACACACAGAGACACACACAGACACACAAACACACACACACACAAACAGACACACACACACACACACAAACAAACACAAACACACACACATACTGACACACACACACACACACAGACAAACACACACATACACATACACACAGACACACACACACACACACACACACACACACACACATGGTTGCCAGTAAAATTCTGAATCGATTTTACAGTAAAGTTTTACTTTTTGTTTTTAAAGCACTCCATGGTCAAGCCCCTCCATATATTTCCGATCTACTTACTCTGCCACCAGGGCACTCAGGTCCACAACCCAACAACTCCTCGTCATCCCCCGGACACGTCTAAAAACCAGAGGGGACCGAGCCTTCTCTGTAGTAGCCCCCAAACTCTGGAATTCCCTCCCACCCCATATCAAATCATGTAATACAATTGCTAGTTTTACTGTACTGTTTATCAGACACTATATATATAGACACACATATATATATATATATATATATATATATATATATATATATATATATATATATATATATATATATATATAATTGGTGACAATGAATCTCGTTATCTTGAAACTTTCATGATCTAAACATGGAATATTGTTTGTCTGTTTCCATACAACTATGCATTAAGAGTAATGCAACAGTTACTTATCATTTTGAGTAGTTTTATCAATTGATAGTTAGATGATTGTAATGAAATGAATAGACAATTATCTGAACTGTAATGTGTGAATTGCTTTTTGAAATAGGATACTTTGATGTTAAGTTGTGTCATATTGAACAGGTGTTCTTTGTTAAATGAACAAATGATCTTAGGTTTATGTGTATTGCATCCAAGCAATTGAAAAAAGTGTTAGAGTTTTGAAAAATGTGTATTTTGATCATTGGTTGTGAGTTTTGTGTCTAGAGCAGGGGTCGGCAACCTTAGGCACGCATGCCACGCGGGACCTTAACCAATGGCACGCTGGCAATATGTGTGCAAGAGAGTTATTGATGTGTTGAAATCATGGTTGAAATGCTGAAGCACTCTCTCATCCGCATGCCAAATTACAACGTTCACAGTTGCCGACCTCATAGGTGCCGATACCGTGGGTGCTCCGGAGCTTGAGCACCCACGAAAAATACTGAGCACCCACGTGTGCCAGACTGCCAGTTCATTTTTATATTAATTTAATATTAAACATTGCAGGTGGTGCTAAGTGGAGCGTCTGTCATAGTGTGATTGGTCATGTCGGTGGCATTGATTTATAATTTCCCACGAAGCTGATTAAACTTCTCATCTCCAGTCCTATCTGTGAGAAGTGGCGCTGTCCTGAGTTGAAAGCTAGCTTACTTTACGGCGTGTGTGTTCGTGTCGGCCGCTGTCCATTTCCTAAGGTTCTGAAATGCAAACATTGTTGACTACTTTTTTTTTTTTTTAACTGTGTGCGCGTGTGAGCACCCACGGAGGAAAACATAAATCGGCGCCTGTGCGCGACCTGTTATTTACGGTAGTTTGATTGACTCATATCTCTGACTGGGAACAATACAAAGAGGATTACCAACGGCCGCTGGGGCAGATGAACTAAAGCTAGTCTCGTTACTGTAAGGAGGCTACAATTAAACCTTCGTGAGTTAAAAGTCAATACTTATCAGTGCACTCGGCTGTGTAGACCGGCATCAACATGGAGAAAGCGATAGTTCAATCTGCTCTGTCTGCTCAGTCCACTCTTGTCCACCGCGCTGTTTTACGCAAACACAGCTCTACTCTGCAAATAGCTAATTTTTACAAAACAAGCTAAAAGAAAAGCTGTCGGTTTGTAGTCTATTTTTCTTAGTTTGCAGGGAATCTTGAAATTTGGACAAATTCTTATAAACTTAAGCTGTCTGAAGAAACCATCCTCTCCGCTGGAGCGGTAAATATGGATGCATTATTAGACCAAAACAAATACATGTGGCTACTTAATATGCACGTGAATGACGCAATCGTTATGTTATGTTATTATGTAGAATTTTTGTACCCAGCAAGATGGCTGACTATGCCTATAGTCAGCAGTATAAAGTGAAAATAAAAAGGGGGATAAAACTGTACCCTGAGGCAGGGACGGACTGGGGCTAAAAAACAGCCCTGGACTATCTCCCAAATAGGCCCATAGCCATGCGCGACAGACATTAGCCAGGATGTCCTGATACTATGCCACAATACTGTAGCCTATAAGACAAGGTGGTAACACTTTACTTGACAGTACCGACGTAACCATGACATGACACTGTCATAACTATGACATGACACTGTCATGAATGTGTCATAAACCTTATAAACAAGTCATAAACGTTTATGACTTCTGTCATTAAGTGTCATTCGGTTTTTGTCATGACAAGTTGACATTGTTTGGCTTGTCTTGATTATGACAACTTGACATTAATCAAAGTGATATTACCAGAAGTTGTCTTGGTCATGACAACTTGACATTAAATTTGTCTTGATTATGACACTTTGACATTAATCAAAGTGTCATTACCAGAAGTTGTCTTGGTCATGACAACTTGACATTACAGTTTTTTCCAACTGCTTACACACAAAATTGTTTCATGTCACATGATTTTTGAAACCTCTCACTCAAAGTGCAAAACTACACAGCAAATCTCCAAAACCATAAGCTATTTCTCAGCCTTTCACTCAGCTTTCAATTGTATAAAACACTTTTTTCAAAACATTACACACAATTCTCTACCTAAGACACAAAAATCTAACAGGAATTGACTTGCTATCCATTTCTAAACACAACCAATCAAAATGCTACACTTATTTACCAGGGCACACACACACTTCTCACATTTGCAAACACATTATGTCATAACTGAACACTAACCAATCATTGCTTTAGTATAGGCCTATACATAGGTCAAAGGTCAGATTACCTGTTTTGAACAATGGATGCCAACAATAGACAGAGAGCAAGGGGAGGAGGAGGGAGAGACAGGGGATAACAACATGGAGGAGGAGGAGGGAAGAAGAGAAGCCCTTCTTGAGTAGCTTCATAGTGGCGTCCATACTGCATGCAACTATCTAATGACTATTTCAGCATTACAAATCAATCAGATTTTATTTTGCACAAAGTGCATAGAATTCTGAGATGTGTTTATGGTATTTTGAATGCAGTGTTTCATTTTGAAGGAGATGTGAGGCATTTTGCATTTTGTTTGTGCAGTTTTAGGAATTGTGTGTAGAGTTTTGAAAAAAGGAGACATAGTTTTGAAAACGTGTGTAAGCAGTTGGAAAAAACAGTAAATTAGTTTGGGATGTCTTTGTAATTACAATTTGACATTAACCAGGATGACATTACCAGAGGATGTCTTTGTCATGACAACTTGACATAAACAAAAATTCACTTCTTTTTGTATTCATGACATGTTGACCTAATGATTATTACAATTAGATGTGAAAGATTAGAGACCAATTCTAGGACTTTTTCAGATAGATGTCTGACAGGAAATTTCTCAAAACTGATTGTGGTTATGACAGTGTAACTAATAAATATTTTGACCTCAAGTAGTGGTACCAATTGTATTTGTCATTAAGATATCATTGATAGTACTTGCTGTCATGACAACATTATGACAGTGTAACTAATAAATATTTTAACCTCAAGTAAAGTGGTACCAATTGTATTTGTCATTAAGATATCATGGGTAAGACTTGCTGTCATGACAACATTATGGCAGTGTAACGAAAACATTCTTTGACCTCAAGTAAAGTGGTAACATTTGTATTTGTCATTAAGATATCATAGATAAGACTTGCTGTCATGACAACATTATGACAGTGTAACTAATAAATATTTGTCTGCCATTATTCACTCAGTAAGATAAAACCTTTTGGTTTTATCACTTTTGGGTCCTGGTCTATCTGATGGGAGCTTCCCATCGATACAAATTAGTGGAGGAGAAAGCAGCTAAATACTTTGTTTGAGGTTAAATGCTGGCATTATTATTAGTCACTTAAATAATATTATTAAGTTGTTGCTTTCTCCTCAACATGTAGTTTGCAAATATAGAGAATCACTGTTTCACAAGTACCAACAGCACATCTGAAAAGTCTTTCTAACTAGAAACCTAAATGTCAAAATATATAGTGAAGAAACTCCGTTAAGCCACCCCTCTTAATTTATCTTTTAGCATGGCTCCTGTTCTTAACATTAGCCTGAACAACAGTTTATCTCAGGAGACAGAAGGAGACACGGTTCAGACAGTTTATGGCCTTCTTCACTTTATTTGCTAAAAGTTAAAACAAAATGAGAAGCTGGAGTTCTTTAAGAAAAGAAACTACTAGGCTCAAAGTTCACGGTTGCCAGCTGTTTCACTTGGAGCCTTTTCAATCTACACATGAACAAATGTAATAATCTTGTAGAATATTAAAACAATAATTAATTGTAATAAAATTTGCTATTACAAAAGTCAAGGCATTTCCATCAGAAGTGAATACAACAAGATAAGAGCATCTATCACAATGCTGATCTCTGTCAGTGCCCGCAAGTACCTTGAACTTTGTTTTGCCGTCATTGATAATGTGCCATAAATGCTACAATAGTCTTTTCAATTACATTATGACAGCACTGTTCAAATTACGGGGGGTATTGTGGGGGGTCCAACCCCCTTTGATGAGAATTTATTTTTTATAAAATATAATGTTAGCCTTCCAAAAATGTATGCAGTATTACCATCACATACCAACAATTCAGGAAATAATCAGATTTTCAAACCCTCACTCCCCATTGGGCTGTACCATTTCTCTGGTACGTTCAGACTGTGTTCTTTGTGTTGCCAACTTAGCGACTTTGTCGTTAGATTTAGCGACTTTTCAAACCCCCATAGCGAATCTTGTGGCCGCCAAAACAGTCTCCTCTCTCTTCTGTTCTGTGACTGAGGAGTAGAGGAGCAGCACTGCGCAGTAGTGATGGTCAAATGAAGCTTGGCGAACCAGTGTCTTTACTTTCTGAGCTCACTAGATGGCGATCTCTGTTCAAAAAAAAGGTGAAATGAATGGCAATTCAATGGCTTTTCAAACCCTTTTTTGAACCGAGAGCGCCATCTAGTGAGCTCAGAAAGTAAAGACACTGGTTCGCGAAGCTTCATTTGACCATCACCACTGCGCCGGCAGGTAGAAGGGGGGGGACAGGGTGCGGGGGTCGGTGTAGGTACTAGAGACAGCGGGACGCGACCCTGGATGTTTTAAGAGAAGGAGAAAGACGCTCCTGACCTGTCCTGGCACTGTGCAAGCCAGCCTTCTTTGAGAATTCTTTATCGATCTTTCGCCCTCCCTTAAATTTGATTTTTTTTTTTACTTCAAATACAGGCTACCTAAGTAATAATTATAATTTAATATAAATTCCCGTAGTGAGTTTGTGATTCTTTGGCTAAAGATTTATATTTCTTACTATCTACCTTGCTGACACAACCACTAAGCTGTATGCAAATGATTGCGTAATGACATCATAAATATGCAAATGAGCATAGAAATAGCGGTACATTGTGTGAAAGTTCTGCTCGGCTTACTTGCCAAGCTAGATTCTTCTCACGTCTCCTTTTTGGGGGGCCCCGACCCCCAGGTTGAGAACCACAGCTGTGACACTGTTAAATGTAGAGACAGTGTGTGAAGCTCACATATTTACAGCCTAGTACAGACTTTCTGTTGCTCTCAAAACGGATTCAACTTCCTCCTGGAAAGAAAAAGATTTACAATTCCCATGGTTAGTCAGACTTTTTATATTTTTTGGGCTTTTCCGCCTTTAATAGAAAGGAAATCTGAGATATGAAAGGGGAGAGAGAGGGGGAAGACATGCAGGAAATCATCTCAGGTCAGATTCAAACCCTGGACTTCTGCGTCAAGGCATAAACCTCTCAGTATACGTGCGCCTGGTCTACCCACTGACCCATCCCGGCCACACAATTGCAGACAATTTTAATATTCGATTAATCAGTTTGAGTCCTTTTTTTATGAAAGAAAAAGTAAAAATTCTCTGATTCCTGCTTATAAATGTGAATATGTTCTAGTTTCTTCTCTCCTCTGTGACAGTAAACTGAATATCTTTGAGTTTTGGAGAAAACAAGACACTTGAAGACGTCATCTTGGACTTTGGGAAACAAAGTTTTTTTTTTTTTACCGTTTCCTTACATTTTATAGACCAATCAGCTAATTGATTAATCGAAACAATAATCGACAGATTAATCAACAATGAAAATAATCGTCAGTTGCAGCCCAAATCCTACTTCACTGTTTCTAAGCACAGACAAGACAGTCTAGTCGTTATGGTGCATACTTGCCTGAACATGTAGAAACGTGGCCATAATGTTGGGTCATTTTTATTTATGTATTGACAGAATTGTGCATAGAATATATATTTTTTAACCTAAGGTTTTCCTTTGATCATGTAAAGTTATATATATATATTTTTTTATATTGTGATACTTGAATCAATAAACTAACTAACTAACTATCTGCGGCCAGTAGAGGGCAGCCTCTTCATACTGGAATGACAACACACATAAAGGAACTTCTCGCTTACGGAACTGGGCAGAGCTGTAATAGACCGGGCAGTAAAAGTCACACATAGAGTTTGAACAAGTAGGCCTACATTTGTTGCTCACATGTCATTAAAATGCAAATATATTTGATGGCTTTTCTTCTTCCCTTTTTTATTTTAAATCTCTGGCAGCCCGTGAAGCCCTTCCTACCTGGGACAAACAGTTCCAGTCTCTGTGTTTTGCCCACAACAGAAACAAGTTTCTCAATATTTCAGATCTGTATCTGGCCTAGATGTATTCACAGGGGGGATTACAATGTAACGTTTAGGTGTGGCTTTATATTATTTACTTGTTATGTTAAAAATTTGGATGTGATTTAATTCAGATAGTTGACATGTAATAGGGTCAAAAAGAAGTGAAACATGCAGGGGGAACAACTGGTCTGTTTAAGCTTATTTTGCGTTCCAACACATTGTTCTGTTTTTAACTAAACATAATGACACAGCAATGTCTGTCAAGTTGATATATGGCGTCATGTAAAACTTTCTCGGTCCACACATTGAACAGAGCTCGTTTTTCTCAGACAGAATGCCCCCTCTCTCTCATTAACAGGTCATGTTGTGTGTACAGGTCTTCCCAGCAAGGTGTTCCCCTCTGTCATGTAGAGGGTTTCCAGAGATTTTGGAGACACTTCAAGCTTCCCATCCATACAAATGAGTGGAGGAGAAAGCAGCTAAATACTTTGTTTTATGTTAAATGCTGGCATTATTATTAGTCATAATAAATATTATTATTACGTCCTTGCTTTCTCCTCAACATGTAGTTTCAATAAGGTCAAGGGACTTCCATCAGAAGTGAATACAACACCAAGATCAGAGTATCTATCACAATGTTGATCTCTGTCAGTGGCCACAAGTACCTTGAACTTTGTTTTTACTTTCAGACAATGTGCCATAAATGCTACAATAGTCTTTGCAATTACTTTTTGTTTCGGTTTCCAAAATGACAGTGTCAGCCATTAGCATTAAAACTTTAAGAACAAAAAAAGAAAAAAGAGCTATTCGGTCAGCCACTAGAGGAGAGTGCAATATTCCCAATCGCAAAACTTTATTTGGGAAATCATCATTTTCTTTTGTGGCCATAGTAAGTGGAATACTCTCCCCACACATATTATTACATGTACAAATCCTCAAACCTTTTCGAGTTTGACAAAAGCATGGTTACTGTGACAACAAAATTGCACACATTTACGAGGTGTGTGTGTGCCTCAGCCTCAGCGGGCCAATGGAAGCTGTGTGTGTGTGTGTGTGTGTGTGTGTGTGTGTGTGTGTGTGTGTGTGTGTGTGTTGTGTTTGTTTGTGTTGGGAGATATAAGGATTTTGAGTGCATAGCTTTGTTGGTGTGGGGTGGGGGGGGTGGTTTTAGGAAGGGGGAACAATTGAGCACATGATAGTTTTTAATTGTAAATTAGGTATGACTGTGGTTGTAAAATTATATATTTTAATGTGTTGTATTTCACTTGCATGGCATTTTTATTGTGTTAATGACCTGTTAAGGGACTACGGGCGGAAAATAGCACTTGTGCTACAACCTGGCATAATGCATCTCTCCTTGTTCTTATACAAGGTTAATGTTAACTTGTGCATTGTCCCTGTTTTAAATAAAATGAATCTGAATCTGAAGCGTTTAAGAAAACCATCTTCTCCACATTCTTGTTTAAGCATTTTGCAATTTCCCATTTCCCATCATGGGCAATATTGTGTTTGCATTCGTGTTGTGTGGAATTTCGATTCTATCAAAAGTGAAAACACGCAGTCTGTCAACTCACTCTCAAAGTGTACAATGCTGTCTATCTGGTCGATGAAGCCATTCATGCTTCCTTCAGTGATCATCTGGGAAGCGATTTTCTCAGCCTAAAAGACAAACAAAGGAGGCAAAACATCTCCACATCAGATTACACAGCTACGCAAATATGTGTGAGGTAAAAAAGGATATTTAATACAAGCAGAACATGTATTTATTTTTATTCTAACAAATTTCCCCACAGAGCTTTGAGCCTTCTTTTTAAACAGTGGCTTTTGAAATGCATACATTCTCTAGAAATTTAGCGAGATTTGTGTAGTAAGTAGTAAGTAAGTAAGTAAATATTTCATTATATATGTTTTTCGGTTAAAAATGTTATGCAATGATGTCTGAATGCATCACAAATACATAGATTATGATAATGTTCACGCAACTGAAACTAATTCCTCGAGCAAAAGCCAGATTGAGTACAGACTTCAATACAATTATTAAATCTTTAAACTGAGAAAATGTATATTAAATACATTTTCCATTTACACACAGTGAAGTTATTTCATAGAGATTGTTTGCAGAAAAGGCTAAAAACAAAAAACACACAAAATGTGAATCATAGCGATGTGTCACCTTTGCGGGGGGGATTTCCAACAGTGCTCCTAGTTCTTCAAAAGTGATGTTGTTGTAGAGTTTGCTAGCAGACAGGAGGTTGTGTTCAATCACAGCTCTGTCAAGGATGCTGGAACCTGCAAGAGAGAGAACACACAACTTAAATGACATTCCAGTTTATTATTTTTGGACGGATTTAAGTCACTAAAATACGTGCCTCAATACTTCATAGCATATAACATACCACATCCTCAGCATTCAAGGTAGGCCTGGGCAATATATCGATATTATATCGATATCGTGATATGAGACTAGATATCGTCTTAGATTTTGGACATCGTTTTATCATAATATGGCACAAGTGTTGTATTATCCTGGTTTTAAAGGCTGCATTACAGTAAAGTGATGTAATGCTCTGAACTTACCAGACTGTTGTAGCTGTTCTATTATTTGCTTTTACCCACTTAATCATTATATCCACATTACTGATGATTATTTATCACAAATCTCATTGTGTAAATATTTTGTGAAAGCACCACTAGTCAACACTACAATATCGTTGCGGTATCGATATGGAGGTATTTGTTCAAAAATATCGTGATATTTGATTTTCTCCGTATCGCCCAGCCCTAATTCAAGGCATAAAACATGACTGCAATCTGTGCACCATTACAGCTGCAATAAAACCAGAAACATGGGCCTTCATTCACTGATAGCATATGCCTCTACAACAGTGTTGGGCAAGTTACTTTCAAAATGTAATACATTATAGATTACTAGTTACTGTCATTTGAGAGTAATTAGTTACATTACAATATTACTGTCTCTGAATTGTAATGCGTTACACTACTTTTGAGTTACTTTTGAGTTACTTTCACCAAAATAATAGCGGAAGTTTGACTTGAATTTCACCACCTGATCAATAAAGTCTCCTCTTTATCCACTTTGATACATCATAGATTATTCATAACATTTTGTATAATTAATATGGATATGCAAAGTAACTAAAGCTATAAAAAAAAAAGTAAAACGTACAATATACAAGTAGGAGAAAATGAAAATACTCAATTAAAAGTATCTTATGGTTGTACGGCATTGTTGTAAAATGTTTATTTAAAGCACTTGAATAAGAAATTAATGTTGTTTAGTTTAAAACAGTCTAAAGGAAATGGTCAATTATAGTGTGATTAAAACTAACTATTTACATTATTTACAGTACTTGATTTACAGCTGATTTGTGAAAAGGTCCACACCCTTATTTTTTTTAACAGTAATATAGTTTTACTGCGAACCGTCACAGGAAGTGCTTTTATTTTGAAGTAGCCTACACGGAAGTTGTCTGTTGTGTACTCTTGCTAGCTTACTGAGATGCAACATGTCCGTCAAACTAAGTTGCTCACTTTCTTGTTTGTAAAACTGCAACTGTAATAATTATTACCGTTCATAACAGCAATATATTGAACAGTAAATGGTCACAGTAAAAGACAAGCGTTTTTGGTCGTCATTCGAAGCAGTGCCACTACAGGCAGAGTTACTCTCCACGGCTGATAAACTGCAAAGATTTACGTGTAACAACCTAAACATTAATTCCCGACATGTTTAAATCTGTCAGCGGCTCGGACACACAGCTGTCCGAGCTGACGTACCGTCACCTGTTGGGACACAGATGTTATGAAATAATACGCACCGCTTTTTTTTTTTCTTCCTGTGAACAAATGCTTTGCGGTGTTGGGAAATTCTTAAAAAATGTTGCATTAAAATGCGTTGTAACTCGCGTTACTGAGATTGTAAGGCAAGGCAAGGCAAGGCAGCTTTATTTGTATAGCACATTTCAGCAACAAGGCAATTCAAAGTGCTTTACATGAAACATTAAAAACAGTTAGAAAACAATTAAAAACAATTTCAAAGCATTAAAACAATTAACAACAATTTAAGAAGAATAAAATGTACAGTGCAGTATAATAATTTTAAAGAAAGAGCAGTTAAAAATAGGTTATTTAGGCCTAAAGAAAGGCAACATTAAAAGGGTTAGGGGTTAGGGTTAGGGTTAGGGTTAGGGTTAGGGTGTGGAGTGTGGTGTGGAGCATAAAAACTGTAACGGGTAATAATATTACCGAAATTTAATTAGTAATGCCTTATATTACTGCGTTACAGCAAAAAGGAATACATTACTGTAATTGCGTTACTTTTGTAACGCGTTACTCCCAACACTGCGCTACAATAGCCTAACCATCATAAAAAAGTGTGTAGTGAAGTACTGTAGTTTTTTCTAGACACGATAGCCTGGTCCAGGGTACAAGCGGCCGAAATGGGTTTCCTCAGGAGGGTGGCTGGCGTCTCCCTTAGAGATAGGGTGAGAAGCTCAGTCATCCGTGAGGAGCTCGGAGTAGAGCCGCTGCTCCTTTGCGTCGAAAGGAGCCAGTTGAGGTGGTTCGGGCATCTGGTAAGGATGCCCCCTGGGCGCCTCCCTAGGGAGGTGTTCCAGGCACGTCCAGCTGGGAGGAGGCCTCGGGGAAGACCCAGGACTAGGTGGAGGGATTATATCTCCAACCTGGCCTGGCAACGCCTCGGGATCCCCCAGTCGGAGCTGGTTAATGTTGCTCGGGAAAGGGAAGTTTGGGGTCCCCTGCTGGAGCTGCTCCCCCCGCGACCCGACACCGGATAAGCGGACGAAGATGGATGGATGGATGGATGGATGGACGATAGCCTGGGCTCATGCAGCCTACCGAGCAGCCAGGCACGGCGTTATGGGTGGGTGGGCCTGACGAGCCTAGGACCACCCACTTTTCAACAGGCCCACCCAAAACTTTTCTTCAAAAAACATTAATTAATTAATATATTATAATTTGGTGAAGAATTAATAAAATTCGGCAAATAATCTCATAATTTGTGCCAAAATTGTCTTTAAAAAACTGGTCATGTCTATTTGTTTCTGGGCAAGTTCAGCAGACAGTGAGGTTCGGATCGGATGTAGCTTGTCGGTATGCTAGGCTAGCTCCAAGTGATCTGGAAGTGTGAAAATCATTTCCAGTAAAGGACAATGTTGCAACAGTCGTTGTTTAGGTACCTTAAATGTGCACGAGCTGTCTCAGAGTCATCGCTGCAACCAGGAGATGAAGGAGAGCTGAGATCCACAACACACAGCACGTGATGGCTTATGATGGACTGATATGACGCATGCCTTTGGTGTGGTAAACCTGGGTTCGAATCATGGATGTATTAAGAGAATCCCACTGCAAGTAAGAATCTCAATTGCTAATAGGCTAGCAAATGGAAGTTGTTGGGGCGGTTGTTGTGGCTAGAGCGGTCGCCTGCCAATCAGAAGGTTGGTGGTTCGATCCCTGGCCCTGCAGCCCCATGTCGAAGTGTCCTTGGGCAAGTGAATGTTTATCTCGGCCACAGTGTGTGAATGGTACTATGTAAAAGCTGTAGAAAGCGCAATGTAAATACAGTCCATTTACATCTTTGTCTCTGCCACCCCAGCGACCTCGCGAGTCAGAGACTGTGGATCTGTCGTGGATGAGCCCGCAACTCCGGTCACTTCTTCTGCTTTAGGGAGTTTAATTGTGTAGGACCGCCAGAGGTTAACAGTAAGGTAGGCTATGTGAAGGCTACTCTGCCTGTATTGTATTATGTCGTTATATGAGATATATGGATTAAAATAATCGATTCATAACTCGATATAGAGCTGCAGGCGCAGTTCTATTTCTATAACAGCTTGTTACTGTTGTTAAGTTGTTGTTCCCTCATGGTTTTCTCTTGTTATGGCCAATGATGCTTAAGGGCTTGTTAATGCGATTTATTTATTTGTTTTAAACATGTTGTAACATGAATCATCACACTAAAGTAAGGAAATAACTTGAGTGTTGTTTTACATGACAGATGACGTTGTCAGTGAACACGTTCTGTGGCCGAGTATTGATTGAAACTGTCGGGCAGTGTTGTTGATCTGTATATTGTTGAAAACTTAAAACAGTTGAAAAGAATTGTGAAATATTCGGCCTCATGTTATACGAGCAGAACTAAACTATGTTTTGGGGAAATATTAGATTCCTGACCACTTTTACAGTCGATAGGCCTTAGGTTAGGAGAGATGCGCTATAGCGCAGCCAGGTATGGTGCGTAATGGAGATTCTTTTGGTCAGAACCAAGGAGAGCGATCGCGGATAGGTCCGTCCTTTGAACCGACAATTTTTACAATGCAACAACATATTTAAAGACCATCAAGCTATTACAATGTTTATTATGTAAGCACATATAATATATATAATATAACAGTATATTAGTCAGTCATTTGTATTAGGTTAAACAGTGATTTGATAACGTTTTTAATTTAAGGCCCACCCACAATTGGTCTGGCCCATCCAAAACTGGAATCCTGGCGCCTTGCCTGTATCAGCTATCACCAGTTGAAGAAGAAATAGTATGAAGAACATTTCGCCCCGGTGCCTACCCAACAACTTAGCAGCTCAGGCTGTGTAAAGCCAGTTATCTCCACTCACCATCCGCTGTGGTGGCTTTCTGGTGAGGCATCAGCATGGCAGCGAACTCCTGCAGCTGGTTTCCTCTGATAATACGGTCCAGGTACATCTTCTCCAGAATACCATTCATGATATGTAGTAAAATACTGAAGTTGTGGGAAGTTGAAATGGCTCAAACTCTATATTTGGCAGCCCACTCACTCTGACATCTCTCCATTTGTGCATGAATAGGTCCTGAGCATGTGTGTGTGTATTTCAGGCCTGTGTGTAGTGATTTCTAACACACAGAGTGTAAATTGTAATTTCCCCACTGGGGATCAATAAACAGTATAAATAAAATATTTCATCCGTCCCCCCCATGCTGTTTCAATCGTCCCGGCCAGGAGGGATGAATGAAACATTACGCACGTCCCACTTTTACTGTAAAATATTGGCGGGGTGTGGCAGGGTGTAGGTGTAGGTGTGTTTGATGACCTTGTTGTCAGGAATATGTACGTGCAATAATACAGAGATAGAGTCTGAAACCATACTAGTCACCTGCTTTGATCGGTTATATATCGACTCGCGCTGCCACCGGTTTCAGTCTGTCGTCCAGGAGCCTCTCTGGTCAGTTTCACCGTCCTTTAACCATCTGGTAAGATTTACCTCCTAACTACTGCTTCCCTGGGAAACATGCAAGATAACTTATGTCCGTGTTGTTTGATGTCCAAAAGAGGTGTAATTTACAGTTCTCTTTGCTGGGGAAGATACAGAAGTAATGATCACAAACTATATAGGCCCTAGCTCTTTAGAGTTTAGCCCTTGTGTTGTCTTCCCGTCGACTATGCCACTTTTAGTTTTTCTGGGTCAAAATTGAAAACTTTTTCTTCTACGTTTTGGCCGTTTATTTGCAATTTTTGAAGTTTTTTGTCGATTTTTTCAACATTGTTTTTTTCTTAAATCCTATAAAATTGAATTAAACACCCCCATTTTGTTAAAGTAGCGAACTGAGCGCTGTATGGAACCATCCAGGTTGTTTGAAAGAAACATTATATAGAAACTTTGTAAAATGGGTGAAATTTGACCCGAGGACAACAGGAAGGTTAAGAAAAGTGATAAGAAGATCAGTGACAAGCTCTTTTTTTTTTTTTATCCAACAGAGTATTGTTCTGATCATGGCTGTGACCAACCAACCAGGCAGCTACACACCCTCGGAGTTCCAGACAGGCCTGTGTAATTTCTGCGATGACTGTGGAACTTGTGAGTAGCACTCATTTTAAAATATGATTAAATGATTAAAATATGCACACAGTTAAAAGATGTACTGTAAATGTTGTATTTTTCTCAATACAGGCTGCTATGGTCTGTGCTGCTACCCGTGCCTCGGCTGCACAATCGCCAGCGACATGAACGAGTGCTGCCTGTGTGGTCTGACCATGGCGATCCGCAGCGTCTACAGGACCAAATACAACATCAGAGTAAGTTTAAGCAAATATAAAACGCTGGCTGGCTGTAGGACTCCATTTGGAAAATGTAGGAAAACAGCAACGTTATTGTCAGGTAACATGGAGTATGATAGTCCTACCTTTAGTTGTGGTTGAAACACTTGTACAGGTATGCTGCGGAACAAGAGGAGAGGTTTTAAGATGCTTGATCCCACGTCACATGCAGTGGTAGAAGTACTCGGATCGTTTAGCTAAGTAAACGGACTAATATGACAATGGTAACACTTTACAATAAGTCAAAGTTGAGTCGAGTCATTTTGAGACGCTTTTATTTCAATAGTTTGTAGAGGCCTGAAGAGGTATAGTAATATAGTATCAAAATATAGGAAATGAAATAACAATGTCCAAAAAAATACTTTAGTTCTGTGTTTTTGGCCATGATAGACGAGGCTTCACAGAAAGGATGGATTTGAATGTAAGCATGTTTGCATGATGACGTTATCATTGATCTTAAAGGTGCTCTAGAGCGTTTTTTAGGCTACAACATTTTTTGTCACATACAGCAAACCTCTCCTCACTATCCGCTAGCTGCCTGTCCCCTAAACACAATGTTAAAAAAAACGTGGTCTCTGTAGACAGCCCAGGCTCCACAAACAGCAACTAAAACAAACTGCGCCAACCTGCACCACCAAACATAACAAACAGTGTTCCAGCCAATAACCGACAAGAAGGATTTGGGGGTGGGGGGTTGGGGCCGTTAGTGCGCGGAAGCACGGAAGAGAGGGGGAGGGGACGGGATGAGGAGGAGGGAGGGGCGAGCTAGACTCGTTTTGTTTGAAAATACTTTGAACGTCAACAAGAAGTGCCGTCACCCAACATCACTTAGAGCACCTTTAAAGCACCTTTGTGTGAAAGTTCTGCTCGGCTTACTTGCCAAGCTAGATTCTTCTCACGTCTCCTTTTGGGGGGCCCCGACCCCCAGGTTGAGAACCACAGCTGTGACACTGTTAAATGTAGAGACAGTGTGTGAAGCTCACATATTTACAGCCTAGTACAGACTTTCTGTTGCTCTCAAAACGGATTCAACTTCCTCCTGGAAAGAAAAAAAAAGATTTACAATTCCCATGGTTAGTCATCTTTGTACACACTTGCATCTAAAACAGGACAAAACCCGCCCCATCCCCATCCAATAGAAATAAATCTACTACTACTAATCTACTAATACTCATATTTGTGTTTCCAGGGGTCACTGTTTACGGACTTTATGGTGCACATGTGCTGTCCGGTGTGTGCCACCTGCCAACTGAAGAGAGATATCGACCGCAGGAAGGAGCAAGGCATTTTCTGAACAGGTAAGCATCTTCTAACGACTCCAAGACATCAACAACTTATTTTGACATTCCTCACACATAACACGTCATAATATCTTTATGTTTGTGGAGCGGTTGAAATGAAGTGGCATACAGCGTCATTTGACTTTTAACGGTGTTGTAAATTGATTATCCTTTGGCTTTTTTTCTTTTTTTTGTATCAGCTACAATCCTCTGAAGGAAATGACATTCATCTCTTCCAGTCAGTTAAACATTAGTCAGCTGCCTGGGACACAACCTGGGAGTGGAAAACATCAACATGATTTATTGTTACAGTTATAAAATAATGTTTTAAAAGTTGTATCTGTGCTGTCGTCTGCAGTTGACAGGATGTGGATTCCGTGTGTTTACTGTAAAGTTGTTCTTTAAATAAATAAAAATTTAATTAGTAGAGTTAGTCGCTTGTTTTTTTTCCTGCTTGGATATTTCCCAACAGTCTGGCATTGTCTACTGTGGTTTTGAGGGTGTTAGTTTCCTGTTTTGAGCAGTGAGATCATCTTTTCATTAGCCAAAATTTGTTTATTTGAATTGAAAAACTGAAAAACCTCGATCAGCTGTATTTTGTTTAATGCTAATAAGCAAATGTTCACATGTACATGTATGCCAAACACTCACTTTTCCTGATACATCAGTTCTTTATGGTGGTCTTGTGAAGTCCTAGAAGGGAGTATTTCCTCACCACTGTCGCACTAAATGCTTGCTCTTGGGGGAATTATTGGAATTGTTGGGTCTCTGTAAATTATAGACTTTACACCTACATGGAAACAAGCCATAAATAAGTTATTAAGTAGCACACCTGTGCTTTTGTAATCACAAGTCTGAAGTAAGAATTATGGCATGGAGGCGTACGCTACCAGGTATCAGGTAGTGGCTACACAAACAATACAGCATGATAACGTCATTGTTGGTTTTGGTGTCTTCAGGGAAGTTGTTAGTAAAGGTAGAACACAACTCTAGCCCCATTATTTACAGCTGTGATATAGGATATTAAATGTGTATTGGAAAACAAAATTGCACATGTAAGTTTGGATTTAAGAACAATGTTTTGGATCATAATAATGGATGATGAAAGGGTGCACCTACTGTAGGGGAAAATAGGATTGAAATGTTTGGTGAGGAATTTCCCACACAAAAGAGAACCTTGCTTGTGGCCGGTTAGCTCAGTTGGTTGAGTGGGAGGCCATGTGCAGAGGTTTATTCCTTGACGCAAAAGGTCTAGGGTTCGAATCCGAGCTGTGATGGTTTTCCTGCATGTCTTCCCCCTCTCTCTCCTCTTTCATATCTCAGCTTTCCTCTCTATTAAAGGCAGAAATGCCCCCCCAAAAAAAGATTAAAAATTAAATAAAAAAGACCTTGCTGAGAAATCTCCTGGAAACTCAGAAATTGGATTTCATGACTTTGTCGTAAATGCTGATTTAAATGTGTGGACCGAGAAAGTTTTACATGACGCCATAAATCAACTTGACAGACATTGCTGTAATGTAATAAAACAAGTGTTCTCTGAAAATTCAAACAAGTGATGGTGATACCAGAGGCTTCTCCTTGAACGCTTCCATTACTGGGACTGGGAAGTGGTGACCTTTTTGAGCAGGGAGACATCACTTCAGTACAGGCTGAGGAGAGAACAGTTTAGGGGATTTTATTTTTCTGGAGGGGTGCGGATGTTTACTGGGTCATCTGGGTTTCCATAGCCTGTGCTGCCCACTCTGGAGCAGCCGAACGGATCTTTTCTAGGAGGTTGTTGACTTGGAAACACAGAGACTGGATCTGTTTGTCCCAGGTAGGAAGGGCTTCACGGGCTGCCAGAGATAAAAAAAGAAAAGAAAAGGGAATTAAAAAGCCATCAAATATATTTCCATTTTAATGACATGTGAACAACAAGTGTACTTGTTCAAACTCTATGTGTGACTTTTACTGCCCGGAGCAGATTCGTGTGAGCATTTGAATGCTCTCAGGGAAGCGGCATTCAGCAGTAGCCCACTGCTCATTTTGGCATTGCGAGTTCACAGAGTTTTTGGGGGGGGGCATTTGTGTGAGAAAAAAAAGAAGTGCACGTTAGGATTTTACGCACTGGATCTACATGTTAACAGGTTCACATCTGCAGTCTGCCTGTTCGAAATAACTAATTCCACTTCTTGAAGCTTTTTTTATGTTTTCCTTTGATCATGTAAAGTTATATATATATTTTTTTATATTGTGATACTTGAATCAATAAACTAACTAACCAAATATCTGCGGCCAGTAGAGGGCAGCCTCTTCATACTGGAATGACAACAAACATAAAGGAACTTCTCGCTTACGGAACTGGGCAGAGCTGTAATAGACCGGGGAGAGCGAACAGATAGTTACCATGCTCATCTTCATTGTCAGCTCCGGTCCAACTGTCCCTCTGTCCCTCTCCTCTCTTCATCTCCTTTTGGGTTCTGCCATCCTCTACAACTGCAGTGAGAGTCTCCCCTTTCAAACCGTATCTAAGAACAGACAGTTGAACACACGCAAATGCGCACACACACACACACACACAAAAGGAGCTATTCTGCACACACACACACAAAAAAGGAGCTATTCTGCTTTTCAAAGTCTTGGATTTCCTCCAGGAGAAGGGTCTATTTTCAGCCTATCTGTCGTCTTTATAATCTCTAGACTTTGTGATCTTGGTGGTGGCTCAGAGTGGCTTAAAAAGTGAGTCCCCTTTCTCAGGGGAGGGGGTGACGTCAGTGCAGATGTGCCTCTCTTCCATCAGCTGTGCGCATGTCTATCAGTGCTGCCCTGAAATAACACTAACTCACATAAAAACCTCAACCCTACATTTACATACAAAGGTAAACATATTGTACTTTTTAACTCCACTACATTTAGGCCTACATTACAATTTTAAATAAAAAAAAAATAAAAACATGAGTTTAACACATTGTTTAAGATTAAATGAATGGATCCCAACCTTTAGACGGTGATATCATGCAGAAGGTGATCACGCAGCAACCGCAGATATCAACAAGGAATATCTGAAAAAAAATAGAACATAATCTGACATTTGTTTGGCACCAACTTTGAATTTAACTAATGAAAACTGCCTTTAAGTCTTTAACCCTGTCGAAAGCTGAAATAAATAAATGACATATAGTCCCTGCTCTTTAGAATATATTTATGTATTGCCAACAAGTATTCAGGTTTGAAAGTTTGATGGATTGTGAAAGTGTTTCGAGGGTCTGCTGTGGAGTGCAGGCTAATGGCAGCCCCGTGTATTTTGGTGTAATTTAGCCCCACGTCTATCTTTAGTCTGTAGGAAATTGAAAATCATGCCTATTCCCTGAGTTTCAGTTACAGCTGCTCATTATGTAGGAGCCTGTATCATTACAGTCAGGTTGTCATTACATGCTCTCCTACACAGCCTGAGTAGGTGTCAGATCATTTGTGGGAAGCAGCGCCACCGTGTGCCTGAAAGGAGCATAGCAGGGATTTAAAATAAACTTAGCACAAAAAGGAAATGTGTGTTTGGTAGATTATTTCTCTGTGGTAACAATGCTTTTTGGCAATAACTCTTATACTGTTGGAAAGCCTGTTTAGTTCCCTTTCAAATGGCGCCCCATTTGTAAGGAACATGCATTTGTGGGATGAGCAGCAGCGCTGAGTATGTGGGTTGCGCCCATGAAAAATTTGCCAAATCTTCTCTGCCAATATTATTGACTCGTTGGATTGGATGATTGAAGATGGAAGAAACAAGACCTATTGGCAATTTAACAATTTATTCATTTCACACAGGAGCCTCAGTAGTGTGTGGAAGAACCAGACACAGCCACGACAGCCTGGCACCTCCTCCTCATGCTGGTCACCAGCCTGGTCACACACTGCTGTGGGATGGCATCCCATTCTTCAACCAGCGTTTGTCGCAAGTCAGCCAACGTGGTTGTGTTGGTCACTCTGGCACGAACAGCACGCCCAAGCTGATCCCACAAGTGTTCAATGGGGTTGAGGCCAGGACTGCTGGCAGGCCATCCCATCCTCTACACTCCCACATACTGGATTCTGGAGGTAGTCTCTGGCCCTGTGGGGGCGAGCATTGTCATCTTGGAGGACAGAGTTTGGTCCCAGACTGTGGAGATATGGGATTGCCACTGGTTGATTGGAAGCACCTGGGGGTACCAGAAGCTCAAAACAAGTGTCAATAGCAACAGCAAAATAAGCTGTTGAAGATTTGGGAAATTTTTCATGGGCGCAACCCACATACTCAGCGCTGCTGCTCATCCCACAAATGCATGTTCCTTAAAAATGGGGCGCCATTTGAAAGGGAACTAAACAGGCTTTCCAACGGTATAAGAGTTATTGCCAAAAAGCATTGTTACCACAGAGAAATAATCTACCAAACACACATTTCCTTACTTTTTGTGCAAAGTTTACATTAAGATCGAAACATGTTTTTAAATTATCTTTTACAAGGAAAACATGCTCATATCATTGAACTTTTACATGTGTACTCAAAGGTGAATTCCTTTCAGACTGCTTACAATCTTCTTTGGAAAAAAGACAAGGTGTGTCGGGCCTTACAACCCTGATGTTTATAACTTAAGAGATAATCAAAGCACGTGACTTACTACCTTTAGCTCAGTGGTGGAAGAAGTACTCAGATCCTTTACTTAGGTTAAAGTAGCAACACCACTCTGGAAAAATACTCTGGCTAAATTGCAGGACTTTTACCAACAAAGTATTGAAGTAAAAGTACCCATTCTGCAGAATTTTATTGTTTATAGTTGGCCGAGGTGGAGCTGATTTTAGCTATTTTATATACAATGGGGTGGTTTAATCATTATATCGTATATAGTCATCGAGAAAGTTACCAGTAACTACAGTTGTCAGATAACTGTAAAAAGTACATTATTTACCTGTGAAATGTAGAGGAGTAAAAGTAGAAAGTAGCATCATATTTGAATACTCAAGTACCTCAGAATTGTACTAAAGTACTTGAGTAAATGTACTTTCCACCACTGTCTTTGTTGGTTGTTGGAATGAACTGAATTCCCTTTAATGTGCAAAAAGAATAACATAAAAAGTTTTTTTTTAAGGTAGCCAAACGATAAAAGAAATAAAACTCTTTGAGGATCTGAATTTGTCAATTATTATTGTTGATCTGGCCGCTGCAAGCACAGGTGGGCAATTCATAAATAATAAAATCCTTATTACTACAACTATCATTTGAAGTCACTATTCCATTATCTTTAAAGTGCCTACTATTGTCACTGTTGATCAAATCCCAAACCGGCAGCGTCAGACACCGCCTACCAAGATCCTGGGTCTGTCCCAGGTTTCTTCCTAAAAGGAAGTTTTTCCTCGCCACTGTCCCACTGCTTGCTCATGGGGGAAATATTAGAATTGTTGGGGCTCTGTAAATTATAGAGTGTGGTCTAGACCTACTCCATCTGTAAAGTGTCTTGAGATAACTCTTGTTATGATTTGATAAATAAAATTGAATTGAATTATTGGGTTATTCATTTGATTATGAAGTTTTAAAAGACAAAAGACAATACAATTTCAGTTGTAACTGATATAAATATAATTGGAAGTTGTACTTTCTATAACCAAAACCACTTTTATTTCTAATTTAAATCATCCATTTGCATCTAAAATTATACAAGAAAACGTGTTTCCTGATGTGTAAAGAGAGAAGAATGTAATGCAGTTGAGGTTTATTGCAGTACTGGGTGTAGTGGCGTGGTATAGGTGTGTGCATGACCTTGTTGTCAGGAATAGCTCTGTGCAATAAAACAAGAGGTAAAGTCTGAAACCATATTAGTCACTTGCTTTGGTTATAAATACTAACGCTGCTACCGGTTTCAGTCTGTTGTCCAGGAGCCTCTCTAGTCAGTTTCACCGTCCTTCAACCATCTGGTAAGATTTACCTCCTAACTACTGCTTCCCTGGGAGGGTTCAGGTTCAGGTTCAGGTTACTTTACTGGTAAAAGTAACCTGAACCTGAACCTGAACCTTCCCAGTGCAATGGGAAACATCCAAGATAACTTATGTCCGTGTTGTTTGATGTTCAAAAGAGGTATAATTTACAGTTCTCTTTGCTGGGGAAGATACAGAAGTAATGATCACAAACTAGGCCCTAGCTCTTTAGAGTTTAAGAAAAGTGATAAGAAGATCAGTGACAAACTCTTTTAAAAAAAAGAATTTTTATCCAACAGAGTATTGTTCTGATCATGGCTGTGACCAACCAACCACGCAGCTACGCACCCTCAGAGTTCCAGACAGGCCTGTGTGATTTCTGCGATGACTGTGGAACTTGTGAGTAGCACTCCCTCCTTTTCTGGGAAATCTGATTGAAATATGCACACAGTTAAAACATAAAATGTACTGTAAATGTTGTATTTTTCTCAATACAGGCTGCTATGGTCTGTGGTGCTACGTGTGCCTCGGCTGCACAATCGCCAGCGACATGAATGAGTGCTGCATGTGTGGTCTGAGCAGTTCGATCCGCAGCGTCTACAGGACCAAATACAACATCAGAGTAAGTTTAAGTAGATATAAAACGCTGGCTGGCTGTAGGACTCCATTTGGAAAATGTAGGAAAACAGCAACGTTATTGTCAGGTAACATGGAGTATGATAGTCCTACCTTTAGTTGTGGTTAAAACACTTGTACAGGTATGCTGCGGAACAAGAGGAGAGGTTTTAAGATGCTTGATCCCACGTCACATGCAGTGGTAGAAGTACTCGGATCCTTTAGCTAAGTAAACGGACTAATATGACAATGGTAACACTTTACAATAAGTCAAAGTTGAGTATAAGTGCCAAAACATTTCACTTCAGAGTCATTTTGAGACGCTTTTATTTCAATAGTTTGTAGAGGCCTGAAGAGGTATAGTAATATAGTATTAAAATATAGGAAAAGTCAAATAAAAATGTCCCAAAAAATACTTTAGTTCTGTGTTTTTGGCCATGATAGACGAGGCTTCACAGAAATGATGGATTTGAATGTAAGCATGTTTGCATGATGACGTTATCATTTATCTTAAAGGTGCTCTAGAGCGTTTTTTAGGCTACAACATTTTTTGTCACATACAGCAAACCTCTCCTCACTATCCGCTAGCTGCCTGTCCCCTAAACACAATGTTAAAAAAAACGTGGTCTCTGTAGACAGCCCAGGCTCCACAAACAGCAACTAAAACAAACTGCGCCAACCTGCACCACCAAACATAACAAACAGTATTCCAGCCAATAACCGACAAGAAGGATTTGGGGGTGGGGGGTTGGGGGGTTTAGTGCGCGGAAGCACGGAAGAGAGGGGGAGGGGACGGGATGAGGAGGAGGGAGGGGCGAGCTAGACTCGTTTTGTTTGAAAATACTTTGAACGTCAACAAGAAGTGCCGTCACCCAACATCACTTAGAGCACCTTTAAAGCACCTTTGTGTGAAAGTTCTGCTCGGCTTACTTGCCAAGCTACATTCTTCTCACGTCTCCTTTTGGGGGGCCCCGACCCCCAGGTTGAGAACCACAGCTGTGACACTGTTAAATGTAGAGACAGTGTGTGAAGCTCACATATTTACAGCCTAGTACAGACTTTCTGTTGCTCTCAAAACGGATTCAACTTCCTCCTGGAAAGAAAAAAAAGATTTACAATTCCCATGGTTAGTCATCTTTGTACACACTTGCATCTAAAACAGGACAAAACCCACCCCATCCTCATCCAATAGAAATCCATACTAATACTTGTGTTTCCAGGGGTCACTGTGTAATGACTTTATGACGTACATGTGCTGTCCGGTGTGTGCCACCTGCCAACTGAAGAGAGATATCGACCGCAGGAAGGAGCAAGGCATTTTCTGAACAGGTAAGCGTCTTCTAACGACTCCAAGACATCAACAACTTATTTAGACATTCCTCACACATAACACGTCATACTAATATCTTTATTTTTGTGGAGCTTATGAAATGATCCAGACCATTCTCGATAAAGATGTTTACGAAGTGGCATACAGTGTCATGTAACGGTGTTGTAAATTGATTATCCTTTGGCTTTTTTTTTCTCATCAGCTACAATCCTCTGAAGGAAATGACATTCATCTCTTCCAGTCAGTTAAACATTAGTCAGCTGCACGGGAAACAACCTGGGAGTGGAAAACATCAACATGATTTATTGTTACGGTTGTAAAAAGAGGTTTTAAAAGTTGTATCTGTGCTGTCCTCTGCAGTTGACAGGATGTGGATTCAGTATGTTTACTGTAAAGTTGTTCTTTAAATAAATAAAAATTTTAATTAGTAGAGTTAGTCGCTTGTTTTTTTTCCTGCTTGGACATTTCCCAACAGTCTGGCATTGTCTACTGTGGTTTTGAGGGTGTTAGTTTCCTGTTTTGAGCGGTGAGATCATCTTTTTTTAATTAGCTATGATAGCCAAAATTTGAATGCATTTGAATTGCAGAACTGATGACCCTCAGCTGTATTTTGTTTAGTGCCAATAAGCAAATGTTCACATGTACACCAAACACTCACTTTTCCTGATACATCAGTTCTTTATGGTGGTCTTGTGAAGTCCTAAAAGGGAGTATTTCCTCACCACTGTTGCACTAAATGCTTGCTCTTGGAGGAATTATTGGAATTGTTGGTTCTCTGTAAATTATAGTGTGGTCTAGACCTGTAAAAGTGTCTTGAGATAACTCTTATGATTTGAGATTATAAATAAAATTGAATTGAGATACCATTGCTGGCACACCTACATGGAAACAAGCCATAAATAAGTTATTAAGTAGCACACCTGTGCTTTTGTAATCACAAGTCTGAAGTAAGAATTATGGCATGGAGGCGTACGCTACCAGGTATCAGGTAGTGGCTACACAAACAATACAGCATGATAACGTCATTGTTGGTTTTGGTGTCTTCAGGGAAGTTGTTAGTAAAGGTAGAACACAACTCTAGCCCCATTATTTACAGCTGTGATATAGGATATTAAATGTGTATTGGAAAACAAAATTGCACATGTAAGTTTGGATTTAAGAACAATGTTTTGGATCATAATAATGGATGATGAAAGGGTGCACCTACTGTAGGGGAAAATAGGATTGAAATGTTTGGTGAGGAATTTCCCACACAATTAAGAGTACAAAATGCACAATTATTTTCTCACAGGTCAACCAAACAAACGTATGGTAGTTAAAAGAGGACCTCGCTTTCCTGTCCAGTAAAGGCAGAAATTCCCCCAAAACAATATTAAAAAAAAATAAAAAAAAGGATGACCTTCCTGAGAAAGCTCCTGAAAACTTAGAAAGTGGATTTCATGACTTTCTCGTGTAAATGCTGATTTAAAATGTATAACATTCAAATTCATTATTTCTAAAGCACAAAAAAACTGAAATGACACGACCACGATGTTGAACAATTTCTCTCCGCTTTGAATTTAATTCTCGTTGCTGAATTTCCATGTGTGGACCGAGAAAGTTTTACATGACGCCATAAATCAACTTGACAGACATTGCTGTGTCATTATGTTTAGTTAAAAACAGAACAATGTGTTGGAACGCAAAATAAGCTTAAACAGACCAGTTGTTCCCCCTGCATGTTTCACTTCTTTTTGACCCTATTACATGTCAACTATCTGAATTAAATCACATCCAAATTTTTAACATAACAAGTAAATAATATAAAGCCACACCTAAACGTTACATTGTAATCCCCCCTGTGAATACATCTAGGCCAGATACAGATCTGAAATATTGAGAAACATCAAACTTGTTTCCGTTGTGGGCAAAAGTAATAAAACAAGTGTTCTCTGAAAATTCAAACAAGTGATGGTGATACCAGAGGCTTCTCCTTGGACGATTCCATTACTGGGACTGGGAAGTGGTGACCTTTTTGAGCAGGGAGACATCACTTCAGTACAGGCTGAGGAGAGAACAGTTTAGGGGATTTTATTTTTCTGGAGGGGTGCGGATGTTTACTGGGTCATCTGGGTTTCCATAGCCTGTGCTGCCCACTCTGGAGCAGCCGAACGGATCTTTTCTAGGAGGTTGTTGACTTGGAAACACAGAGACTGGATCTGTTTGTCCCAGGTAGGAAGGGCTTCACGGGCTGCCAGAGATAAAAAAAGAAAAGGGAATTAAAAAGCCATCAAATATATTTCAATTTTAATGACATGTGAACAACAAGTGTACTTGTTCAAACTCTATGTGTGACTTTTACTGCCCGGTCTATTACAGCTCTGCCCAGTTCCATAAGTGAGAAGTTCCTTTATGTTTGTTGTCATTCCAGTATGAAGAGGCTGCCCTCTACTGGCCGCAGATAGTTAGTTAGTTTGTTGATTCAAGTATCACTATATATAAAAAAAAATAATAATAATAAAATAAATAATAAAAATATATAATAAAAAATGATATAACTTTACATGATCAAAGGAAAACATTAGGTTAAAAAATATATATTCTATGCACAATTCTGTCGATACATAAATAAAAATGACCCAACATTATGGCCACGTTTCTACATGTTCAGGCAAGTATGCATCATAACGACTAGACTGTGAAGAAAAAAATGTGGATCAGTGTTTCCCAAAGTCCAAGATGACATCCTCAAGTGTCTTGTTTTCTCCAAAACTCAAAGATATTCAGTTTACTGTCACAGAGGAGAGAAGAAACTAGAACATATTCACATTTATAAGCTGGAATCAGAGAATTTTTACTTTTTCTTTCATATATATAAAAAAAAAAAAAAAAAAAAAAAAAAAAAAAAAAGGACTCAAACCGATAAATATTGAAATAGTTGGCAATTATGTGGCCGGGATGGCTCAGTGGGTAGAGCAGGCGCACGTATACTGAGAGGTGTATGTCTCGATGCAGAGGTCCAGGGTTTGAATCTGACCTGAGATGATTTCCTGCATGTCTTCCCCCTCTCTCTCCCAGTTCTCATCTAGCTGTCCTATCCATTAAAAGGCGGAAAAGCCCCAAAAAAATAATCTATAAAAAAAAAAAAAAAAGTCTGGAATTAATTTAATAGTTGGCAACTTATCAATTAAGCAATGCAGCTCTAAGTAAGATCATTTGAGTTCAACTTGAGTTTAACTCCTCCCAAATGTAATGAAAAGGCAGAATAAATGTAAATGTCAAATGATCTTTAATTTCCATTCTTTTTTTCTTTATAGTGCAGATTAGGGCTGGGCAATATATCAATATTATATTGATATGTGAGGCTAGATATCGTCATACATTTTGAATATTGTAATATCGTGATATGACCCAAGTATTTTCCTGATTTTAAAGGCTGCATTACAGTAAAGTGATGTAATTTTCTGAATTTACCAGACTTACTAGCTGTTTTATTATTTGCCTTTACCCACTTTAGTCTTTGTATCCACATTATTGGTGATTATTTATCAAAAATCTCATTGTGTTAATATTTTGTGAAAGCACCAATAGTCAACCCCACAATATTGCAGCAATATCGACACCAATGTATTATTCTACATCGCCCAGGTCTACTGCAGATTATTCTTACTTTGCCAGACCATCCCCCCCACTGCGGAGCGGTGGATAGTGTGGTCCACCACACAGCATTCTGGGATGGGAGAAAAATATGCGCTGGTTTATTGGCATTTCTTTAAACCAATTAGTCATCTTGGGGCGGTGCTAAGCGCCGGACGAAGCCGCTGCAAAATAGTGGTGCAACAGAAACCTCAGATTGGACAGATAGTCTAGCTAGCTGTCTGGATTTACCCTGCAGAGATCTGAGGAGCAGTTAACCATAGTCCTCACAAATCCACCGGAGGTTAGAATTCCAACAAAAAAGAAAGCGGAAGGAAACGGAAATCGGCGAAAACACATCCGGCGATTTTTCCTGCGGCACCGGAGCGATCCTGGAAGTGGAACGTCGAGGACAGAGACTAACTGCAGATGGAAAAAATGTGTTCAGGTTTTAGTTCACAGTATGTCTTGTATTTGCTTTCCCTTTTTATAATCTCTTCTCAGTCAGTTATGGTTGAATCTGTCACTACCAGGAGTGAGTTACGGACACAATGCTTATGTCTAGTCAGTGTAACACAACGGATCATAATGCCATGTCAGGCTTATGTTTCACCCTTCAAAAGGAACAGAGCTCGTTTTTCTCAGACAGAATGCCCCCTCTCTCTCATTAACAGGTCATGTTGCATGTACAAGTCTTCTCTCCCAGCAAAGGGGGGTTCAACCACCCTAGATGAGACTTGGACTCTCCCAAAAGGGATGAAAATAATAGCTTGGGGGGTACTGAATTTTTTATAATAAAATATAATGTTAGCCTATCCAAAATTGTATGTATTTAAAAGCAGTATTACCATCACGTACCAACAATTCAGGAAATAATCTAATGAAATGCGATTTTCAAACCCTTACTCCCCATTGGGCTGTACCATTTCTCTGGTACGTTCAGACTGTGTTCTTTGTGTTGCCGACTTAGCGACTTTGTTGCTAGATTTAGCGACTTTTCAAACCCTCCCGACAAATCTGCCGACTTTCTGTTGAAAAGACGCCAGTGTTGTCCGGCGAGCTCTTGTGGCCGCCAAAACAGTCTCCTCTCTCTTCTGTTGTGTGACTGAGGAGTAGAGCAGCCCCGAAGCTCACGGTATAATCCAAACACTGTATGACAGTGTCAGCCATTAGCATTAAAACATTAAGCGTTTAACTAAACCATCTTCTCCACATACTTCCTTTTTTTTTTTTACAAAAAAAAAAAAAAAAAAAAAATGAAATCTACAAATAATTTCCCATCATGGGCAATATTGTGTTTGCATTCGTGTTGTGTTGAAGTTCTATCTATCAAATGTGAAAACACGCTGGCTGTCAACTCACTCTCAAAGTGTACAATGCTGTCTATCTGGTCGATGAAGCCATTCATGCGTCCTTCAGTGATCATCTGGGAAGCGATTTTCTCAGCCTAAAACAAACAAAGGAGGCAAAACACCCATGAGAGAGAGACATCGTGGCTTGCAAACAAGCCAAGTGGCAGTTGGTCAAGGCCACACCCACACACTCCAATGTTATGCAATGTGTCTGAATGCATCACAAACAAATACATAGATTTTGATCAAGTTCAAGCAACTGAAACTAATTCCTCGAGCAAAAGCCAGATTGAGTACAGACTTCAATACAATTATTAAATCTTAAACTGAGAAAATGTATATTAAATACATTTTCCATTTACACACAGTGAAGTTATTTCATAGAGATTGTTTGCAGAAAAGGCTAAAAACAAAAAACACACAAAATGTGAATCATAGCGATGTGTCACCTTTGCGGGGGGGATTTCCAACAGTGCTCCTAGTTCTTCAAAAGTGATGTTGTTGTAGAGTTTGCTAGCAGACAGGAGGTTGTGTTCAATCACAGCTCTGTCAAGGATGCTGGAACCTGCAAGAGAGAGAACACACAACTTAAATGACATTCCAGTTTATTATTTTTGGACGGATTTAAGTCACTAAAATACGTGCCTCAATACTTCATAGCATATAACATACCACATCCTCAGCATTCAAGGTATAAAAGACGATACAAAAAATTTACTTCCAAAAGCTCAATCTGTGCACCATTACAGCTGCAATAAAACCAGAATGGGCCTTCATTCACTGACAGCATATGCCTCTATAATAGCCTAAACAGCATAAAAAAAAAAAAAAAAAAAAAGTGTGTAGTGAAGTACTGTAGTTTTTCTAGACACAACACACTGCATGGCACGCAGGGCTCATGCTGCCTACCGAGCAAATGTATCAGCTATCACCAGTTGAAGAAGAGCTAGTACGAATAAGAACATTTCGCCCCGGTGCCTACCCAACAACTTAGCAGCTCAGGCTGTGTAAAGCCAGTTATCTCCACTCACCATCCGCTGTGGTGGCTTTCTGGTGAGGCATCAGCATGGCAGCGAACTCCTGCAGCTGGTTTCCTCTGATAATACGGTCCAGGTACATCTTCTCCAGAATACCATAGGCAGCCAGCTGCTGACAGCGCTCGTCCTTAAAGAGAGTGGCCAACATACGGGAACGCTGTTGGCCTAAAAAATAAGCAATATTTTTGGTATGAGACACAAAGTTAGATTGCCTTTGAAAATGTAAACCTAAGCACAGAAGTCTTGGTGGTACCTGCAGAGGCCAGTATGGTGCAGTTTAGGGCATGTTTCAGTGCCTCCAAGCGTTCAGTCTCATGGACAATTGACTTATAAGACAGCTCGTTGTATCTTTGTGCAGCTTCAATGAACTTCCTCCTGAAGTCGAGGACTCTGGCATAGCACACCTAAGAAGTAAAACGGCATGAAACACTGATCCAAGCAACTACAGACATCATTTACTGCAAAGTCCCGATCATGTTTTATATAAGCACTTCGTCAATTGCAAAACTCAAGAGTAATGCAGATACAACATATGTACCTTATAGTGTATCTGCAGCTGCTCATTAGAGGACTCGTTCTGAAGCAATGATGCTCTGTTGATGTAGGCCTCTGCCTGCACTGGATCATCATCCTCTAAGTAGAGACGGGCAATTTTCAGGTACGTATCCAACTTATAGTCAACATTGTATTGCCTAAGGGAGGAAATAAAAGGGTATTTAAAAAGACCTTCAGAGGAAATATCACAAACATTAAAAGGTCAGGAAATAAATCTGCTAGTAGCTTACTTACTTCTGTCCTGTTTCCAAGGGAATACCAACTAAAACCTGCGCAGCATTTCTCCAGTCTCCCTCCTTTTCATAAATGGTTGCTAAGTGCTGTCTGATTGAGGCTACCTGAGGACGAGTAAGAACATCATTTACATGCTTTTAAATGAAAAGAATACTGATGTTTAACTGACTAAATGATCGACAACAAACACCCAGTAGGGATATGAGGGAGCGTGGGGGCATTTACCTGTTCCTCAAAGGAGATGACCCTCGGCTGAATCTTTTCCAAGGTGAAGTGATACACCGCTTTAGCTGTGGCGTCGGGCAGGTTGGGCAGATGCGTGCAGAAATCCGTGAGCAGTTGTCTCGAGATGACAAGACTGACATTTTCATTAACCACTGTAAAAGAAAGATAGAAATGTTGAGGTAAGGTGTCCTGTTTACATCCAAATGTACTAAGTATGTAGAAAAATACTGAGGAGCTAAAAGAATACAGGAACAGCATACTTGCTTCAACAAAGGCCTTCAAGGATTCCAGTTGGTCTGCATCTGTAAACTGAATGGCCTTCTCCAAAATTTGTCGATATCTGGAAAAGATTTTACAGGTTAGAAACTGCTGTTTAAAATGGTGGTTGATGCAACGGTAGTTTAACAGACCGAGATGTAAAAATGTTAAGTTTCAGTGCGCTGCATGGGAAGTAATTGTTACAATTGCATGTCAATAAAGCTATGTTGTGCCCAGCACTTGTTAACTGTGTAGCTAGTAAACAGTAACTGGATGCTAATATGATAACGTGCAATATAACGGTAACGTCCGTGTTAGACTCGCCGCTTTTGTGTCGCTTGAACGTGGTGTTACACTTTAAAGGAGAGTCTGTAAAATAAAGTGCTTTGACAGACCGTTACAAACAATTCACGTTTACCAGCTAGCTAGGTAAACGGCTGTATGGCTAATGTAGCTAAGTAGCTAACGTTAGCTTAGCTAGGTCTATCACAGCCAAGTCATTGCGAGCTAACAGTTACCGTGGCGCTTACTTTCTAAATTTGGAAAAGCATACGGCGTCAATTAGCGACTAATGTGTTTTTATAATTAGCGATACATACTTGGCAGCCAGATCTTTATGAGATCCAGTTGAATTCATCAGCTGTGCAAGCTCCTGCCTCACGTCGGTCGCCATTGTCGCCTGTCGAAGGGTCAACAACTCCGGCTTCCTCTGCCAAGAGCGGAGCGAGCCTTCCGGTCTCCGGGTCCCACAGAGCGCGAAGCTCGATCGGTCCTCCAGCCGAGCCGACAGCGAACAACCAACAGAGACGAACCGAAACGAAGCCAAGTAAAGTCCTGCGTTCAAAACTTGACTTACCGTAAACTACAAACGTATTACTAGCATCAACATTTACTTGAAGTTCCAAAAGTAAAATTACTACTCATTGTGCGGAATTGCCAATTTCTGAATTATGTTATATTGTTGAATTATAATTAGGCTAGTGGTGCATTCACGTGCACATCATTTTTAATATCGCAGCTGGTAAAGGTGGAGCTAATTTTACTCTATATCTTGCTGGGTATCTTAACCTATAATAATATATCATAATTTATTATTTTGATTTATATATTCTGACTCTGCAGAGTAACTAGTAACACGTGTTGTCAAATAAATGTATGGAATGAAAAGTGCAATACTTGCCTCAGTATGAATTTACTTAACCAAAATTGTACTTAAGTAGCCTACGGTACTTGAGTAAATGTACTTACTTACATTCCACCAGGGGCCCTTGTAGCAAAAACTATGGTAGGTTAAATGCTGTATTATTTCGGATACATAGAGGTAGTCTGAAACACCTTCAACAGAAACAAACGTAATATTTAGTGGCGCATGTAACATTTGGGAACGCATGTTTGTGTTTTATAAATTAATATTGATTAATAAATGGTTCCTGTGGCTGCAGGCAAAATATAGTGACGGTGATTCAGACAGTTACACCATGTGATTTATAATTAGATTTTTACATTCCCAGAGATTAATGTCATTGGTTTCAAATCTAGCCAAAGTAGCTGTAAATAAAATATGTGCTGGAAACACCATTTGATGCGTATTGCAGTGCACAAAATCAACTCTGCCAAATGCATGTGCATATGTGTTTCAATGAGTTATAAAGATGACTGCTTGGCAAAAGTCTTATCCTGGGAAAACTACAATGCTGACCTTGTTTAATTGTTGTTTTAATAAAAAACAATTGTCTTTAAATCAAATGTGAGTTCAAATCACAATACAACCCTGATTTACAAATAATAATACATTTACAATTAAGATATGCTTTTTATTTAAACATGGTTGCTTTCCTTCTTATTCTTATTTATGTTGCTATATTTGTAGAATTTACTTCTACTACGTAAGCCACTGAGATTTAATTTGTATTTATTAAATTTAATAAAATTAGAATTTAATGCATATTGATCTTCAGACAGTGTGCATGTTGTTGTTCTCTGTATGATATTGGGGGCCGTGCCTGTGTACTTGTATTTGTTTAGAACTTTGTTTTTTTAATGTCATTAGTTGCTATGTAAATAAATGTATAATTGTGCCTAAATATGCATACATAAATTACTAAAATTGTGGTTTTTAAAAGCTTCTGTAAAAAAAAAAAAAGCATCATATTGTTGGTGAAGCTGCGCTGTACCTTTAAGAATGACGTAACCGTGACGTAGCACGCGGAGGGCGTGGTCGACTTGTGAAATGTCAGGGAGGAATGGCGCTAGGCGCGGTATTTTGAACAATCGCCTTTTCCTTTCCTCGTTTTATCTGGAAACGTTGCCCAGCGTCAAAATCTTGGGTAAGCGTTACTATATGTTGACCCATTCCTGGGTTTGCTACAATGCATCCAGTAGAAAGCCGCGCACTTTAGGAGTGTGCTCAATGTTGAGATATAATGTTGTGCTAGCTAGCTTGGGTTAGCAAGCTCAGCAAGTTTGCTAGTACAGTTGTCCTGCCCGCTGGTCTGGTTTGATGAGGCTGATTATGAAGATGATAGCCATGGTTAAACACAAATGAAGAGCACACGGGCCAGGATATTCCCTGGAACTGATCCATTACAGCGTTGTGTGTACTGACAGAAAGTTTGGCGTGTACTAACAGACAATTTAATGACAGATATGGTGCAAAAATCATGCTATGTTACTGCGTCCGCAAAAGAAAAGTAAAAAAAACATGAGACGCGTATTGACAGTAGTTTTAATGGGGTAGTAAAGCGACTTCTGCACAATATCAAAAGGGACTTTATAACCATAATACAATACCACAAAAAACGGTCCCTTCTGGGAATACTGTTAAAACATTACAAGAGCACAAGTTAACGTTTTTACCTTTGCGTCCACCCGTTTCCATATTACTAGTAAAGCTCATATTATATTATCCCTAACGTTATAGCATTACACATATGATACATACTTGTGGAGTTTTGCACATCCCTGATCAATATTTGTGCACACCGTGCACTAAACCATACAGATTATATCTCACGTTACTCTGGTTTCGAAACTGATCTTGTAAGTGTTGGGTAAAAAATAGGACTAAAATGTGTAATTGATAACTGGTTAGGCCACGCTAGCGTGACAAATAGCCTATAAAACACAGGCTATACATGCCGTTCGGTTACCTATAGATTTCTAGGTGCAATTCTATGAAGTGCATCGTCGGACCTAAAATGTTGTAATTCAGATGGACGTCTCAAGTGACAGGAGGAATTATAGAAGGCTAGCATTGTTTACGTTGTCAGAGTCTGCTAAAAGAGTTTGTTACTTGCTAAAAGCCCACAGTTACCAGCAAGTATCATCTTCAGCTCTCGTGTATTTTGGCTGTTGTATTTTGTTGTGGATAAGTTGTTTAACTTAATGCAAATAATCAATAGATTCCCTCATTCTCAATAGCTTAGTGTTAGCCAGAGAGCTAACAGAGTTGATGACGAGGTAAAAATGGCGGATCTTTCGAAATCCAACCCCGGCCTGAAATAGTAACGCAACCAGCTTGTCGCTTTTTTCCCTAACCCTTTGCCCCAACTGGGACCACTTCTGTGGGTGTTTTAACATAAATGAGTGCAGCGCAGCTCAGTTTCTTTTGGTCACTTTCATCCGAGGGACGCGAAAACAAAGAGCAGTTAGCTGTGTGTGAGTATTTTGGTATGGGGAGGGTAGGGTTCATATGTGCGTTCTAGTGGATTAATGTTGAGGAGAGTGCTGCAGGACAAAGATACGCCTGAGATGATCGCTGCGGCCTAGCGAACCCAGCATCAGCTGTCAGGCTGTGTCAAAAATGAGGGGAACTCAAACGTGGCTCATGTGCACCTCTCCATTGATTACATCTCACGCGATTACTGAAAATTAATAAACGGGTAGCTGCATAAAGTTATCATACCATAGCATTTTGCTGTGAATACGGCTAACTCGCTAGCTTTAATTGCCTTGCTTGTTTAGCAATTATTTATAAAATTATTATTTTTCTTTGCAAAGCTTTTTGCAAGCACACTGCATTGTTGTCCAGTTACGCATATTTGTTAAGTATGTAAAGCAATAAACCATCAATTAATAGTGTGCATTTTTTTAATAGTACAATTTGTTTATTGCAATTTAAATGCAATCACCAAGTGTAAAGTAATCAACATATAGTCTGTGATATGGAGTGTGCATCAGGCATCATGATGCATCTAGTACAGTAAATGCATACGTCCTAAATCCGGTTAAAATAATTGATTGACTTTAAGGATTAAACACAAAGAAGAGATGTTTTTTAAAAAGCTTCCAATCAGGGTTAAACATGAGCACCATCCACATGCTGGTAAAACCTGCAAGTGGCTGGTAGATTTGTCTCACTCATCAGCTCTCCCAAAAAACAATGGTAATCTATTAAGTGGCAGTTAAAATTTGAACATTAACCAGCTATTTTGCTGGTGGATGAAAAAGTTCATTTTGAACCCTGCTTTCAATGTATTTAGCTACAATTATATGTGGGTGCATGTAAAAGGTACTGTCTGTGTATGCATCTCAGGCCTGTGTGTATTGTGTAACACCAACGGAGTGTAAACATGTAATTAATTAAAGTATGTCTTCTTCAGTTCAAAAATGTGCATCTTTGAAACCTTTTACAGCCTCAATGAATATTTATCGCATTGTTCTTCCTTGATTAACAGAGAGCTGAGACTTTGCCAGCATGGATGTGGTGTCGCCAGATCTCAACAGCCTCCTTCCTGATGAGATCATGGATACTGAGGCCATAGAGGACATCCCTCACTCCCAACCCGACAGCACCTCGGTCCAGTCAGAGCCCAACGATGACACACCGGTCCCGATGGAAACGGATACACCCGCGGCTTCAGAAAATTTGAGCCTCTGTTCAAATGTCACTTCAACAGAACACACTCAGGCTCTCACCACGTCCACCGCCACAGACACCATACTCGGCGTCAGCTCCGGAAGTCAGCTTCCGATGTCAATTTCCACTACATCGTCATCCCTTCTTACCCTCAAACCAGGGATGGCTACTTCCATAGCCGCTACCAAAACTACAGATAGTTTGACTGGGACTAGTATCTCTACAGGTGGATTACAGAAGTTAACGGCTCCGTTTACCATCTCTGCTGCAAACCACCAGATCATTCTCAACAAGGTGGCCTCGTCTCAAGCCACAGAAGCAGCAAAGTCGGCAGGTACTCAACCGCAGGTCATCAAGCAGGAAGGACAAAAACTTTTGGTTACAGCAATAGGAAAGTCGGGGCAACCTATAGTGCTGCAGTTACCCCACACAGGCAGCAAGCCTGGCATTTCACAGATGTCAGGAGACCCCAAATCTCAAGCTCCACAGTTTAAAGTGGTGACTATTGGTGGGAGGTCGGAGCTGAAGCCAATGATGGGGAGTGCTGGCAACCAGATGACCACGTTACAGGCCCAGCAGCTGAAGACCTTACAGGTAACATTGTTTTGTGTTAAAGTGCCATATTTGAACAAATTGATGTTGATATTATTTGACAATTTAATTGTGTAAGCATCTCATATTTTGCCACACATTAGTGTTAAATTAATATGCAAATTTTAGCAATACGATTGAACACATGGTTAACAAAGCTAGAAAGCATTGTAATAAGACATGACAGGCTTTTTTAGACTGGATTTCATTTTTTTTTTCTCCATCCAACAGCTGTTCCAACGAGTAGACATTAATGTGGGCTTTGATGCCCAAAGATAACACCAAGAGTTGAGACTGTGTGTGCGTGTGTGTGTGTGTGTGTGTATATATATATATATATATATATATATATATATATATATATATATATATATATATATATATATATATATATATATATATATATATATATATATATATTTTTTTTATTGGCTTTTTTTTCCTGGCTCTCCTGCTGGGGGTAGGTAGATCAGAAAGTAAAAAAAATAAAACTTATTTGCATCTGAGTTTCTTACTCAAAGCACAGATTTGGTGTTGGAGAAGAGAGAGGAGCAAAAGACGTGTAACCTCAGTGAGGAAACTAGACAAACAACTTCTCGTCCAGTGTTTGCTTCTCTGTTATTTTTGTCTACTGTCTGTAGTCAGAGGCCTGTCAGTCAGATTGAAAAACAATCGACTATCTTATGTTTACTTTTTTTAATTGTGGCAATATGACACATAGAGTTTTTTAGATGATGAACAAAAGACAAAACTAGCTATATTTTGATACATGCATAACAATGTACAAATTGTAAACAAGAGCTGGACAGTCAAGTTCAGAAAGGTATTAAAATAAAGCAATAATGCTGATTTTGTCAAAGCATAAATCTGAGAATATGTACAACTAAGGTCAAAGTTAATACATGAAATAAATCAAAGTTAGTTATTCTTAATACTGAGTACTATGTTATAAATTGTGCTAAAGGGCCTTTTCACTATTTGTGTAGAGTTCTGTCTGTTTCCATATGTTTTTTCAAGGCACAAGTACACTCCTGAGTTTAATTAAAGCTGCAAAGATGAACATACTCTCCCATTTTCTGACATTTTATAAACCAAACAACTAATCAATTATTGGAGAATAATCAACAGATTAATAAAAAATAATCGTTAGTTGCAGCTCTGTTGTTAATATTAAGAGGGGGGTATTTGAGGTATATACATTTGCCTAGGTATCATAAATCTTGAGTGACCATCAGGCAGTCGTAGCTGTTTGACCACAAATTGTGACGGCCATCAGTATCCCATGCCATGAATATTCATTAATCTCCTTTGAAGTCAGGCAGAGAAATTAGCAATGCACGGATCTGATACACTTGTGCTGATACGATCCAGTTCATTGTTATTTATTTAGTGGATCAGATATTACTTACCTACCTACCACACACTGGAAATTAGAGCTGCAAAGGTTAATTGATTAGTTGTCAACCATTAAATTGTGCGCAAAGTATTTTGATAATCGATTTGACTTTTTTTTTTTTTTTTTTTTTTTTTTTTTTAAAGATTAGTTTTTTGTGCTTTTCTGCCTTTTTAATTTTTCACAGGACAGCTAGGTGAGAAAGGGGAGAGAGAGGGGGAAGATATGCAGGAAATAGTTGTCTCAGGTCGGATTCGAACCCTGGACCTCTGCGTCGCGGCATAAACCTCTCAGTATATGTGCGCCTGCTCTACCACTGACCCAACCCGGCCACGTTTGGGTCATTTTTTTAAGAAAAGAAGTCTTAAGTTCTCGGATTCCAACTTCTTGAATGTGAATATTTTTTTCTCTCCTCTGTGACCTTAGACTGAACATCTTTGGAAAACACTGATTGACTCTTTTCACCATTTTCTGACATTATATAGACCAAACAAATAATTGATTAGATTAAATTATTGGGCTCAGTTAAGTATGCATATTCAGTGTTTCCTTTTAGGATTATTTATTTATTTTTTATTTTTTCCCAGCCGTGAGGGCAGGTGTCTCCGAACAACAACCCCGCGCCCTGTGCCCCGCCGCCAAATGTTTTACGTATGAAACGGAACTGACGCTTCACTGTAACACAAACAAATATTTATTCACCTCTATTCACGCACAAACAATGAGGCATATTTTCAGTTGTGATTGAACTGTATTTTTTGAGGAACTATAGGGCACTTAACATCATACAGGTCTACACTTAGAACGGACCCACCGCCGTGACGTTTTTGGTGGAGCTGTTCGTTTAATAGTCGACTCGGGAGAAAGCGAACGTTTTGACCATAAACTCCATCAACACAACACTATGTGGAGTTAAATTGGACAGGCCCAATAACCTCTGAATAGTTCTACTGGTTGTTAAATTGCAATGTCAGCGGGAGCGTGCATTATGTCAGCAGGATCTAAAAGGCAACCGCGACTACATTTTTTTTGTACAGCCCTGTTTCTGATACTGTGGTGGCAGATATTTTGCCGTGGCGGGCCGCCACTACAAAATCAACATAGAGAAAACGCTGATATTTAAATCAACAAGATGAAAGAAAACTCAACAAAACAAGCTAGAAGATACTAGGAGCTGTAATTTAAGATTTAACTATACATCACTTCACTGTACATGAATTGTGTTAATTAAAAACTCAACTGTGAATAGAATCCATCTTTCTGAATATCTCCACAGATTGCTAAGAAAACACCGACATCCTCCGCTGCGCCGATAAAGTTTATCATCACAAAAACGGTTAACAGCAAAGGTCTGAGTCCTCAGACAACAGTGTCTCCTGTTATTGCGGGTAAGTTTATATGCATTAAGAGTTCCACTGCTGGTTTGTTTTGTCAGTAACGTCAAGACTCCACAGTTTTTATGTCTTTTCTAATGCCCTTTCAGTTGTAAAGACATGTTTTCTCAAATCTTGTTCCATGTGGTCATAGGACGGGCCCTCACACAGAATTCCCCAGTGATGCCCCCGAGGACGATCACTCTGTCTGAGTCCATCAACACTAGTTTACAAAGTATCTCCGGCAAAAAGATTGCTATCTCGCCCCTTAAGACTCCCAGCAAGGTAAATTTATAACGGATTAGTTTTCACTGTCTTTCCTGTTATGTTGGTGTAGTGTTTCGTACATAGTTTAATAAATTAATTCAAATGGTCAAGATGGTTGTAACAATTGGCTCGTACGAGATGAGCCAGGTCTGGGCAGAATCGACCATGCACACGCGGGCAACGATAACCTCACGAGATCGAGGCGGCCACAGGTTTGAGAGGCAGGCGGCGCAGTTGCTCTCCACCGACTGAAAGACCCAGGCGGGAAACGCCTGCCTCTCAGCTGATTGGTTCAGAATCGACTCAACGTGATGCCGTTTTTTTATATAAACTTTTTATTGTTTTTGAATTGGAGGGATTTTAATTGCTTTTTGTCTTGACTTTTAGTTGACGTTTAGAAGTCAGAGAGACTAAATCCCTTCAGATTGTGGATCGTCTACAGTCTGTTGTTTATCAACATCAGCAACAGATCACATGTAGAGCATTTTGACAGCTACTCTGTCTTAAGAAAAACAACTGGAGACTGCTACAAGCTGATATATGGGTCTGATAACATCTTATTCAATCGGAATCGGACCTAACAGGAGGCGAGTGTTTCTGTGACTTCCTGTTCAGCCTGAAGGCTGCTGGAAACTGTCCGACTCTACCGCGGCTTTTTGTCACCGCCCCCCGGCTGCTGCTGCCTGCTCTCGTCCACTTTACAGGCGAGGCGCAGCTCATCTCGAACGAGCTTATTTTGACTTGTGGCAGAGAAAGTACAGGTGTCATGAATAACCTTAACGATGTCGGGCAGCCAGTATGCACAACCCCAGAGCATGGAACACAGCAATCATTAATGTTATTGTATACACCTGTGTTTGCCAGGTCAAAATATCGCCTTAAGGCTACTTTTCAGCAGTGTTTTCATTCAGTTTCTGTCAGCACATGCAGCATTGATTCTTGTCTGCTTGAGAACTCAATTAGCAGTCACCTGTGGCTTTATGCATTACACAACACCCCGAACTTTAAGGTTGTTATTGATATGTGTGGGCCAAATATTAATATTAGTGAGAGAATATTAATATTTTGATCAGGTCAGTAGTTTGGGACTGATCAGGCTGCATTCTCGTTGTCTGTCTGTCTCTGCCAGGTGACGGTGGTATCTGTTGCTTCCCCGACCTCCAATGCCACTCAGAAGTCAGTGGCGCTGCCTGTGAATGTAGCACTCGGCCAGCAGATCCTCACAGTCCAGCAGTCCACATGTGCATCTCCAGTCAAGGTGGCCACCAGCCAAAACACAACACAGGTGAGATCGACCTGCTCGCTGTTTGTCAGTGAGGATACTTTTAAAAAAACAACTGCTCCTGCACTGCCGTACCACGGTCACTCTAATGTAGGAAAGACAGCACACCGTCTGCTCTCTCAGAATGTGCAGTGTGTCACAATACAAGTGTGTTAAGAAGTAGAAATGCAAATAACTTGAGTTAAATAATAAAAATCTGGTCTAAAAAATGTCAGGGAAAGGTTGTCTTTATATTGCTTGTTTTTATATATTCTGTTGACAATTAAAGAGCAGCAGATCCTCACAACTGAGATGCGGGATCCAGAGTATGTTTGGCTTAAATGACTGATTATCAAAATCGCTGCAGAAAAATGTTGTGTCGATCGATTGCCTAATTGTATTGCCTCTACTTGTAAGTTTAAGACTCGTCAACAGCCATAAACACAGTGCCACGCTATGGCTAATACATTTTAACTAAACAGTTTGCACCATAAAGCATCATAATGAAACATGTAAGTGAAAAACACAGATTTATCTGTTTTTTGTTTGTTTGTAGCCGAGTCTCCTGACAGTTTCAGTCTTTTGCTTTGTGTGCATTACCATTGACTGTGATACATGGTAGGGATGGGCATGATTACTCGACGATCGATAATTGATTTATTAAGAATTTTGTCGATCACGTTAATTTGTTATCGATTAAACTAATGCTGGTTGCGTCGTGTGAGTCTTGAAGCAATTAAATGAATTTCACAGTGTGGCAGCAATTAAACATTTTACCACCTGGGGGCAATATTTGACTCCATACTCAGTTACGGCTGCGAGTTTCCTTTCGATTTCAAAAGTAATCATGAAGAGGACACGGCGGAGTGTGGCGTGGGACCATTTTGTTAAAAAAAAAAAAAAACTTTGTTCACTGCAAACACGGAGATGCCGTGTATGAGTACAACACGGCCACGACTCAAATGATGTAGCCGACCACTAAACAAAGTGCACCCGACCCTGGTTAATGTCGGTGGCGGCCGCGGTGCATCCTGCTCTCAGTCTCAACCTAACATAAACTCATAAACTCGGCGTTAGCACGGAGGGGCTGCCATGCACAACGAGCACAGAAAATTACCCAAGTTCATTGACATGGATATTGGAACCAGCATATCACATTTCGTCACGACGTACCATCACCAGACTGGTAGAAACTCACTACGAAGAACGGAATAAGGTCCCCCGGGCTGGCCCAGTTAGCGCGGAGGTACCCGTGCGTCCCGGCAACGCGGCTGGACTGACTGTCACCAGGTAGTGGTCGCGTCTGACCCCCACATCATGTCACCATGCTTATGTTTCTCAACACACCTCAGTAGACTGGTGCAGAAGTTGTGTCTGAGTTAGCCTACTGGTTATTTTTGTCCCGTGCCTTGGATAGTTTTGAGTTACATTTTGACAAAACCTGTCAGATCTAAGTATTATGTTTTTGGTTAAGTTATTATTTAATATAATTCTTTTTATTTATTATTTTGGAACAAACGAGGGTCTCTGCTTAAGAGCACCGCACCACCGCGCATATATCTATTATATCTATATAATCTATATCTATAACTGCCACAAGTTGTTCTTCTTGTAATTAAGATCTCATCGAGGAAAAACACGCTGTATTTTTGTGTTTTCATTGCATTTTTAATTCATGAAATTAAATAAATAATGAATTTTAATATAAAAATATTAATGATTAATTGATAGTTGATTGTTAATCGACTAAAAATGTAATCGAATGCCCATCCCTAATACATGGTGCAATGTGTTTGAAAAAAATAGGTTTTTATTACTTTAATTTTTAATTAGGGAAAGATATCAAGACATAAAAACAGAAATTGCTTCTGTGCTGTTTTTAAAGATGTACCTATTTACAGAGCATACATTTGAATCGTACTTCTTTTCTATTCACACTGTTATTTTCATATTTTGCACTCGTGGCTGAAGGAGGCAGAGCTAACGAAGCCTGCATCGAGGTGGCCTCGTTTAAGTGGAAATCTGTCACGTACTTTGACGTTTGAAGATTTAGCCTGACTCATACACCCTTTCATGCAAAGTTGAATTTTCCCTCCAGTCGTTTTGACTTAACGCTCATGTTGCGTCTGAACATTTTCAGAACATCAAACAAGTGCAGTCTGTGGCTGTGGGCGGAGTCGGTGGCTCTCAGTTCAAGACCCTCATCCCACTGACCAGCCAGCCGAATGTGCAGCAGATTCAGGTCCCGGGGAGCAGGTTTCACTACGTCCGCCTCGTCACGGCAACCACAGCGAGCAGCGTGGGACAGCCCAGTGGTCCCAGCACCAGCTCTTTACAGACAGGTGACACTTTGATAGCTGTGTTTTTTCTTGTAACCAACCTACACGGCACTTGTGGAAGCTCTTCTGTAGGGACTTATGCTTGTTAATGTCCCACAGCTAAACCTATGGTGGTCAGTACAGGAGCAGTCAGGATGTCTGTCCCGATCGTCCCAGCACAGACCATCAAACAGGTAACTTTGGTATTCTGGAAATGCTGCGTATGTTTTAGGGTTGCACGATGTTGACAAAATGTGATATTGCGATATTGATTATGAATATTGCGGTATCGATATTAATTTAGATATTTTTAAACGTATGTCAAATTACAAAAGTTATGGGAAAACGCATCAAAATAGATTTATAACAAATAAAACAAGGTTTATTTCACGGGGACGGGACATGTTTTACTGGTTGGACAGAATAAAATAAAGAGAACAGGACACTACTTTTCTTTCGCTTCACTGATTCGTTCCGTTGTCTATTTCTTCACTTACACGGTCACTCTCTCGAAATATGCACACATGTGGTACACTCCATACCCCCATAGTGTTTGTCACGTAGTGGACCCGTGCACTGACGTGTACTAACGTGCAAGTGGCGTGGTAACTGGCCAACGAAATGATGATCATTACAGCGTTTCAAGCGGGCTCTAAATCGGACACAACTAAGCCACACAGCGAACGGACGGGACGCAGCGCTCCACAAAATATTGCATACTCACTGCGACACTTTTGATATAATATTGCGCAATGTGATATCGCGATAATGATATTGAGTCGATATATCATGCACCCCTAGTATGTTTGTTCAAGCATTTTTTGTATGTGAAGTGTCTCTTGAGCTGCATTCATGGATTGTATTCCCTGTAGATGGCACCTAAACCCTTAACATCAGCAGCCGTAGTAACCACCACTCAGACCCAGCAACGCCTCATCATGCCTGCCACTCCACTGCCCCAGATCCAGCCCAACTTCACCAACCTCCCTCCCGGCACCGTGCTGGCCCCAGCTCCAGGAGGCGGGAACGTCGGCTATGCAGTCGTGCCAGCACAATATGTCACACAGGTTAGTGGTGTTTTCGTGTGTGTGTGTTTTTTTTAATTTTTTAATTTTTAATTCGCTACTGTGTATTTTAAGCTTGTGTTGTGTTATCTGCCTCTCCTCCTGTAGCTCCAGCAGGCCCCATTTGTGACCCTCGCCAGCAGCTCTGGTTACCCCACGTCCACTGCTATCCAGACTCAGGCCAGATTGCCACTCAATGGGTAAGGAGGGACATGAAGGCACCTCTTGTAAGATGTGGAACAGACTAACTGAATCCTTTTTTTTTTTTTTTTATAAATAAAATGAAAACTATGTGAGAAACTGTAGTGTAATATAAAATGGGCTTAATGGAAAAAGTCCATGCCTACTTGAACTGATATAATATATTTTGTTTTAAATTTTTAGGGCTGCACAATTTCTTTTTTTATCGCCATCGGTATATCAACCGGCACAATAAACACATTGTGAGAGGCTGTGACACTCAAGGTTTTTTTTTTTTTTTTTTATTTGAAAGAAAATATCAGTAGAAAACTGTACTTTAAATTGTAACGGTCATTCTTTATTAGGTGGTCCTGTTTATATAGATTGTTCTATAAAAGAGTTCAAAGAACTTCCTCTTTTGTTTTAAATCCAACAAGCAATTTGTTGTACTTTTAGCAGAATACTGAAAGCAGCAGAAACGCCAAACTGAGTACACTTTGATATCTGTTTATTTATTGCGAGTAATATTATCGCAATATTCAACAAAGTTATTGCATATTTTACTCACACTTTATCGTGCAGCCCTATTTTAGTTTGTATTTGCCAAAAGGCTAACTGTGCTTAAAAAGTGGTCTTCCTAATCTCTAATGTGACACTATAGTTATTCTTTCAATTATTGAATAATGACTACATTTTGGGAGATGTAAAGAGCAGTGACAAATATGTGTACGGTTTGCTATAAATGTAACAGCCATATAGGGTCACTCATTCAATATCGGGTCTTTAATATTGGACCCACTTGGTCCAGAATATAATGAACACATTTTACTAAATGCAATGAGACTTTTCAGCGCTTATTTCTACGTCCCATATTTTCTGATAAAAAAACAAAAATTGAAAATGGGTCAATTTGACCCAAAGTCAACACAAGGGTTAAGTCAGCTTATTATTGCTTTGTTGACTGTGCGTTGATTTAATTTAAATCCTAACTAATATTAAATGGCTCACAGCTTGTCAACAGCAGAATCGACCTCAAGACCGAGGAAACCTTGCAACTGCACCAAGTCGCAGTGTCTCAAGCTGTAAGTATGACTGTGGTTTAGACTTGTTTACCGTTGGCTTTCCTAGTGTTGCATTTCTTTGACAAAAGTATGTAGATATAGGCTGATCTGATCAATGTACTGTAGTCCTCTTCGGTTTGTTTGGGGAACAGTAAGATAAAGACTAACTCAGTCTTTTAAGGCACTTTTACTAAGTAGAGCTCTGTTTTTCTCCCCCTAGATACTGTGACTGCTTTGCAAATGGAGAGTTCTGCAACAATTGTAACTGCAATAACTGCTTCAATAACTTGGAACATGAAACGGAACGTCAAAAAGCTATAAAGGTAAGGTGGAGGTTTCTACATGTGTTATTGGACTGAGTGGCTTTCCTGTCCACAAAGAAGAATCAAGGGGGAAATGTGTTTTCACAGACGTGTCTGGAGCGCAACCCAGAGGCCTTCAAACCTAAAATTGGAAAAGGCAAAGAAGGAGAGTCAGACCGTCGACACAGCAAAGGCTGCAACTGCAAACGATCCGGCTGCCTGAAGAACTACTGCGAGTGTTACGAGGTGGGTTTTCTCTCACTGTGTTGTTGGCAGTTTTTATAGAATTGTTAAACCCGGTTTGTCGCTTTCTTGACTGTTTATAGTTGTATAATTCCTTTTGTTTGACCCCGAAGGCGAAGATCATGTGCTCGTCCATTTGTAAGTGCGTTGGCTGCAAGAACTTTGAGGAGAGCCCAGAGAGGAAGACACTGATGCACTTGGCTGATGCCGCAGAAGTCCGGGTACAGCAGCAGACCGCCGCTAAGACCAAGCTGTCGTCGCAGATCTCCGACCTGCTCATGCGGACGACGCCGGTTATTTCAAGTGGAGGGGGCAGGTACTGTAACCCCTTTCTCTACACGACAATAAGTTACAGAAGCACTGGCGGAGGAAGCATTTAAGGCACGTTAAGATGTCTACACTACAACTTCCTGTTGGGAGAGCGGTGGAGACAACTCGGAGGAAGCGCGACCCCTGGTGCACCGCTCAGAATTCCCGCCGAGCGCTGCGCTCAAACTTCAAATTATTTCAACTTTAACCTCGGTTAGGGTTTGGTATCATTTGGATTTTTATGATTCCGATGCTGAACCGGTACTTTTAAAATGATTTTAATTCCTAAACCGAGTGTTGGAAAAAAATGACATCAAAGATGTAATCTGTTTACTATCAATCCCGTGCAGTGAATGGTTAATTTGCTTTTACGTCTGTTTTGGTGAGCCCAGAGGGATAATGTGGCATTTTAAAAGTAGCTCTACATTTACGGTAGCTAGCTAACGGTAGACTACAGAGAAAGTGTGATATTTTTACGTCCGTTTCGGAGCGACCGAGGGAAAATGTTTCAGTCGACACGTTAAGTGGAACCGAAATGTTTGTTCTAATCCGGTCCGATTCCTCTGTGCCCTACCTCACGGTTTTACCCCTGATCGTGAGTAGCTGGCTTAACAGACCGTAAGAATTTTGACCGATTTTTGAATCCGTTAAACGGTTAAAAACAATATTAACACAAAAATAAAGTCAATGTTTTTTGCATGACGAATAAAAAATAGGCTATACACTAAATGTCTTATAACGACCAGTTCACTTGCTGCTGTTAACTTTGCGCTACCAAGTTGCATTTTAAGCTCCCTTTTTCTGTTAAGTTCGTGACTCTGCTGGACGGTGCTCACAGCGGAGAGTTACGTGACACGTGCCACTATATACTGTAGGTCTGGCGGGTGAAATCAGCTGCCCTACACACAGAGCACGCCAGGCTGACACACAGCTGGTGGAAGCGGTGGAGACGCCTCTGGCTACACAGACAGCTGCGGACTTGTGGACCGGCACAAGCCACCAGGAAAGAGGCTGCATGTATCTAGGACAGTACCCGCAACATCGTGGCTGCGTGACCGGTACAAGTCCACAGCTGTCTGCGGACGCGAAGTGCCGGTTGGGGGGAAGTCAAATAGTATTGCTAAAATCATCATTTATGTACATTAGGATTATATAACTGATATATTAACGGAGTTAAGTCTGTGTAGCATGACTGTAACTCACCACCTCCGTTAACCGATGATAGCTGATGACATGAAGGATGATGACATGGCATGGTTTTATGTCAGTTAGCCTAATGGCTGGTTTGATTTGCATTAAGAGATGATCTTATGGAAAGTACCTCATGCCACTTGTGAGATATGGTGAAGGGTATGTGATGATGTGAGGCTATTTTAATTCCAAAGGCCAAGGGAACTTCAGGATGCATGATATCCTGGATCCATGAAATAACTGGCCTTTAAAAATAAAAACATCTGCCTTCCTCTATAGAAATTTAACATAGGGGTGTACTTACTTATGTCCCCTGTATTTTAAGGAAGAACATTTATGTATTTACGATACATTATTCATTCACAAAGAAAATTGGTGTCCTTAAAGGTTGGATTTTTCCTCAAATTCTTTTTATTTTTATTTTATTTTTTTTTTGAATTCCTCCTTTTTAGTCGACTTTAGCATGAGACTGAGTTAAGTCTGTGTAGCATGACTGTAACTCGCCATCTCTGTTAGCAGATGATAGCTGATGAAGAACATGAAGGATGATGTATTTTCTAACCTGCATTTCTTTTTACCCGCAGGATGCCATATACGTTTGTAACAAAGGAGGTGCTCGAAGCAACGTGCGAGTGTCTACTGGAACAGGCCAAAAAGGCGGAACAGCCTCAGGTGGAAGCAGAGAGGATGATCCTGGAGGAGTTTGGACATTGCCTCATGAGGATAATCAGCTCGGCGGGGAAAGCCAAAGCAGACTGTGCCTCCATCAACTGCTAGGCCGAGCACTCTGGCTCTCTCCGCCCTCTTAACCCGAGCCCAGCTGTGGGGGGGCGGGCGAGAGGCAGGGATTACTATGCACTCCCTGTCTCAGACCCCCCGCGGGGGTTGTCTCCCTCATCAAAAAGGCAGAACGATGGCCCAAAAGTAGATTCCCCTACCTTGGGCGAGCTAAGGCCAGCTGGAATAATAAACATGGAACAGTTGTTCGCAAACTGAAGGACAAATGGACAGAGCACCCCGCCTCTGATGGACTTTCAAAGCTGTTCTCACACTTTGTTCACCTGGCTGTCATGGACAGAAATGACTCTGAGCAAGACAGTGCAGGGATTTAAACGTTTCTTCACTTTATTTTCCCTACAGGGGCCCTTTTCAGACCGGTTTGTGTTCTCCAGACTTTTGTTCTTCTATTTTATTCTATTCTATTTTCTTTTCTTTTTTTTGAGGATTTTGGAAAAGAAATGCCTGTAATTTTGATGTAATCATTTGTGCTTACAGTAGACAAACAGAACATGTATCTTTTGATATTTATTTTGACAAGTATTTGTAATCATTGTGAGCGCTAATATTGTGTGGCTTATAGTGCCGCAAACTATTAATTATTAACTAAGGCTAGGCTAAATTGTTTCAATAAAAAATGAGTAGGGGTGCTCCTTAGCTTTATCCCTAAAGGTAATTGTAAGATGACTGCACACACATAATTAATTATGCGCGCGCACACACACCCACTCAGAGCTTTGCTCAGAATAGTTGGAACATGGCTAGATTGGCGGAGGTTTGTTTTCTGTGTTATCAGTTACAGTGCTTACTGTACATTAAATACACCATTAACAATTGAGACCTATACGACTTGTTAAATGATGTTCCAAACTAGAGGCAAGCAGGTTAACTTAACGCACGTAGGGCTGCAACTAACAATTAGTCTCAGTTGATTCTTTTCTTGATAAATTGATTAGTTGTCTATAAAATGTCAGAAGATGATGAAAAAAAAAAAATGTGGACGAGTGTTTCTCGAAGCCCAAGATGACGTCCTCAAATGTCTTGTTTTGCCCACAACTCAAAGATATTCAGTTTACTGTCCCAGAGGAGAGAAGAAACTAGAACATATTCACATGTAACAAGCTGGAATGAGAATATTTACTTTTTTCACAAAAAAGTATTCAAACCAATTAGTCCATTATCAACATAACAGTCGACAATTAATCTAATCACACGGACAAAGAGCAAATGACAGTAACCTGATCCGTCCCAGGCTGGTCTGGTGTCACAGGGGCACAAATGAAGAGCAAACAAGGGAGATGCACATTAATTTTGACATTTAATTTTTTTTTTTTTTATTGAGTTAAGTTACAGATTTACAAAGCAATACACAAACACAAGTAAAATGCTCACATTTCTTTGCCATTATACAACAGGAAAAATACAGTGGTAGTTAATATTTACTCTGCATGTTCCAAGGTCTTGGTATTGTGTTTGCTGGCTTACTGGCGTCCCATGAGGCCCCGGTATACACCAACAGATCTGCCTGCTTTGGAAACTCCTTCTCCCCACACTTTTTCAGTTGTGAGGCTGTGTCCAAATTCTTCTAACTTTTCAAAAACCGGCAACCTCCCATTCACACACACCTCACACCGTGTTTGGCCGGCTGTGTGGAGGTAAGAAATGAGCCAGGCTTTGAACTCCACACAACTTTTTATTTATTTTTTATTTTATGAGAACAACCGAGTGCATCGCTGTGAATGTCTTCCAGATGAGACTGTCTGTCTGAAAATGAGCACGGTTATCTCCGTATTTAAACCATCACGTCTCCCTGCTCTCTAGGATCGGCCTTCCCGTCTGGCTGTTCAGAAAAAAACTATAAACACTTGATTTTTGATGTTGAACACATTGTACAAATTAGTTGATTTCTAGTATTACAATTTCGACCTCATCTTTGTTATCACACACTTTTATTTTGTAATTATCTGACAAAGTGGAGAGCCAATTAAATCCTAGTTGTAGCTGCACCCTATTGGTTCACAGAGGTAACCACACACTAGTTAAGAGTTCATAGTCATTCATTAAGGGGTATTAACAGTCTGTGATGAACGCATCACACACAGCTCCACGGTATTTTGCGCAAACTTCAAGACAGTATTTTTCATCACATTTACTTATGTGACTTTGTGTAAAGAATTAATCTTAAATTGTAAAAATACACCATCGTACTCTCCTGAAAACACCCACCTGCTCTGTGAGTTACATTGTTATTGATCATGCATTTTACAGTCAAAGGACTGAGTGCAAATATTACCACCATATACTACTGAAAATTCTGACATTTTGTTTTGCTCCTGAATGCACAGCAGTTCCACTTCTCCTTGATTAAAAACCACATTTGCCTACTGCCATCTTAGCGGTCATCTTATGTTCTATGTCTCCATTTGTGTTTTTTTGTATTGTTTGTGATTTCCAACCATGCCATCTGTTAACAGTAGACTTATTAGGGCACGAATGTGGCATTAGGACAACTCTCGTTCAGTAATAGATCGAACTTTGCACATTTCCTGTAGTTTAAAACAAAGTTTCAAGTTATTTTTGTCAGATGCACAACGATTACAGAAGCAGTCGTCACGGAAAATCTTTGGGTCCCTCCAACAATGCTAATTAAATTTGTATAAAACAAAATCAGGTTAAAAAAAAAAATGCAAGACATGACATTGTGCAAGTTAAAATATAGGGATACATATATAGGCTACATAAAAAAAGTGAAATAAGGTAATTTAAATGTGTGGAAGGCTGTAAATAGCAAATGAATAGCATGAATGCAGTATATGCATATACAGTATCTCACAAAAGTGAGTATACCCCTCACATTTTAGTAAATATTTCATTATATCTTTTAATGGGACAACACTGAAGAAATTACACTTTGCTACAATGTAGTAGTAAAGTAAAGATCCCTTGGCCTTTGGAATTAAGATAGCCCCCCATCATCACATAGCCTTCACCATACCTAGAGATTGGCATGGAATACTTTCCATAAGATCATCTCTCAATGCAAATCAAACTAGCTATTAGGTTAACCAACATAAAACCATGCCATTCTCTAGGTATGGTGAAGGGTATGTGATGATGTGGAGGTATGGTGAAGGTTATGTGATGATGTGGGGGTATGGTGAAGGGTATGTGATGATGTGGGGGTATGGTGAAGGGTATGTGATGATGTGGGGGTATGGTGAAGGTTATGTGATGATGTGGGGGTATGGTGAAGGGTATGTGATGATGTGGGGGTATGTTGAAGGGTATGTGATGATGTGGGGGTATGGTGAAGGGTATGTGATGATGTGGGGGTATGGTGAAGGGTATGTGATGATGTGGGGGGCTATTTTAATTTCAAAGGCCAAGGGAACTTTATCAGGATGCATAGTATCCTGGATCCATGAAATAACTGGCCTTTAAAAATAAACATCTGCCTGCCTCTATGGGAATTTAACATAGGGGTGGACTGACTTTTGTTGCCAGTGGTTTAGACATTAATGGCTGTGTTGAGTTATTTTGAGGTGACAGCACATTTACAGTGTTATTGTACAGTTACACTGTTATACAAGCTGTACACTTAATACTTTACATTGTAGCAAAGTGTAATTTCTTCAGTGTTGTCCCATTAAAAAGATATAATGAAATATTTACTAAAATGTGAGGAGTGTACTCACTTTTGTGAGATACTGTATATAGTTTAAAAAACTGTCAGTAATTGAAAAATATGGGAGGCATGGTACATCCAACCCAGTAGGTGGCGGTAACGCACACAGAGCCATCATTAAACCGGAGGAGGAAACCGGAGGAGGAGGTGAAGAAGAAGAAGAAGAAGAAGAAGAAGAAGAAGAAGAAGAAGAAGACTTCGTTGCAGGTCTTCAAGAAAATGTAATTCTTCGAGACAGGAACGGTTATACTTCACCGATAAGTGTTGTGAAAATGCACATTTTGTGCATTGTAAATACATCTAGTGTGGGTATGAGTAGCTAGCTTGCTCTTCTCTTTTGAGCGTGACTTACTTTTAAACGAGGTTTAGTTCAGTAACGTTAGCTTGTATCTCTGCGCGTGGATGTCCCTGTTCGGTAATTACTAATTAGCTATGTAAGTACATTTTATAATTGAAACCGTTATTACAGTTTTATTTTTATCTATTTTTTTTTTTTTTTTTTGGTGATAAAGTGCTGTAGACAATGAGCAGACCTCTTCGGGTAGTCATTAACCCGCCTGAGAGCACATGGTCCAGAAAAGACGGCGTGTTCCAGAGCGTAGACGGCGTCACACCAAACCCCTATTACACATTTAGCTGTAGTGGGAACACACTTCTTGACCAAAATGTATGAGCCAACAGAACGCAACTCAAACCTTTTCTGGTATACGTGCAGTTTAATGTCCCAAATTCCCCATGAGGGCTGGGCGATATGGAGTAAATCAGATATCACAATGTTCTTGACAAAATACCTCGATATCGATATTGCGGCGATATTCTAAGGTTGAAAATTGGTGCTTTAACAAAATATCTTCACACTTAGATTTTAGTAAAATATCATCAGTAATGTGGGCATACTGTCTAAGTGGGGTAAAGGCAAATAATAGAACAGCTGGTAAGTTCAGTAAAGTACATCACTTTACTGTAACGCAGCCTTTACAACCAGGAAAAGACACTTATGTCATATTACGATATCCAAAATCCAAGACGATATTTGGTCTCATATCACGATATTAGAGATGGCCCGATACCATTTTTTGCTTCCTGATTCCGATACCTGAACTTGCGTATCGGCCGATACCAAGTACTGATCCGATACCAGTGTGTCATATATTTTATTATGTTTTAAAAACTGTATACTACTATCCCTGTATGGATGTGATATGATGTATAACAACTGTATACTACTATCCCTGTATGGATGTGATATGATGTATAACAGCTGTATACTACTATCCCTGTATGGATGTGATATGATGTATAACAGCTGTATACTACTATCCCTGTATGGATGTGATATGATGTATAACAGCTGTATACTACTATCTCTGTATGGATGTGATATGATGTATAACAGCTGTATACTACTATCCCTGTATGGATGTGATATGATTTTTATCTTTGTCTGTCTGGCTCAGGTTAAACTCTTTGTGAAACATGAACAAATACAAACAATGAATGCCCAAGAACTTTCTTTTATTCTCCAGTTTAACAGTCAGTTAGAACAGAAAAATAACATAACTAAACTACTTTAACGTAGATTTTCTTTACGTGGTATCGGATCGGTGCATAAACTCCAGTACTTACCGATACCAGCGTTTTAGGCAGTATCAGAGCCGATACCGGTATCAGGCCTTCTCTACACGATATCGATATAATATCGATTTATTGCCCAGCCCTATTTCCCCATACAATGTCCTTAATTAATTATGAACCTGCTAAACCATCTGTGCTACCCCTAACCTCAACCTGTCTCAAATAAGACCCTTATCATTTGGGACACTCAGTTTTGGAAAATAATTTGGAATACTAAACTGCACGTAAGCCACCTTTTCTAAACTTAACGCAGCGTCTCTTCAACTCGGCATGCATTTTACAATCCTAATAATTTTTTATACAATAATCCGGTATACGTTTCACCCCCCACCACATGCGCTTTTTATGTTCTACCTCCTAAAAATCTAAATCTTGTTTTTGACAGATCAACTGAAGAAAGGGAGTTTCAGTGAAATGAGCAGTGTGGACCTGACAGGCATGTACGTATTGCATTTCTGTTTATATAATTAAGTGAATAGCCATCCCAATGATTATATCAATCACTACCCATCTGACCCATTCATATGTTTGGGGAAGATTATTCATGAGCTTCTAAATGAGGGTTTTGGCATTCAATTCCCATCATAAGAGCTTGCTGCTCCTGTGTGAAAGTAACTTTACTTTAATATCCGCATTGTTCTTTCAGGGTCGACTTGCTGGAGGGAAAGCGAGTAGAGAGGATTTCTTGACACATCTACCAAAAGCACTTGACGGGTTTGTATTTTATTTTGAGGTTATTCAATAAAAAAAAAAAAAAAAATTGAAGCAGAGTTGATTGTGTGTGCTTTCTGTAAGACCTTCGGGTACATTCATCACCACCTGGACCCTATTTTGTTTTACAATGATGCAATTACTTTTTTATGAAATCTGTAGGGTTTGGCATGTCAATTTTGGGGTTGTGTCCTGTTAAACATTAAGGATCTTACTCTAGCAAAAAGGTTGACCTCTAGGGATAATTTCCATAATGTTGTCAGACGTCATAATCTAAGCCTGTCGGTGGCAAAAACAGCACTTTTAGTGGATGTAAACTGGCGGTGCACATTTGCCATATACGTAGGATTACATTACAGCCTGGTTCACGGCTGCCGGTTACAGTGTTCCTGCTCAATACTGGACCGATTTAAAAGATTGTTGTTCACATTAGCCGGTGGAACTACATATACGTCTAGGTGTTTGTATGTGAAATGTGGTGTGTCTACTTTGTAAGGGTTTCCTCCAAATGTCAGTGTTTCTCCCACATTCAGTGAATATAAAACGCTGATTCAACAACATAAAAAAACAAAACAAATTTCAGTAAAGAGCTCCAGAGCTGCCTCACATCGGAGTAACCATCTCCTCCTCTGGCCTCTGGCCTTCCAGCTCTCGGGCCACGTCATCACGGATATGTTTGGGTTTACTCAGGTTCGTTTCCACATTCAGTATTCAACAAAATGAAAACTATTTCTTCTTATCGCTCATGTTGTAAGACCTGTAAATAACACATTTTTTTTAGTGGTCTGTTGGTGTTTTCAGACACTTTGGCATGCTCCCATGTTATGTAATACAAAGGTGCAAAATTATAATCGAATAATATAAAGAAGAAATAAGAGGGGAAAAAACAAAAACATAAGAAATAAAGCCAGGGCTTTTTGTGATTCATATTTTTCAATAATTTTAAAAAGTTTCACTGCATTACTTTTTTCATAACTTTAAGGGCTTTGGCATGAAACGCATTTTACAAGGATGTTGTTGACAAGAAAATCATCTTTGGCCGTATTTTTGATAGAAGAGTTCAAATTGAGAAATGTATCTCTTAACCATAGACTGTATAATTTAATATTATACAGTCTGTTCTCTACATCCATGGAGCGAGGAAGCAAATTTGCGTTTTCCACAATGGCGATGACCCGCCCTACTATGCTTCTGATTGGCTACTATTTGTTGCCTTCATTGTTTGGATTGGTTAGGTGTAGGCATGAGGAGTGAGATAGGTAAGGGCAGATCTCTATGGCTCTGGGTAAGGGTTACCAGGAAAAGCCAATCAGTGGCAGAGTAGGGCGGGACATGCCTTTGCCACTTAAGATATCGATTTTTTTTGGTCTTCAAAAAACTTTATTATTTAAGTACAGATACAAAAACACTGAAAACATAAAATGCATACATTTAAAAAAAGGGGCGCATGACATTTACATTAGGTTGTAAGGCATTGTAAATGTTATTGTAGATGGCTTTCTTATTTGTCAGTCCTTTTAAAGTTTCAAAATATAATTTCATGTCATTTTTATATTAATATTCGGTTTTCTTTCAGACCATTTACATTTATGGATATAACATTTTCCACATAAAATTAAAAGATTGAAAATGAAAACATGCCATTTATCCAAATCACAACACACCACACGCTAGCACAGATAGCTTGCTAGCAAGGATCATAGACAGTAGGCAAGAATAGAAGGCTAGAAGTGCAGACAGGACAGAAGGACAGAAAGGGTGCAGACCATAGACTATGGTGCAGACGACGTCCCCCGGAAGCTGTTGTTCTTCTTCGTGGCAGGAGGAGGCTGTTGCTTAGTGCCACGTTGATGGAGTCCAGTGGGGACGTGGAAATCTGTCTTGAGTTCGTAGCCCGGACCCGGTAGCTTCTTCTTGTTTCCACAGCTGCTAACCCCGAAGCAGAACCGAAAGGGGAACCTGTAACAATTACGGCTGGAGGGGCGTTTGTGTTTGTCACCTATTTTATGTGTGCGTTTGTGTAAGAGGGAGCAAAGAAGGTAAAGGTAAGCCGCTTTAGTGAAGTAATAAGACCTGTGTGTGTGTGTGTGTAACTGTCTTCCCACTGTTATATTTTGCAGACAGCTAGCCGGCTAGATAATATCTGCTTGTAGCTGTAGGACATGCTGTTCCACGTCCTTGTGAAGCACGGAAAAGTAACAACAAACTGCAGCACAGCCAGTTTTCTGCCTTTTTGACTACTCTCATTTCTTCTACTCCCGAGGCGTCTTATTGCCATTGCTGTGTGGCTTTTGATTGGTCCATCAGCTGTTAGCTTGCTGCTAGCTTTATACTGTACTTTTTAGTTTTCCTAATGTTAACCTTTAAAGTTCGCCGACCGGCTCCCTCAGATTTCTTGAGACAGATAGATAATACATTTGTAATGTCTTTGCAGCAAAACGGCTCTACAATGCATAGCACAAGTGTCCGTCAAAGTAGGCCTGTGTCGGTTACTCTTTAACTCCTCTATGTATTACAGCTGCGGGGCTGAATGCACTATATATTGGTGGGAATAAAACTGCATTACTGTCACGTGTAGGTAACCTATCATTACCAAATGCATTGACTAGTCTGCCTCCTATTTTTAAAGGATATGTTCACTTACCCTCAGTTTTCTGTTTATTATAGGTACAGCTAGCTAAAACTAATGCAGTCGATAACAACAGCCCTGCTATAAATCCAGACTGTATGAAGGTTAGGCCTATACTGTTTTTGTTTTAAACAGTTTAGAGAGGGGTTTATTTAACTGTACGGGGATTTTGGAGGATGTTATTTTGCCCACCCCATTTATATCAATGAGTGTAGACTAACAGAAACACCTCTCTGCTTAATGCTATTCAACAGCACCACAAACTGCAGCTGCCAAAATGAGCATAAAAACACCTATTTAAATGAGATTCATAAAGGAGGATTTATTGTATTTTATTAGACTGCATTAGTTTTAGCTACGTGCACCTAATAAATTGGCAACTGAGCATACATGCACATATACATGTACATTGGCAGCATTATAAGACTGTAGTTGTTCTTGCTGTTCATACTTGCTGATCCATTCTACTGCCATTGTTTTTGAGTGGAGGACAAAAGTCAATTATTGTTCTGTGTTGTTGACAAAATGAAGTGGTTATTTATACCAATAAGTCTGTCAATGTCCATACGGGCATGTGAGTGTTGTTATTAAGACAGACTTGAAAAATGTGAACCAATCCTTAAACATATATACATAATGTAAAGAACATTGTATGTTGTGTTATCTCTGGTAATTTCTGCATAAGCTACATGGAGGGAAAGCTAAATAAAACTACTGTAGTAATTTCCAGGTCTGGGTATTGACAATGACTTCCTGAATGGATTTGATTCTTATGCATAAGATCCTAATTCTAATACATTTCCGATTCAATATCAATAAGGTTAGGGACATTTTTTTTGTTACAATCCCAATTTTTGCTTGGATATAAAAGAGAATCTCAAAGAACTTAAGGCTGTGAATTGTACAAGCAAGAAAACAACCCTCAAATATTTTTTTTATAAGTCACCAGGTTAATGTTTACACTAAGAATTGGACCCCAAAAGTTTGTTTAAAGTACTTTTTACCTTTTACGTCCATGGTGAAAAGCCATATGTTAAGAGATCGATTTGGGGATTTTAATTGATTGATATAAGATTACTCAAACAAAGATCACTTTTAATTGAAGAATCAAATATTATTACTGCATGTTTTTTTTTAACGTGCGCTTTTTTCCCTCCCAGGATGAAACTTAAAGAAATCAACCGCACAGCCATCCAGAGCTGGAGCCCTGCACAGCACCACCCCATCTACCTTGCAACAGGTATGAGCACGCAGCGAGCACCGGCACACGCCTGCTACTGCTGTATCTGGTTCTTTAGCAAGACATTAAATAATTAGTCTCAAAGCCATTCTAACAGCCACTTAAACTAATCACACACAGAGAATGAACTGGAACATGACAATATCAAAACGTGGTGCCGTACCATGCAGTATAAATGTCTTTAGTGTATTTGACGTGTGACTTGTGCTCTTGGCTGTAAAGATAGTAAAGATGCAGGAGTCCAGGGCTAAGTGAAATTTTGAACTTAGGTTAAAAATAGAATCCTTTTATTTTTTACTTCTACTTACTAACTTGAAAGAATGAAAGTGATTTATCATATTTGTTACAACTTACTAAAGGTGAGCACAAAACCACCTGAGACATGTTTTGGAGTAATTTTATAAAATGTAATTGGTCATGATGAATATTTTTATATATATATATATATATATATATATATATATATATATATATATATATATATATATATATATATATATATATATATATATATATATATATATATATATATATATACATACATACATACATACATACATACATACATACATACATACTGTACAAGACAGAAGCAACCCTCAAATAATTTTTATAATGAGCAAGGTTAAAGTTTGTTTTACATAAAGAATTGACCCCCAAAAGTTAGTTTAAAGTACTTTTCCATGGTGAAAAGTCATTTTATGGATTTTATTAATCAATATCAGATCACTCAAACAAAGATCGATTTAATTGGAGAATTATTTTAACCCAGCCCTACGAGCGACAAGCCGTATGTATTATGTGACACAACATGCACCAAAGGTTCCCGTGCTTTTTTTTTCTGCAGGAACATCAGCCCAGCAGCTGGATGCCTCCTTCAGCACCAATGCCTCCTTGGAGTTTTTCGAGCTGGACTTGACTGAGCCATCTCTGGACATGAAGTCGTGCGGCAGCCTCTCCTCCTCTCACAGGTACTAAAAGCTGCAGGCTACATTCACGTCGTTCACTTTTTCCCCTTTCGTTGCAGCTGTTCATCACACCCGCGTTGTCGTTCTTTCTCCCTGCAGATACCACAAACTGGTTTGGGGTCCCTATGGGATGGATGGCCAAGGTCACCCATCTGGGGTCCTTATTGCAGGCGGCGAGAACGGCAACGTCATCCTGTACGACTCTGCAAAGATCATGGCTGGAGAGACCGACGTGATCATTGCTGAGAGTGACAAGCACACAGGACCAGTGAGAGCTCTCGACGTCAACCCGTTCCAGGTATGATCCATTTTTTATATATATTGTTTTGAAATGGTCTTTACACCCCAACAGTAATAAATAAGTTATGGGCTGCTGTAATCCTGTGAAAACACCCACCAATCACTGCCTCGCTGTCTTCTCTGAAAGAACCAATAAAATGCCTCCTTGCCCCGCTGCATGTACTCTGCCCCTCTCGTGTACGAGCCTGAGCTCAATGCACGTTGTCGCCGCCACAGTCACTGCAAGTCTGCTGGAGAACGGAGGGGAAAACTCCGAAAAATTTGCCACTGCCGCGGTTACTTGCAGCCGCCCGCCCTGCTAAAAAAGCGAAGAAAAAAGAAAGACTTAAACTAAAAAAAGCGGGAAACGCGTGCACGTGTCTGTGTGTTTGAGGCAGAGCTACTTTCAAATCTTGCCAGCTTTGTAACATTACCAACCCTGCCTTTAAGTCCAGTGTCAGTGAATTTAATAGTGTGTGCATGCATTCAGTTTTAAACCAAATGCAGTGACTCATCTTTTATTTTCTCCTCTCTGCTGCAGACAAACCTGGTTGCATCAGGTGGGAATGAGTCTGAGATCTATATCTGGGACATGAACAACTTTGGCTCTCCAATGACACCAGGACCTAAAACTCAGGTAGTTTCTCTACTCCATTAACTTCATTTTTGTAAATATCAATGATTCATTTAAATATACTTACTGCATCCTTTCTATTGTTACAATTTGAAGTCATCGGTGTGACGTTAATCTTGTCATTTGTCAGATGTCTTCATAATAAGTGATACTATATGTTCAAACATTGAGCAGTTTTTTTTTTTAAATGTAATCTGTATGCATGTAAATAATGTTTGTAACAGTTTGGATGACTCTAATGAATGTGTTTTTTGTCTTAAAGCCTGTGGAAGACATCAGCTGTGTGTCGTGGAACAGACAGGTCCAACACATCCTGGCCTCTGCCAGTCCGAGCGGCCGAGCCTCGGTGTGGGACCTCCGCAAGAATGACCTCATTATTAAAGTTAGCGACCACAGCAACCGAGTACGTAGTTCCTTCTCGCTCAGATGTTGTCTTGGACAAAAACAAAGAATTTTCTCACTTAATGTCTTCTTTTGTGTGCATGTCTTTGTTTGTTTTTTTTAGATGCATTGCTCGGGGCTGGCTTGGAACCCAGAAGTGGCCACTCAGCTGGTCTTGTCATCGGAGGACGATCGGATGCCAGTCATCCAGATGTGGGACTTACGTTTTGCTACGTCTCCTTTCAAGATTCTAGAGAATCACACACGGTAAACACGCCAGTTTAATTTGGTGCCAAAGCAGCATAAAGCTTTACTTGATATCTGATCTGATATCGTTACTGATATTTCATATTTCTGTCCTTGTCAACAAATGATTGAAAAAGACCAAAACCAACAACGAATTGATCTACTAACAAGTATATGTGTATCACAGCCTGATATATCTTCTTCCTCTGTGCTGCAGAGCTCCATTGTTGTTAAAAACATGTTAATCAGCAACACAATTGCACAAGCTGTCATGTTCCTTCATCACCATGATAACACACTCGCTGTAGTTTATTTTGACTCAATCCCACACACACTGTCCTGCTGCCACAAATACTCACTAGAGCACAAAATGTGAATAAATCAGCTGCTGAAAATAGTCCTCGACAAATGCTCTATTTCCTCCTGTTACAGTAACGTTTGCTTCAAACAACAGGGATCAGTTTAAGGAAATTATGTAGCCCTTTTTATATATTTTGAGATGTTTTAAATGGATGTACATCTTCCGTCACTCACAACCAGTGGACTTGGAGATGAGAGCCACAGAAAGACTGGGAAAGTCAGGAAGTATGCAGCGACGGATTAACACATTGTTGGTTTTGGTCTTTTCATGGGATTTGATGACAATAAGAAAAACATAACCTATTGCCAACCCTGTCCCTTAAAAATCAGGTGGCTTTTAAAAAAAAAAAAAAAAAATAACCTCTATATATGTGCACCTGCTCTACCAACTGAGCTAACGCAGCCACCAGGTGGCTTTTTAAGACCTAACTGTACTGTTCTGTATAAACAGGGGCGTCCTGGCCATCGCCTGGAGCTTGGCTGATCCTGAGCTGCTCCTGAGCTGCGGGAAGGACAACAGGATTCTGTGCTGGAATCCAAACACAGCAGAGGTAAAAATGTCCTATATATAAATGTTTTATTAACACAACCAAAGTGGAAAAAAAATAAACACCCACTGTCCACTGATTTAAGTAAAACATCTGCTTGAATCCTCAGGTTCTGTATGAGTTGCCCACCAGCAATCAGTGGTGCTTTGACATCCAGTGGTGTCCCAGGAACCCCGCGGTGCTGTCGGCTGCGAGCTTTGACGGACGCATTAACGTCTACTCCATCATGGGGGGCAGCAACCAGGCGCAGAGCCAGAGACACGCTGACCAGGTGAGATTAACGCTCCGGAGACAAAACAAACACGTGTGTCTGCTGTGAACAGTTGTATAGATAAGAGGTGATCTTGATGTGTAATTTACTGTAATAGCACGGTACTTTTGAGGAGATGACACGCTAAAATATATATAAGAGATTTCTGCAAATGTTGTGGGAAAATAAACTGCTAACGTTCAGCAAGAAGGATAGACAGAGCTGGAAGAAAAGAAAACAACACTCAGATAGGCTACTGATATACCAGAGCAATGGTCGGACCACAGATTCTAACTCGCACAAACCTCCGTCAGATAAAAGATCAATGAGTCAGGCAGACTAGACTAGGAATGTCATTGTGTTCTTTTATTTTGCACCTACTGTTATCAATGACTTTTTCAGATACTATGTGATCGCTTGATGCTGTTGGGCATTTGGCGAGCAAACCACCAGTTCAATTAACACTTCTTCTGGTATTGAGTTATTCAACCTCTGTCAGAATGGCCTTTTTTTTTTTTTTTTTTTTTAGATTATTTTTGGGGCTTTTTCCACCTTTTATTTGACAAGACAGCTAGGTGAGAAAAGGGAGAGAGAGACCGGGAAAGACATGCAGGAAATTTTATTTATTGTATTAGTTTATTTGTCAGGGACAATGTACAAAATACATTAATCTTACGAAAAGATGTTTTGTACCAGAGTTAGCTAATGCTAGTTTCCATCTGCAGTCCCCGGGCAGGTGCACACAATATTAAAACATATTACAAATAATCGTCACTGGTCGGATTCGAACCCTAGACCTCTGCGTTGAGGCATAAACCTCCAAGTATATGTGCGCCTGCTCTACCCACTGAACCAACCCGGCCACAGAATTCCCTTTTTTAGAGCTCCACGTCACCAACTTGGCTGTAAATTAGATTTCTGGCGTCAATTCAATTTTATTTATAGTATCAAATCATAACAGAGTTATCTCGAGACACTTTACAGATAGAGTAGGTCTAGACCACACTCTATAATTTACAAAGCCCCAACAATTACAGTAATTCCCTCAAGAGCAAGCATTAGCAGAGGCTATTGCGACAGTGGCAAGGAAAAACTCCCTTTTAGGAAGAAACCTCGGCAGACCCAGACTCTTGGTAGGCGGTGTCTGACGGGGCCGGTTGGGGGTGTGATGGCGATAATAGTCGCATTAAAGATAGTGGAACAGTGACTTTGAAGGTAGTCGTTGTAGTTCATGTCACAGCAGGACGTTGCGGGATGAAACGTGGCGCTGCAGAGCATGGGTGGGTGTAGCAGACGCAGCAGGACGCGGCCGGGCGTTGAAGGGAATCGCAGAGCATAGCAGTAAACTCCCCAGAGCTAGGTTAGTAACAAGCAGTTCTGGGACAGGATGCATACAAAAGGAAACAAATGAAAACATTGATGAGAGGCTGTACTGGCCTGCCTCCCTCTACTCTCACTATATTATTGATTTATATGATCAATAAATCTGATGACTACGAAGAGAAGCAGGTGGGCCGGGTTAGGCGGACGCTGCAACTCCTCACTTCTTAACTATAAGCTTTATCAAAGAGGAGAGTTTTCAGTTTATTCTTAAATGAGGTGATGATGTCTGCCCCCCTAACCCAGACTGGGAGCTGGTTACACAGGATAGGAGCCTGATAGCTGAAGGCTCTGGCTCCCATTCTACTTTTAGAGACTCTAGCAACCACAAGTAACTCTGCATTCTGGGAGCGCAGTGCTCTAGTGGGACAATAAGGTACTAAGAGCTGTTCTAGATATGATGGTGCTTGACCATTTAGGGCTTTGTAGGTCAGGAGAAGGACTTTAAAGTCAATCCTGAATTTCACAGGAAGCCAATGCAGAGTACCTAAAACAGGAGAAATATGATCTCTTTTCTTAGTTCTTGTGAGAACACGTGCTGCAGCATTCTGGATCAGCTGGAAAGTCTTAAGGGACTTATTTGAGCAACCTGACAGTAGGGAATTACAATAGTCCAGCCTGGAAGTAACGAATGCATGGACTAGTTTTTCAGCATCGTTTTGAGACAGGATATTCCTAATTTTGGCAATGTTACGAAGATGAAAAAAGGCTGTTCTCGATGATTGTTTTAGATGGGCGTTAAAGGATATATCAAAAATAACTCCTAGATTTCTGACAGTAGTGCTGGAGGCCAGGGCAATACCATCCAGAGTAGCTATGTCTGTAGATAATGAAGTTCGGAGGTGTTTAGGGCCCAGCACAATAACTTCAGAAAATTAAAGGTCATCCAGGATTTTATATCTTTAATACATGCTTGAAGTTTAGCTAACTGACTTGTTTCGTCTGGTTTGATTGACAAGTATAATTGGGTGTCGTCCGCATAGCAGTGATAGTTAATTGAGTGTTTCCTAATGATATTACCAAGAGGAAGCATATATGAGGAGAATAAAATTGGTCCAAGCACTGAGCCTTGTGAAACGCCATGTTTAACTTTTGCGTACTTAGAGGATTTATCATTAACATTAACAAATTGAGATCGATCAGAAAAATAAGACTTAAACCAGCTTAGTGCGATTCCTTTAATTCCGACTAAGTGTTCTAATCTCTGTAACAGGATGGTATGGTCAATAGTGTCAAAAGCAGCACTAAGATCTAATAAAACAAGTATGGAGACAAGTCCTTTGTCTGCAGCAGTTAGAACGTCGTTAGTAATTTTCACCAGTGCCGTCTCTGTGCTATGATGCTTTCTAAATCCTGATTGAAAGTATAGTATTCAAATAAGCTGTTGCTATGGAGAAAATCACATAACTGATTAGCAACTACTTTCTCAAGGATCTTGGAGAGAAAGGGAAGGTTAGATATAGGTCTATAGTTTGCTAAGACCTCAGGATCGAGGGTGGGTTTTTTCAGAAGAGGTTTTATCACAGCTACTTTAAATGACTGCGGTACATGACCTGTTAATAGAGACATATTGATCATATCTAGTTTGTGTCTAACGGGACTCTGGGTTTCTGTTACAGATTAGCAACTCGTTTGGGAACATGGATCCTTTTGGGACAGGACAAACTTTGCCCCCGCTGCAGCTGCCCCAGACTCCTGCCCCGCCAGCTACAGTCAACCCCCTGAAGAAGCCACCCAAGTGGATCCGCAGACCTGTAGGAGCCTCGTTTGCTGTGAGTCCCGTTTCTACACTTTTCATGAGATCGAGGGGTTTTGTTGTTTTACCATCTGAAACACTCCTTCGGCTCTCGTTCACTCCTAGTTTGGTGGGAAGCTGGTGTCTTTGGAGAACCCAAAGCCGAACCCGCAGCAGCCTCAGCAGCCCGCTTCACACGTCGTACACGTCAGCCAGGTTGTTACAGAAACGGCCTTTTTGAAGCGCTCCGATCAGCTTCAGGCCACTCTGAGTGCAGGCAGCTTTGTGGATTTCTGCCAGGGGAAGATCGATGCAGCAGAAAATGAGTTTGAAAAAACTCTTTGGTCTTTCCTCAAGGTATGAAATCATCTTTTTCTAGAAAAATCTTGGAAATATATACTGTAGTTTTCAGTAAATAATGCTGTCATTCTTTAAGTTGTTTGGTGACTATTTTGTGTTTTCAGGCTAATTTTGAAAGTGATATCCGAAGCAAGTACCTGGAACTTCTGGGGTACAACAAAGAGGAGCTAGCCTTAAAGGTGAGGTGTATTTTCTAGGCTGCTGTACGACACTATATATTTATTTGCTCAAAATGTTTTCTGCTTAATACATCTTGTGATACATGTGTCGTTTTTGTTGTCAGATTTCAGCAGCACTAGAAGAAAAGCCTGCTGACCCGCCGCAGGTAATTTTCTTCAGAGCAGTTACTCTTACGGTGCATTTTAAAGGAATAGTTCGACATTTTGGGAAGTTCTCTTTAGAAGATAGATAACACTCTCATATTTGTCCGTTAAATATAAATCTAGAGTCGGGAGGCGGTTGGATGATCGTAGCATAAAGAATGGAAACGGCCAAACAGCCAGCTTGGCTTGCAGCACCTCCTAAAGCTCATTGATTAACACATTATCTTATTTGTTTAATCCATACAAAAACTGAAGTGATAATTCCCCGTAAAACATGTTTTAGTATGTGTCTGTGCAGTGTCTTCCTTGGGTTGTGACAAGACTCCAGCAGAGATTTGTGTAAATCTGAGTGTAAAAGCACGAAAGACGGAGATATGTCCCTCTTTGCCTGCCGCCATTCGAGCAACTCGCTCGTATGTATTCTGAATGATTCTAAATTGCAGATTCTAGGCTTACGAGAATACTTTGGAAGTAATTACATATGAATGAGCACATATTTGTGAAATAAACTAAGTTTTTTTTTTTTTGCTAAGAATCAACTCAAAAAATTACACAATGTAGGTTTAAAAGCCATTAGAATAGTATCGATCTTCTCATCTAACTCAGCTACAAAGAGGTGCGTTTCTCAAATTGTTGCACTATTCTTTTTACTTTTAGCAATTATCACCATTTCGTTTAGGTCATGTGGATGAAATATAATATTGTATAATGTAGCTTTTTCAAATTGCTGCTAATTCTGGTGCCCACATACAGTATATCTTTATCAGATCCTGTATGACAAGCCACCACTGTTTATTACAACATACAGTCTTATTATTATTATTATTATTATTATTATTATTATTATTATTATTATGGTGTTATTTGGTCTTTTCAATGAAAATTAAACTTGAAAAACAAATAAAAATCAGCCACTGTTTAATTTAAAAAGTGCCCAACTAGAGTTTCTTAATATAAAAATCCAACCATTTAAAATCTATAACAAGTAGTCCCTGTGTATCTGCCCACTCAGTAGAAATGCTTCCAAATTGCCCATAACCACGCTGAACTACTCTCCATTTGTTCCTGCTTACTGTGCCGTCCACATTCTTTCAACAAAACGGACCAACTACTATTGGCAGTAATTAGTGCCACAGTTGGTGTCTGTAGTCTCCTCTTACATTTGGCAATAACAAAGTGTTGCAAGTTTTCATAAAGATGAAGCTTGTTCCCAGTGCTAAAAATACCACTTCCCTTTTTGAAACTACTCAGAGGAAGCTTTGCACAGACTTTTGATTTTAAAATCGCAGTGAAACCCATTATTCTGGTTCTGTTTTTTTGTTTTGTTTCATAAATCTGCTTCCCAACACAGTGTCAATGTGCACACTGTCATACAAATTGGACTGTTTTCTGTGGATGTCGGTGGTCTTTGTGACAGTGTCCCTCTCAGAGGTGTAAATGTATCGTCTAGTCACACACCTGTTTCCACCACTGAACCCAAACGTGACGCATTTCCTTCAGTGTTAAATCCAAAGACGGAAGTATCTTGGTATTACCTCTGCCAAGGAGGTTATGGTTTGTCTGTCTGTCAGCAGGATTGCAGAAAAAATGCTAACCCGAAACTTGGTGGAAGTGTTTAGCATGGCCCAAGGAAGAACCCTTACATTTTGGAGCAGATCCAAAGCACGTTGCCGATAAATTAAAATTATTTTATTATACTGTATATCTCCACTCACACTTAGTCACCATGCGCCACACTACACACTACCCAAATGTCTCATGATATGTCCGCATTGAATTTCAGCCTCTCCATTTCTTCTTTATTTTGCATTCAAACATTCAATAATTTAACTTTTTTTAATTTTCACTTTATTTAACCCATATCTTCCTTCAATATTCAGGTGGAGGTGCCCGCTCCAGCCAGCCTGCAGCCTTTACCAGACATCAGCCTCGTGCCGCCTTCTGACACACCAGAGGCAGCGTTCGCAGCTGCAGTCGTGGCGCCTGTGGACAATCCCGAGGCAGCTTTTGACATGATTGCTGCCGCAGTCGTGCCGCCCACTGACACTCCCAAAGCAGCCTTTGACATGACATCTGCAGCACTCGTGCCGCCTGCTGACACTCCCGAGGCGGCGTTCGACATGATTGCTGCCGCAGTCGGGCCGCCTGCTGACACTCCCGAGGCGGCGTTCGACATGATTGCTGCAACAAACCTTCAGCCTGCTACAACCACGATGGAAATAGACTCCATTCCTGACCCTGAAGAGCCAGCAGCAGCAGCAGCAGCAGATCCAGAGGATGCTCCTACCACCGAGCCGGAAGAAAATGTGGACCAGGTTCTTCCAGAGGAGGAAGCAGAGGAAGAGGAGATCCCCTTGGAGGAGGAAGAAGAGGAGGAGGAGGAGGAGGAGGAGGTAGACTTTCATCACTGCACAGTTTCACAGATCTTCTAGCCCAAGTTTCATCTGTTAAAGGCTCTGCACACCATAGTAAACACATAGGTGATTTTAATTATTTAAGGTTGATTGGTGTGCGTTTCAGCGTCACTTCAAACTAGATTCTTATATTAGCATGAAAGATTTATAAAAACAGGATTAAGGGCTATTTGACCACTCAATGAACACTGATCAGTCATCGTTTGATGTCATTTGTCGTTTTGTTTTAGTTGTTCGTTCTTTTATGTGAAACTCTTTTGTGCTGCTGTCTTGGCCAGGACTCCCTTGTAAAAGAGATTCTATGGGAAATATTCCCGGTAAAATAAAAATAAATAAAATGTTTCTCTGGTGTCTTAGGAGACGGCAGCACCGGTGGAGGAGGAGCGCAGTCCTCCTGAGACCTCAGCTCCAGCTCCGTCCCCGGCTCAAGCTCCAGCTCACACTCCAGCCCCAGCCCTCACAGATGGAGTCAGTCTCAGCATCAGTCAAGGTAACTCTTTGAATCTTTCATGATTGAAACCTACAGCAGCAGATTTCACAGCATATCCCAGAGAGAGAGAGAGAGAGAGAGAGAGAGAGAGAGAGAGAGAGAGAGAGAGAGAGAGAGAGAGAGAGAGAGAGAGAGAGAGAGAGAGAGAGAGAGAGAGAGAGAGAGAGAGAGAGAGAGAGAGAGAGAGAGAGAGAGAGAGAGAGAGAGAGAGAGAGTTTTAACTATTTGTTTTCATGCAAGATGTAGACGGGCTGATCACACAGGCCCTGCTGACCGGAGACTTTGAGGGAGCTGTGGAGCTCTGTCTCCATGACAACCGGATGGCAGACAGCATCATCCTGGCCATCGCCGGAGGTGTCGAGCTCTTACAGAAAACCCAGAAGAAGTATTTTATGAAAACGCACAGCAAGATAACCAAGGTAATAGGGATACTAATTAATAGTTTTATTTTCCTGACTAAATCTTTAACTGATAGTATTGATCGGTCAAAGTTCTTATTGTCAGTTAGCGGTTAACTGTTTGATCGTTAACATCCTTACAAGGCAACAACAAGGGGATTTCTTTTACAGAGAGCTTGGTAAAGTAAGCGTCATGATAGGTCATGAACTTGTGTTTTGGTCCTGCAGCTGATCAGTGCAGTGGTGATGAAAGACTGGCATGACATCCTGAAGACATGTGACCTGCAGAACTGGAAGGAGGCGCTGGCTGCGGTCATGACCTACGCTCAGCCCGAGGAGTTCTCCGCCCTCTGTGGTTAGTTCAGGATACGTGTGTATTGTTGTTTGACAGACCTTACTAGACCACAGTGTTGTTGACCATGTTTTTTGCTGAGCTCCTTTTATTAAACTTTCTCAGCTGTGAATGTGTGCTGTCTAACTGAACTCGTCTTGCTTGTTAGACCTTCTCGGGGGCAGACTGGAGGCAGCAGAGGATGCCCAACTCCAAGCCCAGGCCTGTCTGTCTTACATCTGTGCTGGAAACGTGGAGAAACTTGTGTCTTGCTGGACCAGAGCACAAGACGGCCACTGTCCACTCTCTCTCCAGGTGTGTCTCTGGGCCCTATTGTAACGATCTAAGTTCACGGTCCACTTTTGCTACTTTAACGGCAGAGAAAGTGTCGATGCGCATGGTTCAAAAGGGTTGTACTTAGTGTCTTAATTAATTCATAGTCAAGCATAGTGTACACGAGCCTAGGCACATTTTACTAATGCTCTGTTAAAATAACAATGAAGTGTTGCGTTATTGACTTTAGACCAGGTTTTTGTTGGTCAATGGCGTGATCCCTTTCTGCTGCCTCAAGATAGCAATACACCCAAGAATGCACCTGAACACACCTCCCTGTAAGACCAGCGCGCAGATGGGCGTCGGCGCATTTGCTATTTAAACAACGCGGGCACTGGACGGGAAATTGACCGCTTACGTCGGGCTTTGCGCTGCGCTGGGTGCAAGATAGGGCTACCTATCGTAAACCTGCAAAAACTGATTTCTTTGGACACTTTGGGGCAGCATCTCTGTCAATCTGATGAATGTCCAATATTCTCTCCCTTTTTAGCTTTTGGTCAGTACCAACCCTTGAGGAAAATATCTGGCTCTTTAGCTGCTAAATGTTGCACTGCGTTCAGCAGCTAGTCTTTAACTGTGTCTGTCTGCTGTTAAAGTGCTGAGCAGATAGTGTAGAGTGGGTTTCTAGGCTTTTAGGCACAGCTTCCTGCTGCAACTGAAAGCAATGTTATTGAGAGCAATTAGGGTGAACTTAAAGGGTAAAGTTGTAGGCCGGACAGATAAACATTGAGCAGAAAGAGACTAAAAACCTTAGTACAGCTGAGGGAAACTGAGTAAATATTGAGGCTAAATTCTTCGTGTGGTTAGAATTATGTTTCCAAATCAATACTAACGTTGCTCCATGTCTGCTAGATGTGTAAATAGAACCCATAAAACTTCATAAAGTGATAATATCTCAATGTTTACGTTTTGTTTTCCGCTGAGGTGGAAACATAGGAACAGAACGAAAAAGTGGCCAGATTTTGTGTTTTCAGCTTTAGTTCTGTTGCTCCCAACTGACCAAAATAAAGCCTGTAAATGCAGCTTGGATCTTTAGTTGTGCTAATGTACTCTGTGTTTCCATCCCTCAGGACCTGGTGGAGAAGGTGGTGGTGCTGCGGCGTGCAGTGGAGCAAACCCAGCGCTCTGGTCCCACTGCTATTGGCATCCTGCTTGCTGAGAAGATGAGCCAGTATGCCAACCTGCTGGCCTCCCAGGGCAGTCTGTCCACCGCCATCACCTACTTGCCTGACAACACCAACCAGGTACCACATCTGGACTGGGCGGCACCAGCTAAATCCATTACCGTATTCACCCGAATAGACAGACAGTTTTTTTTTCCCCCTATGAATATATATAAAAAAGTGAGGTTGTCCTATAGAAGAAGTTTTGATACAAACTTTAAGATGATGGTGACAAACGCAGCAGGGTCGGCCAAGCAGTGAAGAAATGTTGTGTCACAGAATGTAACGTTTGGAGATGACGAGCCCAAAGAGATGGTCAAAGAAAAGCACACTGTGGTTGCCAAACCGGCCGCTTCCGCGAGATTGACCAGAGGGTTTGTGAATATGTGACTGACAAACGAAATGAAGGACTAATTTCAAATAAAAATATTTTCTTTATTAGAACCAGATGTCCATCCATCCATCCATCTTCGTCCGCTTGTGTTCCTCATAAAGTCTTTTACATCCTATTGTCGGGGGTTGTCTAATATACGGGTCAAAACGTTACTAAGTTTGTGTAGAGTTCTTCCTAAATTTCTAGTAAGAAAAATGCCTAGTAAAGCCTTTCATGAAGTGTAAACATTGACTAACATTTTAAGTTCATCCTTTCATCTTTTTACCTTACAGGTTTCCGTACAGCAGCTTCGTGACCGTCTCAGTCGGGCTCTGGGGCAGCAAGCGGCGGCGGCAACTGCTCCTACAGCGCCGGTACAAAACCAAAGAGCTCAGCCGCCTGCCCCGACTCAGCGCACCTCGCAGCACGCCTCGGCCCTGCCCCAGCGTACGTTCACTCCGATCCAGCCCGCCATGGGGCCTCAGCCCACTGCAGCAGCTCCGGTGCCCATGCTGACGCCGGCTGCCTCGGCCCCTGCACAGCCACAGTATTACCAGCCGGTATGTTTCACTTTTTAAGAGTTATTTTATCACGTAACAATGTTCACACAAGTTTTTACTGTTCTTCACTTTGAGATTTTACTCATGAGTCAGTGTGAAACCTGGTGTCTTGGGATTAAAAGCTTTTATCGTTAGACATCAGGATTCACACAGACCGGTCTTTTTCCTGTTCTTCCTCTAAACACTAACCTCTACAGGCCACGTACCAGAGGTGGGGGTTGAAATATTAATGTTGGGCTCAGACTCTTAACGAATCTCTTACGAACCTTTCTTGTCTCCTAACTTCTTATAAGCAAAGAGCAACGGATGCCTTCTCATCTTTAGCCGACTGTCGCTAACTAAAATAACAAATATCCCCGGTGGCAGATTACATCAGTTGCAGATAATTAAGGTCTTATAAAGAAAAGGCTGTCTGTTGTCTGGGTAATGTGCTCTCTGCAGCTGGTGTCTGTTTTCAGGGAAAGATGGGGGTATTTTTTTTTTTTTTTTTAGCAAAAAGATCAGAGCATCACTCTGTAACCCCGCTGTGCGACCGCGAGTGAACTGTTATTTTTTTTTTTTTTTATATAGTTGACCAGGGACCAACAGAGTGGAGACATTTTAATCTGATCAGTTTCATAGTTGTGACTTCCAATATTTAAAGCGAGTAGCTGGTTAAGTAAGTCAGTAAGTAAAATGTATTTATATAGCGCTTTCACAGATAAAATAAATAAATAAAAAAATCACAAAGTGAAGTACAGTTTGCTATGGCTCTTAAAGTGATGGTTCGGAGTAATTTCACCCTAGGGTCCTTTGCACCATGACCTCGAGCCAAACACCCCCCAGAAGCTTTTTTAACCTTGGTCCAACATTGGTCCAGTTAGCGCTATCAGCCGAATGGCTTAGTGCAGCCGCTAATGGAACTAAAGGTGTCTCTCGTAAATTACCCCACTAATGATGCCTAGAGTGGTACCAAACTTCTACACTAGTACAAATAGGTTCTGTACTCATAAAACAAGGGATAAAATAAAGGATTTAAAATTATTTGCAGTTATTCTTTACTGTATTTTAAGTTGATTAAATGCTATCAAACCCCATCCCTATTACATTCTAACTAACTGCCTGCTGAGGAGATTTTTTTTGTAGCTGGGTTGTAATGATTTCATTAATTGGATTACCACTCTAGCCAGGGTTTAAATCACATGCTGATTCCTTAATGTCGTCGTGAATTATGAATAATAATTGGGCTTATTGTCAAACCTTTTTTTTGGGGGTTTGTAATTTGAACCCTGGCTCTGGTCCGATGTGTGTGCGTTGCGGTCGTGTTCTGTGTTTCCTGACCCCCACCCCCCCCCCCCACGTGCTGCAGCCATCATTGGTATGTGCTGTGTGTCTCTGTGTGCTTCAGGTGAGGGCTACCTCCACTGTCACCTCCTGGAGTAACCAAACTCCCACCGCCCTCCCCAATGTCCCTCCTACTCCTCTTCAAGTAGGCAGAGCCTCAGAGCAGCAGGTACCCTGACCGCCCACCCAACCTCCACACACACACACACACAATGTTTACAGATGTTGTTGCACACAGACTGACTTTATGATCGCAATGGAGTGTTTTCATTGATCGAATCAGCGCCTGATGTCGCAAATTCTATTTGGCTGCTGTGGTTTGTCTGTGGTAATGCCGTTCTCCTGCCTTTTACCCATTTTACCCCACTTCCTGTTGATACTTATTCTTTCATTTGTTATTGTGATTTGACAGTACAGACATCACTCTTCACACTCTTAACTACACCACTCCTGACATGCATGCTGTTCCTTGTCAGCAAATCTAATGCTACTGAACTGCAGACATTACATGAATTTTGTTAAATCTTTTAAAACTATTACTATGGAAAAAAAAAAAACGATTAAAACTTTCACGACTGAAGATCAACTTACAGAACATTCAGGAAGTAGCTTCGTTTTTAGCCGTTGCTGACCGACGAACATCGCCACAGGCAGATGATATGAGCTGTCGCTAATTAACGATAATAACTTCATGGTGAGCTGAAGTTAACGGTGACACCACTGTACAACTGAGCAGCCTGTGTGTTTTTGTAGTTTCAACAGAGTAGATGTCTTCTCTAGTTAAACAGTAGCTGGTTACATCACCAGTTAATCTTTCATTCATAATATGTCAATAATTCTAAACGTATGTAATAGGTTTTGAATCAGGACCTTCAGTATTTGGATCAAGTCACTCGTGGAAAATAATGTGTGGCAAATGATTGTCATAATGCAGCTGTTACTTCAGTGTGTCCGATACATATTTGATCAACGTTTAGGTAAACCTAAGTCATCGACATCAGACAACCCTGCCGGCTTCATCGTCAGTTGCAGCGCACAGAGACAGTTACCTGTGGATAGCCCTTTATCTTTTGTTTTGAAAAATGGTTTCCGATTTGTGTCTTTGCAGGTGGAGCCTTCAGGCCCCATGTATGGGATGCAACCGTCCTGCACAGCTGCTCCACCTCCAGCCTCCTCCACTTCTGGGTACATGTACTCCCATCAGTACCAGCGTAAGTGTTTTTATATATTCTGCCCTTTCTTGGATATGGAGAGAAAAGTTTCAGATTAAAGTTTGAGGTTAAATGTCATCGAGCAACCTTGTCTCCTAAAAATATTTATATACAACTGACTTGTTAAGGAAATTCTTATATTGAATGTGTCTGCCGAATGTTCACTGAACAAATCGTTTTCATGGTCACATTCAGACAACTAAAACATAAAATGAGACCCAGGATTCTTTTTCTTCTTCTATATTTAACCAAAAACCGCCGTCTTTCCTTAACCGTAACCAAATGGTTTAGGTTGCTTTCTCACCTGCAAAAAAACAACCTCAGTCCAGTTGTTGAACCTGCACCAGATTTCAACTGACAGATTTCACACCAGCCAAAACAAACCGAACCAAACAGGCAAACGCACCAGAGTTCGTTCCAAACTGAACCAAACCAGTTTGGACATACCTTTAGTAGCCTAGCAACATGGCAACATACACTAGTACTTGCATACAGGGCCCAGAACGGATCAGTCCCAGCTTACAGCCAGGACATGGTTTGTGCAGTATAAGAACATTACTCTTCAACATTCAGATAACAAAAACAATGTAAGTGAGAAAGAGAGTTATTTTGCCTATTACATTCTGCAAGTAAACTCTTATTTTGTCTTGTGTTCTGAATGACACGCGCACTTTCGCTCTTAAACTCACTCAGCCAACATTTAAATATATACATTTTTATATTATTTATTTTAAGGGGAATTCAAAAATTCCAAACAGGAAAAGTATTAAGGTCACTTTCATAGTTCAAGGTGTTTTCACTGTTTGTTAACTGTTTCCCTGTTTTTTAAGTTCAATAATAGCAACATCTTTCCAAAAGTTAATGAGTAATCATGTTAAATATTTACATATATAAATTTCAATATTATCCAAAATCCTTGTGATTATTATTAACTTTTTCCAAATCGAGCAGCCCTATTTAGTAGTGTATAAATGTTATTTCTAGGAGACAGAGTTGCATCAACCCAAACTTTTTTTTTTTTTTTTTTGTCTTCTTTAAAACACTGACAAGCATTTCCTTTTGGAAATGTTTGACTCTGTTATACTCAGAGTTAGTAACTAACAGAATATGAGAATGAATAACTTTTCACTATGTTCATCTCTTTGCCTGTTGAGTCTTTTGTAACCCACAAGCTAAATATAAAGTACCTCAGCATGCACTATAACCTAACTGTTCATTAATACTCAGTCTGTCCTGTTGCATGACACAGTTAGTATAACATGCAACAGTGCTGGTTTATTACTTACAGCATGTGTTGTATTCTGTGTGACTCCCAGCCTACCCCCAGGTCAGCCAGTATCCACCTGGAGCTGGGGGGGCGTCTATCTATCAGCCTCTTCAGTACTCCTCCGCTGCTGCTCCTCCTGCAGAGCCCCCTGGCTTTCTCTCTCAGTACACACAGCCGGCCTCTCCGGTCTATCCCGGACAACCTCCCATCAGCCAGTGCCTGTCCTCCTCTCCTCCCTCCCATCCTCCTTTCTTTCCCACCGCCTCCTCCTCCTTTTCCGCTCCTCCGTCCTCCGGAGCGTCTTTCCAGCATGGCGGGCCAGGATCTCCTGTGTCGTACATGCCTCTTCCTCCACCGAGCGGAGTCTCAGGTACACAGCTGATCCCCGTCTCTTAAAGGAGAGAATAGGTCTGCATGTTTCTGATCATCCTCACAAACTCACTCCGCCTGTCTGTTCTAAAACTAGGCCGTCTTAATACGTCTTTAATATGCTCCCCGACTTGAACGAGCATTTGGATTTATTTATATATATTTTTTTTTTTTTAACTTGTTAAGATACAAGACAGAATTAAGTTCTTTATTATCATGTGTAGCCCTATCCCTCTAAGAGGTCACTGCACTTGACTGAAAATAGTGTGCAGCACATAACCCTCCTTAAAGGTCCCATGGCATGAAAATTTCACTTTAGTTTTTTTAACATTAATATGCGTTCCACCAGCTTGCCTATGGTCCCCCAGTGGCTAGAAATGGCGATAGGTGTAAACCGAGCCCTGGGTATCCTGCTCTGCCTTTGAGAAAATGAAAGCTCAGATGGGCCGATCTGGAATCTTGCTCAAAACCTCATTGTGGGACTGGCTCTAGTGGCTGTAATTCTGCACCAAGGCTGAATTTCGGGAAAGAGACTTCAGATACAGTATTAGGGGACCACTAAGGTCTATATAAAAGAGACTTCAGATACAGTATTAGGGGACCACTAAGGTCTATATAAAAAGAGACTTCAGATACAGTATTAGGGGACCACTAAGGTCTATATAAAAGAGACTTCAGATACAGTATTAGGGGACCACTAAGGCCTATATAAAAGAGACTTCAGATACAGTATTAGGGGACCACTAAGGTCTATATAAAAGAGACTTCAGATACAGTATTAGGGGACCACTAAGGCCTATATAAAAGAGACTTCAGATACAGTATTAGGGGACCACTGAGGTCTATATAAAAGAGACTTCAGATACAGTATTAGGGGACCACTAAGGTGTATATAAAATCATCCAAAGAGCCATGTCATGGGACCTTTTTAAAATGATACCTATTACTTACTTACCTTTTAAACAAAGTCATGCTAACTTTAACCACTACTTCCAGTCTTTATGCTCAGCTAAGCGAACGGCTGTAGCTTCATATTTTTCATACAGACATGAGAGCGGTATCGATCTCAGCAAGAAAGTGAAAAAGTGTATTTCCCAAAATGCAGAACTTTTCCTCTAAATGTTATAAGTTAGTGGCCAAATTGAATAATCTTCTTACTCCGACACATTTCAAAACCTAAAATAGACTCTCTGGTAGTGTGAGAAAGTATGAATGATTAGGATTTGGGTTTTTTTTTCTGCAGGGCCTCAGAATGGCTGGAATGATCCTCCGGCACTGAACAGACCATCAAAGAAGAAGGTACGTCTGCTGACTGAAGCTCTGCATTCTGTCAGTGTGGACAGTATATATAAATAAAATGTGTTTGCCATCACTCAGCCGGCTCCAATGAACTACGCCCCTCCTGCTCCCATCATGGCTCCGCTGGGCGCTGACCCTCAGGCCCAGCCGGTACCCTCTGGGCCCCCTCAGGCCATGGGCCAGGGCCCGCATGGAGCCCAGGTCCCCTACTCAGGCATGCAGCAGCAGCAGCTCTCCCCTCCACCCATGAACCCTGCAATGCCCAAGACCAGCATGGAGGGGGCACCAGGAGCGCCTACTGGAGATGTTATACAGGTACACAGTTTGCCTCTGTCACAGAACAAAAGGATTACAGCCTGTCTCTTTGACTCAGCAACACATTCTTAAGGCGCGGAGCTTTCGCCTTAGCCTCCGTAAGTGGCCCGAGGTTTATACTTGTGCGTTGGTGTCTGCGCCGTTCTAGCGTTCTATCTCGTTAAGAGAATAGCAGGGCCGGTATGTGTGTGGTAGAGCGAGCAAGAGAGTGATGGTGATTTGCTTCGGAGCGAGTAGCGACTCTAGAGGCAAAGTGGGAGAAACAAAGTGTCTCCTCTGTTCTTTCTGACCACAGTGGGGAATCTGTAGCAGGAAAAGTTAACCCTCTCCTTGAGTTCATGTTGTTTATGGAGAAGGAGAACCAGGAAATGAGTGAGGGGAAATGCAACGCTGCCAAGCATCAACGAAGCGGACCAATCACAGTTGTGGTCTGCGTCGCAGTGGCTTATAGTTACATTTTTTGCGAGGTGCACGTCAGGCTACGTCTAGACTTTTAGCTGCACTAGCAGAACTTATCTCCGTCCATATTAACACATCTGACAATGCATATGAAGCAGATTGTTTGACGTTACTCTGCGGTTAAAAATCATGGATGTACAAGTTGAAAATACAGAAAATAGTTTTGGAGAAAGAACAACAATGGTGAAAAAGTAAGATCAGGGATTAATGTGCTTGGACCGACGATGAGTTGGAACTGTTACTAAAAGGTCTGTAAGCCTACCCAATCGATAAGACAGACTGACCTTCGTCGTCGTTTCCAAAGGTCTTCGTTTGTGCCGTCCAGACTACAAAACCACCTGGGAGTTTTCCAACAAGAACAGGGGCAGCAGTGTTTCCAAATGTCTCTGTTATAGGGGCTCAGAAACGCCGGAGTAGTGTGGATGCGAGGCGTAAACATTACAAAAGATATCGTTTTTTAAACCGAAACGTAGCAGTGTAGATGTAGCTTTTAGAGTCATTCACACATTAGGCTCCTTCTGATCTTACTCTGTTTAACCCTTCTAGCCTCTGCAGTCCATCCCTGCTGAGAAGATCATGAAGAAGCCCATCCCCGATGAGCACCTTGTCCTGAAGACCACGTTTGAGGGGCTCATCCAGAAGTGCTTGGCTGTAGCTGCCGACCCTGTGAGTCCATCTGACTGAGATGGCAGTTTAATTTATCTCTACTTATTAATTTATCTGTACTTAATGAATGTAATCGTTCTACAGCAAACCAAGAGAAAGCTTGATGATGCCAACAAACGTCTGGAAGCGCTCTATGACAAACTTAGAGAGCAGACAGTGAGTATCCAGCTTGGCTTTTTGCACAATGACAGAGTACAATAATAAAAAAAAAAAATTTGCTGAAAAAGTATTTTCATAAGTCTAGATTTTTAAAATAGAAATTGACCGCATTCATGGGTTCAAGCAGAAACCCCAAACGCACATCTGTTCCTGAGTGGCACAGACTGATTGGAGAGAACTTTCACCAATGTTCTCACATTTAGATTTTTCTTCGGTTTGAATGAAATTCTCAAGTGGTATTTGGAGTTTGAGTATTTTGCAGACATTAACTAAAACTATATCAAAGCTCTGTTCACCATATCAGTGTCTGTCTGAGAATTCTTTTTAAAGATTATTTTTTGGGCCTTTTTAGACCTTTTATAATATAGGACAGCTGAAGATGTGAAAGGGGAGGGAGAGGGGGCAATGACATGCAGCAAAGGGCCGCAGGTCAGAGTTGAACCTGCGGCCGCTGCGACAAGGGCTGAGCCCTTGTTCATGGGGCGCACGCTCCACCAGGTAAGCTAATCAGGTGCCCCGAACCTTTACTTATTTATCCAAAAAATTACTCAAATCCTAAAAAATGGTCCAAAAAAAAAAGTCTTTGCAGCTCTACAACACTCAACAAGAAAATAAAGACACGTGTGGCCGGGTTAGCTCAGTTGGTAGAGCAGGCGCACATATATAGAGGTTTATTCCTCGACGCAGCGGCCGCGGGTTCGACCCCGACCTTTGGCCCTTTGCTGCATGTCATTCCCCTTTTCTCTCCCGTTTCATGTCTGTCCTGTGAAATTAAAGGCCTAAAATGCCCAAAAAATACTCTTTTAAAAAAGGAAAAGAAAATAAAGACATGTAATGTTGTTGCATGAGGCCCAAAGCCTTGAGACAGATCAGGATGGATTGGTAGTACATCCTGCTAAATAACGGTAGTTGAAAAGGTTTACAAAGGATGTCTAAGCTCTGATTTTTAACCAACGCTTTCTTCTCTCCAGCTCTCTCCCGCCATCGTAGGAGGACTTCACAACATGGCGAGGAGTATAGAGGCGCGGTCCTACGCCGAGGGCCTCAACATCCACACCCACATAGTCAGTAACAGCAACTTCAGCGAGACGTCAGCGTTCATGCCCGTGCTCAAGGTGGTGCTGACACAGGCCAACAGACTCGGGGTGTGATCGGGCAGAGAGTCCTCGGAGTCTTTGACCGGTGGACGAGGCAGAGTGAGTGGTCAGTGGTCAAGCTCGTTTCACAGGGAGCAGTGCAAATGACGAAGAATTCTGAGATGTATGAAAATCCTGTTAAAGTCGTCTTTGTGCCATTCATGTTTTCTGACGCAACCCAAACACAAGCCATGCTATCAGTCGCACTCAGTGGTGAAAGTAACGTCTGAGCCCTGTGCAAACGAACCGCACACAAAGAATAAAGGGCTAGAGACTATTTTTATTTAAATACCACCTTAGGTTACATGTACACTTCCACATTTGGTTTAAAAATGATTATCTTTTGCTTTGTTCACGCCTTGCGTACTACTACGTAACTACTCCGATGTTTCAGAGCCCCTAAAACGGACACATTTGAAAACACTGCTCGTTTTGGTTTTGGTTTGAAAACTGCGTGGCTGCGTTGTAGTCTGGACGGCACTAACGGAGACCAATGAACGTCAGTCAGTCTTATTCGTAACCTTTCAGCAACGGTTCCACCTCGTCGTCGACTGCTCTTACTTTTCACCATTGTTGTTCTTTCTCCGAAGTATCATCTGTATTTTCAAATTATACATCAATGATTTGAACCGCAGAGTAACAGACAATCTTTCTGTTCACACCGGCATGCACATGCCCAGAGTGTGTGAATGGTCATGTGATATGTGTTGTCAGACGTGTAAATATGGACGGAGAGGAGTTCTTTTAGTCTTAGAACGCTGCTTAAAAATGAAAACAGTAGTGTAGATGTAGCCTTAATCTGCCAACTTGCTAACCAGTTACACAAAACATTTGTGTAAATGTTAATTAAAAGTTGCAATAAATATGCAGTAATTTGTGTTGAAGCAAATTAAATCTCCTAAATGGCAAGCAAAATATAAGGAAGCTTTAGCATATAGAATAAGGACATAATTAAGGCATTTATTGACCGACAAAAGTAGGAAAAGCAACGGGAAATTCAGGAATTTTAAGGGCATTACTTTCTATTTGTGTTGAGATAATCAAAATAAATGTAGTATGGTTAAAGTTAAATCTTTTGGCTCACAACTGCACAAACAACAATTATTTAAGGAATATTAGCTTGTTCATCTTTATAGTCTTTTGATATTTGTGCGCTAAATTAATGCTCAGATGTCTTTTTTTATAATCCATAAAAAGTACAAAATCATGCTTTTTTTTTTTTTTTTTTTTTTTTTTTTACATATAAATGCATAATTGCCTGAACGCTGTTTTCCAACAGACCTGCAAATGAAGCATTTCATAGAAAGATTTATTTTTTTAAACGGGCATTAGATTGACTGACTTAAAACTGTAGGGCCCTATCTCGCACCCAGCTTAGCACAAAGCTCATCGCAAGTGTCTTTGCTAGTTTAAGACTGACGCAGTTGTCAGTTTCCCGTCCAGCGCTTACATCGTTTAAATAGCAAATGCACCTGCGCCCATCTGTGCGCCCATGGGCGTGTCGATCTTACAGGGAGGTGTGTTCAGGTGCATTCTGGGCATGCTGGTCTTACAGGGAGGTGTGTTCAGGTGCATTCTTGGCGTGCTGGTCTTACAGGGAGGTGTGTTCAGATGCATTCTGGGCGTATTGCTATCTTGAGGCAGCGGGAAGTGATCGCGCCATTGACCAACAAAAACCTGGTCTAAAGTCAATAGCGCAGCATTTTATTGTTATTTTAACAGCGAATTTGTGAAATGCGTCTAGGCTCGTGCACAGCACGCGCACACTGTGGTTGTTACACACACAGAGGGAAGCGCAGCAGCACACAAACATGCAAAAGATTACAAATTAAAATATTACGGTGCAAATCCGCTATCTGAAACAGCAATGCGCCGAGGTACAAACGCACGGACCCTTTCTTTCCGCCGTCAAACCAGCAAAAGTGGATTTGGACACGCGCCAGCCGCTTCCCGCCGCGCACTTAGATCGTTAAAATAGGGCCCTTCAGGCCGGCCTCTAGCTCACCCAGTAACCGCGTGAGCCCCATGTAGGCGGAGTCCTTTGCAGCGGCCCGGGTTCGAATCCAACCTGCGGCCCTTTGCTGCGTGTCATCCCCTCTCTCCCCCCCCACTTTCCTGTCTATCCACTGTCACTGTCGATAAAGGGAAAAGCCCCAAAAAAAATCTAATAATAATAATAAAAAATAGGGCCCTTAGTGCGTTAACTTTTTGATATTAATGAGCGTCCGTTACATTCAAGCCATTGCCAAATGAGTTGCTACAAAGCTAAGACATATAAAGCAAAATGTCTTCTTTTTAATGTACCTAATGTGACTTTTGTTAGTACTCTAATCCCCTCTTTCTGCTTTCTCTGGCTTACTTTCACCACTGGTGTCACTACGTAGAACACATTGGACCAAGATATTGTCAGTGTGTGGGATATGTCATTGCAAAGCAATGCAATCCCATTTGTCGGAACGTTAATTTTTTATTTCTTTTTTTAATTCTATTTTTTTTTCAGTGTAATCAGCAGAGTGCAATGGATTTAAAAAAAAAAAAAGAGAGACTGTGCTTTTATGGAATTTTAACGTATGCATGCTTAAACCAACGCTAACAGTCGTCTTTAATGGCATCAGAGGTAATTATCGGCTAATTAAGCAGACCTCCGAAGGAGACTGAAGGAAACTTTATACGTCATTTTCATTAAGGATGATGAGGGCTGTAGTCTGAGTGGTCAACCTCAGTTTACGTTGTCAATAAAGGAAAAACAAGTCTTTGTTTAAGATTGACTACATGCGATATTTTCAATAAATAGTATTTATTTACAATATGATGTTGCGTCATTTTGATTTTACTTGCTTTCTTTTGAATTAAAATCGTTATGTACATAAGACATGGCCTACACCTGTGCTTTGTCTCCAGATTGAATTTTTGTTTTTTAATTTGATTTTAAAGCATGTTTCAGATAGATTCTTCCTTGATAGCAAATGTTTTAGAAAATGTTTAGCCAAAGCAGAAGATTAGCAAATTAACTGCACAATAAAACCACTGCATTATCTGTACATGTTTCCCCACATGAAGGGCCTCACACTGCCACAAAGTTCTGGAGTTGAAATGCTGAAATTTGAAATGCTGAAATTTTGAAATATTCTGACTCTATCAAGACCAAGAGTTTACAGCCACAACAGCAGCTCTGTGTTTATGTTTATCATGTTCACTGTCTTAGTTTTAACGTGTTAGCATGCTAACATTTGCTAATCAGCACTAAACACAAAGTGCAGCTGAGGCTGATGGGAATGCCATTACTGTAGGGCTGCGGCTAACTATTATTTTCATTGAGTATTTTCTCAATTAATCGATTAGTTATTTGGTGTTTAAAATGGTGAAAATTTTGGATCAGTGTTTCCCAAAGCCCACGATCACGTCCTCAAATGTCTTGTTTTGTCCACAACTCCAAGATATTCAGTTTACTATCCCAGAGGAGAGAAGAAACTAGAACATATTCACATTTAACAAGCTGGAATCAGAAAAATCTTCCTTTTTTTTATATTCAATTTATTAAAAAAATGGATGGAAAACAGTGTAACAATTTGTGATACCAATTTAACATTAAAATGGATGAAAGAGGCTTTGTTTTTTACAGAATGGAATGTAACTATGTATTTTAACTACTTTTTATTGACAGTATTTCCATAATCTTTCATGTATAGTCTGTACTTGGGATCGACCGATATGGTTTTTTCAAGGCCGATACTGATATTCTGATTATTAGTAGTTAATGAAACCGATAACCAATATTTGGAACAGATATGCATTTACAGTGAAAATTTAAATCTTTCGAAGTGCTCATGTTATGCTTTTTGGCTTTTTTCCTTCTCTTTATTGTGTTATATATCTTTTTTGTGCACGTTATAGGTTTACAAAGTGAAAAAGCCCAAAGTCCCCCCAAAGGGACTTACCATCTCCAACAGAAAACACTGTTCACCAACTGCTCCAAACAGCTCTATTGTAGTCCAGCCTTTACTTCAGAGACCAACGTGGTCACTTTGTAACACACATTATAATGCTCACCTAACTGCTAGCATGGCACGCCCTCATACTCTGCTTCTGACTGGCTAGTAAGGCAAGGCAAGGCAAGGCAAGGCAAGGCAGCTTTATTTATATAGCACATTTCAGCAACAGGGCAATTCAAAGTGCTTTACATAAAACATTAAAGAGCAGTTAGAAAACAATTAAAAAACAAATTAAAAACATTAAAAGACAAGAATAAAATTGATAGTGCAGTATAAGAATAAAAGTTACAGTGCAGTATAAGAAATTAAAGTTAATAAAATAGATTATTTAAAGAAAAGCAACATCAAAAAGATAGGTCTTTAGCTTAGATTTAAAAGAACTGAGAGTTGCAGCGGACCTACAGGTTTCTGGGAGTTTGTTCCAGATATGTGGAGCATAAAAACTGAATGCTGCTTCCCTCTGTTTAGTTCTGACTCTGAGGACAACAAGTAGACCTGTCCCAGACCACCTGAGAGGTCTGGGTGGGTCATAGTGTAGTAGCAGATCAGAAATGTATTTTGGCCCTAAACCGTTTAGTGATTTATAAACCAGTAAAAGTATTTTGAAATCAATTATTTGAGGCACTGGAAGCCAGTGTAGAGACTTCAGTACTGGAGTGATGTGATCCACTTTCTTGGTTTTAGTGAGGACTCGAGCAGCAGCGTTCTGAATCAGCTGCAGCTGTCTGATTGATTTTTTAGGGAGACCTGTAAAGACACCGTTACAGTAGTCAAGTCTACTGAAGATAAAAGCATGGACAAGTTTTTCCAGATCCTGCTGAGACATAAGTCCTTTAACCCTTGATATATTTTTAAGGTGATAATAGGCTGATTTTTTAATTATGTTAATGTGGCTTTTAAAATTCAGGTCTGAGTCCATGACTACACCAAGATTTCTGGCTTTGTCTGTTGTTTTTAACATTGTCGTTTGAAGCTGAGTGCTGACTTTCAATCGTTCCTCTTTTGCTCCAAAAACAACCACCTCCGTTTTTTCTTCATTTAATTTAAGAAAGTTCTGGCACATCCAATCATTAATCTGTTCAATGCACATATTTAATTGTTGTATTGGGCTATAGTTCCCTGGCGATAAGGTTATGTAAATTTGTGTGTCATCCGCATAACTATGGTAACTTATTTTGTTGTTTTCCATAATCTGAGCCAGTGGAAGCATGTAGATGTTGAACAGAAGAGGCCCCAGAACTGAGCCTTGGGGAACTCAGCACGTCATATTTGTATGCTCAGATGTATAATTACCTATAGACACAAAGTAGTCCCTATTCTTTAAATAGGATTCAAACCACTTTAGTACTGAGCCAGAAAGACCAACCCAGTTTTCCAATCGGTTAAGCAATATGTCATGGTCTACCGTATCAAATGCAGCACTGAGATCAAGTAATACTAAGACTGAAATTTTGCCACTATCTGTGTTTAAGTGGATGTCATTAAAGACTTTAACAAGAGCCGTCTCGGTGCTGTGGTGTGGTCGAAAACCTGACTGGAAGGCATCAAAACTGTTGTTTAGTGATAAGAAAAGGTTGAGTTGTTGAAAAATCGCTTTTTCTATGATTTTACTTAAAAATGGAAGGTTTGATATTGGCCTATAGTTGCTCATTAGTGACGTGTCTAGATTGTTCTTTTTTAGTAGTGGCTTGGTGACTTTTCAGGGCCTGTGGGAAGATACCTGAGAGCAGAGATGTATTTACAATATTTAGAAGATCAGAAGCCAAACAATTCAAAACATTCTTGAAAACATCCGTTGGTAGAATATCAAGGCAACAGGAGGAGGTTTTCAGATGTTGTATAATGTTGAGGTTTTTAAGGTTGATCGTATGAAATTGTATCATGTTGACAACACATTTGCTGTACTTGATATCCTGGAATATGGAAGCACTGACTGTTTGTCTAATTTTCTGAATTTTGTCTGTGAAGAAGGAGGCAAAGTCATTGCAAGCCTTGGTAGACAACAGTTCAGATGCTACTGGTACTGGAGGGTTTGTTAATCTATCAACAGTAGCAAACAAAGCACGTGAATTATTATTGTTTCTGGCAATAATGTCAGAGAAAAAGGACCGCCTTGCATTCCTTAGTTCCAGATTATAAATGCGAAGTCTCTCTTTATAGATGTTATAGTGGACCTGGAGATTAGATTTTTAGCCAACTGCGTTCAGCTTTTAAACACTCTCTTTTTTCTGTTCTCACAACTATAAAATTTCTCCATGGAGATCTTTTCTTACCAGAGACAGCTTTGACCTTAGTGGGAGCAATAGCATCAATAACATTCATAATTTTACAGTTGAAATTATCTACAAGCTCAGTGACTGAGGCCCCAGTGAGGGTGGGTGTAGAGGAGAAAAGCTGAATGAATGATTCACTGGTGTTTTCAGTGATATACCGTTTTCTGATTAACTTTGAACACTTTTGGGCAGAGAGATAGTGCCGTTAAAGAAAACACAGGAATGATCAGAGAGAGCAACATCAGTCACCACAACCTTGGAAATGTTCAAACCCTTGGAGATAATCAAGTCCAGAGTGTGCCCCTTATTGTGCGTGGGCTGTGTCACATGCTGAGTTAGTCCATAGCTCTCAAAAACACAACACAGTTCTTTGGTCCCTCGGTCCTGGGGGTTGTCAACATGAATGTTAAAATCACCAGCAATAATTACACGGTCAAAGTTAATACAGATTATAGACAACAGTTCAGTAAAGTTGTCAAAGAAGTTTGCACAGTATTTAGGTGGCCTGTAGATATTTAGAAGTAGAGCTTGAGGGGAGGATCTTAGCTGAAGAGCCACATATTCAAAAGAAGCAAAATTTCCGTAAGATATTTGCGTACATTGGAATGAGTCATTAAACAAAATGGCGACTCCACCTCCTTTCTTATTCACTCTATTCTCACTCATAAAACTGAAGTTAGGGGGGGCTGACTCAATGAGAACAGCAGCACTGTTATTATGGTCCAACCAGGTTTCAGTTAAAAACATAAAATCAAGATTGTGGTTGATAATAAAATCATTGATTAAAAATGATTTTCCCACCAAAGACCTAACGTTAAGTAGTGCTAGTGTTAGTGCTTTTTCATTTTTTGGGACAGACTGTGGCTGACGTGGAATGGATGCTAAATTTGCAAAGTTTGCAGTTCCGTGCTTATTCACCATTCTTTTTCTATTACCTATCACAACATAAATTGTGGAAGAATCTAAAACGCAGGGCCCAGGCTTGTCTTGGAAAAAGTCATGAGTGCTACTAGGCATGCAGCCTGGTCCCGGCCCATATCAGTTAATGCTTGCTGCATTTTGCACACAAGCATCCTTATCAGTTTGGGGAGAAGGAATTAACTGCCGTCCTTGAGGGGGCAGAGGTGCCTGGCGTTTTACGATGGGAGAAGGAAGGGGGGCATACTTGGTTCCAGCATTTACCAGCTGCTTCATCTGGTCAGTGAACTCCAACATGGGGATGGGGGAAAGAGGGGAGAGTGACGTATCCTTAAAGAGGTCCTCAAAGCTTTCGTGGTTGTCCAAAGGGGTTTGAGGAGTGTTGGACGGGTGAGAAGGAGTGTTGAGATTTCTCATCTCCGCTCTTTGGTCTCCCATGGTCAAATCTTTGCTCAGGTGGGGGCTGTGGTGGCTCACAGTAGCTAGTCCTTACCTAGCTACTGTCAGGGCACGCCCTCATACTGCTTCTGACTGGCTAGTAGTCCTTACCTAGCTACTGTCAGGGCACGCCCTCATACTGCTTCTGACTGGCTAGTAGTCCTTACCTAGCTACTGTCACAGAGATTCACGCATATAATACAGGACACTCTGAGGACTTTCATCTCCCATTTTGTCGGACGTCTCTTAAAATATACATTGAAATGGAGATAACCATCTCTACCGCCATCACTACAATCAACATCTACATTATCATCATTCAAAAACATCAACAATTACTTTAAAGATCTTATTGTAATTCATCCCTTTTTGTACACTTTTTCTAATTTTCACCGCTGCTCAGTGTAACTGGTTTCTAAGCTCCCCTGCACAATGTCCTACCATGTGACTAAACTAAACTGTAACTTATGTACATATTTCTTGCTACTGTTACTTTACGTGAGTATTTCAACTTGATGGTATTTTGTACTTATACTCCACATTTTAGAGGAAAATATAGCACATTTTACTCCAATACCTTATTGTAGTAACTTTGAAGAATCTGATTATTAAGAAAAATATGAATCAACAAATAAATTGCAAATTATTCATTTTGCAAGATTCCTTTATTGTTACACTTCAATTATACAGGTATAAGAGTAAAATTATTTGGGTTTGGCTCCTCAACATTGCAGAAAAATAGCATAAATAACAATAGGCTATATTATATAGTGTGTGAAAATATGCATATGGAAAAGCAGCGGCAACATTTGCATCACTAATTATAATAATACTTCTAATAATATCTGCTTTATTTGTACTTTTACTTTTGGTACTCTTAAATTTATTTAATTATACTTTTGTACTTTTAAGGAAGATTTTGAATGCAGGAAATGCTTTTGTAATACTGCTACTTTTACTTAAGTAATAAAAAAATCCACCCCTGCATAATCGGATACTGTCTTTATTTATTTACAATTCCATGCTTTTATTTTGAAGGTCAGATACCCAAACCGGAAGATCTCTCTTGCCAGGATAAATGTAGTCATACCTGCTGTATGACGCCACGACGACATCACTACAACTCTATCAGCAATGAAAGAACTGTTGCGACGTGGATTACCGACTATATTTACAAGATAATGTAGATGAGATGTTTATGGGACGCAGGCACGGCGCCAGGATTCCAGTTTTGGATGGGCCAGACCAATTGTGGGTGGGCCTTAAATTAAAAACGTTATCAAATCCCTGTTTAAGCTAATAAAAATGACTGGCTAATATACTGTTATATATATTATATGTGCTTACATTATAAAGATTGTAATAGCTTGATGCTATTTATATATTGTTGCATTGTAAAAAGTTTCGGTGCAAAGGACGGACCTATCCGCGATCGCTCTCCTTGGTTCTGCCCGAAAGATGTACGCTTTGGACTCTCCATTACGCACCATACCTGGCTGCGCTATAGCGCATCTCTCCTAACCTAAGGCCTATAGACTGTAAAAGTGGTCAGGAATCTAATATTTCCCCAAAACATAGTTTAGTTCTGCTCGTATAACATGAGGCCGAATATTTCACAATTCTTTTCAACTGTTTTAAGTTTTCAACAATACACAGATCAACAACACTGCCCGACAGTTTCAATCAATACTCGGCCACAGAACGTGTTCACTGACAACGTCATCTGTCATGTAAAACAAGACTCAAGTTATTTCCTTACTTTAGTGTGATGATTCATGTTAAAAACATGTTTAACAGGTGAAAAACGGCCTGATATTTTGTGTATCCCCTATGTAACTTTGGCTAGAAAACAGCAGACATGTCCATATTATCTCAAGTTATTTATTGTGACTTGATAAAGTCAGAAAATAACACACATGATGGTAGGAAAGACCCTTTGCTTGTTAGGAGAGGGGATACACATTATATCAGGTGAAAAACGGCCTGATATTTTATGTATCCCCTCTGTAACTTATATGGCAGACAGGTGAACAAAGCGTTTAATTGAACAGCCATATTAAATTAAATTAAATTAAAACAGAAATCACGTTAGAGGGCAGGGAGGGACGGGTTAGCAAAGACGAGGAAAATATATTGTTCACTAACCTACATGACTAACGTAGATACTAGGCATAGCTACGGAGCATGTCAATATGGAACTTTGAAAAACACTGTCGAATAATCCACAATAATAAACGTCGCCTTAAACAATTCACACGTCGCCTTAATGTAACAGACAAATACACCTATTTATGTAGATAAATGAGACCCTTGTTACTATGGAAACCCTGTCGAGTCTTCCACTATGTAACGTTTAGTTGTATCAGACAAATACACGTATTTATGTAGATAAACAAGACCCTTGTTACTTTGGAAAGCGCTGTCAGTCTTCCACTATGTAACGTTTTGCTTCAGCTGTACTAGACAACCTGTAGGGGGACCGAAGCTCCGCTCCGACTGCACGCGCGCTCCCGCGGCCAGGGGATACAAATCCTGGCGGGGATAAGTACCTTGGCACGACTGATGTCGTTCGTGCACGTTTAAGGTACCTAAACAACGACTGTTAATGTTTTTTGAGGAAATGTTTTGGGTGGGCCTGTTGAAAAGTGGGTGGGCCTAGGCCCGTCAGGCCCACCCATAACGCCGTGCCTGATGGGACGTTGCCGTATTTCCAGTCTACAAACGTTTAGCTGAACCACGGAGCGGTGAGAGAATAGCCTCAGGGCGGACAGGTGAGGCAGCTTTATCTAGCTACAGTTCAACCGTTCATTTATGTTTACAAACCAACAAGAATAAGCTTGTTACCCATCCTTTGTTTATTTTTAAGTGCTGTGTTCTCCTGCGTGCTCATTTCTTGTATCTCTCTTTTGAACAGAGGTGTCAAGTAACGAAGTACTTCGTTACCTTACTTAAGTAGATATTTTGGGTATCTATGCTAGCTATACTTTACTGGAGTAATTATTTTACAGCATACTTTTTACTTATACTCCTTACATTTTCACGCAATTATCTGTCCTTTCTACTCCTTACATTTTAAAAATAGCCTCGTTACTCATATTTCAGTTCATTCAGTCATCGTCCAAAAAAACACACACACAAAAAACCCCTATCCAAATCGCTCCATCCGGAGAGAGTGAATGTGATTGTGGTTGGATGAGAAGTATAAACATAGCTATTCCGACACCCTATTGGTTTGTACGCGATCCATAACACCTGTACAGACCCGGTGCTAATACACCACCGGTGCCTTAACGACCGTTATCTACCGGACCGAATAGCAACACGGATTTCGGTGCCTTATTTAGGTGCCGCTTAGATGCCTGCGCGATGCTCCGAAAACGGACGTTAGAGGGAACTGAACATCGCCGCACGGGACGCTAGTTAACACTACAGTTGGCAGCAGGTAACGTTAGCCTAGCGTTAGCTAGCAGCGGGAGTAAACATGATAAAATGCTGAGAGCTAAACGGTGTAAAAGTGTGTCTATATTTCACTGGAGAGGAGTCTGACACCAGACTGTAGCTGCCGGTGTCTGAAAAACACAGAAGAGATGTAGCCTACGTGTCACCTTTTTCAGCCCTTCTGAGTTTGCAGGTATGATTTTAATATAACATTATTATAGTCATATGATTTTGTCCCCGCGTTTTAGAGTTAAGCTGTTGTCCTTAATGGCATTCCCCCCCTTACATCAGGGGTCTTGAACGTTTTTTAAGCCAAGGACCCCTTAACTTAAAGTGAGATGTAGCAGGGACAGCCTACATATTGTATGAAATTAAGTTGCATATTAAACTGGGCCTACAATAACTGTTAGGGCAACCTAAAGCCTTCTTACATACCTTTTTTTCATAAGCTATTAAAATATTAATTGTTGGCATGATTTTATAAATCATATTTTAATGTTACATAATATGTGGCACAGTAAATCTAGGATTAACTGTATCTGTGGGCTGATATCTTAATGACTACTTTACAGGCCAGTAAGCCTATCATCAGTGGGAATTTATATTTGCTAATAATATGTTGGAATTATGTAAAGGCATTTTATTTTTTTTAAAGACTCAAAAATGTACAATAATTTGGAGGCCCCCCTGCAATGACTCTGAGGAGGACCCCCTGTTGAAGATCTCTGCCTTACATTACTTTTACTTTAATACTTTAAGTAGTTTGGAAACCAGTACTTTTACACTTTTACTTAAGTAAAAAGCTTGAGTTGATACTTCAACTTCTACAAAAGTCTTTTCAAACCCTAGTATCTATACTTCTACTTGAGTAATGAATGTGAATACTTTTGACACCTCTGCTTTTTAAGTAAGTGTGCCCACAGCATGGCATCTCCCTTTATTATAATAAAACGTTTTTAACAGATTAAATATCTTCCAGACAAACTGTGTGTGCTGTCAGAGGAGACGCGATGTGGAGCAGCAGTCGGTGGGCTCTTCTACCTCCCGTCTACTCTGTGCTCACTGCTGCCGGACTGTGGCTGGTGTAAGTTCTGTTCATTATAGGACTTCCTTTTTTTTTTTTTTTATATAAATAGAAAACAGAACCCACAAGTCAAGCTTTCTTACACACAGTGTGCTGGGGGATTAGGCCTAAATATAATCTCTGCAGAGGTGTGGCAGGAAGCTTTGGACAGTGAGTCAAATCACTTCTCTTTGTCTCCAGTGTTAAATAAATACTGAAGTCAAGGTGCAGTTTTTAACTACAGCAACTATAGAGAAATGCAAAACATCTACAAAGAGACACAAATGACTACAAAAAGACAAAAAGCGAGTACTAATAGACACAAAACAACTGCACGGATAAAGAAAATGGCTACAAAAAACTACAAATAGACACAAAGGATTATCAAGAGACAGAAAATGACTAAAAATACTACAGAAAAAGAGCCAAATGACAACAAATCGACAAAAACAACTACAGAAAGACGCAAATGACAGGTGATGCTACAGTATACTATAACTTCTATTCATCTTTAATACTATATTCCCTCCTTTGTTCTGATAGATACTTTGTAGCTGTAAATGATGAGAAGATCGCAACCCTGGGTTCATCATACAGGTAAGAATAGGGCTGCACGATATGACCTAAAATCTAAATCACATTTTACCTCGATAACGATAATAAATTGCGTTGTTCTAAGTCATCTTTTCTGAAGCCAAACTGTTTCCAGACAACGGACACAGAGTTTTTTGGGGGGCACAAGTTGCTCAGTTGACTCGGACTCGGTGTTTGAGTTATCCTCCATGATGCTTTCCATGGTCCGGGCGAAGTCACGTGACTACGCACGCGGTACAATGTTTTTAAAGGGCTCATATTATGCCTTTTGGGCTTTTTCCCTTTGGGATGTTCAGAGTTCAGCGTTCTTGGGGGCTGAGGGGAGGGAAAGGGGGGAAGGGAGGGGAGGGAGAGAGGGGGAGGGAGGGGAGGGTGAGAGGGGAAAGGAGGGGAGGGTGAGAGGGGAAGGGAGGGGAGGGGAGGGTGAGAGGGGAAGGGAGGGGAGGGTGAGAGGGGAAGGGAAGGGAGGGGAGGGTGAGAGGGGAAGGGAGGGGAGGGAGAGAGGGGAAGGGAAGGGAGGGGAGGGTGTTGAGCTTCCTGACAGCTTAGTGAATGAAGCTGTCGGCCAGTTTGGTGGAACAGGCTCGCATGCTCCGGTATCGTCTCCCAGATGGAGGCAGAGTGTGTGATCTTGGTGAATTTGTTTGTGTTAGAAATGGTGAGCATGTTGTAGAAACAGGGGGAACAGTACAGCAGGATGGCTTGGACGATACGATGCTTTTGTAAAGTAACAGCAAACCGACAGAAAGCGCTCTGAGTTTACAGTGGACATGTCATCTCTGCTGAGATCGTCTGTGGAAATCGGTGACGTGTTGATCAAAACTGAGATTATTGTCTTAATTGATTGGTTTTAGGTATTTACTGAGGAGATGATCCACAACGTTGGCACCTTAATGACGTTTGGACTGGGAACGCTGTACTGCTGGGTGCAGTCCTACATCACCCTGAGAGTGGATCTGAACAATGAAGGGAGGAAGGCTGGGATCATCCGCTTCCTGTTGTCTGGATCCATCACCGTCTGCTTGATCGTCCGTATCCTTTCACTCTGACCACTTTAAGAGTGGAATGAACATATTGTTTAAAAGGTAATGACTGACCCCTGGCATCATGACTTTGCGTAAACATACACGCCACTTTCCTAAAGCCAAATGGCGCGTTATCTGGATGCATTTTGAGCTATCTGCATGTATGTCTACGCTGTATACAGCAGATGTAAACCTACATGCCATGTGGCGTCGCGAGAACGTGCCGTGCCATCGCGAGAACAACGTCACACGCGTGTAAAAAAAAGTTGGGTTTAGGAAAAGAACATTGGGAAAGGCTTTAGTAACACATAAAAACGACACCGCTCTCCTGGGTGAAAGTCGTGTTTGACCCATCCGCCACCCCAACCAACCTCCCTCCACGGACTTCGCGGATGTAGGTCAATGGAGGCAAACCAGCGTTGATAAACACGCTAATAACTGATTACGCGTCTTGGTAACACGCCAAAATGGCATACGAATTAATAAGATCAGTCTGACGACTGACAAACTGTACTGTGTGTTGTGAATTTAAAGGGGCCCTTAGACTGACAATCATTTGAGTCGTTGGGTTTGTCAAATATAAGAAAATAGTAAAAAAAAAATGTACATCATAAGATTCCTGAAGCCCACGATCTTTGAATTAATTGTTTTGTTTGGCCAACAATCCAAAACCCAAAAATATTCAAAGCAGCAAATCCTGGAATCGTCAATTTTATTAAAAATATTTTCAGCTCTAATATAAAATATATTTATCTATATAACTATCGTTAAATAGTTTGCCTGTACCTTTAACGATACCACTCTGTCTGTACTGTAAAATATGAAGCTACACTTAGCTTAGCATAGTATAAAGACTGGAAACGGCTAGCCTGGCTCTGTCCAAAATGTGCCTTTTTTACACAGATTAAACAAATAAAATATAATGTGTCAACTTCTGAGCTTTAGAGGTGCTGGTAGATGGACTTTGTCACATTTGGACAGAGCTTCTGTAGCTGTTTCTCCATGTTTCCAGTTTTTATGCTAAGCTAAGCTAACTGGCTGCTGTCTTTATTGCCAGACCTTCCTCCACAGCGCTGCGGAGGAGGGTCTGGCGAGTCCACACAGCATTCTGGGATGGGAGAAAAACATGCTCTGGTTTATTGGCATTTCTTTAAACCAATCACAATTGTCTTGGGCGGCGCTAAGTGCCGGACGGAGCAACGGTGCCTCTGCAAAATAGCCTCAGGAAGGAACTTGTTTTGGTGGAACATGTACGGTGTACGGTCAAAAGTAGTTTTAGTCGTGCAACAGAAAACTCCGATTGGACAGATAGTCTAGCTAGCTGTCTGGATTTACCCTGCAGAGATCTGAGGAGCAGCTAACCTTAGTCCTCACAAATCCACCGGAGGTTAGAACGCCAACACAAAGAGCGAGGAAGGTGACGGACATCCGGCAGAATTTCTGCCGGCACCTGAACAATCCCGACAATTAAACATCGCAGATAAAGACAATGTTTTCATGATCTGTAATCTCATCCTTAACTCACCGGCTGCAGACTTCTCCCTGATGGGTCAGCAACTCCACATGCAAGCAGCTCAGTGCCAGTGGGCGCTGGTCATGTTCTTCATCACCTTCTTCGGCACTTTTGCCATCGAGTTTCGCCACAACCGCTTCGACATCGTGTGCACAGACAACTCTGGGCGTACAGCGAGCCGGTCAAAGGCGCTCTCTGAAGCATCCCGGTACCAGCCGGACCAATGTAGGGATGTCACACTGTCTGACGTTTAAAGATCCTCAGGTTTAACTGCAGGAGGCGCATGGATCAGCAACTTTTAGATGCATTTATTCCATCTTTTTTTACTCTACTCACTCTTACCAAATAATAATCACCACTTCATGTACACATGTTTGACTGTAAGATATTTTTTATCTACAAACATTCAAAAGTAGAGTATTATTGTACTCATTTCTCTTTATATGCAAGGACACTTTTTTTAAACATTACAAAGTCTAAATGTTTTACTTGTTTCATGTTATGAATCAAAACGCAATCAGTATCAATAAAAATACAGCAACGTTGTTTTTGTAGTCTTCAGTGTCGATAAATTTAGCATCTTTTGAATTTTTATACTGTTTCTTTAGTAGGTTTTTCCAAAGAAAACAGTCTTGTAGAGTTATTGTAGATATATTATAGAGATTTATTATAGTGTGGATTGTCTTTTGGGAAAGATGAAGCCAGCAGTAGCTTAGCTTAGCATAAAGATGGGAAACAGAAGGCTTGCATGATTTCATAATCCCCGCATTTTTGTTGCAAAAAAGTCACATAATATATCTTAACAGAAAGTTGAAAAATGTTGCGTTTACTTCACACAAGAGCAGCCATTTTTCCCTGTTGCCATGGGAACGTTATAAAGTGACGTAATTACACGATGTGAACATCATCAAAAAGCAGGGTGTTGGGGGAATCACTTTTTTTCCCTTTTTTTCATCAAACCGCAATTTTTGCAAGTTCCCGCAATTTTTGCAAGTTCCCGCAATTTCATTGCATAAAATTGCATAAATATCCGGCATATTCCATCACATAATCAAGGATTTTTGCCCACAACAATCACAAAAAAACTCTGTTCTCTATTCTGGAAGGACTGGTATGCAGTTTTGACTGTTTTAAATCATTGTTTGAAATCATTGTACTCATTTCTGTTTATATGCAAGGACACTTTTTTTTTAAACATTACAAACGTCTAAATGTTTTACTTATCTATATCTATCTATGGATGTTGTGAATCAACGGCGGACGGTGGTTCACGCCTCGCCGTCGTCCATTAATACCTGACAATGGACACCTCGTCGGGCATTAACCCTTACATATCTGACCAGGCAATCTGATTGGTCAACTAGACATTTAAAGTGTCAGCTCACCCAGAGTCGTTTGAGCACACCAGACTCATCACTAAACCTAACTAACCGTTCGTTACCCTTCTGAAAAAGGGTAACTACCCTTCTGAAAAAGGGTAACTACCTTATTTAGGTGCTACTTTAATGCCTGCGCTTCTCTCTGATGCTCCGAAAACGGACGTTAGAAGGAACTGAAACATCGCCGGACGGGACGCTAGTTAACGCTACAGTCGACAGCCAGTAATGTTAGCCTACCGTTAGCTAGCAGCTGGAGTAAACACGGTTAAAATGCCGACAGCTACAGTATAGACCAAAAGTTTGGACACACCTTCTCATTCAATGCATTTTCTTTATTTTCATGACTATTTGCATTGCAGATTCTCACTGAAGGCATCAAAACTGTAGGCCCCTGTGGGGCAGGCTAAGCTTTAGTCCTTAATAGGCATTTTTTCCCCCTTGCATTACTTTTACTTTTATACTTTAAGTAGTTTTGAAACCAGTACTTTTACACTTTTACTTGAGTAAAAAGCTTGAGTTGATACTTCAACTTCTACAGAAGCCTTTTCAAACCCTAGTATCTGTACTTCTACTTGAGTAATGAATGTGAATACTTTTGACACCTCTGATGGTGAATGTAAACTCCCATGCTATAAACAACTGCACCAAATCATAGCCATATCAATGCACAACCCCAATGCATAAAAAAAATAAAAAATTATCCAAGCCAGCCGCTCCATAATAAAAACATGGTTGGTCTGATCCTCTGTAGCCACACTTACTGTACCTGTTTCTACACTCCCTCCTTCAGCATTTCTGTCTCCATCTCTGTTGCTTCTGGTAATCCACATCCAGACCCACAGCAGGCTTGTTGTTCTGTGTTGGGTTAGTTCCATAGATTTGTTATCCATGACTATCTATCTCTTCATCCTCCTCTTGCTCGTTTTGTTCTCTCTCTTTCACTTCCGTTCTCAACAGCAAAGCACTGCTACAACACACACACAAGTTCACCATAATCTACAAAAGAACTACTTACATGTGCGACCTCGTTTAGAAGAAGTCTCCCAGCTAATCCTGCCTTGTAACTGACTGAAGTTGGAGAAACAGGCTATTTTACTGTCTATGGAGCTAGCTGACATGATCTACATCTGAGCTACTGAGTGCAATCAAAGATAGTACAGAAGAAGAAAATAGGTCTCACTTTTTAGCTAAAACAGAGACCAGGTGAAGAGGATCTGCAGCAGTGAGAGAGAGCTGTGCAGTACAACAAAAATATGGTGTTTTTTGAAAATTAAACCATGTAAACCTATCCGCCCAAGTAGCAGTGCTTCGAATATAGTTCCCAGTATGTATACGGTTAGAAGATGGCTGTGTCTCATGTGACCTTGTTATTTGTACACGCTGTACACATGTAAATAGGAACATGTTGGCGTTATTTTGTCACTTATTGGGAGCAGTAGGCTAGTTGGAGCCGGTTACCTCCAGGATCTGTGCTAAGCTAGGCTAGCTGTGGATTCGTCAATTACGACACACACTGAGATAAGAAGGGTATGTATGGACTTATCAAACTCTAGGGGATACGGTGAATAAGCTCCCAATAAGTTGCCGTGTGTATTTCCAGAGGAATTTCTTTAAAGGAACTCTATTTTAAAAAGGAATAGTACAACATTGTGGGAAATGAAATTGTTTTCTTGCTGTCAGACGAGAAGATTGATGTCACTTTGTGTCTGTACGGTAAATATGAAGCTATCGCTTGCAGCCAGTTAGCTTAGCATAAAGAGCGGAAACAGCTAGCCTAGCTCTGTCCTAAGGTAACAAAATCCTCCTAAAGTTCACCAACACGTCATATATATTTATCGTACAGACATGACGGCTGTATCAATCATCTCTAACCCCTTGGCAAGAAAGTCAAATAAACGTAAACGTCCTTTAAAAATGTTGGCAAATGAAACCAAAACAAATAGCTGTTTGGCTCAATACCAGTAAAGATAATTGAGAAACTTATTTTTTGGACACTTTAACCATTTTAGATTTACACTAAAGTTTTTTTAATGTACAAGCCTTTCCGTTACATAGAACATCAAATATTTTTAGACCGTAAAAACAAACATTTGGACTGAGGGAGAAGACAGGCTTATGTGTGAGACAAGGCATTTATTGGAAGCAAGATTTTAGACCATAGATAATTTCCTGAATCATACCACTTATGTTTCACACACATTAATCCTCAATTTGGCAATTTATTTTGGGTAACTTTCCAACACCAACGTTACGAGGATGGCACATTTAAATAGACACCGTTCACCTGCTGAGTAGACTAATTAAGACAACGTTAGAAATGAGAACTTCCTGCCAGCAGCAGCACTGCTGAGTGCATCTACACGGTGGTTCTACTTTCTAAAACATTACAACGTTAAACAGTTCAATCACTGGTTAAAACTTCAAACATCTGCAACACGTGTGTACGGTATGTGTAGAGGGGAGGAAACGGCACACGGATGGAAAATGTTCACTAAACGGTGAAGAAATACAACACATACAGTTGGAAAGTTTGGAAGCGGTTCGGCGACCAAATACGGTTCATCTAAAAAAGGTAAAGTAACTTCACAGGTCATGTGCAGTTTCCCTCAGGCTCGGTTCTCTTCTCAGTCAATCAAATGGTCCGACAAGAGTGACGCTCCTACGTAGATCTGTTCCCGTACATGCGAAGGGCATCCTAAAAGACCTGTGTAGATTGACTTCTTACCGACTGGGACTATGTTAGCCCTACTGGTGGCTGACTGGAGTCCCGGCAGCATCTCCTACACTCCTTGAACTGTCAACGTGGCACAAACAAAAACAGAGTTGCAAAAAGGAGGGAGGTGAAGGGGGGAGCTGGGGAGGGCTAGACAAGGAGGAGGAACAGGTCAGTATGGAACGAAGTCAGAGACGTTCTCCCCGTCTTCTTCCACACGCACCCTGTTAAGCCCGTCCCGTCAGTTCAAGTTGGCTAAAGGATGCAACGAGGTCGTAGTGGGCCCTCTCGTCATCCGTCAGCTCCATGTTTCCAGGCCGGACAACCACCACCACGTTCACCCCGGCTTCTTCTGCTGCTTTAGCCTCTGCGGGCGACAAATACACGAGTGAATATTAGGGGTAGGGGAGGGGTAATCGATACAGCGTAGCATTGCGATATTTTCCGTGACAATACTGTATCGATACCCAGATGCCAAGTATCGATCTTTTATTATATACATTGCACGTGAGAATTTAACTTTTTGGTACTAGAATAATATTTGCTGTCAGGCCACTAGATGGTGCAATTGTGAGAAACAAACAGAGAAGTTTATCTTTTTAGATGAAACAGATGTTGACTAAGTATTCCTTTGGGGGACATCATTTGAAGTTGGAAAAAAAGTTCATAAATTGCCATATATCGCAACAATATTGTATTGTGACGTAGGTAATGTTAATATTGTATAGTTGAATATATGGATCCAAAATGTAATGCAACATTAACAGAGCCTTACTGCAAAATGAAATGCGTTTCGTTTGTCTGTTTTTTTGGCATTTTGTGCCCATTAAATTTAGTATAATCCAGACCGCAATTAGCAGCGCTGGGCCTCATTCACAAATATTTCTTTTCCTGAAATCTGTTGTTGAGAAAGGAGCGGAGAAAAGTGCGTCAGATCATGACGTGTTTTTAAACCGCGGAATTGTTTGCACATTTGTTACACCTCAAACATAGGCCCAAGGAGTTTTCTAGAGTAACACCGAAAGTAAACTTTGTGTACGTGAAAACTCCGCAGGGCACCTTTAACGAGACTAGCAGCTTTGTGAGGAGGTGCTTCAAGCTAAACGCTAACGTCAACAGACTAACATGTTCACAATGCTAGCGTGCTGATGTAATGCTTATCGTCTTAGTTCAACATTTGCTAATTAACAGACTCAAACAAAGTCTGCAGATTTTTTTGTTTTTTTACAGTTTTCAGCAATTATCTAGAATGAAAATCTGCAGAAGATAGCGGACTGTTTTTCTGCTTGAGGTGAAGATGTGGGTTTTTTTTGTTGGTAAAATCGCCAAATAATTCTGCACCCTTAGATTCCGTGTGGCCCCCGCGAATCAGCACTAAACACACAGAACAGCTGAGGCTGATAATAGGCTGAGGCTATGATAACACAAAACTCAAGTACCGTACTAAATCACATAATCATATTATAAGGAACCCATTCTAGTATGTATTATTAGCAAGACTTCCACAAACACAGTCTTACCACGAGTGACGTCGGTCAAGAACGTGATTTCCTCGGGTTGACAACCAATCCGCTCAGCAATTCTCTCGTAGCTTTTGCATTCCACTTTAGCTCCTATACTGGTGTCAAAGTGACCATCGAATAACTGAAACAATTTGAAAAAGAACATCTCATCAGCCACAAATAAATAAAATAACAGCATTACTTTACAACTGCCTGTAATCAATTAAAAACCATTAAACGAACAAATTGGTTAAAAAAAAAAAAACATATGGTAAACTGTTTGTATTGAAATATGTTAATCTTCTTATGAGTATTAAACACATGATAAGAGAGGCGGCTGTACTTACATCTAAAACATCTCCTTCGACAGAGTATCCAAACAGAAGTTTCTGTGCCTCCACGCTTCCAGACGAGTAAATGTACACTTTTAGTCCCTGTCCCCTCCATCTTTTGATGGATGGAATAACATCCTGGTAGACCCTATTGGCAACAAAATCAGAAGATAAACATTTTAAAGTGCTCATATTATGCTCATATTCAGGTTCATAATTGTATTTAGAGGTTATATCAGAATAGGTTTACATGGTTTAATTTTCAAAAAACACCATATTTTTGTTGTACTGCACATTGCTGCAGCTCCTCTTTTCACCCTGTGTGTTGAGCTCTCTGTTTTAGCTACAGAGTGAGACATCTCACTTCTGTTCCATCTTTGTTGGGAGTCGCACATGCTCAGTAGCTAGGTAAGGACTACTAGCCAGTCAGAATCAGAGTATGAGGGCGTGCCCTGACAGTACCTAGGTAAGGACTACTAGCCAGTCAGAAGCAGAGTATGAGGGCGTGCCCTGACAGTACCTAGGTAAGGACTACTAGCCAGTCAGAAGCAGAGTATGAGGGCGTGCCCTGACAGTACCTAGGTAAGGACTACTAGCCAGTCAGAAGCAGAGTATGAGGGCGTGCCCTGACAGTACCTAGGTAAGGACTACTAGCCAGTCAGAAGCAGAGTATGAAGGCGTGCCCTGACAGTGGCTAGGTAAGGACTACTAGCCAGCCAGAAGCAGAGTATGAGGGCCCTGACAGTACCTAGGTAAGGACTACTAGCCAGTCAGAAGCAGAGTATGAGGGTGTGCCCTGACAGTACCTAGGTAAGGACTACTAGCCAGTCAGAAGCAGAGTATGAGGGCCCTGACAGTACCTAGGTAAGGACTACTAGCCAGTCAGAAGCAGAGTATGAGGGTGTACCATGCTAGCAGCTAGGTAAGGACTACTAGCCAGTCAAAAGCAGAGTATGAGGGCGTACCCTGACAGTACCTAGGTAAGGACTACTAGCCAGTCAGAAGCAGAGTATGAGGGCCCTGACAGTACCTAGGTAAGGACTACTAGCCAGTCAGAAGCAGAGTATGAGGGTGTACCATGCTAGCAGCTAGGTGAGCATTATAACGTGTGTTACAAAGTGACCACGTTGGTCTCTGAAGTAAAGGCTGGACTACAATAGAGCTGTTTGGAGCAGTTGGTGAACAGTGTTTTCTGGTGGAGATGGTAAGTCCCTTTGGGGGGACTTTGGGCTTTTTCACTTTGTAAACCTATAACGTGAACAAAAAAGATATATAACACAATAAAGGAAAGGGAAAAAGCCAAAAAGCATAATATGAGCCCTTTAAAAACTTGTCACGAAGCAAATTCTCGCATGCTGGAATAAATGAATGCTTGGCATTTTACGCTTGGATTTTTCCAGGTTTGAAACAAAAACCAAGGGGAATGGTTTCAAGATTACAAACTTATCAACCGATTCGGACCGAAGCAAACCAGCTCTAGGTGTGAAAATGCCCTTAGATTTCTAGAAACCTTGCCAAGTCATGACTCAAGTTTTTGAAGTGAGGAAAATGATCAGTGTACTTACTCGCCTTTGATTCTCCCAGATGAATAAGCTGCCCTCCACATGTGCCCCTGGAGCTGTTTGAGTGCTGTTGACTTCCTGTCTGCTGCCATTTGCCAAAGCACATTATCCATTACTTCCCTAATGGCCTTCTCCTCGTCTGTGTGAACCGTCTGGTCCACGGTGTGGACAGGGCACGACCGATTCTGTCTCATGTCCTCTTCAATCTGCAACGACAGTCAGGGTTTTTTTATTATTAAGGGAACATCATTAAAATCCTCGGGTATCAGGAGCAGGAAATGCTTTTTCACCAGGTTTTGGATCACATTTATTGGAACATTTTGTTGTCCACAGGTGTAGCATTCCCTGCTTCAAGTCTCAATGTTTTAAGCAAAATGAAGACTATTTAGGACAAAACTACATTTTGCAGGACAATCCGCCAAGTCCTGCCTCCTGACACATTTGTTATGTAACATGGACTATGAGGTTAAACTTTTGACTTTCTAATGTATGAGTGTTTACATCCATATTGTGTGAACAATGTAGAAAGTAAAATAATTTATAAACATTGTCCCCAATTTTAAGGGGAATCAAATGAAATTACACAAATTAAATTTACGTTTTTGGTTGCAAATGTTTTGCAATATTTTTATAAATATACAGCAAATACATAATCTGTGCAAATCACCAAAATATGAAATGGGGAATTGGGACATAATTTCATTTGAAATAAACAATTCTCCACAAAATGTAATATATTGGTTTGTTGGAAAAATACGTCAGTATATTAATACACACTGTAGAGCTGAAACTAGTAGTTACAGTCTATTCTATTCTATATTATAATCAATTAATCATGTTTTCAAGCAAAAATGCCAATATTCCACTTTCTCAAAGGTTAATATTAGCTAACAGTTTTTTTAATCTCATATGATACTAAACAAAACATTTGTGTTTCGGTTAAACAAAACAAGCAACATGAATATGCCAAGTTGAATTTTTTTTGGGAAATTATGATGGATATTGTTTTTCCTGACATTTTACAGACCAAATGATTAGTTGTTTCATCAATAAAACAGTGAACAGCTCAGTTGATCAAAACTAATAAAATAGTCTCTGGCCTAATACACTGACATACATGTCGAGGGCCAAAGTCTTCCCTCATTCACTCACTGAGCCGTTGACACTAAGAGATTGTCGGCAGGAAGAGGTTTGTTCCTAAATTTGATTAAATCGTGAAAGCTCGTCCCTGCTTTACCTGTTTCTTTAGGAGATGAACATCTTGTTTGCACTCGTCCTCCTCCCAGTGAGTAGACAAATACTCCTCAAGATGCTCCCTGATGTATGGAAATAAGATATCCTGGAAAACACAAAGTGGAGTCATTAGGTGGCTGCTTACAGGGGGGGAAAAATAAATAATTCAGACATAAAATGTACTGGTTTGTATTAATAAAAAATAAAAAAAAAATCAAGATTGAATACTAAGAGGCAAAATGGTCTAATATTAGTATTTTATAAAACCATTTTGTGTGTTCTGGTTTCAAAAATGATGAAGAACAATTAGATACAAAGGCTCTACAGGATGATTTTTTTCCCTTAGCAACTACAATGTTTTATCCCAAATAATGTACAGATTTTTAGGCATTCTTATATCTCAAATAGCTTGAAAAATCGTGCAAATAGTTGCTGTAGCTATATGTGAGAGAGAAAAAAAAAAAAAAGATCCCCAAATGTTTACAAAGTCTGGCTCCGCCACTGATTTTAAACACGTGTTTATGTAATGTGAATAGAAAGGGAACAACGAAGAAAGGAAGCATGAAAGTATAAAATCAGAAAAAGCGTTAAATTGACCTATGACTCTGCCACAAAAGTCCAAACTAGTCACCGTCAAGCTAACTGGTTTAGCTGGCCCCGCTACCGGTGACAGTCATCTGTTAGCCGGATCTTTGTTAAGAGTCGTTGTTGAGCGCTACACGATTAGCTTATAATGCTATGGCATTAGTTATATTTCAAAACAGCATTTCCATCAAATAAAACATACCTTTACAAATGTGATTGGTGTTGTTGTCCCTTCGATATCCAGCAAGAGTGCACTGGTACAAGCAGGAATTGAAACAGTGGCCATTTTTTAGGAGAGTCTGCTGCAGCTGGTTAGCTGACGTTAGCTTCTAAATTAGCAGCACCACAGTGTTAAATTTAAGCGCTCTTCTCTGGTTCTTTGACCCCGGGATAGGTGAAGCAGAGTGAAGAGTATCCAGGCGCGAAGAGATGTATCACCTGGTTAGATGTAAGCCACTCGCTAGCTGTGCTTTGCCATCAGCTGATACTGACACTGACTGTTCTGAGAGAGCAGTGAGCACACATGTTCAGACAGCTGTCAGTTCAGGCTGCAGCTGGGTGGGGGCGCTACCGAGCCTCTTCTTCTTCTTCTTCTTTCAGGTTTATTGGCGGTTGGTAAACAACGACTGTGGTGCATTACCGCCTCCATCTGGTATGTAGTGTGGATCAGAATATAAAATATGTACAATCATAGATAGATAGTAAACACTGAAACCAAAAACGTGGTATATTTAGGAAAGAATAGAGAGGATTTAGTTGTATTTGTTTTGGCTTGGATTTGTTTTGCTGCTAATTTACTGCTTTGCACCATAGACCAGTGTTTCTCAAATGGGGGTACGTGTACCCCTAGGGGTACTTTGGAGGACTGCAGGGGGTACGTGAGATATTTAACAAAATGTTTAATAGTTACGAGACTGTTGTCCAGATTCAGAACATTGTTCCTCTTTATGTAGAATTGTTTTTTTCCTACCAAAAATGTGACATTTGTGTCGCCTTCTTTGAACCTAATCTTGCCTTCCTTCCTTCTTTCTACTGCCCTTCTACTTTTTACAAGTTTCTCGCTTTTTTCTTCTTATGTCACTGTTTTTGAAGTTTTTGATACTATTTTCGACCTATTCTTGTCTTACTTACTTCCTTCTTTCTACCATCTTTTTGTCTTTTTTTATTTTATTTTTTTTACAGTTTTTGTCTCTTTTTCTCATTAGCATTTCAACATGTTTTTCTTAATTACAAGGCTGTTGTTTAGTAAATCTATCGCTGACAATGCTGTACTGTTCCTGTTTATATACACTTTTTTTTCTACCGAAAATGATTAGCGGTGGTCAGGGGGTACTTTAAAGAAACAATTCAAAAGGGGAACATTATTGAAAGAAAGTTTGAGAAGATATAGCCATGGAAGCTCCGCACTCCAGCCCAGCAGGTGGCGGTAATGCGCCTATAAAGAGGTTCGTTAACCGCCGATAAAACTCAAAGAAGAAGAACAAGAAAAACGACGCTCACAAACCCCCCTAAATTGTAGCAACTGAAACTAAATTTTGTCTATGAAACACATTTTTACCTAAAACCAGACTAACTTTACAGTTATATTAACTTATACAAACGAAATAACTTGCTCTAATTAACGACGACGAGTTACAGCTAACGATACATGATAACAACAATATTAGCTAGCCGCTAGCTAGCATTAGCTGTCAGCAAGCCAACTAGCTAACGTCAGCTTTTAGCTTTTAGCTTCTGCAAATAATTCTGACGTTGCTCGAGTTCAGCGACAACGTTTAAAAGCCAAAAACAATGTCGGACGACTATGAGTTCAGCGACGACACGACCATGATGAGGATGGAAGAGGACGGGGAGGCAAACAGCGACGAGCCGATGTCTGCAGCCGGGGACTGTGGCCCGGTGGGGGGCGAGGCCGAGGGATCAAGAATTGACGCCAGTAAAAACGAGGAGGATGAGGGGTAACGGCTACATTACACTTATCGTAGAGATGGAATGAGTCTCTCCACAATGAAACATGTCTAGCCAACCATTGTGACTCCATTAAAATACCGCAGCTGTGTTATAAACACCAAACCAAGTGCTGTTTCCCAGTGGTGGAATGTAACTAAGTACATCTACTCTACTGTAGCGTTACTTAAAGTGGTGTGCTAGTGAGTGTGTGAGTTCAGTGTGGTGATGGCTTGTGGAAAGAATTGTGGTTTGGTAATTGTGGTTCCTTTTTTAAATGTGCTGTTTTGTCAACAGTAAGATGTTTGTAGGAGGGCTCAGCTGGGACACGACTAAGAAGGACCTGAAAGATTATTTTTCCAAGTACGGGGAGGTTGTAGACTGCACTTTAAAACTGGACCCCATGACTGGCCGTTCACGGGGCTTTGGCTTTGTGCTCTTCAAAGAACCAGACAGTGTTGACAAGGTACTGGCCTGCTCCCGTGCATTAATAAAGTACTTCTAAGTACTTTAATGCCACATGCACAGTGCTGACCATTTTGTGTAATGATAAATGAAGCAGCCAAAAAAGGGAATTAATCCTGTATTATTGCTGTATGTTAAGAACCCGTGCTAGTTTTGCTTATTTTTAGGCAAATCAGATGTTAAGCTCTATGACTTGAATGCAAGGGCAAACTGGGGCTGAATTAATTAATGAATTTTTTTTTTAAATCTTAAATTATTTGCTGCTTTTCTCTGTTGTAGATCATTGTGAACTGAAAATCCTTGCATTTTGAACACAATTTGCAATTTTAAATATCACCTTGAGGTCTATGAACAGGATTGGTAAACTTCTCCTAAATAACCGGCAGATTCATTGATAATGAAAATACGACCCAGTCTGACAAAGAAACATCCTTTGCATTGGGGTTATATGTCTTTAATAGAAACAATCACCTACAAAAAAATAATTGTGAATTAACACTTAAAGATTTTTTTCTAAATGAGCCCTTTTGTCAATTATTTGTTTTTCCATGTAGGTTGCCACACAGAAGGAACATAAACTCAATGGAAAGGTTATTGACCCCAAAAAAGCCAAAGCCATGAAGAGCAAGGAGCCCGTAAAGAAGATCTTTGTTGGTGGTCTCTCTCCAGACACTCCTGAAGACAAAGTCAGAGAGTACTTTAGTGCCTTCGGAGAGGTACACATTTTTTCTAACATTCCCAGATTTAGCTTTTAGTTTATGCTGTGGCTCATTGGGATCATATTTTTATTTTTAAATCCATTTAATGAATTTGTTTCTCGTGGCTCTGCATGACTGTAAATCCAAATTAACTTCCTCATTGTTTCTATTTATAAACATAATTAAACACTTAGCTGGAGTCAATTGAACTTCCCATGGAAAACAAAACCAACAAAAGGAGAGGCTTCTGCTTCATCACATTCAAAGAGGAGGAACCAGTTAAGGGCATCATGGAGAAAAAGTACCACAATATTGGACTAAGCAAGGTACACACTTCTTTTTCTCTCCTGCCAAATAAGACTTTATTACCTGATAATTGCTTTAATTACTTTTACTTTTATAACTGATGCATATACGGAACAAAATTATAAATGCAACATTCATTCAATTCACGGGCAACAACTCTGGTGGACATTCCTGCAGTCAGCATGTCAATTGCACGCTCCCTCAAAACTTGCGACATCTGTGGCATTGTGCTGTGTGATAAAACTGCACATTTTAGAGTGGCCTTTTATTGTGGCCACCCTAAGGCACACCTGTGCAATAATCCTGCTGTCTAACTGTGAGGTGGATGGATTATCTCGGTAAAGGAGAAGTGCTCACTAACACAGATTTAGACAGATTTGTGAACAATATTTGAGAGAAATAAGCCTTTTGCGTACATAGAAAAAGTCTTTAGATCTTTGAGTTCAGCTCATGAAAAATGGGGGCAAAAACAAAAGTGCTGCTTTTATAATATTGTTCAGTGTAATTACTGTGGACATTCAACTTTACTGGTGTTCCTTCAGTGTGAAATAAAAGTGGCAATGTCCAAGGAACAGTATCAGCAGCAGCAGTACTGGGGAGGCAGAGGTGGCTACCCATCCAGGTCTCGAGGAAGAGGCGGTGGTGAGTGGAGAGAACTTTGCACGAATAGAAAAATGTAAATAATGCACCTTTTTCATCCTTAACGGTAAATTCAGAACTTTTGGAATAAGAAATTACAGTATAGGACCAGTTTTTGTACGGTTTGGCTTTGATGGATCATTTGCAGGGTTTTCCCCAACATCATAAAGCTTTGGCCACCACCCAAGCCGAATGAATGTAAAATCAACTTGAGCACCAAAACTAACTAAAACACTTTTCTCATATCTAAGGATTGTCGTTGGTCCCCAGTGGACTTCTTTAGCAAGTTTTGTCTTTAAGCCTTTTGAGTGTTAGTTATTATCTGCTTTAGGTTTTCCAACGTTTTGCTACACAGATATGGTGTAAATTATGATCCAAAATGATGTAAAATAAAAAAAAAATGTAACAATTTTTAGGGAGGGCCCCTAATAATATGTGCACCCAAGTCTTCCACAAACCTAGGGAAAACACTGCATTTTAACAAAATGCTGTCATTTTATTTGATGTCAGCTGTAATAAAGGGTTAAAATGCTCAATAATGTAATTTTAATAGAGATCTATCTAACTGCATGTAAAACAACAAGCACTTAATTAGTGTGATCAAAAGCATTTTATTTAAATCCTGTTTAACTGCAGGTCCCAATCAGAATTGGAACCAGGGTTATGGCAACTACTGGAATCAAGGCTATGGGAATTATGGCAATTATGGTTACAATAATCAAGGATATGGAGGATACGGTGGCTATGATTACCCTGGTTACAACAACTATTATGGATATGGTGACTACAACGGTGAGTAGAACACCCTGACGTGCTCCAGTTTCATTTTCCCTTCACTTTCTATTAGTTTTGAAATGACAAAAACCCCTGAAATCAGATTTTGCGCCCCGCTTGTAGATGAATCTGGTGGATATGGCAAGTCGCCACGGCGTGGTGGTCACACCAACAGTTACAAGCCGTATTAACGGAGGAAACTCATCTTCAAGTAGGTACGTAAAGACAAAAAAATACACCTTTTACTTTAAACTTAAGGTAGTTATATTTACTTTGCTGTTTTGGTAACATTATTATTAATTTCCTCTTGTAAATTTCTTTTTCTCAGCACCCTCAAGTGCTTTACAGTAGTGGTAACATAGAGGCTACAGTCTTGTGGCGATTATTTTAACAGCTGGCCTTCTGCTGCCTCTTTTGCACCTTCATTTTTTTTTTTTTTTTTTTTAAGTGTAAAGTTAACAGGTAAAGTACTGATACTACAGTAAATGGATGCCAAAAGTTAAGGATGTGCAAGGAAAACAGAAAAGGAAGTATGTTGTCTCCTAACTCTGACATACCTTGTTTGTACCTGCCAGCGGAGCTTCCTTGCAGGCCATGAGCTGACTCCCAGATACTCTCAGGGCCCGCTCAATGCGGACCGGGTACGAGAAGCATACGCTCTCGAATGCTGCCATTTGGTATGGTCTTACAACATCCTGTATCAGCATTTCTAAACTAAACAATATGGGACACGTCCAGCTTTGTCATCTTTCTTTCCATTTTACTTTCTTTGCAACTGTTTTTTATAATGTAAAACTTAAAATATACACATGTAATTGTCATTTTTTACAGGCCCTTACTCCCCCCACAAGTAATGATTATCAGTATGTAAAAAAATAACTATTTGCTTTTCAAAGGATACTACGTACAGCATTCTCTGGACTTTCCAGTTCCTATTGTTAATATATGCATTCCTAATCTTATCTAAAATGCTTGTTTCTTTATTTAGCTCTTGTAGCCAGTAAGTCCATGAGCTAAAACCTGGTTCGTATTTGGACGAGACTCTGTTGGGGGGGAGGGATAAAGTGCTTTACTTTGTGTACATGTATTGCTCTGTTTTGTCTTACTGACAGCGATGGAAAAAGACTCCTCGTTATGTTAATTTTCCTGTAACAAATTTTCCCTTTGATAACCTTCTGTAAAAGAAAGAAGTTTCCAGAAATTTGCATGTAATGTTTTCTTTAATGTGTATTTTTTTTTTTTTTTTTTTTTGGACCGATCAAAGGTTTCTTCCATTTAGTATTTTGACTTCTTCAATTTATTGCACTTCAGGATTTCTAGCTTATGGACTAACTATTATTTGTTGTTATTTTAAACTGTAAAATAATTGTTCTCAGTTTTTTTAATTGTTTATTTTATTTTTTTACATTGGACATTATAAACATGGGGGATTCCTGTTTTTATTTATAGTTTTAGCAGGTTTTGGTTCATCTATAGCTGATCTGTTTTGTTTGTTTTTCGTAGGTTTCAGAGTGATGAAAGACAGCAGAGCGCTGGTGGAGCGTTGGCCAGAGAGATGATGGTATCCAGCAAAGATCACTAGCTGATTGTAAGAAACTCATGAAGAGCACTATGACCTACACTACATTTCCTCTATATTTACCGGAGTATTTGTTGTATCCCAAAAGTTTTGGTGTTTTGCATTTATTTAGATTGCTGCAAAGTTTGGGCAGTTTGCATTTCCTAATCCTCTATTCTTTTTGTATTTAATGTTCTCAAATGCTATTTGTGAATTGCTTCAATTATTACATAACAGAAATGTTAGATTGGTTGGAACAGATCACACACACACATACATATACAGTATTGTAGTAGCAAAGAATGCATAAAATGCATTGTTACAATTTACTTTTTATCGTAGTCATCAGTCATATAATACATATGTTATTACAGAGTCTGACAGTCATAAACAGAATATATATATACAGGTAATTGGACATAAAGAAGTACAATAACAATAAAAATAAAGACTCATTTGGATATGTGATCCGTTGTGAAATAGTAATATTACGTCACATTGACTGTTGGAGTGTTCAAGAAGTATTTCAGCCAAGTTTCTAATAATTTAAGCTCTAATTTGTATCCTGTCATCGTAAGCTTTATCGTAGAGCATCCTGACCAATAAGCTTGCAGGTGTTACAAAATCATCTACCCTTTTTGAATTTACGTAAATATTTCTTGAAATGTCCGTTTGTTTGAGCTGAAATGATCTGAGACTCTCTTCACGAGAGCAATTACACGCTAAATAAAAGAGGTGAGCTTCATCCACCGTCTTCATCGCTTTCAGTCCTGAGCTGCTGAAGGAGTTCAGATCGGGTGTTATATCACATTTGTGGCAAAGAGGATGATGAGGATAACGATGATCAGCACAATCACACCAATTATGATCATCATTTTAATGTTTTTCCACCAGTATTTCCTGGCAACCCGTGTGGATGTTCTTTGGAAAGAGTCAGCCTGAAAAGAAACATAAAGGAAACCTAATTATACACAAGTGATGGATGAAGCCCCCAGATCTTTGACTTAAAGGGGAACACCTTTTTTACACATCAAAGTGTGTTTGCAGGTGTTGAGGAGTACCAGAGTTTCCTAAATGCGAAAAATATTGTATTCGTTGTTAGAGTAAAAACAAAATGTTTAATTCAAATTTAGGTATTGTGACTTGGTAAATACTTATTTTCTCGGGCTTGAAATCCAAACAGATTTTCCTTTCTATGGCCGTGAAGTTGGCATTAAACCAGAACCCTGGAGAGTACCAATGCATTATGTAAAAAAAAATGTTTTGTATAAAGTCAACAGAGGGAGCTGTGTGTGAAGTTTGATGAATTTGAGTAGGGCTAAGGACTACAAGTTTGAAAATTAAAAACAAACCTGGAGGAGTGTAGATAGACGGGAGTTAACTAGTCCACTGTAGCCCGCTCCTTCTCTCTACTAGGCTACTGACCTCTAGCTAAGCACAGCTGAATCTCCAACCTGAACTGTTGACAATCAAGTTGCATTGTGGGTAATGTAGGCACCAGAGTTTGACCAGGAAAAAGTGAATGGAATAAAAAAAAAAAGACCAGTTGTGGTTTAACTTTAACTACTTTGTATACAGTTAGATAGTTTAGTCCAGAGGTTCTCAACCTAGAGGTTAGGCCCCTCCAAAGGGTCACCAGATAAATCCGAGGGGTCGGGAGATGATTAATGGGCGAGAGAAGAAGAAAAAATGTTCTGAAACATTTTCATTTATTGGATGTTTCTCTAATGTTTACCATTTTGTTAAATACTGGATAATTTTACCTCTGAACTTAAAGCAGTTATTTAAATGAAACAATTTGGAAAGTTTAGATGGGAAATGTCTGATTAATGTACCTCATAAAATCATGAGTGCCCCAACTAAACACATGAAAAAAAGGTTTGAAACACTGTATTTTGAAAAGTTTAAAACCTTTTTTTTTTTTTATGTTAAATCTTAATATGTAAAGTAGTCTATGTCCTTCGCGTTCCACTTCCGGGATTGCCGCACGGAATTCCACCGGGAGCATGTATTTTCTTAGCCTGGTTGGCACCAGATCCTTCTCCGTTATAACTGAGAATCGGTCTTGGGAAGGTTCATTCACAGCCCATTTCCAAAGGGGCGTCGCCAACAGATGCCGCTCGAATGCCTCTGGGCGCAATTGGATAGTCCTTCAACCTTAGACTGTATATTAATGGACAGAGCATGTGTGACGTCACCCGTTGGTTTGTGGAGATCGAGTTTGCCGTTACGGGCGCAGCCATCCTGGTTGCGATTTTAGACGAGAGGGAGGAGTTACACATTCACTGACAATCACATCATAGCCACGCCCTAAAACACCCCCTGCTTTATCACCGATTTTAAAATCGAGACCATAATTAAAAAATTCTGTGTTGCAGAAGACTTAAAACTAGCGATTGAGACCATAAACTCATTATGAAAATGTTTACTGAGGTAATAAATCAAGTGAGAAGTGGGTCACTTTCTCATAGACTTCTACAGAAACCGACCTGCCGGAAGTTCGTCAGGGTTTTCCCAGGCTAGTTTCCTTCCGCCTTCTTTGTGTTGGAATTTTAAATCCGGTGGATTTGTGAGGACTATGGTTAACTGCTCCTCAGATCTCCGCAGGGTAAATTGAGACAGCTAGCTAGACTATCTGTCCAATCTGAGTTTACTCTCGCACCACTATTTTGCAGCGGCTCTGTGCAGAGTTTAGGACCATGACGATTGTGATTGGTTTAAAGAAATGCCATTAAACCAGAGCACGTTTTCCTCCCGTCCCCGAATGCTATGTGGAGTAGCCAGACCCTCCTTCAGTGCGCTTTGGAGGAGGGTCTGGCAAAGCGAGACCATATGTAAAGTAACCCACTATAGTTCCCTGACATAGCAAGTAAAAAAATACAATATTTTCCTCTGAAATCTTGTAAAGGAACAGAAAATTATAGTACAAGTATCTCAAAATTGTACGTAAGTACCTTACTTGAGTAAATGTTCTTAGTTACTTTTTTTTTTTAATGAAAGCCTAATCTCTAAACACACGGTACCGGGAGATACTTACAGACGCCTGCAGGTCATCAGTCTTGCCAATCAGATCATCTAATCTGTCCCCTCTCTCCAGCACTTTGCTGATGTTGTCTTTCAGAATAACTTTAACCTCGTTGACCTGGCCTTGCACCTCGTCGAGTTTAGCCGCCGAGCCAGTGGCCGGGGACTGAGACCTTGTGTCAGCCTGCGAGAAAAATGAGGACAAATTGTTATATTTTTAGTCACAATCTCTACAAATTCACCAGCACAAAAAAAAGCAAGCCCGTAGACGGGGGCTGGGCTATTTTTTATGTTTGCCCATTTTCTGTTTAAAGGTACACTGTGTAGTAGAAGTAGACCGATTAAACTGTTTTGCCGATTAATCGGCACCAATAGTTGATTGGTGGAACTATAGTTATCGGCAAAAATCCATACCGATAGTTTTTCCTGGTTGCGTCTGTTGCTGGTGGTTGCGCGCTGTGATTCATTACACAGTACACTGAGAGCTGAGAAGGGTCTGCTGGCCTCTAGAGGGTCTTTCTAGCCTTTACAGGTGATCTTCTATCCAGCCTGGAACTTGGGCCTTTTTTCGGGGTTGTTGAGCATTAAATCCAAACTGCTCATTCAAGATTTATCCACCTGATGTCCATAATTCATCACGTTTTCGGTAATTTCTGCCGCTAACTCCGTGCTACCCATAGACCAGGGGTCACCAACGCGGTGCCCGCGGGCACCAGGTAGCCCCCAAGGACCACATGAGTAGCCCTCAGGCCTGTTCTAAAAATGAAAATTGAATATTGATATTATCGGTTACCCACCTTGTTAAGTCATTGTTGATAATTATTGTGAGAAATCATTAACATGACCAGTGTCTTCACATAAATGAGTATCATTAATCATTAATAATCATATATAACTAAAGGCAAACTGAGCAAATTTGTTATTTCAGAAGAGTGTATCAAACTGGTAGCCCTTCGTATGACTCAATACCCATAAAGTAGCTCTCAGTTTCAAAAAGGTTGGTGACCCCTGCCATAGACAGTAGGTGCTACTGACAAGGGAATCTCCCATGATGCCTTTGTTTGTTTTCAACCAATGGGAAGGCAGGTGCGTCACACATTACGCCTTATATGGGCATCCAAGCGAGGACAACGATCAGTTTAACTGTTTTTATTTGTTATTTATTACTTTTTGTTTCAGTTTGAATGAACGTCTTTTATTGACTTCAATATTTATTTCATTTAGCATGTTTTCATGGTTCAATACAGTTTTTTTATTTTTATAACAAAGTTAAGCACTGTTTTACTTGGAGTGTCATGTTTGCATTTGTAACTACGATAGCCATAGCTATGACAACATGTCTTCAAATGTTTGTTTAATGTTGACCAGTTGCCAGATCTTGTATGAAACACAACCTATTCACACAATCCAAACACCATATACAATTTTCAACCTGTTTGTCACCTCAACCTGGCAACCTATAACCCAGTTGCGCAGTTGATCTCTGCGCAAGCTTCGCGGAAAGTTTAGACCCGAAAGCGAGCAGATAAAAATGGCAGGTGAAGGTGGTGTTCCTGCAAAGAAATCGAATATATAGCTGTAAATTTCAACATTTTAGATGCATCTTACCCTAGTTATATCGACAACCTCCACGCTTTTTTCGCATCACCCAGCACGTTAAAACCCAGCGGCACCATCGCGCAGAAGAAGCACATAAGGGCACACGGGTGATTTCATCATGAAAGAACAGACCGAGGCAGATAAATGTGAAGCTGAAACTCAAGATGGCAATGTTGGTCGCACAGACTTACAGTACACTTAACAGTAAACACCCCCTCCACGGTTGCGCCACCACGCCCCCGCACAAATCTCCCGGATTTTGAAAACCAAATGTTGGCAGGTGTGGTTAAGATACCAGCAGACAAGCTAATCCAGCTCAAATTAGTGCATGACAAATTACCAAAATTAAGTATTTGAACCTCATAATTAAATCCAAAATGAGGAGGCAAACTGCAAAAGGTCCACTTTCAGAAAAAAAGAGCCCCGATTTCCACTGGGCTGGCTACGGGCCTGCTTAAAGTCAGACATACTGTCGGAGCAGAAGCCTCTGTAATGACATTTAAATGACCAAACCTCACTTCCTGTTAACAGGAGAGCGAGCCAGATCAGGTGTGTCTCAGTTTATTGAGGCCCATGTGATTGTCACATGAAAATCTCGAGCATAAAGTCCACCTGGTTAGCACGGTATTCTTACACGAGAATAAGAAGGGAATGATTTTAAATGATATTAGCATGAAGAACAATCGATATCTTAAAGCATAAACAATATTTGAGTTAAAAACTAAACTTCCTTGTATAAAAACGTACACCACTCACCATGGAAGCTCAGTTTCTCAGACGCAACCAACAAAACAACTCCTACAAGAAAAATAAAAGCCTCCACAAAGTCCGGTTATCCAGTCCTGCCAGTATAGTAAACACACGCAGAGATCTGTGCTTCTTGTGACTATATGAGTCACACGGTAAGAGCTGAACAAATGTCTGCTGAAGGTTGCAACTCTCCTGTTACTCATTAACTCCCGGTTGCCTCAATCAAAGTCTCATTGGCTTAACAGGAACCAGTCTTCATCGCCACGAAGAACTGAAGTCCGATAATGAACACGCAGTACTTTCATTTCCTGCTTTTCATGGACTCTGCTACTACACATTAAATGATTCAAGAGTAGTGGGATAGTTAAGACAATAAAAGAACACATTCTAGTTTAAAACATAAAGTTTTGTCCCAGTTCTACGTGTTCACGTACCATCAGCTGTCAGTGTTGAGCAGATGTGTCCAGACAAAGGGCTCTGTTTTCAGCAGAGAGATATTTGCAAGGCAATAAAGGGGTGAAGTCACACGGTTGCTTCATTTCCTCATCCTGTGTTGTGCAGATTGTTATTTCAGTAGCCAGTGACAGTTTATCTATGCAAATGTGCGATTCCATGCTGTTTTGAAGCATGAGTTTACCTCAGTTTAGCACCCAGAATGAATTCTGCAACAGTAGCTCCACTTTGTAAACATTTTGCCAGACATATTCAAGAACAATAATAACATAATTAATGGTGTGTAAATACCACTGACTGATACTGACACTGACTAACACAAGTAAAACTCCTGGATTTAAAGTGATACTCAAGTAAATGTAAGAGAATTGACCCTGATGTAGTTACATAGAGAAAGAAAATAATTGTACATACGCTTTCTTTAGTGCTGAGAGTGTGATGCATCGACAATATACTTAAAGCCATACATCTGTGAAAATGCCAGTTTTTCCCTCTTCCCTGTCAAACTATCGCCTCACTTTGGAGCATTGTTTAGCATGATATGGATTCTTAGATTGTCTCGTTTCATATGATACCAATATCTTCACAGAGCCTCTGGATCGATCTCAAGATTTTATGAATTGATATCGGATCAAAATCAAATCAAAATGTAACTTAAGTAAACGTATAAATGTTCTCATTATGCAAAATGGCCCATTTCAGAATAATATATATTGTATTACTGATTAGAATTATTGGGTAAATGTACTTAGAAGTCAAGACATCATCTTGTTCATATAATCCTAAATATATACAGTACAGGCCAAAAGTTTGGACACACCGTCTCATTCAATGCGTTTCCTTTATTTTCATGACTATTTTCATCGTAGATTCTCACTGAAGGCATCAAAACTATGAATGAACAAAAGTGTGAAATAACTGAAAACATGTCTTATATTGTAGTTTCTTCAAAGTAGCCACCCTTTGCTCTGATTACTGCTTTGCACACTCTTGGCATTCTCTTGATGAGCTTCAAGAGGTAGTCACCCGAAATGGTTTTCCAACAGTCTTGAAGGAGTTTCCAGAGATGCTTAGCACTTGTTGGCCCTTTTGCCTTCACTCCGCGGTCCAGCTCACCGCAAACCATCTCGATTGGGTTCAGGTGGTCCGGTGACTGTGGAGGCCAGGTCATCTGGCGCAGCACTCCATCACTCTCCTTCTTGGTCAAATAGCCCTTACACAGCCTGGAGGTGTGTTTGGGGTCATTGTCCTGTTGAAAAATAAATGGTGGTCCAACTAAACGCAAACCGGATGGGATGGCATGTTGCTGCAGGATGCTGTGGTAGCCATGCTGTGGTATTACTCTTTTTTTTTTATACATAAAAGGTCTAAGTCCCAGTAAGCACACATACGTGGTACTTCTTCCACCACAAAATAAGTTGCCAAATTCAAGGCAAGGCAATGCAAGGCAGCTTTATTTATATAGCACATTTCAGCAACAGGGCAATTCAAAGGTGAGTTCATATCATAGTTATTTTATTAGTTTTTATTTTATATCATTATTTCATGTATTTATTTACTTTTCTTTTTATTTAATCAAAGACTTTCTATAGCTAAACCGTCTCTGATTTAATTTAATTAAGCTCATGGATGTATTAAGGGTAAGAGATTAAGCTTTCAGCGCCATCTTGAGGCTGTCCGTGCTGCTGCCTGAAAGACTTCCACTTGTAAACATCCTCGTTCAGCAGCTCACACAGCCGTTTACAGAAAACCCACCGAAAAGATGAGTACTTAAATGTGTATTCATAAGACTATTATAATAATTATTATTATTTCAAACAACCTCATACGACTACCGTTGCATCGGTTGTTTTCCGTCAAACCCGCCTGTCTTAAATCGACTTCACTAACAGTTAAAATCAGGCAAACATCCAACCAAGCGGTCTACGCTTCACATGCTTCTCAGCTCAGCCGCCATAGTTAATTATTGCTTATTATAATCAGTGTCGGCGGACGTCAGAAGGTACTTTCACTTAAAGTGCAACGGTGCCGTTTTTTCGGTTAAATTCAACTTCCCTGCACCGACCAACGAGCCGAAAATGAATCCGAGCGGAGCAGCCCGCAGCGGGAAGACTTTCCTGTTCACATCCGAGTCTGTTGGAGAGGGACACTCCGGTACTGTATTCATGTTTAACTGTGTGTGTGTGTGTGTGTATACCTGCATGGGCATGTTCACTTTCTGTCTGTTAAAGTCAGTGGTGAAAAAAAGTAACGCGTTACTCTGTAACATTCTGTAGTTAAGTTAAAGCAGTGATGTAAAGTAACTAAGTACATTCAGCTACATGGCAGTGATGGGTGGAAATAACCCGAGTACATTCAGTGGTGGTCAGGCTGCTTTACTTAACTTCACGGACTTTACTTGAGCATTTCCAGTTTTTGCTAGTTTAATTTAATCTTCTACTCCACTGCATTTTAGAAGGAAACTTGTACTTTTTACTTAACTGCAGTTATTTAACAGCTTTGGTTACTTTAGGCTAAATCCTCTGAACACGCACGAGTTTTCAGTTATTAGAGATCACTGCTCAGATTGAAGGTGGGCCGGAGCTTTGATGGGGATTTATTAGGTCACAAATGTTATTAGGTCACAAATGTTATTAGGTCACAAATCTTCATCTCGAAATAAGAATGGACAAAAAAAACTGCCCTAATTTGTGCAATAAAGCTAACAGGAGACTCAATAAGATTACCTTACATGTCATTTAGCTGACGCTTTTATCCAGAGCGACTTATATGTGTGTGTGTGTGTGTGTGTGTGTGTGTGTGTGTGTGTGTGTGTCAGAGGTCACACACCTCTGGAGCAACTAGGGGTTAAGTGTCTTGCTCAGGGACACATTGGTTGATGTATCGCAGTGGGAATCGAACCCGGATCTCATATCCACTGCGCCTTCACCACCCAAGATGTTGATCAATTAGTCTAAACGCATTCACACAGTCCTGTAAAGAGTTCTAATGAAAACACCTTTGTGGGTACTTTGTTCAGGGGTTTTAATAATCAGTTAATCTGCTAAATTATAATGCATGGCAAGGTTGGATATTTCACTTTCATACTGCACATTTTTGCCTTAAACAATTGGTCTAGACTCTAGATTATTTAAAGTAGATTTCAGACTAATGTCTATATTTTTATTTGACTTCAAGAAATCTTGCCAGGACATGTTTCTTTAGTATTCACCAAAGTGCAGCACACCCCACAATGTTTAGTTAGTGTGACTCATGGCCGGATCCTATTCATCAGGAAAGCACATCTAAAGTAGTCTGGCTATCACAAGACCAAGCTCAATCTTTTAAGACTGAGCTGCAGGGTGAAAGAGACAGATTGGGTTTACCCAGTCTACAGCTAAAGTGCTCACTAACTCTAATTTCAGCTGCAACAGTCAAAGTGATGAACACATTAATGCATCAATAATTATAATCCTGTAATATATATTATTCTGAATTGGGCAATTCTGCATACATTTTTACTTTTGGTACTTGCAGTAAATATTGATGCTAATTCCTATGTACTTTTACTTACATTTTTAATGCAGGAATTTTACTTATAACTAAGTATTTCTACACTGTGGTATTGAGTCTTTTACTTAAGTAAAAGATTTAAATACTGCTAGTTTTCAAAAACAATACATGTATAGAGGTGTCTGTCCCTGTTCTTTCCTTTTACATCTCTGACTTTGTGTTCACAGATAAAATGTGTGACCAGATCAGTGATGCTGTGCTTGATGCGTACCTGAGTCAAGATCCCGACTCTAAAGTGGCTTGTGGTGAGTTGTAAAACCGGATATTTAAGTTTTTATTAAACTCCCACTCTAGTCAAAAATATCTTTTGCATATTGTGACTTCACTTGGATGTTTGAGCTTCACTGTGCAGAGTGATGAATGAGCAGAGTTTAACGCTAGAAGACTGTTTTTACATTCATCTGCTAACAGAGGAACATTTCTTAAATCTCAGTCATAAACTTACACATACAGACATGATTTCTAGTTTGGAAGCCAATTATGGTTCAATATGCAAAAGACTTTTCAGTTAAGTAGGGGACATCTGTGTGCAGCAGTTAAACTTTTCATAATCATAGATTTTTTTTTTAATGAGGGACAAGAAACGGATGTAATTCAATAATATTTCTTGACACAAACCTCATGTTTTGAATACTTTCTGCCAAAAAGCCTACTGGAACAATTCAATATGAATCAGAATCAATTCTATGGCTTGTTTTGAGGCTTCACAGAAGTGCGCAGAATATTTCCTTTGGTTTGTTTACTCATAACTCTTCTCAGTCAATAATCTGGCTGTGAGCTAAACTGGAAAGCAACGCGAGAGGGTTTTAAAATCCAAAATGTAGCCCTGTGTGGACCACCGCAAATCAAAACTAAAACGGTAGCAAACATGAAATCAATATAGCCGTTAATACTTGTTTGAGTCTAATGTCAAAGGTGTTTTGATAACTAATAATGAACAGCCAATTATCTCTGACTGGATCAGTGTTTCCCCTTTTGAGCAAAGTTCAGTACAGCATTATCTTGTGGCTGATTACATGCATTCAACTCCCGCTGAAACATCTTAACTTTATTTTTTTTCAACCTGGACCCTATTTTTCAATTTTTTTGTGTCTAACACTTTTTGAAATTGGTCCAATATTAAGAAAAAACGCTGCAGTCGGCAGCGGCAAAACAGTAAGCTGCAATGTAACGTCAGTGGGCAATTGCGCACCTTTTTAATTTACGTCCAATACAAGTGCCGTTTTGTAGTGTCTTACTACATTATAGAAAGGATCCCTAGAATTGACTGTTTTCAGAAAATTGTTTGATACACAAAAAGTGCCTGAGTCAAATTCTTGTCAAGTAAAATCCTCTTGTTGCAGAATGTGTGGCGAAGACGGGCATGATTTTACTGGTCGGAGAAGTGACGTCTAAGGCCATCGTGGATCTCCAGTCAGTGGTCCGAAATACTGTGAAGAAGATTGGCTACGATGACTCTTCAAAAGGTGGGATTCTTATTTGAATGACTTTAAAGGCGCTCTAAGCGACGCTGGGTGACGTCACTTCTTGTTGACGTTCTGTTATTGGCTGGAACACTGTTTGTTATGTTTGGTGGTGCAGGTTGGCCCAGTTTGTTTTACTTGCCGTTTGTGGAGCCTGGGCTGTCTACTGAGACCACGTTTTTTTTTTTTTTTAACAGTGTGTTCAGGGGACAGGCAGCTAGCGGATAGTGAGGAGATGTTTGCTGTATGTGACAAAAACATTTGTAGCCTAAAAAACGCGTTACATCGCATAGAGCACCTTTTAAATTTATGCAGAATTATCCCGGGAATTAGGGATAGACCAATAATCGGGCCATTTTTTGGCAGTTTGCAGATTATCTGTTTTATTTGCCTGATAACCGATAAAGTGAATTAATTAAAAAGTGGTCTACTTTGTTTCGGCTCCAGCTCTGTGTCTGTCCCTCTGCTTCTTTTTCACTCCCCACTGAGTCTGACTTAATGTCCCGCCCACAACACCATCTGACTATCTCTTACTGGGGATTATGTTGAAAGTTTTAAATGTATTAAATGATTGCTTAAAGCATTTAACAAAAGTTTTGTTTTTGGATTTTGTAACGTTCCAAAATCTTAATTTTGACTTAAAGCTTTAGTGCGTAACTTTTTGATATTAATGAACGTCCGTTACATTCTAGCCGTTGCCAAATGAGTTGCTACAAAGCTAATTAAGACTATCAGGTCCACACAACTCTCTCTGGATCTCTCAGTATTGTTATGTTCAGAAGATTGTGGCATCCGGTGACTTTCGCGCGCAGAAGCTCGAGTGAAGATAACGAAAAGACCATCATGTTTTTTTAATCCTCCGCGTCCTCCTTGGAGCGTTCACAGAAGGCTTGTATCATGTGGACGCGCCAACAGTTTTCATTATTTAGAATTCCTCATGGGGGTGACAGAAACTACGCACTATAGCTTTAAAGATTTGTTTTGTTCACTCTATATGCATATCGGTTCCAAGTATTGATTATCGGTTTTATTGACTACTAATAATCGATATCGGTCTTGAAAAACCAGTATCAGTCGATCCCTACCGGGAATTTAAGCTAATGATTCTCAACTGTGATCTGCAGGTTTTGACTATAAGACCTGCAATGTGCTGGTGGCGCTGGAGCCGCAGGCTGTGGAGATCTCGGACTGTGTGTTTGAAGGCAGGGATCAGGAGGACATCGGTGCAGGGGACCAGGTTCAGTATTTCACCTTTAAACCTCCACTTTATCTACTACTGACTTACTATAACGATTCACCACGTGGAAGTTATGACATGAAAAAGGTTGTAAAAAGTCACTTTGGTAAAGGAGCCCTTATAGAGCATTTGCAATGAGATTGTTGTCATTTATTGTAGTGTGTTTTTATTGGCTACTTCATTTTTATTTTATTTAAAAGCTGAATTTAACATTTCCTTTTAAACAATTTGTTTAATAGACTAGACATCAGAAGAGTCTGCAGCTATGCTAGCAGCTCTATGTGACTGTGCTGTTCACCCTCTTAGTTAGCATGCTAACATTTGCTGATAAGCATTTTTTTTATAGCAATCATTGTGCAAACCACATGCATATCTTTACTGAGTGGACTGAGTCCAACGATTGTATGGAAATTTCTGCTTCCCAATGGTCCGTGACACTGTAGAATGCTGCTTTTAAAATAATTAACTTACTAAACTAACTAAAAAAAAAACAACAACAAACTTTAACCTGAGGATCCATCAAATAGTTGTAGACATTTCACTCAAAACCAAAAATGTCAACCTCATGGTGGCACTAGAGGAAAAGTCAGGGGATCAACAAAGTCATTAGGATTCATCCTCTGGGGAGCGTGAATGTCTGTATAAAATTGAGTACCAATCCATCCAGTAGTTGTTTCCAATATTTCAGTCTGGACCAAAGTAGCGGATAGACTTTATCACGCCTCGAGGCACGCTGCTCTGGTAGCTGATAAAACATTTACTGCATTTACTTCAATTTAAAGTGCCCATATTATGAAAAAAACACTTTTTCTGGGATTTGGGGTGTTCTTTTGTGTCTCTGGTGCTTCCACACACACAAACTTTGAAATAAATCCATCCATGCTGTTTTGAGTAAGATACGGTTTCTGAATGTGTCCTGCCTTCAGTCTCCTAGTGAGCTGTTCAAAATCGGCTCGGAAGTCACAGTCCGAAATGAGATGGCTAACCACAACCATTAGCTCGTAGCGTTAGCATGCTAACGCTAATGCTAACGCTAGCAAGCTACATCGTTCTCAATAGCAAAGCACTGCTACAACACACACAAGTTCACCATAATCTACAAAATAACTACTTCCAAGTGCGCCCTCATTTAGAAGTCTCCCAGCTAATCCTGCCTTGTAACTGACCGAAGTTGGAGAAACAGCCTTTCTTTTACTGTCTATGGAGCTAGCTAGCTGACATGATCTACATCTGAGCTACTGAGCATGTGCGAGTGCAATCAAAGTACGCTTCTAGTACAGAAGAAGAAGATGAAAAGAGGTCTCACTCTGTAGCTAAAACAGAAACCAGGTGAAAAGAGGATCTGCAGCAGTGAGAGAGAGCTGTGCAGTACAACAAAAATATGTTGTTTTTTGAAAATTAAACCATGTAAACCTATTCTGGTACAACCTTAAAATACAATTATGAACCTGAAAATGAGCATAATATGGGCGCTTTAAGGATCTGAATTTGAAACTTTTGGCATGACTTCTCAGACTGGGTTTCTGACATTTCTGCAATTTATCGTGCTGCCTGTCTCCGCAGGGTTTGATGTTCGGCTACGCCACCGACGAGACCGACGAGTGCATGCCCTTAACCATCATTCTGGCTCACAAACTGAACTACAGGATGAAGGAGCTCTCACTGAACGGAGAGTGTCCTTGGATACGACCGGACTCCAAATCACAAGTGAGCCATCTCGAAAGCGCACAGAAGAGCCAACTTGTGGACTAAGAAGGGAATTGTTGGGTCTTTGTAAATTATAGAGTGTGGTCTACACCTACTCTATCTTTAAAGTGTCTTGAGATAACTCTTTTTATGATTTGATACTATAAAAAAAAATGTAATTGAACTAAGAATTAAAAGTCACCGACCGTGAACCGCAGCGTTTCCTGGATTGACTCTGACCTTTTGTTTCTTGATATTCCCCATCCCTCTCCCCTCTTTTCCTGTCTATTAAAGACATAAAATGTCAGGCAGGTGTGTGCGAGGCAGCAGGGAAATGCAGACAATCCAGGCAAACAGTTGAGTTATTTATTGAAGAAAGGAGGATACAGAAGCTTACAGGCAGGCAGGTACAGACACAGATACAGGTTCAGATGGCTGGAAAGCAAGACACGAAACAACATAGACTAGGTTTACATGCACATAATATTCCGGTTTTTGCCCTTATTCCGAAAAAGGCGATATTCTGATTAAGCTGTTTACGTGGCTAATGAAAATTAATAATCCCCTTCTTTTTTTGGTTTACATGCAGCCACGCAAAAAGGACGTACCGCCGTTCCTCTTTCATTCCTTCAACGCTCTTCTTGAAAAAGCTTGACGTCGCCGACCCTTTTCAGCTCCTTTACATTTACGTTATGTGACGCACACAAATGTCAAGCCTCTTGAAATACCACAACAGCACACACGCAAGCCCCGTCTCTGTGCTCATGTTGTGTTTTGAAGTTTGGTGTTGACTGACCAGGCATTTTTTCGATGCTTTGGAGGTACGTGATGCTACTCTGGAAGTTGGTCGGTGCCCTGAAGTATTTTTGCCCTCTTTTCTGCAGGTCACAGTGGAGTATAGAGACAACATGGGAGCCATGGAGCCGATGCGCGTTCACACTGTGGTCATCTCCGTACAACACAGCCCGGACATCACCCTGGAGGAGATCAGACGCAATCTGATCGAGAAGGTGGTGAAGCTCGTCATTCCCGCCAAGTACTTGGATGACAAGACCATCTACCATCTACTGCCAAGCGGGAAATTCCTTACGGGTGGCCCGCAGGTGAGTGAGGACTAAAACCACAGCGGGAAATGCAATTAAAAAAAAGAAAAAGAAGATGAATCAATGTGTGGGCAAGACGAAGTTTGTGTTTTTGTGTCATAAGAGCGATGCAGGACTCACAGGGCGTAAAATCATAGTGGACACATACGGAGGATGGGGTGGTCACGGAGGAGGGGCTTTCTCCGGAAAAGACTACTCCAAAGTGGATCGGTCCGGAGCTTATGCGGCACGCTGGGTCGCCAAGTCTCTGGTCAAAGCCGGACTGTGCAGGAGAGCCCTCGTTCAGGTGAGGAGGTTCATTAAGCTGCACTTGTTGATCACTTTTTGTGTAATAATTGTGCATAATAATAAAATAATTTCAAAAAAAAGAAGGTAAAAACTTTTTTTTTTCTAATTGTATCTAGAAGATTAAATCTGCTACAAAACAAACTTACTGAATAACTGAGTTGTGGACAAAACAAGACATCGGAGGACGTCCTCTTGGGCCAATTATATTATAGACCAAACAACTAATCGAGAAATTGAGAAAGTAATCGACAGATACTTCGACAATGAAAATAATTGTTGCAGGCCTTAGCAGAAACCACAAAAAAACATACTTAAGTGTGATTTATGCCTGTGCGTAAAAATCTATGCTGTGGCTTAGTACGTAGGTACATGGAGACACAGACACTACGCCGTGCTCCTCTTGAGAAATGTAACTACACGTTGCGGCGACGCACGTCGCTTGGCCGATGCTTGGTAGCGTTGCATTTCCCCCGACTCATTTCCTGGTTCTCCTCCATAAACAACGTGAGATCAAGGAGAGAGTTAACTTCTCCTGCTCCAGATTTCCCACCGTGGTCAGAAAGAACAGGGGAGACACTTTGGTTCTCTCACTATTGCCGTTTTTTCCACTACATGGTACCTGCTCGGCTCGGCTCGGCTCGGCTCGGCTCGGCTCGACCCGGCCGCGGTGCCCCGTCCTCCATTTTCCATTGCAGATTTAGTACCACCTCAAGCATGAGGCGAGCGTGGCTGATCGTCATAGCGACGCCACAGGAAACTTGCGTGACCTAATGCGACATACACACAGAACGTCGAAGGTGTGTAGTGTTTTTGATTGTTTGCCAGAAGACAAATTTAGTTTCAAAAGAAGCTGGAGGCAGCGAAAAAAAAAACACAGCTGGCTAAACTATTTAAAAATTTGTTCAGGACATCCCCGCCTGTCGCTAGCAACGATGACGCAGTGATTAGTGACCATTCTCTCCAACCAATCAGGAGTCTGCAGGTTTTCACGTCACCTTTTGGTTTCGGCTCAGCTCGCTTGGAACCTGGACGGAGGTGGTACTAAAAGAAGTACCTGTCGGCAGGTACTAGGGACTTTTTTTCGTAATGGAAAACCAAAAAAGGCAAGTAGAGGCGAGGCGAGTCAAGCAGGTACCATGTAATGGAAAAACGCCATATGACTCTAAAGTTGGTACTCGCTCCGAAGCTAATCACTCTAACTCTCTCACTCGCTCTACCACACACACACACACATATGCCGGCCCTGCTATTCTCGCCACTTACGTAGGCTTCGCTGAAAGCTCTGCGTGGAGCCTCCCGCAGAACCATAAATCACGCTTAACACACCACAACGGACACAAAACATCCAGGAATCAGAGGCTAAAAGGCAAATAATGGCATGATGAAGTTAGATTTGCTGATGACTGAAAGCGTCGGTGTCTGTTCTGCCTCTTAGATCTCCTATGCGATCGGTGTGAGCCACCCACTCTCCATCTCTGTGTTTCACTACGGCTCGTCGAACAGGGACGAAGACGAGCTGCTGCAAATAGTACAAAAGAACTTTGACCTGAGGCCCGGGGTCATTGTGAAGTAAGTGTAGTTGTTCACAGCTGAACCCTCATCGTTGTAGTGTTATTCTGTAAAAATATAACCGTGTAATGTTGACTTCTTTCACAGAGAGCTGGGTTTGAAGCGGCCAATCTACCAGGCCACTGCCTGCTACGGCCACTTTGGCAGAGAGGAGTTCCCCTGGGAAAAACCAAAGTCTCTGGTGTTTTGAGCTCCAATCCCATTCCAGTCATGTCCTAACAACCAGTCATGAAACCAAAATCCATACTGTATATCTTAATACGACAGAGATGTTTTTCTCTGACCTCAAACTGTAAGGCAGTGGTCAGTGCCTTTCTGAGAAATGAATTTAGATTTTCTTTTTATCATGATTGAGATACTTTCCTGTATGAGAAACTTTACTTATTGTTAAAAAGAAATGATGCAATCAATGTGATTTTTAAAAATTAAGGAACAATTGTCAGATTCTGTAAAATGTATAAAAATCATGCATTTTGTAACTTGTAATAAATAATATTTGGTGATTGAAAAAGCTGTATAAGACTTTCTCGAGGACTCCATTTTAAAATCTGAGGTGCTTTTACTTTTCTTGATTAGTAATAAAAGAAAAGGGTAACATGAGTTAATGTACTTAGTTCCTTTTTTCACTGCTAAAAAAAACATTTACTCCAAGTACTGTACTTCAGTACAATTCTGAGGTACTTGTACTGCCCATTTCATGCTACTTTATACTTTTACTCCACTTACTTACTTTGCAGAATCAGATAATTAATCCAAAATGTAAATCAACTAATCATTTATAATATATTATTAAAGGTTAGTCTAGCTGGTAGTAGTAGCCTACATACTGTAAAGTAATCAAAATGAGATCCACCTTTATCAGGTACAATATTCAAGTGATGAACACATTAATCTATCAATAATTATATAACAATATAATATATTTTATTCTGAAATGGGCCATTCTGCATAATTAGTATTTTTACTTTACTATACTATATAGTAGTTATTACTCTTGAATGCGTCTCTGTAAGAAACCTGTGCTAACGAGAACTGCCACTGGATGGAGTTACAGGTTTGATTTGATTTGATTTGATTTATTAGACAGTAACAGAAATAAATGCATAACAAGATGCCATCACAGTGACATTGCACATTTAACAGAACTGTCGAGGATAACACAAGAAAGTTACAAACTTATTTCCATTGTGGTCCTCGTTGTAGTCTGATAAAGATGTCCAGGCAAGCTACAGCTGACTAAAAGGTACCTTGTGTACACTCAACCATATCCAAATACAAATAAATACAAATATATACATCGGAATAATAAATAAAATCGAATCTAATTAGCATTTAACAACCATTCACCACATGCTCGATTAAAACAACGATCTGACTGGCTTAACTTAATCTCAACTGGGAGTTTGTTCCATTCCATTGCCGCCATGTACAAAAAAGTATTTTGCCCAGAACAGGTCTTAAATCTACACTGAACTATGTCACTACCTCTAGTTGAGTAGCTATGAGAGTTTCTAATAAGCTTAAAATAATCTTTAAAATACCTTGGCTCATTCTTATACAAAATCTTTCTCGTTAATCTTAGTTTCAACTGTCTCACCCTGTTTCAACTGTCAGCCATTTTAATTTCTTAAATTCAGAAAAGCCAACATGATCTCTATAGTTGAGATTTAAAATCAACCTGACTAATTTATTCTGTGCCGTTTGAAGTTGAACTTTTATCCTCTTGGGTGTGCTACTGTACCATGTAGTACAGGCATTACACTCGGTTTTAAACAGTCTGTGGTCAGACAACATTTTTCAGGAGGTTAAGAACACACAGCAGTGTCACAAAACGATTGGAAGTTGAGCTGCTGTCGCTTTATGTCAAACTTCAAAACTACATCTTTTTTTATTTTTAAAGGAAACAAACGTTTTCTCTCTTATAACTTTAATGCGTAACTTTAGCAACTTAAAAACTACGCACTATAGCTTTAAGTAGACAAAGCGCATTTACGTGTACAGTTTGTGTATTTCACAGCTGAGGACAAGGAGGCTAGACAAAGAAGAAGCTTTACACCAATCATAAAGGGTGACACAGGGAAACGGCGATGCTACAGTGGGTTTGATTGGCTGACGCAGGAGCGCACACACACAAACACACACACACACACACACACACACACACACACACACACACACACACACACACACACATATACAGGGAGTATGGGGTTCCATTTGTATGGGGTTCCATTTGTGCCAAAATTAAGTCGACATACTACCTGTCTATGCTTTGTGTCGTCTTCCATGTCTATGTGTCTATTATCTGTCTATGTCTACGTCTGTCTGTCTATGCTATGTGTCGTCTTCCATGTCTATGTGTCTATTAACTGTCTATGTCTACGTCTGTCTGTCTATGCTATGTGTCGTCTTCCATTTCTATGTGTCTATTAACTGTCTATGTCTATGTCTGTCTGTCTATGCTATGTGTCGTCTTCCATGTCTATGTGTCTATTACCTGTCTATGTCTTTGTGATTGCCCACATGACTCAACTTTTGTCTGTGTCAACTCAACTTACTCCTGTCGCCTGTCCTTGTCGTTTGACCGTGTCGCCTTGCTGTGTCAATGCTGCATGTGTCATGACAATGTGTTGTTTCACTCTGTCGCTGCTATGCGTCGTTGCTATGTGTCGCTGCTATGCGTCGTGTCACTCTGTCGTTGCTTTATGTTGTTTCACTCTGTCGTTAGCAAGAGCTAACGTTAGCTAGCAAGAGTTCCGGCAGTTGATGTCACGCGATCCCAGCATGCACCAGTCAATATCAAAACACTCACTGCCATCGGAGCTGAGCCAGAGTCAGCTAGCTATGTTACTAGCTAGCTAGTTGCACCTATTGTAGATAGCTAGCTAGATAAATGGATCATTTATTGATCCCAAGGGGAAATAATTTGCTGCCTATTTCAATAAACGCCTTGATTCAGCATGGTGGATAGCTGCTGTGCGCCGGGATGCCAGAACCATCGGAAAAAAGATAATGGATAGCATGAGATTCCTAGCTAAAGATCCCGAGAGAAGAAGTAAATGGATTGCTTCCATAAAACGTGCTAGAAGCAGACGGAACCAAACCGAGCCATGGGAGCCCACAAACAATGGATTTCGGTTATGCTGTGACCACTTCATATCAGGTAACTTAACAGAAATATCTTATTTATGTAGCTAGCTAACGTTAGCTAGCAAAAGGCTAAAACGGTTTCTAACCGTTGGGGCTAGTAGGGATACAGCTAGCTAGCTACGTTACGCCCTTTCCTTTCTAGCCACAACCGTTCGTTATTACGAAAAGGCAAGTTCTACCTATGCAGTATGGCATGGATTTTGTGTGGATTACAAAGGCTAACGTTTATGGGGTTCCATTTGTGCCAAAATTAAGTCGACATACTACCTGTCTATGCTTTGTGTCGTCTTCCATGTCTATGTGTCTATTATCTGTCTATGTCTACGTCTGTCTGTCTATGCTATGTGTCGTCTTCCATGTCTATGTGTCTATTAACTGTCTATGTCTACGTCTGTCTGTCTATGCTATGTGTCGTCTTCCATTTCTATGTGTCTATTAACTGTCTATGTCTATGTCTGTCTGTCTATGCTATGTGTCGTCTTCCATGTCTATGTGTCTATTACCTGTCTATGTCTTTGTGATTGCCCACATGACTCAACTTTTGTCTGTGTCAACTCAACTTACTCCTGTCGCCTGTCCTTGTCGCTTGACCGTGTCGCCTTGCTGTGTCAATGCTGCATGTGTCATGACAATGTGTTGTTTCACTCTGTCGCTGCTATGCGTCGTTGCTATGTGTCGTTGCTATGCGTCGTGTCACTCTGTCGTTGCTTTATGTTGTTTCACTCTGTCGTTAGCAAGAGCTAACGTTAGCTAGCAAGAGTTCCGCAGTTGATGTCACGCGATCCCAGCATGCACCAGTCAATATCAAAACACTCACTGCCATCGGAGCTGAGCCAGAGTCAGCTAGCTACGTTACTAGCTAGCTAGTTGCACCTATTGTAGATAGCTAGCTAGATAAATGGATCATTTATTGATCCCAAGGGGAAATAATTTGCTGCCTATTTCAATAAACGCCTTGATTCAGCATGGTGGATAGCTGCTGTGCGCCGGGATGCCAGAACCATCGGAAAAAAGATAATGGATAGCATGAGATTCCTAGCTAAAGATCCCGAGAGAAGAAGTAAATGGATTGCTTCCATAAAACGTGCTAGAAGCAGACGGAACCAAACCGAGCCATGGGAGCCCACAAACAATGGATTTCGGTTATGCTGTGACCACTTCATATCAGGTAACTTAACAGAAATATCTTATTTATGTAGCTAGCTAACGTTAGCTAGCAAAAAGGCTAAAACGGTTTCTAACCGTTGGGGCTAGTAGGGATACAGCTAGCTAGCTACGTTACGTTCCTTTCCTTTCTAGCCACAACCGTTCGTTATTACGAAAAGGCAAGTTCTACCTATGCAGTATGGCATGGATTTTGTGTGGATTACAAAGGCTAACGTTTATGGGGTTCCATTTGTGCCAAAATTAAGTCGACATACTACCTGTCTATGCTTTGTGTCGTCTTCCATGTCTATGTGTCTATTATCTGTCTATGTCTACGTCTGTCTGTCTATGCTATGTGTCGTCTTCCATGTCTATGTGTCTATTAACTGTCTATGTCTACGTCTGTCTGTCTATGCTATGTGTCGTCTTCCATTTCTATGTGTCTATTAACTGTCTATGTCTATGTCTGTCTGTCTATGCTATGTGTCGTCTTCCATGTCTATGTGTCTATTACCTGTCTATGTCTTTGTGATTGCCCACATGACTCAACTTTTGTCTGTGTCAACTCAACTTACTCCTGTCGTCTGTCCTTGTCGTTTGACCGTGTCGTCTTGCTGTGTCAATGCTGCATGTGTCATGACAATGTGTTGTTTCACTCTGTCGTTGCTATGCGTCGTTGCTATGTGTCGTTGCTATGCGTCGTGTCACTCTGTCGTTGCTTTATGTTGTTTCACTCTGTCGTTAGCAAGAGCTAACGTTAGCTAGCAAGAGTTCCGGCAGTTGATGTCACGCGATCCCAGCATGCACCAGTCAATATCAAAACACTCACTGCCATCGGAGCTGAGCCAGAGTCAGCTAGCTACGTTACTAGCTAGCTAGTTGCACCTATTGTAGATAGCTAGCTAGATAAATGGATCATTTATTGATCCCAAGGGGAAATAATTTGCTGCCTATTTCAATAAACGCCTTGATTCAGCATGGTGGATAGCTGCTGTGCGCCGGGATGCCAGAACCATCGGAAAAAGATAATGGATAGCATGAGATTCCTAGCTAAAGATCCCGAGAGAAGAAGTAAATGGATTGCTTCCATAAAACGTGCTAGAAGCAGACGGAACCAAACCGAGCCATGGGAGCCCACAAACAATGGATTTCGGTTATGCTGTGACCACTTCATATCAGGTAACTTAACAGAAATATCTTATTTATGTAGCTAGCTAACGTTAGCTAGCAAAAAGGCTAAAACGGTTTCTAACCGTTGGGGCTAGTAGGGATACAGCTAGCTAGCTACGTTACGTTCCTTTCCTTTCTAGCCACAACCGTTCGTTATTACGAAAAGGCAAGTTCTACCTATGCAGTATGGCATGGATTTTGTGTGGATTACAAAGGCTAACGTTGGCTAACCTCAAAGAAGCACTGTATTCATATTTAAATCATAAAATCTCAGACTATACTGACTGATATTGCACATTTCCTTCCCTCGCTTTTGTATATTTTTTTTGTTAAATGGTAAGTTCTATTGTATTGTTATACTGTACACTTAAGAGTATTTTTTTTTTTTTATATATATTTTTACTGTCCTCTGTTTTTATTCTTTATAAGTTAAGTGAGTGTTGTAGCCTAGCCTACTTTAGAGCAAAGATTAACCAGAGTCAAATTCCTTGTTTGTTTACTCAAACCTGGCCAATAAAGCTGATTTTGATTCTGATGTTGTTTCTATGTATTTATGTTTTAGAGAAAAAGAGTGACAACCCTCTGTCACCTGACTACGTTCCTTCAATCTTCAATCATGTTCCATCCCCGGAGAAGAGAAAAAGAAGAATGAGTTAGATGTAGTCAACAGAAGAACAAACTTCAAAGAATAGAGAAAGCAGCAAAGCCATCAGCTGCAGCAGTAATGGATCTAACGGATTGTCCTCAAGACAACAGCAAGCATCCTACTGCAGACCAGGTGAAGGAATCTAACATCAACAAAGAACTTGAAAATGAAAATAGTCTGCCTTTTCTCCATGAAAATGACAATCCAGCAACTTCACCATTAGAGAGTAAAGTTTTTTTTTTTTTTTAAGAAACACATCCCTTCTCTTGAGTTGGAATGTCAAGCTCTGATATGAATATGTTGTTAAAAGATAAAATGAATACAACTGCACTGAATGAGAATGGAATACATCCAAAAACTCTGCTGGCCGTCTCCTCACCCACACCCATTCACGTGATCACATCACTCCCGTCCTTCAGAGCCTCCACTGGCTCCCTGTTTCCCAACGCATCCAGTTTAAAGTCCTCTTCACCCACAAAGCCCTCCATAACCAGGCTCCTTCCTCACAGACCTGCTCCACCACCACACTAACCTCCTCTCCCCACCACTCAGGACCACGCACCGCACCTGGTGGGACAGAGCTTTCACCATTGCAGCCCCTCCCTCTGAACTACCTACCCATACCCGTCCGTGTCTGTACTGACCTGGACACATTCAAAACAATTATCAAAACACACCTCTTCAGATTAGCTTTCCACATACAAAAGTCTTACATTTCTCACCTGATAGTTACTGGTTTTATTGTTTTTAATTGCTTTTAAGATGCTTGTTTTATTGCTTATCTTTTTTAATGTGCTATACGTGCTGGTTTTACTGTATGCTATATAAATAACATTATTAGATGAGTCTACAAAATAATGATAAGTCAATATCCTCACTGGTTTACAAACATATTCACCACTAATGACAGTGTTCATTTTGTAGCTCTCTATCTCAAATGTAAGTCCACATTAACATTATTTCAGCAGTACATGCTGGCTTTAATTAAGATGAGAATTAATTTGTAAAAAACAGATGTCACCCACCCTTTGCTAAACGAAGAAGAAATTGCCACTAACTAATAAAGTGACATGTGTATTGACCACAATCTAACACTCCACCCCTACTTCACCTTTTAAGCTCTACTAGGTTTTTGATCTGACAAGTCATTAAAACAGTCCACAAAACCTCAATGTAAAAAACCCCCATTCAGTACCATGCCTTAGTGCTCTTTTTGGAAAACTACATCAGTATGTTAAGTAAATAAAACTGCTGCTCTCACAAACTGCTACATGTGCTTACTTCTGTTTTTGGTTTCTTTACGTCTTTACAGATGAGGTGTATTTCGATAAAGCCTATATATTTGGCATGCATTTTGTCATAATGTATTTGTCGATAATGTGACATTTAAACACATCTAGGTTTTACTTGTTGGAACTTGTTGCATTGATGTTGCACCATTTAAGGCAGAAATCTGATAATAGGTAGCATGATAACCAGTGCTATCCATCTTTACTTCACTTACAGGAGATTTGACACAAATCCAAATCTCCCCGCTTGAAATATTTATTTTTCAGCATACCTGCTTTAGTGTAACATGGGAAGTATTGATAGTTTATTTACCAGAACGAGTTCTTAAAATACAACCACAGCAGCACAAATATTTTGCTGTTGTACTTTGATCAAGTGTTACAACTCGTGAGAAAAGATAAGCACCTTGTTTCTAATTAACTGAGTTTCAGAAAAATAAATGTTGCAAACCCAATTACTCATATTTGTAAACATTGTTAAATTTCAGATTTAAAAAAAAAAAAAAGGTGCAAAACGAACTATAGAGATGGCAAATCAATGTTTTTGATCACGTTGTTTGTATAAATCATCCAACTAAAGAAAAGTACTCATATTTCTCACCTGATAGTTACTGGTTTTATTGTTTTTAATTGCTTTTAATAGGCTTGTTTTATATGTTGGATTTTATTACTTACTGGTTTTACGGTATGCTATATAAATAAAATGTATTATTAGATTAATCTACAAAACAATGATAAAAAGGTTAATATCCTCACTGGTTTACAAACATATTCACTACTAATGACAGTGTTCATTTAGTAGCTCCACATCTAAAATGCAAGTCCACCCTAACATTTTAGCAGTACATGCTGGCTTTGATTAAGATGAGAATTAATTTCTTTGGCTTATTATTTTGACGTTGATTTGACCACCGTTTCAAAGCTTTTCAAACACTGTATTGACGTAATGTATTGCAGTTTGGTGCCGATGTGCAACTTGCTGTGTATGCGTATAGCGTAATACTGTGGACTGTTGGTGCAGTGTTGGTGAATGTAAGATGCCTAAACCACAGAGGATTCATTGTTCTAGGGCGATTAATGACAACAAATAAGTATTACAGTAGTTATATTTAATAGCATAGAAAAGTACTCTTGTTTACTGGCACTTCTGTAAACCAATCACAATCATTGTGGTGCGGCACTAAACGCCATACAGAGCAAAGGCGCCTCTGCAAAACATCCTCAGGAAGGAACTTGTTTTGGTGAAACGTACATTCCAAAGTATTTTTAGCTGGGCAACAGAAAACTCAGATTGGACAGTCTAGCTAGCTGTCTTGATTTACCCTGCAGAGATCTGAGAAAAGGTTAACCATAGTCCTCATAAATCGAGCAGAGTTTAAAATTACAACAAAAAAAACGGAAGGCATCCGAAAAGGGGAGAAAAAAAAAAAAAAAAAAATGAAATCCGCAGCACAAACTCGAAGTGGTACGTTGTGTATATGTATATATATTGACTAGATTACTCCAAAAGTCGGGGACTGCAGTATCCCAGACTCCATGAAATGGATAAAGTTGTCATAAGAGGTGTGCAGAGGCAGCCTTAAGACAACTTGACAAGTGTTGGCCTCTGGGAACACTCTCCTACTGTCATTGTCGCCATGCAAGAATTCCAGCTGTGGTGGGTAGGGAAACCCAAGCAGTGGAATGGTGTCTACCCCTGAGACAAATGTTAATATTTGTTGCAGGGTCACAGGTCTAGTTCCCTCTAAAGGAGAAGCAAAACAGAAAAATAAAGTTATCAATATGCCATCGCTTTAAAACCGCAAGAAATGTTAAGCAATAAACTTAAATGGTAAAATGTGTAATATTGACTTTAAAACTATACCATTAGCATTTATTTGACCAATTTTGAGGATAGCATAATACAAAACAAAACATACCATCCACCTCCAGGAGCCAGTCTTTCCAGAACATGAAAGCCTGGTTCTCATGTCTCATGTCATGAAAAGGTTCTGAAGGTCTTCCATATCAACACCTTTGGGGCTTCCAACAAAAAGAGGTTTCATTACCTCCGGATGCTTTGCTATTGCCTCAGCAATTCCAAACTGCTGAAGTTCCGCTTCCAACCTGTAAAAACACAAGTATTATACTCAGAAAATGCAGTGTTTCTATTCAAAAGTTAACAGCCAAACAACATTCCCACCACCTGCACACATTCCACCTTATCTTGGACACATGATTGATGGGCAGAGTGATCTTGGGCCATATGTCCTCATTTGCTAGATTTTTCACATATGTCATCCCTACAATAGAGTTTTGACTATTCAGATTTTAGACTTATGTTTATTTATATTTTTGAATTTGCCATACACAAATTTCTCAAATCAATTGCTTATAAAATATTCAGTTTGTTTTTAATTAACCAGATGAATGTCTGCAATCATTCCACCCTGGTATACAAGGTGTGCTACCATTTACCCTTTGCAACTTCTCCTGAATTTCCATGTCATCCACCTCCTCAATCTTAATTGGTGGAGTTGGACAATGGGCAAGCATGCATTAGAGACGCTCTGAAAAAAAGGACGGCCTGATGCCTCCGTGGACAATGGCAAAAGCGAGCATTTCTCCAATATATTTGTACTCTCCAGAATCCAAAGCTGAAACAGAAATTTGTGTTACAACAGTAAAAAGTTAAACAAATTCAAGGACTTAAATTCACAGGTGCCAAACCTAGGCAAATGTGTATTTAAGCTGTCACTTTAAAAAAAGAAAGAAAAGAAAAACAAATTTTAAATCACACGCTGGCCATTATGACTATATGAAGATATTTGGTTTATATTATTCCCATAGTATTGACCAACGGCATGTTCTTAACTCACATTCCCTTGTGCTACAAAATAAAAAGCCCTACAGTATGTTCTCAATTAATTACACTGAATGTTTATTATAAATGCAATTTATACTAATGAAAGCAAAGTCTTATTAGTGGCATTTCACAAAAGGTAAGCTATGCTGACAGAGAGGACAAGCAGCAGCGAAGCAGACAGACCTACAAACACCCCAGCTCTCAGAGCTGCAACAGTTCAAAGGACAGGCTTATTCTTCTAAGTGTTTGCCAACATAAAATAAAGGATCCCTACAGAGAGGATTTTCTTTAGAGTAAAATCAGCTTTTTTTAAAACAAGAAACCTCATAGATCGGTATGGCTCAACCCACCAGAACCCAAATTAATAAACAGTAATTTTAGCATGTAAAGATCCATCTTATTTTCAATCGGTAGAGTATCTGTTAATTTCAACCAAAACAAGTGATTGATGGGAAAGGCGAACAGCTTTTTCATAGTTTCATTTTGTTTGTCAACTTTGTGTATTTTATGATGCAAAAAATGTGTTTACTTACATGGAGTCTGGTGTGTTTTTTTTTTCAGAAAATGTTTAAGGAAAAAAATGGATCTTACTCTAACAGAAAGCTCAACCTCCAGAGGATTCCTTTCCATAATGTTGTCAGACACTTGGGACATTAATCTGATCACATCAGTGGCAAAAACCATAAATTGAAAAAAACATAATTGTTATATATTAAAAAACATAATTGCTTTATCAGTGTTGCATACCACGGGATATCAAAGACACGTTTTTCTTGTCCTCTGGTCCAGTGAAGTACATGCTGTCTTTGATTGCCATGACCAGCAGGCGGAGGAATTCTCTGCTCGGGCCGCTGTCATCTACAGCCCCCTCTGTGGTGCCATCAACGTCAACAAACACAACATTGAGGCGATGATCTGGAGAAAACCTTGGCCTCCTGAATGCTCTGAAGGCACTCTCCAGTACAGACTCCCTCATGACATTCACACTGTTGGACCGTGGAGGCACTACACCGTCAAGCCGGCTGGTGATGTTTTTTAAGACAGATATCAAATCAGGCCTGCAAAACATAAAATGTAAATTTTTTCAACAATGAAATACTTTTATATAAGTGTATTATTATCATTATTATTATTACTACTACTACAATAACAAACGTGTGAAATAACATATTGTGATCCAAAATATAAATAAAAAAATAGACCAACTCCCAAAAAACAGGCGGAGAAAAAAAAAAAAAAAAAAAAAACAATGTGCATAAACTCCAAGACGCTGTCAATATATATGCACTTTCATTTCTTTACTAAAAAGGTAAGCCTTTCAATAGGATACTTTCACAATATTGTCCTATTACAGTCACTACTGATGTGGGTTCATGCCTCAGCCACACTGGATTCTGTAGTAATGCATTGGTACAATTACTTTATAGGGACAGACCGTGATCATAGACAAACTGAAAAACGGCTCTCCAATGCAAGTATCAACATTCATAGTGCATGCCAATTTGAAGAATTTGGCATCATGCCAGCAACATCTGAGATTGGTCAAATCATGTCTTTATAACAAAGACCTCTATACAGAGAATGTTAAAACCATAAGCCCCTATGGTTCCAGCCCATTATCATTTCAATTAGTATGATTTAAAAAAGGTATAAATAATTGAAGAGGGCAGAAGTGTAAGGACATCACAAATTGGACATGAGGTAATATAAGTGTGGCCGCATATTCCACAAAAAGGTAGTTTATTTTTCATATCAATATTTATATTTTCTAGTATTCAAGTCTGCATTTATTAAAAGAAACAATGCTACAGCCTAAGTAAAGTTTCATGTACTGTACTTAGTCTTAATCCTGTTAATTATCATCTCAAGTACTCATTGGTTCACAGTTAAGTATTCCAACAAACACTACATCAGTTCAACAAGGGAAATTCTCCACAGCGCTGCAGAGTCCACACAGCATTCCCATATGGTGGAAAAACATGCTCTGGTATATTGGCAATTCTTTAAAACAATCACAATCAGCATGGGCGGCCTCTGCAAAATAATTTCAGAAAGGAATTTGTCTGGGTGGGAGATGTGCATGTTGAAAAGTAGTTTTAGTTGTGCAACAGAAAACTCAGATTGGACAGATAGTCTAGCTAGCTGTCTGAATTTACCCTGCAGAGATCTGAGGAGCAGTTAACAATAGTCCTCAGAAATCCACCGGACGTTAGAACGCCAACAAAGACAGAGGAAGGGGACGGACATCCAGCCGAAAAGACCGTAATCAGGCGTAATTTCCATCAGCACCTGACCAACCCTATAAGTGGTATGTCGTGGATATAGACTAGGGGATTACTCACAAGTGGAACTACAAGTTGCCATTATAAAACAAAATATTAAAGAATAACTCACTTATGTACTTGTGTGTCCAGCATCAGGGCACACAAGACCGGTTGGTGGAATAGAAATAGGGCAGTGCTTTCTCACCCTATTTAAAAGGAACACTGACTCAGGGCAAAATCAATCAACCTGTGTGCAATTGACTCCAGTTAGCAAAGCTACGCTCATCACTTCTTCCAAAGGTTCCGAGGCATACGTGAAAGACTTTCACTGTTAAGACCACATTTGGCCATTACTATTTCGTATATTATTCCATACTAACGAAGAGTAGTGGTGGTCGAAATGTCACAACAGTTTTGGTGCAATGAATAAGTGAAAACTGGAGGCCTGCAGTGGGTGAGCCCTTACTTTTAAAAAAAAAAAAAAAAACTGAGATGTTGCTGCTATCGCTTTACTGAATTCTGTCAGATTACACATGGAATAACCCTGAAATTTGTGGTGTTAATTTGTACTTACTCGATGGTGAGAGCCTCATCCAATGTATCATTACTGGGTAGCAAAGTCATGGATCTGCCAAGGAAAGTGGCATTATTAGCTTGCAATCAGATTCTCTATTCTTTGAAGTTTGCTCTTCTGTTGAATACATCTAACCTCATTCTTCTTTTTCTCTTCTCCTGGGATGGAACATGATTGAAGATTGAAGGAACGTAGTCAGGTGACAGAGGGTTGTCACTCTTTTTCTCTAAAACATAAATACATAGAAACAACATCAGAATCAAAATCAGCTTTATTGGCCAGGTTTGAGTAAACAAACAAGGAATTTGACTCTGGTTAATCTTTGCTCTAAAGTAGGCTAGGCTACAACACTCACTTAACTTATAAAGAATAAAAACAGAGGACAGTAAGAAATATATATATAAAAAAAAAAAAAAATACTCTTAAGTGTACAGTATAACAATACAATAGAACTTACCATTTAACAAAAAAATATACAAAAGCGAGGGAAGGAAATGTGCAATATCAGTCAGTATAGTCTGAGATTTTATGATTTAAATATGAATACAGTGCTTCTTTGAGGTTAGCCAACGTTAGCCTTTGTAATCCACACAAAATCCATGCCATACTGCATAGGTAGAACTTGCCTTTTCGTAATAACGAACGGTTGTGGCTAGAAAGGAAAGGAACGTAACGTAGCTAGCTAGCTGTATCCCTACTAGCCCCAACGGTTAGAAACCGTTTTAGCCTTTTTGCTAGCTAACGTTAGCTAGCTACATAAATAAGATATTTCTGTTAAGTTACCTGATATGAAGTGGTCACAGCATAACCGAAATCCATTGTTTGTGGGCTCCCATGGCTCGGTTTGGTTCCGTCTGCTTCTAGCACGTTTTATGGAAGCAATCCATTTACTTCTTCTCTCGGGATCTTTAGCTAGGAATCTCATGCTATCCATTATCTTTTTTCCGATGGTTCTGGCATCCCGGCGCACAGCAGCTATCCACCATGCTGAATCAAGGCGTTTATTGAAATAGGCAGCAAATTATTTCCCCTTGGGATCAATAAATGATCCATTTATCTAGCTAGCTATCTACAATAGGTGCAACTAGCTAGCTAGTAACGTAGCTAGCTGACTCTGGCTCAGCTCCGATGGCAGTGAGTGTTTTGATATTGACTGGTGCATGCTGGGATCGCGTGACATCAACTGCCGGAACTCTTGCTAGCTAACGTTAGCTCTTGCTAACGACAGAGTGAAACAACATAAAGCAACGACAGAGTGACACGACGCATAGCAACGACACATAGCAACGACGCATAGCAACGACAGAGTGAAACAACACATTGTCATGACACATGCAGCATTGACACAGCAAGACGACACGGTCAAACGACAAGGACAGACGACAGGAGTAAGTTGAGTTGACACAGACAAAAGTTGAGTCATGTGGGCAATCACAAAGACATAGACAGGTAATAGACACATAGACATGGAAGACGACACATAGCATAGACAGACAGACATAGACATAGACAGTTAATAGACACATAGAAATGGAAGACGACACATAGCATAGACAGACAGACGTAGACATAGACAGTTAATAGACACATAGACATGGAAGACGACACATAGCATAGACAGACAGACGTAGACATAGACAGATAATAGACACATAGACATGGAAGACGACACAAAGCATAGACAGGTAGTATGTCGACTTAATTTTGGCACAAATGGAACCCCATAAGGGAGGACTGGCTGGTGTGTTTGCTGCTGTACTTCCCTCTGAAAAGTTTGCGACTTTTTAAGGAGGTTCTGACCCGCACCGTAGTGCTGCAGAAAGCTGCCAGGCTTCATGTATCTAGGTGACTGATCTCCTGCGTTGCAGTGAGCCGAGTTAAAGTTAAGTAACCAGTTTGTTTGTTTTAAAAGGAGGAACATACTGTACAAGGTGTGTCCGTCTGGAGATTTTAAAAGTGAAACTTTTTTTTTTTTTTTAGTTTTTTTAAAGTGAAAGAAAGAGACAGTCGAGGCTGAAACTTGAGCAACACTATGCTGGGGAATGGTCGAGTATACGCGGTGAAGAGGAGGAAGAAGCCCGTTCTGAAAAGGTACCTTTTCATGTTTTAAAACGGTATTATTGTTGTTGTTGTTGTTGTTGGTACCTTTTCATGTTTTAAAACGTTATTTTTGTTGTTGTTGCACCACCGCAGGCTGTGAAAACGACCTCTCTCAGATGGTCAGAGAGGTTATGGCGGGTCACTGCGGGCCAATGGATCGGTCAGCCATCACCGCCGTATTAATTACTGCGCAATTATTATTATTAGTCGTAGTAGTTAGTTGTAACACAAGCTATCCCTTAACATTTAACCTCGTGCCTCCACAAAATGAGGCAGGTTGTTGTTTTAGCTTTACTTCAGTGATTTCCAGAGCCCCCCCGGAAATCAGCAAATGTCTCTCAAAGGTAATGAGGTCAAGGGCAGATAAGGTAAATGTGGAAGCAGGGGTGATTCTAGGATCAGACCTTTAGGGGGGCTCAGCCCCTAAAGAGAATGCCACACGGATACAGTGCCTTGCAAAAGTTCTCACATTCAGCAATTTTAGTTGCTTATGTTTCAATTTGGGTTCTAATCTGCCTGAATTTACCTGATGAAGGTCTGAGACCCAAACGTATTTTTCTAAATAAATTATTGCTTGCATAATGGTCGTTTATCTGTGTTTTTTGCTGCCTGGTGGGTACCGTTGGGAGGCACTGGTTATGGTTATGGTTAAGGTTAAGGTTAAGGTTAGGGTTAGGTGCCATGGTTAGGTGCCTTGAAGGCAGCAGTCGCAGCGCTGCCTGGAAGGAGCCATAATGGTCAGTGTGGACTTTCTCTAAACTTTTTGATCTGCTACTTTTGATCATATCCCACGCACCTGCCCACAAAAGAGGTGTGCAAAAAAGCTTTCCTACTTTGCACGGGTTCTAATCTGCACCATATAAGGACCAACTTCTTCTCTGGGGACTACCAACGTTAAACTTCACAACCGTCTCCTGCTCTCCCTCTGACGGATCAGATAGAGAGTCTGGCACGAACACCTCTGATTGGCCAAAACTACGTTTCTGTTGACCCTTTCCTTGACATGGGTTACAGGTGCGTAGTATCGGCGACAGCGACACAGGATATTAAACCTGTTCCAAGCCCTTTGAACCTGTCATTGTTTGTTCACTAACAGACAAGTTAGCAAACTCTAACTCTAACCCCTAAAATTGATTTTGGGGCATTTCAGCCTTTAATGGAAAGAACAGATAGATATGAAAGAGTAGTAGTGCAGGAAATGCTCTCAGGTACAATACAACAAATTGCTTGTTGACATTAAAACAAATGAAAGGAAATCATTTACAACATTCTTTTATTGAACACATCGGACATTGAATTGAATATAAAAGTCACCAGAAAAGGAATCACAGTTACATTACGATTTATTGTGCAGCTCTATTACTTACTACCACAGTGTACTCTGTTATAAGTAAAAGTCCTGTATTCTAAAGGTTCTAGCATCACATTAAAAGTACTCATTAGACAGAGTGGCTCATCTTAGAATAATATATATAATATTACTGGATTATAATTATTGATGCATTGATGTGTTCATCACTTTAATGTTGCAGCTGGTAAAGGTGGAGCTAATTGTAATTACTTAATATCCTACTGGGTAGCTTACTGTATAGTATTGCATTATAGTTGATTTATATGTTGTATTAATCATCTAAATCTGAAAGGTAACTCAATTCAATTTAGTTTATTCAAGAAGGAGACAGTGCAAATGAATAAAACACCTGATTATACGTGGGTTAAAAATGCCAGAGTTAGCCAAAAGGCTATATTTCAGCTGTAGTCCCCTGGCCTTGATGTTGAAAAAAGGGTTATTAAAATACAAATTAACAAGAAAGAAAGAGAACACAAGCAGAGCAGCACACCAAACAAGACATATAGCACAGAACCAGAAACTAAAGCTGTCAAATACATGTAGTGGGAGTAAAAAGTACAATATTTGCCTCTGAAATGTTGTGCAGTAGAAGTACAAAGTAGAAGAAAATGTGAATACGCAAGAAAATTACTAAAAGTACATCCATTTTTTATAGATTTTTATAATTGTAATTTTTCATGTAAAAACCTTCAGCTTCACAAATGCGAAGACTTGCTGCTTTTCCTTTTAATAATTGAATCTTGAGGTTACGCAACTAACTGTTTTCATTAGCGATTATTCTGCTCATTATTTTCTCAATTAATCGTTTAGTCAATTAATTAAATGTCAGAAAATAGTGCTCTATGTAAGTTCCTAGAGATCAAGGTGACGTCTTTAAATGGTATGTTTTATCCTACCATCACGTGTGACCAAAAAAGAGCATCACATTTAAGATGCATCAAAATATTTTGAGATTTACAGGCTACTTATTCCTATGATTTGTCATGGCTATAATTTATTCATTTACTCCCCGAGCTACAGTAATTTGCTGCTTTTGTTCCCCAAATACATACAGTCTTTAGCTGTATTTGTCACAATGGGAAACATGGGGTGTTATTACAGATATTACATTTCTTAAACATACAATATGCAATACTACTTGTCAACGCAGCACATTGTAGTAACTTTAAGCTGGATCAATCGATAATGAAAAATCATATCAATAAATCAGGTCTCTACTCTATTACTGAGTCGCAAAGTGGCATGTAATCAATGAAAAAATGAAAAACCTGTAGTACGGTTACTGCGTATAATTCTTTGACATTGTAGTAGCTAGGTAAGGACTACTAGCCAGTCAGAAGCAGAGTATGAGGGCGTGCCCTGACAGTACCTAGGTAAGGACTACTAGCCAGTCAGAAGCAGAGTATGAGGGCATGGCCCTGACAGTACCTAGGTAAGGACTACTAGCCAGTCAGAAGCAGAGTATGAGGGCGTGGCCCTGACAGTACCTAGGTAAGGACTACTAGCCAGTCAGAAGCAGAGTATGAGGGTGTACCATGCTAGCAGCTAGGTGAGCATTATAACGTGTGTTACAAAGTGACCACGTTGGTCTCTGAAGTAAAGGCTGGACTACAATAGAGCTGTTTGGAGCAGTTGGTGAACAGTGTTTTCTGTTGGAGATGGTAAGTCCCTTTGGGGGGGACTTTGGGCTTTTTCACTTTGTAAACCTATAACGTGCACAAAAAAGATATATAGCACACAATAAAGGGAAGGAACAAGCCAAAAAGCATAATATGAGCACTTTAAATACACCACTCAACAAAATATATAAAATAGGTATAGTCGTTTTTAGACATTTTAATGCAGAAATATTACATATTATATTACATATAGGTTCCTTTATTAGTCTCCTTTTTACTCTGAAGTCTGATGTTTTCCTCCTGATTTTTCTTCTCTCTCTTGCCGTGTTTCACCTCCATATTCCTGCCTGCAGTGTGAAGTTGTCACTCCTCTCCTCTCCATCTCTCTCCTCCATCTCATTCCTCAGATCTCTTTGTGTTCAGCCAGGGAGGAACACTCACAGGGCTGCTGCATGTCCTGACATGTTGATGAGGAATCACATTGTGGTTGTTTGTAGTAATACTGGCACAGGCCAAGTGGAAGATCAACACACTCGTGCCGTCTCGAAATCACGATGTAACAGCTATCTGGATTGTTTAGCCATGTTTAGCTTCAGCAGCAGACTGAAATATCTCAACAACTATCGGATGGATTGCTATTTTGTGCAGACATTCACAGGTGGCAGCAGCTCAACGTATCTTAGCTACCTAAAAATGTCAATATCAGTTTAAGTGTACGCTATATTTGGAATATTTTCACCGCGTTACCTTGCTGTCAGACAGCCCCATGTCTCGCATTGCCTGACCTTCCTCCACAGCGCTGTGGAGGAGGGTCTGGCTGGTCCACACAGCATTACGGGATGGGAGAAAAACATGCTCTGGTTTATTGGCATTTTTTTTTAAACCAATCACAATCGTTTTGGACGGCGCTAAGCGCTGGACGGAGCAACGGGGCCTCTGCGAAATAGCCTCGGGAAGGAACTTGTTTTGGTGGAACCTCGTCAATATAGACTAGACAGCCCTTTACTATGGGGAACTGAAGCCAAAAACAGTCATTTTACCTCGCAGGACATTGGAGTTGCTGGTCTACCGCTGCCTCCATTGGTAGTATTTTAAAAGATTAGTTCGGAAACTAACTGAGGCACCAGCTACTCCTGTGTTCAAGGAGTCTGGTGCCTTAGATTCTGTGTCGGTACTCCTGTCTGCTTCTCCAAACTGAGGGCATGCTGACCGCCATCCACTGCAGCTAATACACTGACTATGGAGAAGTAAGTCATACAACCACACTTTAAAATATCCAAGCTATCCCTTTAATAACAGTACTTGAGTCATTGTACTTAGATTCAATCCCCTGCTGCTTTCCACTGATTTCCACTTAACTTTGTGGACATCATTTCAATAAGGAATTCTCAGTAAATCTGATATTTCTGGGTATTTATTCCAAACACAGACTGTGAAACCAACAATTCTCTCTATTTCTGTGTTTTCCAGTCTAGTAATAACAAAAGTATGAACCACACTTTCAGCCTTCTTAAAACCAGGAAGTTGCAGCTTTGTTTGATGTGGTTCACAGTTTATTTGGGCAGAAACCCACATTGTCTTTCAGAACTTCAAACACTGGACGTATTGTTGTCATGAACAGGAATTGTCAGCGTCAGTATCTCCTACATTCACGCATGCAGACGTTCCAATGTGAGCTTGTTACAGGATATGTAAAATTGACCTCGTACCAAAAACTCCCACTTCAATTTGAGATGGAAATTCCAACTGTGTGTGGCAGATTGTCGAGCAGATCAAACATGTTTTGGCAAGCAAGCGTCACTGAACATACTGTATCCTCTTTGTCTTGTGTGTCGTTTCAGTGTGAAGCCTCCGCCCGTGAAGACCAATCCGTCTAAGCGCCACCGGGACCGTCTGAACGGAGAGCTGGAATGCCTCACCAGCATGCTGCCGTTCTCCGACGAGTTCAGAAGTCGCCTGGACAAACTCTCTGTGCTCCGGCTCAGTGTGGGCTACCTAAAGGTTAAGAGTTACTTCCACGGTCAGTGCACTCTAACTCATAGTTTAGCGGTAATATGGTCATATGAAACTTGCGTACGTGTGTGATGTTTGGGATCAGTGTGTCAGGTGAGCAAATATGCAGCTCCAGACATTTTTGTGGCTGAGCTGAGAGTGTTTGAGATGTCAGAGAGGGAACTTGACACTGTGAATAATGAATAGTCGCCCTGCTGGGAGGGAAACAGGAGAGCGTGTTTGCAGGGGCAGATGGATGCAAAGGAACAGGCAGACAGGACTTCTGACACTGATCAAACACACACACACACACACACACACACACACACACACACAGTCAAAGTTGGCACTTGGTGCCCTACACCTTCCTGCTGTTTAAAGTGATAGCTGATTAAAGTGTTGAACTTGAGCTTAATTACATAGGTGTTTCACGCTGCTTTGCATTATTGTCTAAAAGTGTCTTTGTGCTGGTCGTTACAAAGCAAAAGATTTTTTTTTTTTTAAGGAGTGGTTCCCAAACTTTTTCTGCTGGGCCCCCCTTTTGTAGATAAAAATATTTTCAAGACCCCTGATGGGAGAGAGAGAGAGAGAGAGAGAGAGAGAGATGATCAGATGTTTCCCGTTAAGGGATAGTCAACTAGACAATTGGCAGTCCAATAAGGCTCCTTAGATCGGATTGTGGACACCACAACGTATTTAGTTGTCTTTGTTTCGGTATTTGTGGTGTTTGATGTATCGTCTGCTGGCAGTCCTTTCACAAACTTTCTCAAAAAAACTCTTTTTCCTAGCAGTGCAGCAGAACCATGAACATATCTATATTTGTGGCACATTTTTCAGTAAGAACCAATGGGCTTGAGGCTGAGAGTCACAGACAGGAAGTCAGGGAAAGTATTGAGAGACCAAGGTATGCGTAGCTCCTATGGCGCCATTTTGATGCTACAAAGCGATCACCTCCCGTTAGCATCCCATTGACTCCCATTCATTTTGACGTCACTTTGACAGCAAATAACTTTACATCTGAAGGGTTTAAAGACTCTATTTGTCCGTTGTTTATTTCTAAAGAAACATGACAATGTATAAAAGGCTCCATTACCTTGTACCTCACGTTATTGCTCCGTAGCAGACACTTTTATAAAAATAGGCTAACGATTGTGTCATAACCACACAACTTTCTGTCGTAGAGTAGAGGAATTAATTAATTAATGTACAGTACAGGAGAAGCTTGCAGGCAGTTTCGACTTACATTAGCTGTTTAAGTTTAATTACTAATGTTAACTAGCATGTTAGTGATCAATAATTAGCCTGTGTCTATGTTATCTCCTTACATATACCTACGCTCTCCGTCTCTGTAAGATTGGGAATGATTGAGATTTCTCTTGGCACAGCTACCAGAAGACTTCACACTTTCAGACAGGTTGCTCACGTCACATCTACGTTGTCTCTCTCAGTTGGAGGCTGCGCAGTAACGCTCAGCCAGCACCGGGAAAGTGCTTCTAATATCCTTCACTGGTCTCCGTCCAGAGCAACGGGGTCTATTGGTCTATTCTTATATACTGTCCATGTGAGAGACGGACTCACACATTGTTGATTTTAGTCTTTTTATTTTTGTTTTATTTTGTATCCTTTATTATATAGGGCAGCTGAAGACAGGAAAGGGGAGAGATGGAGTTATACTTAAAGATAGAATGCGTAGTTTCTGCCTCATGAGGAATTCTAAGTAATGACAACAACACTGTCGGCGCGTCCACATGATACAAGCCTTTTGTGACCGCGCTATTACTAGTAGCCAAGGAGGACACGGAGGATTACAAAAACATGATGGACATTGATTCAGAAGAGGTCATTATCTTCACTCGAGTTTCTGCGCGCGAAAGTCGCCAGAAGCTACGATCTTCTGAACATAGTCACACTGAGAGATCCAGAGAGAGTCGTGTGGAGCTGATAGTCTTAATCAGCTTTGTAGCAACTCATTTGGCAACGGCTTGAATGTAACGGACGTTCATTCGTATCAAAAAGTTAACGCACTAAAGCTTTAAAATATTCTTGTGCACAGTTTAAATTGTATTTTAGTCAAATCAAACCAAGATTGCATCCACCAGCTGTTGTCTAAAATCTACCTAAATTTAGGCTTTAACAAAACTGCACCAGTGCCGCATATTTTACACCAAAAGAGTTGCAGAGTCCAGCAGGCCTTTCCTCTCTCTTTGTGCTGCTCTCCGCTCTGCTATCATCAGGCTGATCACTGCTGCTGATGGAGCAGAGGGAAGGGGGGGGTCTGAAGCACAGTGGCACGACATGAGGGCTCTTGACAAGGCGGTGCAGATGAGGAGTGTTTGTGAATGGAGACGTCTGAACAGCTAACACACTGCAGCTTCACATTACCTGAGTGTTTAGTTTATTGTACTACGTCGTACTGTCGTACTAGATAGACGCTGTTCTAGATATGGAGATTGTTTTAGTAACGCATATCCAGCTTTTCCAAGAGGTTTACAAAAAGGTAAGGGAAATCAGAAGAGAAAGAGAGAGTCGAGATGAAGTGTACGGAGAGTGAGCTGGTTGACGTCACGTCATTATATGACGGCTGTATCTGCATCAGCACACTATCTCATCTCAACTTTGATGTTCCTCCAGACCGACATTGCACACAAGCTGTGAAATGTCGCCCAAGAAATAAGCAAAACAAATTGATTTTAAGATTTGATAGTGTCAAACTCACAGGCAAAGCTCATGTTATTATTTTTTTTAAGATTATTTTATATATATATAGGACAGCTGAAGACATGAAAGGGGAGAGAGAAGGGGGAATGACATGCAGCAAAGGGTCGAACCTGCAACCGCTGCGTCGAGGCGTAAACCTCTATATATGGGCGCCTGCTCTACCAGGTGAGCTACCCAGGCAGCCATGTTATTACTTTTAACAATAAAAACCCTGCTAATATACAATCAGGAGCATCATGGTCCCATCAACCAAAACAAACCATCAAAAAGACATAAATGCTATATTGTTTTGGAGCCATTAACGTCTGTTTAAAATGTTGTGCAAATAAACCCAGTTTATGTAAAGATATTTCACTGGATAAGTGAAAACTTTGACCAGATGATGGCACTTGAGGAAAAGTCAAAAGGATCATCAAAGTTATTACAATTCATCCTCTGGACACTGTGAATATCTGAACCAAAGTTCACGGCAATCCATTAAATAGTTGTACAGAGGAAAAGTTAGGGGATAATCACAGTCACGAGGATTTCTCCTCTGGGGATCATGAATGTCTGTAAAAGATATCATGACAATCCACGTAAGAGTTGTTGAGATATTTTAGTCTGGACTGCTTGAGCTGCTAACCAGCTAAAATCACTGTCAATCAGGAATTCTTCAGGATAAAAGCGTTGCAGTTTTCATTGTTTTTACAGAAAGTACCTCTCTGTGGCCTCCTGAATTTTCTTCTAAGTCTCCATCTAATCTTCCACATCAGTTTCCTCCGATTGTGGAGGATGTTTGTTCAGAGCCTGATGTTTAGGCCCATTATGTGTCGATGCTTAAAAATAACACAAAACTTTCATGCAGTCCTCACGCAAATCTTTCATGTCTGTTATTAATTTTATAGTTGATGTGTGTTTGGATGTTTTCAATGTGTTGTTACATCAAGAAGAGGGAACAAAAAGAGGAAGGGCTGTTATATGTTATCATAGTTTAAAGGAGAAATCTGGCGCAAAATGAACCTAGGGGTTAAAGGTCCCATGACATGGTGCTCTTTGGATGCTTTTATATAGGCCTTAGTGGTCCCCTAATACTGTATCTGAAGTCTCTTTTATATAGGCCTTAGTGGTCCCCTAATACTGTATCTGAAGTCTCTTTTATATAGGCCTTAGTGGTCCCCTAATACTGTATCTGAAGTCTCTTTTATATAGGCCTTAGTGGTCCCCTAATACTGTATCTGAAGTCTCTTTTATATAGACCTTAGTGGTCTCCTAATACTGTATCTGAAGTCTCTTTTATATAGACCTTAGTGGTCCCCTAATACTGTATCTGAAGTCTCTTTTATATAGACCTTAGTGGTCCCCTAATACTGTATCTGAAGTCTCTTTTATATAGACCTTAGTGGTCCCCTAATACTGTATCTGAAGTCTCTTTATATAGACCTTAGTGGTCCTCTAATACTGTATCTGAAGTCTCTTTTATATAGCAGGTCATAAGGAGCAAGGTTACCTCCCCTTTCTCTGCTTTGCCCGCCCAGAGAATTTGGCCAACCCATGAGAAAGAGAGAGAGACATCATGGCTTTCAAACGAGCAAAGTGGCAGTTGGTCAAGGCCCCCCCCCTCCACCTTGACAAAAATAAATCCTGCGTTATGTGTCACCTCGAGATATCAAAATAAAGAAATATCAGTCTTAACATTTTTCTTTTCCTTGCCATAAATAGGGTTCCTCAAGTTGTCTAAATCAAGTTAGAAAAAGTTTGTTTTTAGGCACAAAAAAAAAATCACAAGATATTTTGAAAAGTGTTTACATGTTTGTGTACATCCTCGACTTTTGCAGATAGTTTTTGTGTGAGTAATGCTCTATTGTTGGTTTGGAGGCTGACGTCAGCCCTGCAGGCCCTGCGGCAGTGTGCTGAACACAGAGCACACTGTTTGTGGACTACTGACTGCATGTGTGCACACTGAAACTGAAGCACTGTCAACAAACTCTTCAGCAACTCGCAACTCGAGTGAATCAGCCCCTCTGTGAGGGAGCGAGCTGGCAGGCAGACAGCAGGAGTCACAGGATGAATACAAATAAAAAAGGAGGAAGTTTATTCACCCCCAAAAAATGAAAGAACGGGCGCCTGGGTACCTCACCTGGTAGAGGGTGCGCCCATATATAGAGGTTCAGTCCTGGACGCAGGGGCCGCGGGTTCAATTCTCACCTGCGGCCTTTTGCTGCATGTCATTCCCCTTCTCTCTCCCCTTTCATGTCTTCAGCTGTCCTATAGAAATAAAGGCCTAAAATGCCCCAAAAAAATAATCTTAAAAAAAACTTACAAAATATGCAACAAACATCATAAAGAGGTCAACTAAACAGAACTTAAAGGTGCAATATGTAATATTGTGTGTAATACTGGCAGCTAGCGGTTAAAATAGTTACTGCACTACCAATTCAAAATACTGGAGTCGTCTCCCCCGCCCCCTCCTGCCCAGACTCGAAGTTCACGGGGGTTGTCAGGCTGAGACCGCAGCATTCACAACAATGTAGCTGGACGCTTTTCTCACATAGCCAGACATTACTCCACAGCACAGCGGAGTAGCTAACGTTAGATGCTACTCTCACATAGCCAGACATTACTCCACAGCACAGCGGAGTAGCTAACGGTAGATGCTAGTCTCACATAGCCAGACATTACTCCACAGCACAGCGGAGTAGCTAACGGTAGATGCTAGTCTCACATAGCCAGACATTACTCCACAGCACAGCGGAGTAGCTAACGGTAGATGCTGGCTATATTGACAGTCATAAAAGCCCGTGCTCACGCGGAGCTCTGTAACCAACTGACAGACACACTTTTCCGGCTTAAAATTACAGTATGAACCGCTAAAAACACAACAACCTCACTGTCCTCTCCACACGCCAGTCAGGCACACTTCCTCGGCTTAGAATTACAATTCGAAACGCTAAAAATACCACCACCTTGCCGACGGAACACACTTCATTGGCTTAGAATTACGGCAACAATCGCTAAACACACTGCAAACTCACAGTCCTCTCTTTCCGATTTACAGCCCCCCTCTCGTGGCTTAAAATAACTCACCGTTGTCGGCTCCAGCCGCTGAAGAGGCTACACGCTGTAAACAGCCATGGGCTGCTTGCCTGGTCCTCCGGGTAACGTTAGCAGTTAGCAGGGTTAGCATGGCGGCGTTAGCCAGGACCAGTCGGGATCACTTTACTGGCTCTGTCTCAATTGTTATTGCAAGTAACCAACTCGGTTCCTCTAGCTATATAATTCAATGTGAGTACACAAATGTTGAAATGACAAAAAATGCCCGTCCCTAGTAGCTGTGATAAATTAGCCTGAAGCTAATGCTTACCGGTTCAGGAGAAAATAAGCCAACTCTAAGGCCCTTTTGGGCTCTAAGCTGTCTCCATCTTTCAAATACATCTCCAATATTTACCAGGGGGTTGTTACGTCTCTGGTCACGCAACTGTTAGAAACATGCTGTTTTCTTTTTTTATGTCATGTAGAATCTATCTCCGTTGATCCTGTTCGTTTGTTTGCTGCTTTCATGGCTGTACTAACGTTACAGCTGTAGCGCGCTGGGTTTACGTTTTTACAGGTATATCTGGCAACCCGGCCTGGCTGTCAAACTGGGCCGTTGATAACAACACACACACACACACACACACACACACACACACACACACACACACAGATCAAAACATAAACAGACATTACGTCATGGAATGTAAATTTCAAAAAGAAAAAATACTGACATTAGCATTGTTGTCAGAAAAGATAGTATTTCAGTTTAACATGTTTCCTTAATATCTGATGAGGCATTGGTGTCATTTTTGGATATATTACAGTACAAATATTACATATTGGACCTTTAACACAAACACTGTACCAACTAAACTACAGAGAGGACAAAATATTTTGATTATGGTGCATGAAACTAACAATATGCATTTATTGCATTTATTGCATCAAGTTCATCAGTTCAACCACCTAAATGAAGCGAAAATGAACTGTAAAGAAAACCAAGGTGTGTGTGATCACAGACTAGTGTGTTGTTTCCATCAGGGAATGAGTCCCAGGTGATGCTTCTGCCATCACCTGGGAGTTGCCATGGTGAACCCCTGTCACCTTGGCAACAGAGTCCAGAGTCTGACTTGCTCAGGATGTCTGACACCGCGGGGAGGGTTTAAGCTAGTTGTTCATGTCTGCTTCCTGTGTTTGTCGATTAATGAGGTTGAGGTTGCAGCGAGGTCAGCTCTGTCATTAACTCGGCCTCCAGCTGCATTTTCTTGCAAGACAAATCTGCTCCGCTGAGTCATAAACAGGCTGGAGATGCCGCTGAGGCTTTTATACAGGCAATGACTGGCTGCTTAATTTGGACAATTATTAATATATTGGTGTAGTTTCAGAAGGCTGAGCATGAAAGTAAATACCTTCAGGAAGCAGAAATTCTGCAAAATTTCTCCTGATTATATATTTTAGGTAGTGCTGTCAAACGTTTAAAATATTTAATCGCGATTAATCGCATTAATGTCATGGTTAACTCTCAATTAATCACACATTTTTATCTATTCTAAATGTCCCTTGATTTCTTTCTGTCCCATTATTTTTTTCTCATTTTAATGCTCTTATCAACATGGAAAAGTGGATCGGCTTGCTTTGTGCTTTTGTTGCCTGGCTTTGACGAGGGGGCGGAGAATTGGCATCAGCTGTGACCATCAGCCAATGACCGAGCGCACAGCTGATGACCGAGCACACAGCTGATGACCGAGCACACAGCTGATGGCCAAACACACAGCTGATGCCAATTCTCCGCCCCCTCGTCAAAGCCAGGCGACAAAAGCACAAAGCAAGCCGATCCACTTTTCCATGTTGATAAGAGCATTAAAATGAGAAAAAAAGAATGGGACAAAAAGAAATCAAGGGACATTTAGAATAGATACAAATGTGTGATTAATTGTTAACTATGACATTAATTCGATTAATTGCGATTCAATATTTTAATCGTTTGACAGCACTAAAAAAATGATTTGCTTGGTTTTAATTCTATAAAAGTGGGTCGCGATGTAATGACCATGGGAAAATGTGGGTCACAGGGTTGAGAACAAAGGCATTTGGAAACACTGCTGCCCCTGTTTAAGTTTGAAAACTGCGGGGTTGCTTTGTAGTCGGACAGGCACTAGTAGTTAGCTAGGTCTGGGTAGTCCACAAAGCATTCTGGGATAGGAGAATAAACGGTCAGGGGTTGTTTGCATTTCTCTAAACCAATCACAATCGTCCTGGGCGGGAAGGAACTTGTTTTGGTGGAACATTTGCACTCCGCAAAAGCAAACACCACATACAATATTGAATGAAGTTAACTGTTCCCACAATACAGTAACGCAACCTATATAAATTAGCTGGATACACAGTCAAACGTAATTTGCTCTTACCAATATAGAGCTTTGTATTTTGTTCATAACAAATCTCCGCCAATCGGTCCCAAAACGTCCCAGTTAGCGAGTCAACGCCGTAAACGTATTCTCTGTAAATCTTTACAATCATTCCCCCGAACGAGCCAAACAGACCTGCCTTGTTGATCCAAGTTTTACTTAAAACTGGCTATTTTTAGCCTGTAACGTTGCTCAGAGGTTCCAGTTAATGTTGCTTGATGTGACCGGAGTTTAAAGTTATAGGGTAACTAATCGTTAATATAAATAATCGTTTTTGTTCAACCTGGACTCTATTTTCCTATGTTTTTGTGTCTAAAGGCCATTTTATAGTTGCGCGTAAAATCGACGGCGTAGCCCCGCAGACCCCCACAGACCCCTCTGCGTCTATGCCGGACCCTACCTCGTAGCATGACGTGCACCTCTCGAAAAATTTAACTACACGTCGCAGCCACGCACGTTGCTCGGCCGTGGCTTGGTAGCGTTGCATTTCCCCCGGCTCATTTCCTGGTTCTCCTTCTCCATAAACAAGATGAAATCAAGGAGAGAGTTAACTTCTCCTTCTCCAGATCTCCCACCGTGGTCAGAAAGAACAGGGGAGACACTTTGTTTCTCTCACTATGACTCCAGAGTCGCTACTCGCTTCTAAGCTAATCACGGTCACTCTCTCACTTCTCCCTCGCTCTATCACCTACTCCCCACACACACACATGCCGGCTCAACACACACACCAACACACAAGTATAAACATCAGGCCACTTATGAGAGCTCTGCGTGGAGCCTACGCACAACTGTAAAACGGCCTTAAGTGACTGATGGTGACATTGACATTGGTCCAAGTTAATAGTGCAGTTGTCCAGCTTGTATTTACCTTCACAAAAGTGCTTGTTTTGCCACTGACAGGCTCAGATTAATATTCTAAGTGTCTGACAAGATTACGTTGAAAAAAGTGACAAAAATGTCGGGGGAAAAAGCTTCAAAAACATCAAAAATCGGCAGAGACATCAGATAGGCGTGACAAAAATGTCGGAAAAAGCTTCTTGGAGAAAGAAACAACAAAATAAATTCACAAAGACATTGGAAAAAATGACCAAAAAAAATCTGGAAAATTGACAAAAACATCGGGAAAAGCCACAAAAGTGTCGAAAAAGTTTTGAGAAAAAGTTGCACGGTTGACGAGAAAACAACACAAAGGTTAAAACATGAATCGTAGTGGTCTAGATGTAGCGTTAGTTTTCACAGAGTCTGAAGGGTGAGTGCTCTCCAGCCCCCACCTCTCTCCAGGCCCACGTCTTTGGGGAGGTGTACTGACTCTGCGTGTGAACCCTCTTCCTTCAAAACTCCACACAGCTGAGCAGAGGAGGGAGGGAGGGAGTAGGGGAGAAGGGAGGCCAGATTACAGATTCAGGTTAAATCTGACTTTTCATTAAAACTGTCCAATTTGTTTTACAACTTTTCGAGGTTGCACGTTGTGTCTCTTATTTTTAATCACTCTGAGCTTAACACTCGCCGACGTGTTTGACATGTTGAATTTGAGCTGACCTCCCTGAGTCGGTTTCAGCTCATGCTGTGATAACAAGCTCGAGATTCTTTCTGGGTTTGTAGAAAAGCTGCTCTTGACCGAGATGACAGGGCAAATTCCTGGGTTTGTGATGGGGGGGCGGACGGGACGGGCAAGAGGCAGATCCAGAGGATTTGTTTTAAAAAGGGGAGGGAGAGTGACGGGAAGTTTATTAGCGTGCCAGAGAGTCATTACTGAAAGGAAAGGAAAGGAAAGGAAAGGAGCTATTGCTTAGCTGACTGGATGCCAGCGATCACAGATTAGATTACACAAGATTTAGCTTGAAAACACTTGTTTTGAACACAACAGAAAAAAAACTGCTGTTAAATCCTGTTTGACCAAAATAAAACTGGTAAAAGCTGCCTGCAGTTAGGCATTGTAGGACGTCACTGATACTTTGTGCCACAAATGATGAAAAGAACATTAGCAGGGATGCAGAGAGTGTTGTAGAAACACACTGGATACCCAACAGGGTATATTACAGTTAAGTTTGGCCAGTTAATGCGAGACATTACAGGCAACATCATAGTATTTTTTTACGTGAATTTGATGGTGGATTTTGAGATTTTGGGTTTGTTTTGCTTCCATATCATCTCCGTAACAATTTTTTACAACACTTTGTCTATTTGTGTCTGTAGATTTCTCCTAAATTTACCAAAAGTGAGCTTTTGATAACGCCACAAATGTAGAATTTCAGAAAACTTAAAATAACACACAAATAATATACAGTAAGTAATCAACTGAAGAAGTTTCATGGTAATGTCTATTAGTAAACATATTTAACCCTATTCACCTGTAGTGTCTTTAAAATGTCTGATTTTTCCAATCCAATCTTTGAAGGCCGTTCCTCAAAATGAGTTTTGTTCTCAGACTTCAGTAGCACTTGTGTACACCAAACTTTGCAGTTTCATTCCTATCTATATTCTGAAGGTTTGTACAGATATCACTCAGAGTCTGGTTTATACAACATTTTATTCCCAAAATCTTTTTTGAATAGTTGTTGAAACCATTTTCTGATTTATGGAGCGATAAAAAGAGAATTCCAAAATCCCCTCTGTAAAACCCTTTGACCCTAATATGTCAACAAAATGGAACAAGAATTTTGAACCTGGCAATTGAGTTCACTTTCTTTCCTTTTGGTAGCTTCGGGACACTTTTTGGGCTGACATGTTGTTGTTTTTTGTATATATTGCAGCAGCGCTCCAGAAGCACACGAGGTCGGCTTCTCTTGCGTCTGCAAACGGCAGAAATGGGCCGTCGGTGTCTCTGGATGGAGTCAGTTTCTCAGAGGGGGAACTCCTTCTCCAGGTACAGCAACAAAACACTGGATGACCTGCGTGCATACAGTAGGTGTGCATTTGTCCGTTCGGATGTAATTTTGTATTTCCTATTTTTTGCACAGGCTTTAAATGGCTTCGTGTTGGTCGTGACGAGTGATGGCACGATCTTTTACGCATCTCCGACCATCCAGGACTTCCTCGGCTTCCATCAGGTAAAAACGGTGACAACAAACACATTATGAATATCTTTATTTGTACCAGTGATGGAGGAACTATTCAGATGCTTTACTTAAGTAAAAGTACAGAAGTATTGACAGAAAAATGTACTTAAAATATCAAAAGTAAGTGCACTGGTTCTGCAGAGTGCACTCTGTGTGTGTTCCATTTTATTCAGTATTATTACTACTGTTTTAAACACAGCTCTTTTCATTTTAAAAACAGATTTTTTTTATCTATGCAGTATTTCTTTTTTTCATATTGTTTATTATATATCTATTTTATATTTATGATTCTTGATTTTTGCTGTTTTTTCTTTATGCACCAAAATACCAAGGCAAATGCCTTGGTATATTATCTTGGCAAAAAAAACTAATTACGATTCTGATTTTAACTATAACTGTCAGACAAAGTGCAGTAAAAAAAAAGCACAATATTTCCCTCTGAAATGTAGTTTATTCGGTACAGTACTTGTAGTAGATGTAAACTCTGTCCCTCTCTTCATCTGTCATCAGTCGGATGTGGTCCAGCAGAGTGTTCATGATCTCGTTCACATGGACGACAGAGAGATGTTCAAATGTCAGCTCCACTTCGCCCTCAACCCAGGCGACACGCACTCAGACATCAGAGCAGAAGGTATGAATTCAGCTCATCAATGTCTACCTGTCACACATATAACACAGGTTGGAATCAAGGGGTAGCTCTAGATTTGTGGCTCCCGACCTTTTTGGCTTGTGAAAATTAAGTCCAAGTCAAGACACAAGTCTCTGAGCTAGAGCTGGACGATATGGAAAACATCTAATATCACGATATTGTTGACCAAATACCTCCATATCGATATTGCTGCGATATCGTGGGGTTGACAATTGGTGCTTACAAAAAAATATTTACACATTGAGACTTTTGATAAATAATCATCAGTAATGTGGATATAATGACTAAGTGGGTAAAGGCAAATAAAAGAAAAGCTAGAACAGTCTGGTAAATTAAAAAAATGACATCACTTTACTGTAATCTAGCCATTAAAACCAGGAAAAGACAACACTTGTGTCATATCACGATATTACGATATCCAAAATATAAGACGATATCCAGTCTCATATCACGATATCGATATAATATCGATATATTGCCCAGCCCAAAACTCAAGTCCACATATTTTGCATTCAGTGCTTCTTTTGTTTGGGCCTTGTTGTATGAAGTTTTTAAAGCCAAAGCTTCTGATGAATGGCACAGCAGCGCAGCAGATACGTTACGTCTTACGTAGGTAGCGGCTCATCAGACATTTCCTAAAAATGATGATTGTTTGATTGTTGTGATTAATCAAAGCTGTAATAAGAACATGTTTTACATGAAATGTAGTGTGTCTGTGTACAAAGAAAACATCTGTGTCCGTGTTTAATGCTACTCAGACACACAGAGATACAATATTTGTCTTATATGGAGATGTAACTTTTTAGAACATCAGATGCTGATGAAGCTAAAAGACAGAGTTGGTGAGCTGTAGTCCACAAACACCCCAGTTTGATGGACTGGATTAATGTTGTTTCTCTGCAGATAGGCAGTCGAGCAGTAAAGCTGCGAGCAGCTCTGTGCGCTTGTTGCCTCAGTACATCCCTCCAGAGAACTCCTCTTTCATGGAAAGAAGCTTCTGCTGTCGCCTTCGCTGCCTCCTGGACAACACCTCTGGATTCCTGGTAACGTAATCTAAGCGTCTGTTAAACTCAGAGTCTGCAGCTCTGTGAGGCTGAGGCGCTGCAGAGCTTTTGACTAAATGCTAACATGATTAACAGGTGAATTAGATTTCGGTACTATACTTTCAAAGGAACTACTGCAACAAGTGGCGGGAGCTTTATAACAAACACAAACAAAAAACATGAACCAAAATTAGAGCTGCAACGATTAGTCAACTAATTGATTAGTTGATTGATAGAAATATTATCGCCAACTAATTTTGGTAATCGATTAATCGTAGAAAATGCTGTTTTCAGCCTCTTAAATATGGAGGTTTCCTGCTCTATATCATATTAAACTGAACATCTTTAATCATTAAAATCATCAAAAAGACATCAGCTTGGACATTGCATGGACACCTTTCTCTACTTTTCTGACATTTTATAGACCAAACAATAGAGAATAGAGAGGCAGATTAATTCAATTCAACTCAATTTTATTTATAGTATCAAATCATAACAAGAGTTATCTCGATACACTTTACAATCGATAATGAAAATAATCGTTAGTTGCAGGCCTAACCGAAATGGCTCTTACCATGAGTGCTTTTACTTTTGGTACTTTTAAGTAGATGTGGATGCTTAAATGTTTGTACTTTAATATAAGTCTCAAGTAAATTTGGTCTTGTAACAGAGTTTTCCTACACTGTAGTATTGCTACTTTTACTTGTTCTGAGTACTCCTTCCACCTCTGTTCCAAAGTTATTACATTCAATCTTGATGGGGTCATTGAAACCCCCAACATTTCCTGAACATCTATCCAATAATTGAGATATTTCAGTGGTGATCCAAAGATGTGGGCCAACGTTTGCCACCCAAAAAGCTGTGCTGCTGGCATCACTCGATATGTATGTTGATATGCATGAATGTAACTAAGTCTCCTTCACTTCCAGGCTCTAAACTTCACCGGACGTCTGAAGTTCCTGCATTTGCAGGGAAACACAGGGGCTGATGGGATCGCTGCTCCCCCTCAGCTGGCTCTGTTTGCCATCGCCACTCCTCTGCAGCCTCCTTCAGTCATGGAGATCCGGACTAAGACTCTCATCTTCCAGACTAAACACAGCATGGACTTTGCTCCTGTGGGCATAGACACCAGGTTGGCATCTCTGGTGAATCTCTTTAATATAATTTAACATGTTAAATGCTATCCAGATCAGATACTATCACTGTCTGTCTTTGTGTGTGTTTTTTTTTCTTTTCAGAGGGAAACTGGTTTTAGGATATTCCGAAACAGAGTTGGTCACAACAGGCTCTGGCTATCAGTTCATCCACGCTGCTGACATGATGTACTGCGCTGACAACCACCTTAAGAGTAAGTAATCCTACAACACACTGATACCACGCACTTTATACCTCTCAGTAGGGCTGGGTATCGGCAGTGATTTCCACAGTGATCCATTCAATTCCGATTGACAAGGTCCCGATTTGATTTGATTGCATTTCTGATTCAATATCAATTAGGTTAGGGGAAAATTCAGTTCCAATTTCAATCTAGTTTACCCAATAAGAGCGTTGGCTGAGTCCTGCAGCGGTGCAGGTTCGAATACGACCTGTTGCCCTTTTCTGCATGTCGTCCCCCATGTTTCTCCCCCTTTCCAGTCCATCCACTGTCACTATATATTAAAGGGAAAAGCCACCCAAAAATATAATCTTTAAAAAAGAAAAAGTTACCAGGTACGGAGCACCGCGAGGTGTCGGTTGTTTAAACGGCAGTTGCAATTGAGTTAAGTCGACAAAAGGTGACTGTCCTGCGGCGAGAACAGTTAACTTTAGGCACCAAGACTAGTTAAGATTAGAACAATGTTTGTGGTTTGGGTTAAAACACCAGTCTCCCTTAAGTAGCTCTCCCTCGACACAAACTCCCGTTTCCTGTGTGTTTTCCCCTTCACTTCTTCTGGGACACGAACTCCGCTCCCTGGCTTGAAAGCACTGTGTTTGTCACGTGATGCCCTTACACATCCACGCTGAAATGGCATTATATTAAAAGATCGATTTCGGGATTTTATTAATCGATATCAGATCACTCAAACAAAGATGGATTTTAATTGGTGAATCACTAATTTTAACCCAGGCCTACCTCTCAGTACTGTTATTAACCTGACTACCATCACCGTCCTCAGTGATGAAGACTGGAGAAAGTGGCTTCACCTTCTTCAGGCTGCTGATCAAAACAGGACGCTGGTTGTGGGTTCAGGCCAACGCCAGGGTCGTCTTCAAGGACGGGAGACCAGACTTCATCATCGCTCGTCAGAAAGCCCTCACGTGAGCATCAGCTTCTTATCTTGTGCTCTTATTGTTCAAGGGCGTAATTTCCACACAGGACTTTCTTACTAAAATATATCTGAACGTTGTCCTCTTGAAATTATAGTGCGCAACTATATTTTATTAATGTATGTCTGTTACATTTAAGCCATTGCCAAATAAGTTGATACAAAGCTAATGAATCCTATCAGCTCAGTAAAACTCTCTCTGTGTTTCTCAGTATCGCTATGTTTACAAAATGGTGGGGTCCGGCGACTTTTGCGCGCAGAAGCTCGAGTTTAGATATAATGACCTCTTCTGAAGGGTCCTTCATGTTCTTTTAATCCTCTGTGTCCTCCTTGGCTACTAGCAACTGCGTGGGATCACGGATGGCTTGCTTAATGTGGTTGCAACAACAGTGTTGTTGTCATTACTTATGGCGCTTTTCCATTACATGGTACCTACTCGCCTCGCCTCGACTCTACTCGCCTTTTTTGGTTTTCCATTACGAAAAAAAGTACCTGGTACCTGCTAACGGGTACTTTTTTTAGTACCTGCTCAGTCGAGGTTCCAAGCAAGCTGAGGCGAGCCGAGAAGGGGACGTGAAACCCTGCAGGCTGCTGATTGGTCGGAAAGAAGCGTCACTGATCACTGCATTGCTAGCGAGAGATGGCATTTTTAAATAGTTTAGCCAGCGGTGTTGTTTTGCTGCCGGAGTCTCCACGCAGAGCTTTCTCCGTAGCATACAAGTGGCCTGATGGTTATACTGGTGCGCTGGTGTGTGCATGTGTGATGTGTGTGTCGAGTCGCCGTATGTGTGTGTGTGGGGAGCTAGTGAGCGAGGGAGAAGTGTGAGAGTGACGGCGATTATCTCCGCAGCGAGTAGCGACTCTAGAGTCATATATATGTGAGAGAAACAAAGCGAGTAGAGACTCTAGAGTCATATATATGTGAGAGAAACAAAACGAGTAGAGACTCTAGAGTCATATATGTGTGAGAGAAACAAAACGAGTAGAGACTCTAGAGTCATATATGTGTGAGAGAAACAAAGCGAGTAGAGACTCTAGAGTCATATATATGTGAGAGAAACAAAGCGAGTAGAGACTCTAGAGTCATATATATGTGAGAGAAACAAAGCGAGTAGCGACTCTAGAGTCATATATATGTGACCACGGTGAGAAATCTGGAGCAGTAAATGTTAACTATCTCTTTGATATCATGTTGTTTACGGAGACGGAGAACCAGGAAATGCGTCGGGGATATGTCAATGGGAAAAGCAAGCTACTAAGCCACGCCCACGGCAGTCGCTATGACGACCAGCCACGCTGAGGCAATACTAAAATCTGCAATGGAAAACGGACGCACAGCGAGTCGAGGCGAGTAGAGTCGAGGCGAGTCGAGCAGGTACCATGTAATGGAAAAACGCCATTAGAATTCCTCATGGGGGAGACAGAAACTACGCACTATAGCTTTAAAGTGCCCATATTATGAAAAAAAAAAAAACTTTTTCTGGGATTTGTTATTTTGTGTCTCTGGTGCTTCCAAACGCATACAAACTTTGAAAAAAAATCCATCCATGCTGTTTTGAGTGAGATCTGGTTTCTGAATGGGTCCTGTCTTCAGTCTCTGGTGAGCTGGTCAAAATCTGAACGGCTTTCTACGTCACTAGCCGAAACGAGGTGGCTAACATAGCATGGTAGCACTAGCATGCTAATGGCATGCAACTACAAACAAAGATAGTACAGAAGAAGAGATGTCTCACTCTGTAGCTGAAACAGAGCTCAACACAAAGGGTGAAAAGAGGAGCTGCAGCAATGTGCAGTACAACAAAAATATGTTATCAGGCGCTCAAATGAGCATTGAAACAGTTTTTGCTTGCTTGGGATCATTCCTCGTCTTTGAGCTACACCCTTAAATTTATGCATTTAAAAGTATTTTTGGCATGTATATAAACCTTTGCTGGTTGCCCCCTATTTTTCTGTAGAAACGAAGAAGGAGAGGAACACTTGCACCAGAGAAGAAAGCAGCTCCCGTTCAACCTCACCACCGGCGAAGGTGTCCTGTACGACGTTTCTCTGGAGTCCATCCCTGGTCCCCCTGGCTCCGGCACGCCGGGCACCACAGAGCCCACAACAGAGAACCCTCTGGACCCCGCCTCCCTCCTGGGATGCCTTCTCAGGCAGGACCACTCTATTTACACCCAGCCACCGAAACCCAGTGCCCCCCTCCCAATCTTCACCCAAATAGAGGACCCTGATTTTGAACAACCGCAGCCGTCCTTGGAGCAAGCCTTCCTGGACAGCCACGCTCTGCTCAGCGTGCCGGGCCAGATCCAGGCCTCACAGAAGAGGTCGGTCACGGGGGACCGCACAACAGAGGCCATGATTGACTCGTTGGAGCAGATTTTGGGGGATATCGGGGATGGAGGGATAGAGGGTCTTGAAGTTGAGGAGAGAGAGCTGAGGGACTGGGAGAAGACCCTCGTCAGGATGAATGAAGAGAGGGAAGATGTATCGAGGAAACTGGATCAAATTCTGGCCAATGACGTGTTCTCATATGTGGAGGAGGCTCTGAGGAAAGAGACTGGAGGGTATGTGCAGGACTCCAATTTTCTGGGTTCAGCTTCTGGGTCGATTAACAGTTTATCCATGCAAGGACAGCATCCTGGGTCTGTGTTTTCAAACAATGAGTGGCAGCAAGTGACGGACATGACATCTGGCTTCGCAGAGCACGCTCTGTCGGGAGATGTCCCTGGTGGCGTTGGTTGTTCGACTGGACTGAAAGGTGCTTCTCATTTTGTGCCTCACACTCAGTGTCTTAACGCTCACCAGGGACACGCCTCTTCCCTGTGGCCTCCAAGCAGCGATCACCACTGTGGCAACCAAATGACTTCAACACAACCCTCCCACGCTGAAGTGACACAACACTCGTGGCTTCCATCTGTTCAAAACACCAACAACTTCCATAACAGCAGCCATCAATCTTGCTTGAACCAAAGCGTACAGTACACGCTAACGAGTTCACATCAGACTTGCATAGGGCCACAGCTTCAGAGCCCGTCGGCGTGGCAACAACAGCAGCAGCTGCCGCAGAGTTTTCACCATCACACGCTGACACATTCCTCGCACACACCAGGCGGCGTGAACTCAACGCCTCAGTCGTTCCACCCGGAAACGCGGAGCCCGTACGGCAGCTGCGTGTATGAAAAAAGAGAAGGTCGCATACCGAACGCTGCTACTGTTCCTATCGGACAGAACGGGCCTCTCCGGGGACCTTCGTGCTCCGGAGGAACCACAAACGCTCCCTTTTCCGTGCCCCATCCAGGCACGGCGGTCGGAGTCTTCAACCAGGGGACGATGCAGTCGTCTGCGGCTGGCTGTACAGATGTGGGCAACATCGGCTTAGTTCACCCGAGTGGAGACAGCTGTGGCCTGGGAACAGCTCGATCAGGATATCCTCCTGAAAACGTATCATAACAGTCGCCATTCTTCTGAAGGAACGATGAAGCTCAGGTAAAAAAAAAAAAAATGAAGCTCAGGTAAAAAAAAAAAAAAAAAAACTGCTATTAGAAACTCATTTTGGGGCGACCTCTAGCTCACCCAGTACGAGCGTGCGCCCCATATAAGCTGCGTGTCATCCCCCATCTCTCTCCCACCTTCCCTGTCTATCCACTGTCACTAACTAATAAAGGGAAAAAGCCCTAATTTTTAGGACCATCTGGAAAGAAATGGCTCAGATTTCAGTCTTTATCCAGATGGCTATAATTTGTCTTGGAAAACACAATATTTAGGCCTCAGGCAGCTCTGGCCCTGTTTTGATGAGCGTCTCCCCCCACCTTGATAAAGTGGACCTAACCTCCTACAATCTGATCCATCTGAAGGTTTTAGTTTTCAGGATAATCACAGTATTTCTACACTCTTCTTCCACAGATCCCCAAAGTTCCCCCTGAATGGTGCAGTTGACCCGTTTGCCTTCCCTGTCCTCCCTACTGGGAGCATCAACCTTTCCCAAAAACACTGGCTCATAGCCGCCTCTGCACCTCGCTCAGAGACTCCGACTGGACTGAGAGCCGAGCGCGAGCATGACGGGGAGTTTCCCTTCTGCGATACTCATGATATTTTATAGATGTTGTGTCTGCTGTGGCTCAGCAAGAAATATGAACCTTCTCATTTCAAACTAAAATACTTTTGCTGCATTAAAGTATTTTTTTTTTCTGGAATTTTCGACAGAAATATTTATCAAACAACCTTAACCAATAATGAGCTTTGTGCACATATTCATGCCGCAAGTAACCAACAATGTTGTGAAGTGTCCTGTCAGCTGATTGGAATCTGGACCCAGCAAGATTTTAGCAAGTGGACTTGAAGAAATCCTGACTACAATCTATTATATCACATAAAAGTGTGAGGAATAAAAGGACACGTGCTCTTATAGAACTTTTCCTGTACATCACAATGTGAATCTGTGAACTTTGTGTTGTTCTGTAATGTCATTGTGGTTCTTTTTTTATATTATTTTTTTTGGCATTTTAGGCCTTTATTTTTTATAAGAGACCTGAAGACATGAAAGGGGAGAGAGAAGGGGAACGACATGCAGCAAAGGGACGCAGGTTAGTCGAACCTGCTGGGCGCGCGCTCTACCAGGTGAGCTACCCAGGCGCCCTCATTGTGGTTCTTTGAGTGGTTTTTAGAGGACACGTCATAGTCAAGGAGGACTTTAAATCAGGTCTTGGACCTCGTATTATCATTCATTTCTTACACGTTGCTTTAAAGGCAAAGAGTTGTTTGTAAAGTAAAGAAAATGAAGCTTGTTGCTATCAGTGAATCCAACGAATGGGAGTTAGCTTTAAAGCAGGGATCTTCAACAGGGGGTCTGGGACCCCTAGGGGGTCCTCAGAGTCAATGCAGGGGGGCCTCCAAATTATTGTTAATTTTGGAAAGTTTTTCTCCAGAAATTAAAAATTCCTAACATGAATCCAACATATTTTAAGCAAATATAAATCCCCACTGCTTACTGGCCTAGGTGGTGACTAAGGCAATCCACAGATGCACTTAATTCTAATGATTCACATTCCCACATGTATATATGTTTTAACATTAAAACATGATTTATAAAACCATGGCAACAATTATTAGGCTATTTTAATAGCTTAGTATTAGGTGTACATCAGCATAAAAGGTATGTATAAAGGCTTTAGGCCGCCCTTCACGTTTTTGTAGGCCCAGTTTATTATGCAACTTCATTTTATACAGTATATGTAGTAGGAGGTCCCTGCTCCGTCTCTCTTTCAGTTGAGGGGTCCTTGGCTTAAAAAACTGCTTTAAAGGATAGGTTCATATCGGTAGGGCCAGGATTTTATATTTTCTGTCCACATGTACTGTATATTGAAACTTTTGTTTTTGTCTGCAAAGACATCTGTGAAACTAAAGATGAAAATGTAGAAACTAATTTTTTCCCAACACTAATGCAGCTTATGTTGGAAAGAATTCAGACATATGTTTTCCACACGTTAAAGTTAGATTTGCAAATTAACTGGCCATTTTAAAAGATCTAATATGTCATTCTGCATTGAATGAGCATGTAAGACATGAAACGCACACGTGGCAGTATTGAAATAACTAAATCTAACTTGAGACTAGTTAAAGATGTTGCAACCAGTTATTAATAAATTCATTATGTCTCATGTTTTCACAGAAACAGATGATATGGGAGAGATGGCAGCTGTCATGCTCAGTGTGAACTGATCTGAATTTAGAAGTTTGACTCTATACGTGCTTTATATTTCAGTTTTAATCCATCTCGGCTCTATCAAAGAACTTTAATATGATTTGCCTTGTCAAGTATATCATATTCATGCATTTCTGCGTGTTGGAGATGGACATATTATTATGCTTCTGTAATTATCAGTAATGTTACACTCTGTAGCTGCTTTGTATTCCCTTTCTACAAGACATATATAACCATTGGGGACAAGTCTAATTTATTTTGCAATTAAAGAACTGTGACCCCTCTGTTACCTCCATGTGTTATTCTCCATGCCACACATGAAGTGTTAAAGAGGTAATGTGAGGACACTGTGCGGTTGTATTCAAACTGTGTCACCCGTTGACGTTCAGACCTTTAGATAGGAGCAGGTATCAGGTTAAGACCTTTATCATCGTGTGCTCCATCTGCAGCTCGGATGCCAACTTGTAGCATTATCTGTGGAGTATCTGTGATCATTTCGTGTTTTTGTTTTAGTCTTCCTGCTTCCACATTATCCCTCCTTTGAGATATGTGTTCCCACAAGCCATTATGTAATCACCAGCAGCCGCCCTCCTCTGTCTGCTCCATTCCCCTCGGTCTCTTCACTGTCTCCTGTGTTTCTGATTGGATATACAATCAGAAAAAAAGGAAAGACTGCTGACAGAGGCCAAAAGAGATTAAGGTTGTTTTCACATATAGTCCTCTTTAAAACGAACCAAAACGTGGTCCAACAGAAAAGGGACTCACGTTTTTTTTTTTTTTTTTTTTTTTTTGTGTTTACATTGTCTGTTTACTTGAAAGAGGACTCGGTTCTCCTTCAATGTTCTCAGTTCTCAGACCCCTCTCGAACGAACTGACTCAGACCTGAGTACGATTCGTTCCAGAGGGGTCTGAGACGTATAGGCTATGTGCAAAAATTGCTGACTAATAGCTCTGAGTTCTTTTGAAGGGCTGAAACGGACCAAGTGTGAAAATGCCCTTGAAATGGAAAAATGAGTCAGCAGTCATGCTAGCAGCATAGTGAGGATGTACATACTGTATGCCCAATGGTGCTGCAGAATTAATCGCAATTTTATCGAAATCGCAATGTGGACTAGTGCAATACCCAAATCGCAGGGGGGGCGCAATATTTGTAAAAGGCAAAATATGTGTCAAACCATTCTGAATGAAGTATTGTGGTGCTGCAGAGACGTCCCGGCCTAAAAATCCTATCCTACAGACGTAAGAAAAAAAATCTTGTTTGGTACAGATCCTCGCAAAATTCACACTATAATCTTTTTTTTTTTTTTAATCCATTCAATGAAAATGAAAATAATAATACGAAAATGATTATTCCCTCCAATATTGTGAATCATATCACAATCACAATATTAGTCAAAATAATCGCAATTAGAAAAGTGGTGGAAGAAAGTACTCGAAACCTTTACTAAAGTAAAAGTATCGATACCACAGTGAATAAATATTCTGTCCTGCAATTAAAATTGGACTTGAGTGAAAAAATATTAGCATCAGAAATATACTTAAAGTATCAAAAGTAAAATTACTTATTATGCAGAATGGCCCCTTTCACAATATTATATATTACTGAATTATAATTATTGATGAATCATTAGTGTTCATTACTTTAACGTTGCAGTTGGTAACAGTTGAGTTATTAACACCTCTGGGAAGCTTTTGAATTCCTTCCCTGGAGATCGATAACTCTCATCTTAACCTTTAATAACACATCATAATTAATGTATTTATTGATATGTTTTTATTAATCTGAATCTGCAAAGTAACTTGTTACTAAATTTATGAAGAAAAATGTAGTAGAAAGTGCAATATCGGGCTCTGAAGTATAAAGTGTAAGAAAACACCAATTATATGCACAAAGCTGATTTGCTGTTGCCCCGCTGCCGTTAACCTGTCCTGTTATCTCATTGGCTCGTAGCAGTCAGCAATTAGATCGCAACTGCGGTCACCATAAACAATGTGGATTATGATAGGACATTACATAAAATACTTTATAGGCATGCAGTCTGTCTTTTGACGAAAAAAATAGATTAAAAATCTCGGTGGCAACCAACCGATATTGTTATAAACCAAACCTCTGCTCAAATAATTATATTTAACGTGGAGTCACTGGTTCTCCAGGACCAAATAGCTAGCTAGCTGACGTTAAAACGGCTAGCTGGTCAGAGAAGACCTTTGTTTTGACTTTCTGTGTGTTATTATTAAGAAGAAAAAGACTTTCAGATTTCCAAGCATCTTTCTGAGAGGACAACACGAAAGCAGCAGGACAATACGCCGTAAAATTGGGCAAACATAACGTAAGCTATGTTACCGAAGCTGACAGCGAGAGCAGGTATGTATTCAATCAATCACAACCACCTGTGTTAAACTGCATGTGTGCATTATGTCCAAATGTAAAATTGTGTCTGTTTCTGGTTTTGCATGTATCCAAATGCCCGATCATTTATTCACACCTTCCAGTAAACGTGCGTATTAGCAGGTAACGTTAACGTTACAAACAAAAAGGTTAGCGTTAGGTTAGCACCATATGCTAGATTGTACCCACAGAACGTGGTTACAGAAGTTAACTGAGCAAGCATCAACATACAAACGGTGACCTATCTATGGAACCGTGCCACACAACGCAACGTTGAAATGAATAAATATAAAGCCAAAGGCAGCAATAATCTACTTTATAAATGGCGGCGCACAGTATAAGTAACGAGATGTAACCGTAACCCTAAATATATATGAAGTGTTGTTACGCAGTTTACTAGTTACGTTAATAATTTCAGTAAGGTACATAACGGTGCTTTCAAATGGAACTGAGTTCGTTATGAAATGGAAAGTAGTGTACACTCATGCCATGAGCTTTCAGAAACTTTTCACTTACGAAGTCGTAAATGCAACAATGAGGGCGTCCATGTGGACTCTTATAGTGAACACGGTAAACACGGCCCTGTTTAATCTTGAATTTGCACAGCCTATTGTCTAAATTCCGATTTCCCAGTTTATACTGAACGCACCATTTCAGATAAACTGCCGCGTTGCGTTGTGGGTATTGTCGGCGCCCTGCTTTTTTTTTTTTTTTTTAGCAAGCAAAATACATGTAATACAAAGAGTACAATATATCTGGTTTCTGCCGTATTTAGATTTTGATCGTTTTCTTAAAACTGTTAATTAGTGATGCGCGGATTGCAGTTATATCCGCGGTTAATCCGCGGATCGGGCTTTTAAAGAGTATAATTTCCCGTCAGGCACGAATTAGGAGACTAGACTCTTCGCGGGGTCCTTCTTCGTTTCAAATCACAGCAACATGAGCAGCATGAAGAGTGTAATGGAGGCAAAAGAGATCCGAGCGAAAATTAAAAAAGGAGAGTTAAAGACAAGAAAAAATAAAAGACGGAGAAGCTCCGTGTGGGAGCGGTTTCGCGAAGTGCTTAACGCCGACGACTCGAGTGCTGGGTATGTCATATGCAACGCCTGCGAAGCGCTGTATGTTTACGATAGCCACAAAACGGGCACCTCTAACATGGTACACCACCAATGTGGCACTACGAGAAGCCAGCCGAGACTGCCAAACACAACGACCTCTTTCGTCAGTCGAGAGAGCAAAAAAGTACCAAGTGAAGTTAAATCTAATTTCGTGGATGATTGCGTGGACCTGTGTTGCCTCGATATGCGCCCATTCGATATTGTCAGCGGCAAAGGTTTCGTCCAGGTGGCCCAAACACTAATAAACATTGGCGCTACATACGGTGCTGTTGACGCTAATGGCGTCATACCGCATCGCCAGACTGTGTGTGACCGGGCAAAGCAACGGGCTGCTGCAGATAAAGAGAAACTATCTGAAGTTATCCACAAAGTTATAGAAGACGGTGGGATTGCTGTTACCATGTCGACGGATGAATTCAACAAAAGGGCGTACACAGTGCTTACATGTCACTACATCAGTGAGAAATGGCACCTGGAGAGTCACATCCTGGCTACAGTGGAATTTGACTGTCCTCTAAAGAAGACCAGCGAAAATATCCGTGACCAAGTAACCACTGTGTTGCTAAATTATGGAGTACCGGGGGAAAAAGTCTTTTTTGTCAGCGACCAGGGCCCTAACATAAAGGCTGCACTCCAGCACTACCACTGGATCCCGTGCTCTGCACACATACTGAACACGGTGCTGAGGCAAACGTTCAGTGAGAAGAATGCACCGGAGGGCATCAAAGATGTGCTGACCTTGCTGGATAACTGCAAAAGCCTCGTGACGTTTCTTAAGAAAACGGGCGTTGTCGCCAGTTTAACGCACACTGTGATCCAAGAGTGTGAAGTTCGCTGGAACAGCAGAGTCAACATGCTGGAGGCTGTGCTGAAAACGTACAGCGACATCCGAAAGCTCCTGGAAGACAAAGGTCAGCTGCATCGGATGGAGGGCATTTTTGAGGAGCAGCTGTTGCACTTGATTGAATTCCTCACCCTCTTCAAATTGGCCATAAACGAGCTGGAGGGAGAGAAACACCCCGTGATTCACACAGTTTTGCTTTGGTTTCTCAAACTCAGCAAACACTGCGAGCCCAAGTTGGGAGATCCGTCGTACATGGTCCCGCTCCGTGCTCGGGCGTCCAGCCTGCTTGAGGAGAATATGCTCATAACTCGCACTCACAAGGTTGCCACGTTTCTCTGTCCCAGATTTAAATCACTAAAGATGTTGACTCCGGAGGACAGGTGGGAGGTTATGAGGCAAGTGCGGGCACTCATAGGCCTAAATGAACAACCCAGCGGCCCCCAGAACGCAGCAGAAGAAGGTCCCTCGGTCACCAATGCATCATCAGCGGCAGGACAAGGTACATTTAGGCTGACGATTAATTTGACACATCATGCATTAAGCCACTGGTGACTTAATACTAGGGCTGGGCGATATGGACCAAAAGTCATATCCCGATATATTTTGGCTGAATATCGATATACGATATATATCCCGATATTTTTTTCCGCAAAGTGAGAGCAACTGTTCAGTCAAAGCCAAATATGACATGTCACATGTAGTTTCATAGAAACCGGCTATTTCAGTGAACAGTTGCAAAATCAAATGAATAAATAATAAACAGGTTTCTTCACCTGGTTCAATGCTCAGCTGTTCAAATAACAATAAAATGTGAACATAAATACAGTATAACAACAGGAGTACTTTTTTTTTTAAATCAAAGCTCCATAAGGTTTGTTTTAGTTTTTTTAGTAATTGTTAAATTTTTCTTCTACACATTTTCAGCGCTTATTTCTACGTCCTATATTTTCTGATATAGGGCTGGGCGATATAGAGAAAATCAGATATCATGATATTCTTGACCAAATACCTTGATATTGATATTGCGGCGATATATTCTAGAGTTGACAGTTGGTGCTCTCGCAAAATATCTTCACACTTAGATTTTAGATAAATAATCATTAATAATAGAACAGCTAGAACAGTCTGGTAAGTTCAGTAAAGTACATCACTTCACTGTAATGCAGCCTGTATAACCAGGAAAAGACACTTATGTCATATCACGATATTACGATATCCAAAATCTAAGACGATATCTAGTCTCATATCACGATATCGATATAATATCGATATATCGCCCAGCCCTACTTAATACTACTGTGTAGGGCTGGGCGATATGGAGAAAACCAAATATCACAATATTTTTGACCAAATACCTCAATATCGATATGGCAACAATATTGTAGTGTTGACTATATTCACAAAATATTTACACAATGAGATTTTTGATAAATAATCATAAGTAATGTGGATATAATGACTAAGTGGGTAAAGGCAAATAATAGAACAGCTACAACAGTCTGGTAAGTTCAGAAAAGTACATCACTTTACTGTAACGCAGCCTTTAAAACCAGGAAAAGACCCATCTAAGATGATATCTAGTCTCATATCACGATATCAATTTCATATCGATATATTGTCCAGCTCTACTACTGTGTGCAAGGTTAAACTAAACCTAGGTGTAAAAAAATATATACATTTTAGTAACCTGAAATATAAGGATGTAAGGATGCACACAACTCACTCAATTTTAAGTTCACGCTACGATATTTTTTAGCCGAATGAGCTGCAGAGTACTACTGTGTGCGAGGTTGAACTTAACTGAGATTTGAAAAAAAACTTGGTTGTGTGTGTGTGTGTGTGTGTGTGTGTGTGTGTGTGTGTGTGTGTGTGTGTGTGTGTGTGTGTGTGTGTGTGTGTGTGTTTTAGTCCGTGGTTCACACTGCTGTTGTACAGTCTGATTGTAGCGGTTACAAAGGAGCAGCTCATTGATGACAACACAAAAAATAAATCAAACCTTTTAAAAACTGAAATGAGCAAACCCACTTGGAAACAATTTGAAACTAAACAACGAAAAAACCGCAACGTGGCATCATGACTTTGCGTAAACATACACGCCACTTTCCTAAAGCCAAATGGCGTGTTATCTGGACTAGAGCTGGCCGATATATCGATATTATATCGATATCGTGATATGAGACTAGATATCGTCTTAGATTTTGGATATCGTAATATCGTGATATGACATAAGTGTCTTTTCCTGGTTATAAAGGCTGCATTACAGTGAAGTGATGTACTTTACTGAACTTACCAGCCTGTTCTAGCTGTTCTATTATTAATGATTATTTATCTAAAATCTAAGTGTGAAGATATTTTGCGAGAGCACCAACTGTCAACTCTAGAATATATCGCCGCAATATCAATATCGAGGTATTTGGTCAAGAATATCATGATATCTGATTTTCTCTATATCGCCCAGCCCTATATCAGAAAATATAGGACGTAGAAATAAGCGCTGAAAATGTGTAGAAGAAAAATTTAACAATTACTAAAAAAACTAAAACAAACCTTACGGAGCTTTGATTTAAAAAAAAAAGTACTCCTGTTGTTATACAGTATTTATGTTCACATTTTATTGTTATTTGAACAGCTGAGCATTGAACCAGGTGAAGAAACCTGTTTATTATTTATTCATTTGATTTTGCAACTGTTCACTGAAATAATCGGTTTTTATGAAACTACATGTGACATGTCATATTTGGCTTTGACTTTGACTGAACAGTTGCTCTCACTTTGCGAAAAAATATCGGGATATATATCGTATATCGATATTCAGCCAAAATATATCGGGATATGACTTTTGGTCCATATCGCCCAGCCCTAATCTGGACGCATTTTGAGCTCTCCACGTGTATGTCTACGCTGTATACAGCCGATGTAAACATACACACCACGTGGCGTCGCCACGTGATCTTGACATATAGGCTAAGCATTCTCTAGCAAATAACAATAAACCAGCTATTAATTATATCATCTTAATGCAGTGTCACTACTTCAGCATGTAAATAATGCTCCTCAAATACAAACGTGGGCGAGGGCTTTTCAGCAATCGCTATTGAATCAACAGCCACGTGCAATTTAGCTCGCAGGTGATGAACACAAACAACGAAAATCCCCAGTTAACTTAATTTTAAATTTGCAAGACCAGGCTTCAATGAACTGACAACAGAAGTTATACAACTTTCAGTTCTGAAGGACGTACACACACAATCTCAACTGGCTAGTTATCCTTGTGTGTCCGCGCTATTCTCCGACACATACTCTAACAACGCAGCCCTATTTCTGATACCGTGGGGCGGGGCAGAAATGTTGCCGTGGGGGGCCACCACGGTCACATCAACATAGAGGAAACACTGCACGCTTAGGAAAACAAACGGTTGGGTTTAGGAAAGAAACATTGGGGAAGGCTTAAAAAAAAAAAAAAAAAAAACCGCTGAAAAACACCACACGTGGGACACGAACCCGGCTCTCCTGGGTGAAAGTCCTGTTTTACCCATCTGCCGACTTAAACCCTTTCATACAACTCGCTACAGCGAAAATTCACACGTAATGTAGCTCAATGGCGGCCGAACGGCGTTGAGAAACACGCTAAAAAGCAATTATGCGTCTTGATAACACGCCAAAATGGCACACACATTGAATATGAGATCGGTCTGAAAACTGTGCCTCTGATACCAGCCTAACCTCTCCTGTTGTAGGCGGACATGACAGCGGGCGAGCCAAAAAGCAGCAGGTCGATTTCACGGAATGGGAAGACGAGACGCCCTCCATGGACGAGGTGGAGGAGTACTGCGCCACGAACGTGGCGTGCGAGGAGTCATCGGAGGACAATTTACTCTCTTTCTGGGAGAAACAGGACCGCTCGTTCCCGCGGCTGCGGCGCCTGGCGAGGAGAATCTTGTGCATTCCTGCAACGAGTGCTGCGAGCGAGCGCTCATTCAGCGCAGCAGGGCGCATCATGGAGGCAAGGCGGAATCGCCTGAATCCCGGCACAGTCGATGCTATTTTATTTTTGCACAGTGCGAAGAAAAAGTAGATTAGTACGGAAGCGTAATGATTTCACTCGCAGAGCTGCAAAGGTTAATCGATAAGTTGTCAACTGTTAGTGCTCATATTATGCTTTTTGGCTTTTCCCCTTTCCTTTATTGTTATATATATATATATATATATATGTGTATGTATATATGTATATATGTCTTTTTTGTGCATGTTATAGGTTTACAAAGTGAAAAAGCCCAAAGTCCCCCCCAAAGGGACTTACCATCTCCAACAGAAAACACTGTTCACCAACTGCTCCAAACAGCTCCCAACAAAGATGGGACAGAAGTGAGATGTCTCACTCACAGCTAAAACAGAGAGTTCAACACACAGGGTGAAAAGAAGAGCTGCAGCAATGTGCAGTACAACAAAAATATGGTGTTTTTTCAAAATTAAACCATGTAAACCTATTCTGGTACAACCTCTAAATACAATTATGAACCTGAAAATGAGCATAATATGAGCACTTTAATACATTCTTTGATTTGTTGACAGTAGCCTTATGTTGTTGGCATTTAGCCTGGCTCAGGCTATTGCATGGTTAAATCATTTGAATATTATTTATAATCGATATATCTGGGCACAGCGGCCAAACTACAATCTCAATTATTGTTCTTCTTCTTCTTGTTTTTAAAGGGATTAAAGATGTCAGACTTAGCGCTGAGCGGAGCGGCTTTGAACGATGGGTCGGAGTTGAACAAACAACTGAGTGAGAGGCGGAAATTCTCACTGCTCCGCTCCGCTCACGTGCTTTTAGTTTGAAGAGATTAAAGATGTCCGCCTGACTGTTTTCAGGGTTTGGGGGAAAACATCGGTCCTGTTGCCATTTTCACTTTACCATAAAAGAAAACCATCCTCCTTTTAAATAAATGCCCATTTATTCCAAACAAGTGTACTTCCATGAGAGAGAGAGAGAGAGAGAGAGAGAGAGAGAGAGAGAGAGAGAGAGAGAGAGAGAGAGAGAGAGAGAGAGAGAGAGAGAGAGAGAGAGAGAGAGAGAGAGAGAGAGAGAGAGAGAGAGAGAGAGAGAGAGAGAGAGAGAGAGAGAGAGAAGGGCTGTGCTCGATTAAAGAAATTGTTAGTCGACTAACACTCATTCAATTGTACCGACTAATCGATTAGTTGATTTAATCGACAGATCTGTAAATCTTGAGTTTCTCCATAAAGAGTCATGAAAAAGCACCACTTTAATTCTTGTGTTTACCGGAGATGTGCTCGTACGTTTCTTGGAAATAAGTCATTCAGCATGAAAAAAAGCATAAAACATGACTAATAGACTAAAGAAATCTAAGTTGACTAAGACCAAAACGACCGATTAGTCGACTAATCGACTAAGAGGGAGCAGCCCTAATAGATAGATATCTCTGTCATCCTCATCACGCTTATGTCTTATCCCACAGCGACTGGAGTGTGCATGCGGGATGATTTATGCGAACACGCGGATTCGAGTGACGTCAGAGCCAATCTCGCATCTCTCTCGTGAGTCAGACGATGTTCTAGTAGTACCATGAATGGGTGCAGTATTCCTTTTAGCTCCCTTCAGGGCCACAGAAGACATTCACCTTTTTTTACAGGCTGAGTGGTCTTTGTAAGGCTCCACAATATGAGGAAAATATGCGATAACCTCGAATATCGCGATAACGATATAACTTGCAACAAATAATAATTTTTTTAATTATTTTTTTTTTGGGCATTTTAGGCCTTTTATTGACAGGACAGCTGAAGACAGTAAAGAGGAGAGAGGGGGAATGACATGCCGCAAAGGGCCGCAGGTTGGGATTGAACCCCAAGGACTGAGCCTTTGGACATGGGGCGCATGCTCAACCAGGTGAGCTACCAGGGCTCCCCAATAAACAGATATTAAAAGTGTTCTCAGTTTTGCTAAAATACAGCAAATTGCTTGTTGGATTTAAAACAAATGAAAGCACCATTAAGGGCAGCACTAAGTGACAGTTACATTTTAAAGTGCCGTTTTCCGCTGATAGTTCCTTTTGCGATATGTTTATCTAGGCAATTGATATCGCCACGGCGATACAAAAATGATATATTGTGCAGCCCCATTTTCAAGTGTTGAATAGGAAGAGTTCCCCTTTTTAACATGATCTCCTTTAGTACATAGTTAGTTTTAAATGCAAGTCATTTATTTACATGTAAGTGACTTCGGGGTACTTCAATTTGAGTAGGATATTCTAGCACTCTTTCCACCGTTTGAGTAACTGACTGCAAATGATCATAAAGACATGCTGCAGATAGGTGTGTAAAAGCTTAAAATTTTGGTTTGAAACGCCTGCTCCTAATTTTTTTTGTGACGTTGATGGCTTATTTAATTCAATTCAATTTTATTTATAGTATCAAATCATAACAAGAGTTATCTCAGGACCCTTTACAGATAGAGTAGATAGTCTAGACCTCACACTTTATTTACCAAGACCCAACAATTCCAGTAATTCCCCCAAGAGCAAGCTTTTAGAAAAAAAAAACAGTGGCAAGGAAAGTCATGGATGTCCCTGCAGCGTGGATAACTATACAAACACTGTACTTAATAATTATTGATCACGCTTCTAATTGAAGATAATTAACCATAGACGTCATTTCCTTCCTCTTGTAAGACATAGTCCTTTAATATAACCTTTCTTTTGGAAACAAAGAGGTTAATGCATCCTGTTTCATGTCCTCAGGTTACTCTTTGTGTTGTGCTTAGAGCGTTTCTCCCTGAACAAAGTCCTGTCTAAGTGAGCAGTCACCTCATGCAGTGCTAAACCATCATTTTACTTTTTGGATTATACGCAAACGACCTCTATTTTAGCTGGGGTTTTTTGTGTTTTTTTTAACTTAGTCCAGCTCTGAAATCCAAGCTGCCCCTGAAGAAAAGGCTGACTGGGCCGTCTGAGTGAGGGATTAAAGATTAAGGAAAAATAAAGCAACCCAATATCACAATCAACCGGACCCGATACGACGTTCTCACGCAAGGAATCTGATGCTCTATTAAGAGGCGAAAGGAAAAAAAGGAAGACGGGCTTGAAAAAATGGGGGGTGGGGTGAAGTGGCTCTAAAAACAAATGACAACAATGACAACAAAATGTTCTGGGAGTTGGTTCATAAGCGCTAAAGGCACTCTAGTTCAGCTTGAGTTCACAAAAGGTAGAATAAGTGTGGAAAGAAATGATGGTCACTAACTTGCTGTCAGCTTGAGTCAGTAATCATAAGTGTGTTGTCTAGAAGTAGTCTGTTTGTGAGAGGAGTAGATAAAGTCAGATTTAAAATAGTTTTGCGGGCTTGCCTAAGGCTTCAGTGTTGGGAAAATGATGTTAAAGTTTTAACAATAACTGTTGCATTAGCCACTGCTAATGCAACAGTTATTGTTAAATTATTGGAATTACTAGAATTGTTGGAGCTTTGTAAATTGTAAATTATAGAGTGTGGTCTAAACCTACTCTATCTGTAAAGTGTCTCGAGATAACTCTTGTTATGATTTGATACTATAAATAAAATTGAATTGTATAAACTGTTCATTTACTGATGTTTTTGTTATTTTAGGAAGTGACTTATCAGGTTGGTGTGGTTGCCTGAATAAAGTACTGTACGAGTTAGGGGTGGGAATCAGCAGAGGCCTTACGATATGATATCATCATGATACTTATGTCACAATACGATATTGCGATTTTAAATTTTTTTGCAAAATTCTGAGATATATTAATGTATCACCTTTTTTCCAACTTCAAATTTTTCCCAATTTCAAATGATGTCCCCAAAAGGAAACTTTGTCAACATCTGTTTTATGTTTGTTCATCTCACTGCAAAATGGTATTGTCAAGCAGACAGACTGACCAACACATATATAATAAAAGATCGATACTTTGCGTCTGTGTATCGATACAGTATTGTCATGGAAAATATCGTGATACTATGCTGTATATTGTGTATTTTTTTTCACACCTCTAGTACGAGTGCAATTTGGAGGTACTTGTACTTCACTTTTTTCATTTGATGTTGCTTTATGCTTCTATTTCACTATATTTCCGAAGGAAAACCTATTTTTTAATAGACTATAGCCTATTTATTTGGCAGCTATAGTTACCTCCCGTAAGGAGGTTATGTTTTCAGGTCGGTTTGTCTGTCTGTTAGCAGCATTACGTTAAAACTACTGGCCCCATTTTCATGAAACTTGGTGGAGGAGTGTAGCATGGGCCAAGCAACAACAAATAACACTTTGGAGCGGATCCGCATCACCAGGCAGATACACAATTGTTTTTTTTGATTTTTTTTCATTAACACTGAGATTGGGCTTTGCCTTGGTGGAGGTCTGTGTTCTCGGAGTGCCCTTCTAGTTACTTATCAGATTAAAATGTGTGAGTCGACTCAGGTCTCCTTGTTACGTTTCATGTCTAGGGCAGTAAATGTTTAGTGCTCTATGAAGTAAATGGGACAGTTTTGGCCACAGCTCTGGAGTTTCACCAATGGGAAATGTCCATCCTAGACCTCTTGGTGGTTTCTATTAATTTAAATAACAGTTTAAGGCTCAAAGAGGTAAAGTATTAGTCTGGCTACCACCAGACCAAGCTCAATCTTTTGGGTTTACCCAGTCTAGTAAAATATATTCAACAAAAAAGCAACTTCATGGTTGGGACTGGACTAAACTACCAAACAGTAGTTAAAATCAACTCCACCTTGAGCAGCTACAGCTGCACATTGATGAGTATTTTCTAATAATGTAATATATCATGTCAATCATAGGGGAGAGTTATTGTACTTTTTATACTTGAGTACATTTGGTTGATAATACTTCTATACTTAAGTAAGATTTTGAATGCAGGACACCTACTTGGATTGGAATTAGTTGTTTTTTTTACATTGTGGTTTTGGTACTCCGCCAGTCTGGCATATCTTGGCCCAGCAGTGGAACAGAAAACATTCAACCAGTCTGCAACACAATAATGCTACTTTGGCTCCATCATGTGGCAATGAATAATCCTACAGGTAATACTTGTCCTTGTTGCAGTGGTGGTGGCGGCTTCAACTCTTCAACTCTTCTCTCCCCTTTCACATCTTCAGCTGTCCTGGGCCTAAAATGCCCCAACAAATAATCTTAAAAAAGAAAAACATTTTATGTACACTTAGGCCAGTGGCTCCCAACGTAGGGGTTGGGCCCCTGCAAAGGGTCACCAGATAAAACAGAGGGGTTAAAAAAAAAGAAGAATTTAAGTTCTGATACACATCTGTTTTATTTTAAAGATTCATTTTTGGGCTTTTATTGCCTTTATTTGATAGGAAAGATTAAGAGAGAGAGAGGGTTGACTAGCATCAAAGGGCCGAACCCGTGGCCGCTGCAGTAAGGACTCAGCCTTGGTACGTGGGGCGCACGCTCTACCAGGTGAGCTACCAGGGTGCCCCTATATGTTTTATTTTGACGGACTTTTTCTCGTCTTTTTTTTTTTTTTTTTTCATCAAATACTGAATGAAAGAGATGTGAAACATGACAAGGAGCCCCAAATAGATACTGTTTTTTTTTTATGTTGCACCCCACTGAATAATGTATTTTATAGGGCTGCAACTAAGGATTATTTGTATTGTCGATTTAATCTGTCGATTATTTTCTCGACTTTGGGTTAGTTGTTTGGTCTATAAAATGTCAGAACATTTATTAAAAACACTGATCAGTGTTTTCCAAAGCCCAAGAAGACGTCTTCAAATGTCTTGTTTTGTCCACAACTCAAATATATTCAGTTTTCTGTCACAGAGGAGAGAAGAAACTAGGAACAATATTCACATTTAACAAGCTAGAATCAGAGACATTTTTAACTCTAATCTATTATTAAAGTTGTTGGTGATTAATTTAACAGTTGACAATTCATTGCTTAGTCTTTGTAGCGCTAGTATTTCAAAATCTTAATTTGAAAAGTAACTGAAGAGTTCATTAATAAAAACAGATAAAAGCTATTCTAAAAATGAATAAAACCAACCACTAGTTTGATTGATATTCTCTGGACTGGACAATAGACAAAAAACATGATTAGTACAATAAATAAAAATGGAGCTATCTTTTTCTGCAAATAAAACCTTCAACTGAAGTTGTCAGGTAGATTTTGTGGAGTAAAAAGTACAATATGTGCCTCTGAATTGTAGTGGAGTTGAAGTACAAAGAAGCATACGTTGAAATACTTTCCACATCTGTTAAATTCACCTGGAGATCATTTCTTCTCCTTCGCCTGCGTCATGTTGTTCAAAGAGTCTTTTTATTATTTCACAAATTGTTGATGTGTTGATTGTGATGAGCTCCATTATTTTTAGGTAGTGAAGTCCTAATCTGAGGGAATACAGAGAAGTAGTCCTGAACAGGTTTTTTTATTTATTTTTTAACTGATGCTTGTTCTGCAGATGCCTGAAGGGGGCGCTGTAGTATCAGGAGAGGGTTGAACCACAGTCCTGGTTGTTCCTGTACTCGGTGAGTAATTTACCCGAGAGGAAATTCTTTCTCACAGTCAGGGCAGAAACATGACATCCACCTACTGACTAAACAGTTACATCAGCTGTTTCCTAGAAACTGATGAATAATGTCATCATAGTTCAGTCCTGACAGGGGAGTCGGTTGAAAATGTGGGAAAAAAAGAGAAACTGTTCTTCAACTGAATACAGAATATTGACATTTTACCATGCAGAAAGGGGGAGGTATATTATATTTTACCATACATTTTACATATTTATATAATAAACATAAATAATGATGATGACATTTAAATCTAGTAATAATATAGAAGATTTAAACATAAGTTCAGCACGTCATTTATTAAAATAAATGCTTTCTGAAATATCCTCGGCGTAGGTATAAGAAGGAATGAAATTACAAGTATATAATGTAAAACCGTCACGCCTAAAATCAATAAAACCTCGAAGCAAAGTTTTGAATAATCAATATGCGTGTCAAGTTTCAGTCCACTCTGTAAGTTATGCCTGACAAATGGGGCAACACATCTGATCAGTGCTGTCTGCAGGAACACACAGTGTAAGTCAAGTTAAGTCAAGTCAGCTTTATTGTCAGATGTGCTATACATGCATGACATACGGCACAAATGAAATTTCAGTCCTCTCGGACCCCCGGTGCAAAATGCAATATAAAAAAATAAATAAATAAGTTTCTATAAATAAAAAAAGACATAGAATAAACAATCAACAATTTTAACATGACATAAAATAAACAATCAACTACTGTATCAACAAGACGTAAAATAAAGAATCAACAATCAGACCTGAGAAGGAGTGTTAGAAGTCAAATAATTGTTAATAACATTTTTGGTTGATTTGGTCAAAAATCAGAGTACAGTTTAAAACATATTATTTTCTGAAAGTGGTGATTTCAGTTCAGTGTCAGTCAGGGAAACCTTGTTTCTGATCAAAGCACTACTGTGTAAATATATACTCTATATACCATTTGTAATACTTTTCATGCATGCAAAGTATTTAGAGAGTATACAGAGTAGTGGAGTGAAACGGACAATGTTTGCCTCTGAAGTGAAATAAAAGTACAAAATAGCAGAAAATGGAAATACCAAAGTAAAGTGCAAGTACCTCAAAATTGTACTTAATTACAGTACTTGAGTACATACTTCTTTAGAAGATCGCTGTCTTTAGAACAAGCGCCTTTATCGACGCATTAGAAGATTTCTGGAGTTGAATCCTGAGCCGTTATTTGGACTCATCCTGTTGGTTTGTTGATGCTACAGACTGTACTTCACTTTGTTTTATGATCCTAGTGTTGCTTTCATCTTACTGGAGCTGGCACATTCATCTCTGATCAGTGGTGGAAAGTAACTAAGTATATTTACTCAAGTACTGTACCTAAGTACATATTTAAGGTACTTGCACTTGAGTATTTCCCTTTTCTGCTACTTTATACAGTACTTCACCCCACTTTAGAGGGGAAATATTGTACTTTTTACTCCACCACATTTTACTGACTAGTTACTAGTACATACATACATAATACAATCAACCAATGCATAACATGTATACTAATAATAATAAATAATAATGTATACTTTATTAATCCTGCAAGGGAAATTACAATGTTTTCATATGTTATTATAATACACATTACACACAGGCCTGAAATACACACACATGCTCAGTACCTGTACATGCCCTAATGGAGAGATGTCAGAGTGAGGGAGCTGTAGCTGTCCATGGACAGGCGCCCCGAGCAGTTGGGGGGGTTCAGTGCCTTGCTCAAGAGCACCTTGGCAGGGCGCCCAGATAGCTCAGTTGGTAGAGTAGGCGCACATATATAGAGGTTTACTCCTCGACGCAGTGGGCCGTGGGTTGGACCTGTGGCCCTTTGCTGCAGGTCATTCTCCCTCTATCTCCCCTTTCATGTCTTCAGCTGTCCCGTCAAAAATAAAGGCCGAAAATACCCAACAAAATAATCATTAAAAAAAGGCACCTCTGTCCAGCTACCAACCCACAACCATAATTTGGTCCGTACAGGGACTTGAACCAGCAACCCTCTAGTTCCCAACCCAACTCCCTACAGGCTAAGCTACTGCCATCTCTGTTATTATAGGTTCAAGATAAGAACTCTTTATTGACCCCAGTTCAATTACCTGCCCTCAACGACTCGCTGTCTTTTCATCATTTTTTTGCACACATCATATGAACACGTTTCTTTCTTTTCATTAAAAGATCGAATGGCTGCAGCTGAAGAGGTGAAATTTGAATTGTCTATAAACCATTCCAAGGTCTTCTGTCTTATAAAATACATTTCATATTGCAGGGGGAGCGGCTGATACATATGGCAGGCAACGTTAAGGTATGTAATGAAATGTCAGTGTGCTTTGTGACGCCCTTCTTTTGTTCTCACTTTTCACCCATCAGGCCTTCTCTCTCACTCACTCAAAGAAATTATTCATAATTTTCCATCAGCAATTCGTCAGTGTTTAACAGTAATTGAATTTTGATATGGGGCAATTATTCATCATTTAATGTTATTTGCATTAATTTGAAATATTAATGGGTTCTTTTGGGTGAGAGAAGAGATGAGTATTTGGTCACAGAGGAGCTCCACCACTCCAGGCACACATCCACTGACATTACCCAGCATCCTTTGCACCGTCTGCATGGCGCAGGTCGAAGAAAGGACAGGAATTAGAGAAAGAAAGGCGATTCTTTGAACATGCGGAGAAGAGCTTAAGTAAAATCCTTCAATGTCTCTTGGAAGGGTTTCCTCAAAATTATAATTGCAAATGATGATTTTAATGAAATCCAATGACCTCATTTAATCTCATCTATATTCCCTCCAACGACCCTGTCAAGAACATACATGTTGTCATGGTGACGGTGACATTTGCCTATCAAACTCCTTTTGTCACCCCCAGTATTGTTCGGCAAACTGTACAAACGTAGAACGTGTCAGCCGTTTATTTCGCCATGCTAGATAGTCGGTTGTCGGGTTGGTCCACCATTTTGTTCCAGACTGAAATATTTAAACAAAATGTGGTATGGATTTCCATGACATTTTGTACAGATGTTCATGGTTCCCAGAGGACGAATCCTAATTACTTTGGTGATTGTCTGACTTTTCCTCTAGCGCCACCATGAGGTTGAGATTTGAGGTTTTAGATTGATCTTTATTGTCATTGTATGCGATACAACGGAATTCTGTTGGAGCCATCCTCTCCAAATAGCAGCATAGCGTAAAAAGATAAAAAAAAATTCTTATACGCAAAAATCAAATAATGAGGTTAAAAGTAGTGTATAGCACAATTTTATTTTAAATGTTCTGCCATATGAACGAGAGTGCCATAACATTTGTTCTGCAAACACTTAAAGGTCCCATGGCATGAAAATTTCACTTTATGAGGTTTTTTAACAAAAAAAAGCTCAGATGGGCCAATCTGGAATCTTGCTTGTTATGAGGTCATAAGGAGCAAGGTTACCTCCCCTTTCTCTGCTTTGCCCACCCAGAGAATTAGGCCAACCCATGAGAGAGAGAGAGACATCACTTCAGATGCAGTATTAGGGGACCACTAAGGTCTATATAAAAGAGACTTCAGATACAGTATTAGGGGACCACTAAGGTCTATATAAAAGAGACTTCAGATACAGTATTAGGGGACCACTAAGGTCTATATAAAAGAGACTTCAGATACAGTATTAGGGGACCACTAAGGTATATATAAAAGAGACTTCAGATACAGTATTAGGGGACCACTAAGGTCTATATAAAAGAGACTTCAGATACAGTATTAGGGGACCACTAAGGTCTATATAAAAGAGACTTCAGATACATATATATATATATATACAGTGAGGAAAATAAGTATTTGAACACCCTGCTATTTTGCAAGTTCTCCACTGTATTAAGGAGAGGATGACCGGGGCCATGTATTGCAAGATTTTGGGGAACAACCTCCTTCCCTCAGTTAGAGCATTGAAGATGGGTTGAGGCTGGGTCTTCCAACATGACAATGACCCAAAGCACACTGCCAGGATAACCAAGGAGTGGTTCTGTAAGAAGCATATCAAGGTTCTGGCGTGGCCTAGCCAGTCTCCAGACCTAAACCCAATAAAGAATCTTTGGAGGGAGCTCAAACTCTGTGTTTCTCAGCGACAGCCCAGAAACCTGACTGATCTAGAGAAGATGTGTGTGGAGGAGTGGGCCAAAATCCCTCCTGCAGTGTGTGCAAACCAGGTGAAAAACTACAGGAAACGTTTGACCTCTGTACTTGCAAACAAAGGCTACTGTACCAAATATTAACATTGATTTTCTCAGGTGTTCAAATACTTATTTGCAGCTGTATCATACATCATCATACAAATAAATAGTTCATACATTGTGATTTCTGGATTTTTTTTTTTTTTTTTTTTTGATTATGTCTCTCACAGTGGACATCCACCTACGATGACAATTTCAGACCCCTCCATGATTTCTAAGTGGGAGAACTTGCAAAATAGCAGGGTGTTCAAATACATATTTTCCTCACTGTATATATATATTTGTTGTTTCAATATACCCTCAAGTACCAGATGATAATAGACAATCCTGTGGTGTTACATCTTCCCCTTAACGTTCAAATGTAGTAAGATTGTTGGGGCTGGACACAGAGAGAGGTTAGAGCATGTGAAGGTGTGAGATAACAACATATTCGTCCATTAAGAAAAAAGACGGTTTCAGTCTGGAATAACTGATTTTCTGATTCAGCGCTCAAGAGTGTCACATGTCATCGCCTTGATTGTTTTGACAATCCTGTTAAGAAATTCAGGAGGAGGATGGCCAGCTCATGAAATTTGCAGATCCTGATTGAATTTAGGATATTTTCATAAAGGCCATGCACTGTGTGTGTGTGTGTGTGTGTGTGTGTGTGTGTGTGTGTGTGTGTGTGTTTTGAGATGATGGGGGTGGGCTTGGATGTCTTTCTCAGCTGTTCTCCTCTTATGGGATTTGAAAGAGGAGGGGGGCGAGACTCCATCCATCAATGTAGGTGCTCTCTTACATCAAGCAGACAGAATATTGGATCTTTTTCTTTCTTTCTTTCTTTTTTGTCTCACACACCTCTCTGTCTGGTCACGCTTGACTTTGCTCAGTCTTTGACAGACCTCAAAGGCTTCAAAAGAGTCCAAGTTCCCCCCACACACACACACCACCGACCACTACCAGAAGGAAAGTTCTTGGAGTTTTCTTTTTCGTTTGATAATCATTTTTTGTAAAAATGAATTTCCCAACTTGAGGTTTAAATTCAGTTTCAATTCCTTTTTTGCAAAGCCAGGAAGAAAAATCTAAAATAGTGAATCCCTTATTTTTATTTGTAGTTTAAAGCTTTAGTGCGTAACTTTTTGATACAAATGAACGTCCGTTACATTCAAGCCGTTGCCAAATGAGTTGCTACAAAGCTAAATATGACTACTATACTGGAATCAGCCCCCCAGGAACAGTGCTTAGTCCTTCCGCCAATTCTTTCTAGTGGCCACTGGTGGTATTGCAGCAACAAAAATCCCTTTGCGGTCCCAAAAAGCATTCTCCCCATAGGCCGCCATTGTAAAAGAGACGTCTGTGAAACTGTTGCCAGGACACCTTGAACTGCAAACAAGGTCTCCCCTTGAGCCCGAGAAAAGTGGTTTAAAAACCTGTGACATCACCACAATGTAAAGTCTCTGGGCCGATCGGGAACTTGCGGGCGGGGCCAGCGGGACAAACACTACTGCGCATATTCAGTGGGCCGCATAACAGAAGTTAACCCAGAGGCTTAGAAACCTTTTTGGCGTATGCGCTGGGCAAGCATCTCCATTGAACTGAATGGGCGCCATTTTATAATCTTGTATCCAGTTCCTCTCCGGGAACCATCACCTTATCGTGGTGGAGAGGTTTGTGTGTCCCTATGAACCTGACGGCTGTGTTGTCTGGAGCTGTGTGCTCCTGGTAGGGTCTCCCAAGGCAAAGTGGTCTCAGGTGAGTGGCCAGACAAAGAATGGTTCAAAAACCCTGTGAGCCAACGTAGAGAAGGTGAAGTTACCCTGCCCGGAGGAAGCCCGGGGCCCCCGTCTGGAGCCAGGCCCAGATGGCGGGCTCGTCAGCAACGTGGCAACTCCCTCTCTATCCCATGGGCCCACCACCTGTGGGAGGAACCGCTGGGGTCGGGTGCGCTGCTACACGGGTGGCAGTGAAGGTCAGGGGCCTCGACGGACCAGACCCGGGCAGCAGACGCTGGCTCTGGGGACGTGGAACGTCACCTCTCTGTGGGGGAAGGAGCCGGAACTGGTGCGGGAGGTGGAGCGCTACCGGTTAGATCTGGTGGGGCTTACCTCTACGCACAGTCTCGGTTCTGGAACCATACTCCTGGATAGGGGTTGGACTCTTTTCTTCTCCGGAGTTGCCCAGGGTGTGAGGCGCCGGGCGGGTGTGGGGATACTCACAAGCCCCCGGCTGAGCGCCGCTGTGTTGGAGTTTACCCCGGTGGACGAGAGGGTCGCCTCCCACGCCTGCGGGTTGTGGGGGAAAACTCTGACTGTTGTTTGTGCATATGCACCAAACAGGAGTTCGGAGTATTCGGCCTTCTTGAGATCTTGACTGAGTCCTGCATGGGGCTCCAGTGGGGGACTCCATTGTTCTGCTGGGGGACTTCAACGCACACGTGGGCAATGATGGAGACACCTGGAGAGGCGTGATTGGGAGGAACGGCCTCCCTGATCTAAACCAGAGTGGTTGTTTGTTGTTGGACTTCTGTGCTAGTCATGGATTGACTATAACAAACACCATGTTCGAACATAGGGATGCTCATAAATGTACCTGGTACCAGAGCACCCTAGGCCGAAGGTCAATGATCGATTTCATAATCGTTTCATCTGATCTGAGGCCGTATGTTTTGGACACTGGGTGAAGAAGAGGGGGCGGAGCTGTCAACCAATCACCATCTGGTGGTGAGTTGGGTCAGGGGGTGGGGGAAGACTCTGGACAGACCTGGTAAGCCCAAACGGGTAGTGCAGGTAAATTGGGAACGTCTGGAGGAGGCCCCTGTCCGACAGACTTTCAACTCACACCTCCGGCGGAGCTTTTCGTGCATCCCTGTGGAGGCTGGGGGCATTGAACCCGAGTGAACAATGTTCAAAGTTTCCATTGCTGAAGCTGCGGCGAGGAGCTGTGGTCTTAGGGTCTTAGGTGCCTCAAGGGGCGGTAACCCATGAACACCGTGGTGGACACCGGTGGTCAGGGAAGCCGTCCGACTGAAGAAGGAGTCTTTCCGGGATATGTTATCTCGGAGGACTCCGGAGGCAGTTGCAGGGTACCAAAGGGCCCGAAGGGCTGCAGCCTCTGCCGTGAAAGAGGCAAAGCAGCGGGTGTGGGAGAAGTTTGGAGAAGACATGGAGAAGGACTTTCGGTCGGCACCAAGGTGCTTCTGGAAAACTGTTCGCCACCTCAGGAGGGGGAAGCGGGGAATCATCCAAGCTGTGTACAGTAAGGATGGGACACTGTTGACCTCAACTGAGGAGGTAATAGGGCGGTGGAAGGAGCACTTTGAGGAACTCCTGAATCCGACTAATACGCCCTCTATGTTAGAGGCAGAGCTGGAGGATGACGGGGGATTGTCGTCAATTTCCCAGGTGGAAGTCACTGATGTAGTCAAACAACTCCACAGTGGCAAAGCCCCTGGGATTGATGAGATCTGTCCAGAAATGCTCAAGTCTCTGGGTGTGGAGGGGCTGTCCTGGTTGACTCTTCAACATTGCGTGGAAGTCTGGGACGGTGCCAAAAGAGTGGCAGACCGGTCTGAGGCCATGGTTCTCAGCAGGAAACCGATGGAGTGCCTACTCCAGGTAGGCACTCCAGGAGTTCAAGGAGTTCAAGAGAGCTCCTTGAGGAGTTCAAGAGAGCTGAGTTCAAGAGAGGAGTTCAAGAGAGCTGAGCCAGAAGGCAAAGCTCTTGATCTACCGGTCAGTTTTCATTCCTACCCTTACCTATGGTCATGAAGGCTGGGTCATGACCGAAAGAACGAGATCCAGGGTACAAGCGGCCGAAATGGGTTTCCTCAGGAGGGTGGCTGGCGTCTCCCTTAGAGATAGGGTGAGAAGCTCAGTCATCCGTGAGGAGCTCGGAGTAGAGCCGCTGCTCCTTCGCGTCGAAAGGAGCCAGTTGAGGTGGTTCTGGGCACCTCCCTAGGGAGGTGTTCCCGGCACGTCCAGCTGGGAGGAGGCCTCGGGGAAGACCCAGGACTAGGTGGATTGATTATATCTCCAACCTGGCCTGGGAACGCCTTGGGATCCCCCAGTCGGAGCTGGTTAATTTTGCTCGGGAAAGGGAAGTTTGGGGTCCCCTGCTGGAGCTGCTCCCCCCGCGACCCGATACCGGATAAGCGGACGAAGATGGATGGATGGATGGATCCAGTCGATATAATACATCCATGAGTGGAATACGCCAAATGACTCCACCATGTTTTTTTCTTTAAACCTGAACTGATGTCTTTTTTTGGCCACTTGGGGGCAGTGCAACAATCTGTAAACACAACACTGATGACTCATATTTTCATCATCTTATAAAGATGATATTGGAGGTGATGCAAAGTTTGGTCTTGATTCTCAAATAGTTGTTGAACAAATTGCCCTCAAAACCACAAATGTCAATCTCATGGTGGCATTAAAGGTAAAGCCTGAGGATCAACAAAGTCATTAGATTCATCCTCTGGAGAACAGGAATGTCTGTACAAAATGTCATGGCTATCTACATTATATCATATTACATTACATTACATGTCATTTAGCTGACGCTTTTATCCAAAGCGACTTCCAATTAAGTGCTTTCCACCTTGAAGGTGCAAACAAGTAGTAAGTACAAGAATAAGCAAATAAGCAAAACTACAAAGAGACATATGAAAGTGCAGCTTTAAGAATAGTTATATATCTATATATATAGATATATATATGCGAAGTGCAGTTGAAAGAGATGTGTTTTTTAACCTTTGGCGGCCCCGCCAAAATATTGACCTTCCCGAGATCCTAACCTAAAGTATTTAGTGCGTGACTTTGTGAAGTCACAATGATTCCTTTTAATGTCCTAAATCTGCCATCCGCTCACAAAATCCACCCCAAGAAAATGAAGAAATCACGCTGACTTCACCCACTGGAAGGTGTTTGCTAATATGCAGATCAGGGGCCGGAGCGGATATTTCCCCTCCTTTTAACTTCTCAGTTTGAATGTATCACCTTGAAATCCACAGGGCATCCTCCCAGGAGTCCCTTTGTCTATGAATGCTAATTGGATCTCTCTATGTTAATAATAAATAGCTGCTGATAAAATAATAAATTTCTAATGTCCCTCTCAGACCTTTTCCTCTCTCCTCCGTCTCAGATTGGTTTATCAGGGCTTTGCCGCCCCAAACACTTTGGGCTTAATTATTTAAAATGCCTGAAAAATTCATATCCTTCTTTTTTTGGGTGCAAAAGCCATCGTTCAGCCTGTGAAAATTTAGAAAAAGAGGCGGCAGGGGGATGAAATATTCAGTTACGTGCAGGCCCTTCAATTATTTTTCAGATGCACGAATGTTAAAAAACACATGCACAGTGAAACGAGCATTTTAAGGCAGAATAATTCCTACAGCGGTATAATACAGTATTGTCAATTATTCAGGGATAAATCTCCCCGCCGACACTTTATACATTTATGTTTAATCACATTCAGGAAATATGGATACAATCACATGGCTGTCATTTGTTTTTTTTCACCCCGAAGCAATGCAATTAAATGTAAAAAGAAAAGTTCGAAGATATTTTATTCTGGCAAATATGAAAAAAAAAGGGATATGTGTCCATGTGGGAGCGCAGCCCAGTTTTTTGGGGTGTTGGAACACTGTCTCCGTCCCCACTGGTTTGGCCCAATGTTTAACACACAACAAAACTTTAAAAAGAAAAGAAAACATGTTTCCGTTCTCATCTGTAATTTAAGCATTCCTCTGTGATATATCCTATCCCCGGTATCGCTCCTCGCTACACAAATGCTTTTGTTTGCTGGCTGTCATTGTGCTGTATTATTTAGAGGCAGAACAAACAGAAAGCCCTCGCTATCTTCTTCTCCTCTTCCAAATCCATTTGAACACTGGCTCCTCGGGCCTGTCAGCGCATCTACCGCAGGGATCAATTTCACCACTGCAAACCCACTGGATCAGATCAGATGGGACGCCCACGCTATCTTTATCTTTGGCGAGCACAGTCCCGCTGAGAAGCAGGGTGACGACATCTTTGGGGGGGAGGGAAGGGGCTTTCTTCACACAAGATGATTTTGTGAAACTTACTTACTTCACTCTTTTTGAAACTTTCTGATTAACTTTCAGCGGATAAGGTTTGCCGTTTTAATGCTCCTTCATGTAATTGAAAAATAAAATAAACCATGATGAGAGTTAAATGATGGGCTTGGAGACGTATTTGAGTCTCAAATTAATTTAAATTGCTGCGTGACATGCCCAGAGGTTCTGGGTCAAGTTTTTTTTTTTTTTTTTTTTTCTCTCCCTCCATCTCATCCACTGTCCCCGTTTAACCTACTATTTAAATACAGAATTAGGAAATAAAACAGAGACGATCTAAAGATAAATCTAAAGATAAATCTTTGAGATGAATCGTTAAGAGACGTGTCACACAATTGCTCGAGGGAAGTTTTTGTAAATTGAATTAAAAAAAAATGGATTAGGAATAAAACAATCGTTTAATCAATTAGCCTATAGCAGGGCTTCTCAAAGTAAGGACCGGGGTCAGCATCCGAAACAAATCAAATAAGTCAAACCGTACCCAGCCCTCTGGTTATGAATACAATACCTTATAAGGTCTAACATTTTCTATTTTAAAATACATTTTATACTGATCAATAAACCGTTAGTGAAGTTGAATATACAGTACTGGTGTAATGGACTGTACTTGATATCTCCCTCCCTAAAAAGATAAATAGGTTTGGACTTATTTTTACAACTGAAATAAACATTTTATTAGAGAGAAAGTAGGCTACCAAATGAAGGTACCCGTACAGAATTCCAGATAGTGGTATCGGTCCAAAAGTTGACCAGGAAAACAGAGAACTCAACTTGAATGTGTGTGAGTAAGTTGATTACCTGTTTTTGTTATTGCCAATAGTTCTGGATCCCCGACCTAAAAAAAAAAATAATGTAGATTCGGACCTTTGAGTGATACGTTTGAGAACCCCTGGCCTATAAAGAGGAAGTTCATCTGCAACTACTTTGTCAGTTTATCTCAAGGGGGTAAGCTTCGCTTCAGAACTCGAACCTCCTATGGCCCAATTTTGATGCTACCAAACGCTCACCTCCCGTTAGCATCCCATTGACTCCCATTCATTTTGACGTCACTTTGACAGCACATAACTTTATGTCTGAAGGGTTTAAAGACTCTATTTGTCCGTTGTTTATTTCTAAAGAAACACGACAATGTATAAAAGGCTCCATTACCTTGTACCTCACGTTATGGCTCCGTAGCAGACGCTTTTATAAAAATAGGCTAACGATTGTGTCACATAGTAGAGGAATTACCGTATAGTACAGGAGAAGCTTGCAGGCAGTTTGGACTTACATGAGCTGTTTAAGTTTAATTACTAATGTTAACTAACATGTTAGTTAGCAATAATTAAACTGTGCTTATGACTGTGCAGAGACAGAGGGCGTAGGTATATGTAAGGAGATAACTCCTTACATATACCTACGCTCTCCGTCTCTGTAAGATTGGGAATGATTGAGATTTCTCTTGGCACAGCTACCAGAAGACTTCCAACTTTCAGACAGGTTGCTCACGTCACATCTACGTTGTCTCTCTCAGTTGGAGGCTGCTCAGTAACGCTCAGCGATCACCGGAAAAGTGCTTCTAATATCCTTCACTGGTCTCCGTCCAGAGCAACGGGCTCTGTTGGTCCATTCTTATATACTATCTATGGTTTTTCTATGAAAAGTTGTAACCCTAAAATGGAGATTTACACATCACATTTGACGATGAAGCTGTAGCCGTAATATCGGAGGACCTGGCTTTCCTACAATATTTTAAGTTATTTAAAAGTGCTAAAAAATATATAACTGGAACCTCCTTGTTGGATAAATACTGTTCTACATACCAGCACAACGTAGACAACGAGTAGAAGTAGAAGTTGAATTTAGAAGTTTGGAATAAGAAACAGGTGCTGAAGTATTTCTCTCTCTGACATGTATCTCTACAACATGTAGCCTTAAACAGCCAATCACAAGCATTATTAGGTCTTGGTAGAAGCATGCTGCATGCTTATTGGCTCATTGGCTTATTGATAATTTACTCCTTTAGGTATTGAAATTTGGTATTGAATGACTAGCCATATTTTGGATATACAATGGAGGTGCCTAAAAGTATCAAAGTTCAGTACCCAGCCCTAATCCGGTTATCAGAATTGAAACTAAAGTCTAAAATGAGCTTCAAAGACAGTGGGTGATAAACTGAGAGAAACATCTAAATCAAATGGAGTTTATTGGATATTTCAGAGCAGGCTGACGGCTTGGTGACCGCTGAAATGTTAAAAAACTAAAAGATGACTAGACTATATGACATTTGACCAAGGTCGTGAAGGAGCTGCATATTGCTTCAAAAATAACAGATATGGGTAAAACTAAATCCTGTCTGTGCTGAGAATGAAATCTGTGTTCATTCGTTTTACACTTACAGGTTTTGAAAGTGTTATTAAAACATTTATTAACCAGCTTCGTGCAATAAATTATTCATTTGGACAGCTCATTTTAAAAACCATGTATGGTACATAGTTTACATTATTATATTAATAGTATTATATTAGCATTATAGCATGAATTATTAAGCATTACGTTATGTTAAATGACTCTCGCCGCGGCCGTGAGCAAATCACAAGACACATTAAATATTAGAAGAAGAGCTTGAGTTGATTGACAGTGACACACGCTCCACGCTCAAGTCTTGGAATAAAAGCAATCGATCGACTAGTGTTGATGTTTATTAATATTAGTTAGTGTTTAAACCCATACTTTGGGTGTTAGTGGTGCAGTGCGTGTGCATGTTCTGTGCACGTGGGTCATTTTAAAATGTATTTACATGTGAATCATTTTGCATATTTGCATTTGAGTGCACATTAATATACACTTTAAAATACTTTAATATTCTGGTTTATGACCAAATACCTGTAAAACTAATGACATTCAAGTCTCAGCTGCAGTTTGCAAAATGTTAGCATGCTAACTTGCTAAACTAAGATGGTGAACATGTTAAACCTTATACCTGCTAAACATCAGCATGTTAGCATTATTATTAGAACTGCAAAGATTAGTCGATTAGTTGTCAACTACTCAATTAATCGCCAACTATTTTGATAAGCGATTAATCGGTTTGAGTAAAAATTCTCTGATTCCAGCTTCTTAAATGTGAATATTTAAACTGGATATATTTGAGTTGTGGACAAAACAAGACATTTGAGGATGTCGTCTTGGGCTTTTGGGAAAACACTGATCGGCATTTTTTTTACCATTTTCTGACATTTTACAGACCAATCAACTAATCGATTAATCAACAATGAAAATAATCGTCAGTTGCACTTAACTTGCATATTGACATATTTATATCTACACCTATTTTGTCACCTTGTATGTATCTACATAGTGTGTGCGCTTGTGTGTGTGTGTGTGTGTGTGTGTGTGCCAGGTCATGCATGGAGTCATCTTTATATTTAATTGCAGTAACATGTTGTCACCTTCTTGTATCTACATTGTGTTTATTTTCACCTCTTTGTTCAGCTTTGTTTTCCTTGTTTTTAGGCAAATTGCTCTGTGTGTAAGTACATTGAGAGCAGCTTAAAACCAGAGTCAGATCCATGTGTGTTTACACATACTTGGCCAAGAAATTATATGTATATATATTTAAATCTTTGATATATGCTGTATATTTTGGAGATATTAGGACTGGAGGTGCATAAAGAAGTGGGCAGCTCAGATCTGTATGACAGCGGGTGGAGGGCAGAAACAGGAAGAGAGACACAGACAGAAGGCAAAATATGAGAAGAGACTATTCAGTATGTTTTAAACATTAAGTGTATGCAGCGCCGAAGATGAGTTGTGGACACCAGTACAGAGACACACACACACACACACACACACACACACACACACACACACACACACAGTCTTATATCCCTACAGGCCCAGGGCCTTGCTCTCAGGCCCCTCAACTGGGTGACAACAAACCTGCCTTTCTGATTTATGGAAATGCAGATGGAGTTTTTATTATGCCTCCTGCTGCCACACACACACACACACACACACACACACACACACACACACACACACATCCTTCTGGGTTCGGCTAAAGGGAGGACAAAGGAGGTCAAACTAAGAAATGTGTCAACTCTGCAACAAAAATGTTGATTCGATTATTGTGTGTGTGTGTGTGTGTGTGCCGGGTCGTGCATGAAATCATCTTTATATTTAAATGCAGTAATTAACATGTTTAGGGACACAATAAAGTATACAGTATTTTAAGCAGCAAATAATTCATGCTCAGTTCAGTGTGTTTGCTGCATGTGAAAATGTGTATCTGTGTCTGTATTTATGGGTTTTCTGCAGTAGTGGAAGAAGTATTGCGATCTTTTACTTAAGTAAAAGTACAGAAGTATTATCAGCTAAATTTTTCTTCAAGTATCAAAAGTAAAAGTACTCCATCTGCAGAAAAATCACCCCTGTGGCTGTTGTTATATATTATATCATTAAATTGTTGCTACTAATGCATCTATATTATCTTCATAAATTCTTTCTTGCCAAAAGATGTTTGCAACCTCTTCACCCCATCGGCTCCTTAATTGATTGATTAATTAATTGAAACTCAGCTTCTTACAATATATTAATATTAATGTTTTCCAAATATGTACTTTCATACATAAGATGCAGTTTAAATAAGGGACATTTTTCAGATCATTTCAGGTCACTGCCACCTAATCGTCATTTTCCAAAACATCTTACAAGCAGAGCTCCATTTTACATGACCAGAAGCTTCAACTAGACGCTGTTTTTTTTGCAAGAGATCCCAAGACAAAAAGGTTGGAAACACATCATTCCATCTTGAATCTAAATCTGAAGAGTAAACTATATGTCAGATAAATGTAGTGGAGTAAAAGGATAAGAATTTCCCTCTGAAATGTATACAGTACAGCGTAAAATGGAAATACTAAAGAAAAGTAGAAGTATCTCAAAATTATACTTCAAAAGTTAAATATAGTGCTGTATACTGCTACCTATAGGCATGTCTCTACAGTCTTATTAGGAGTTAAACATAGCGCTGTATACTGCTACCTATAGACATGTCTCTACAGTCTTATTAGGAGTTAAACATAGCGCTGTATACTGCTACCTATAGGCATGTCTCTACAGTCTTATTAGGAGTTAAACATAGCGCTGTATACTACTACCTATAGACATGTCTCTACAGTCTTATTAGGAGTTAAACATAGCGCTGTATACTGCTACCTATAGGCATGTCTCTACAGTCTTATTAGGAGTTAAACATAGTGCTGTATACTGCTACCTATAGGCATGTCTCTACAGTCTTATTAGGAGTTAAACATAGTGCTGTATACTGCTACCTATAGGCATGTCTCTACAGTCTTATTAGGAGTTAAATACCGCCTAATTAGTTATTTTGTAGCTTGTGCAGCTGAAATTGACTAGAGACACTCGGTTGCTATATGACAACAATGGCTTTAAGCCGAGTCTTGAGCAGAAAGCAGAGCAGTAGCCTACCGTTAACGTTAATCAAAACGTGATTTTCATGTATCAAACTGATATTTGTGTAATATGTCAATAACTGGGTGAATAGAATCCTAAACGTTACTAAAAATGTTTTAAAAATCCATCTTTTCTCCGACTCGTAGTATCGTGTGACAAAAAGAACGCAACAACCCCGCGGTTATTCGTTTTTCAACACGGATGTGACGTCACACTCGAGCTACTAGTCGCGATTACATAACAAAAAGAACGCACCTTTACCGATGGAGGCAGCGGTAGAGCAGCAACTCTCGTGTTCTGCGAGGTAAAATGACTTTTTGTCAAAGGAGTCTGGAGGCTTTGACGAGAGCAGAGATAACGGCTTCAGTTCCCCTTCGTAAAGGGCTGTCTGACAGCGAGGTGAAGCGGTGATAATATTCTAAAAATAGCGTAGACTTGAACTGATAGAGATGCTTTTAGGTGCGTTTAGCTGCTGCCTCCGTCCAGGAGGCAGCAGGACAGCGCTTAGCTTCCGTGTCGCTACTCCTGCCTGCTTCTCCAAACTGGAGAAATACGTACACTAACTATGGAGAAGTACCTCCAAGTACAGTACTTGAGAAGAAGTAAATAATGTACTTTAGATACTTTCCACCACTGTTTGTCTGTGTGTTTAGCAGCATTTGTTCATAATGGTTCTTTGACATTGACTCTGTGTTGACAGTGAGATTTCAGACAACAGCACTTTATTTATCGGCAGCAAAAATCTGCAATCACATGCAGCGCGAACAAAGAGGAGAATAAAATGTACAGCTGAGCGTGGTAGCGTTGTTTTCTCGGGGAAAGATCATAGGTGTTAAACATCCAAATGAGATCATTGTTCGTTGTGTTGAATATTCATAACCACCAAATCATGTGTGTCGAAGAAGGAGAAGGGGCATGGTGGGGGGAAGGTAAAGGTGGGAAAAAAACCCTGCTTGGTTTTCATTATCATACACGACATAATCCTCTTTGTGAAAGAGACTCCCTGTCACTCTTTAGAGAGGAAGAGGAACAAAGGGAGAAATAAAAAAAAAGGAGCACTAACGGGAAGACTAGGGCCCCGCTCGTCCACGTACTTGTGAGATAAAAACACATCGTTCATCCTCTGTTCCCGTGGTGACGCCTCTTCCAGCTCCCCAACACTTAGAATAAGAGCTCTCCCCTCAATCGTCTTTCTTTCATTCTCCCCTCCTCCTTTTTTATGCTCTTCACTATCCATCCTTTCTTCATTTTTCACTTCACTTTCTCCCCCACCCATCCTCTCTGGAGTGCTCTTCATCCCCCCAGTCCTCCGTATCCTCCCACACCCTCCCTCCCTTCTCTCTCATCTCATCCCCTTATCCCCGCCCCTCAGCGTTCAGTGATTAATGCGAGTTTTAATTGTCATGCTCACTTTTATGCTCATTAAAGTGTATTATGCAGCAGTTAGGGTATTAAAGTTCAGTGAGAAATTTCATGCATACTGATGAGAATGCAAATGAGCCCAGCGTGAAAAGATACTATGGTTTGTGTTGTATTGTGTGTGTGTGTGTGTGTGTGTGTGTGTGTGTGAGATTATCCCCAGGAGTAAGCCACAGTGTCATTATCACCCATACTAGACGTCTTAGCTGAGCAGAGAGAGTCCATCCACAGCGAGCATGTTAATGGGAGTCTTAAAGCATTCTTTATGCCCGAGTCCCTGAATAGTATTTAACATATGATGCTGTATGTCGATGCATGGGTTTTAGTCAGGGAGGTACAATAAACTCAGGTCTATTTATGACTAGTCTCACATTGCCAGACCCTCCTCCACAGCTCTGCAGCGGAAGGTCTGGCTAGTCCACACAGCATTCCGGGTTGGGAGAAAAACGTGCTCTGGTTTATCGGCATTTCTTTAAACCAATCACAATAGTCTTGGGCGGAGCTAAGTGCCGTACGGTGCCTCTGCAGAATAGCCTCGGAAAGGAACTTGTTTTGGTGGAACGTGTGTACGTTCAAAGGTTGTTTTAGTCGTGCAACAGAAACCTCAGATTGGACAGATAGTCTAGCTAGCTGTCTGGATTTACCCTGCAGAGATCTGAGGAGCAGTTAACCATAGTCCTCATGAATCCACCGGAGTTTAAAATGCCAACTCAAAGAAAGCCCAAGGTAACGGATATCGAGCATAAATGAGTGCGAAATCCAACAGAGCAATCCCGGAAGTGGGACGTCGTAGATATAGACACATTTTTTGGCATAATGGCAACAGGCCGGGCAGGAAGTTGAAGGACTAGACCATCTGGTTAATTTTAAAAATAAAAAGTCTGTGCAGACTCCCGATTGTAGCCTATATCACATCACTACACTGTCCACAACAACTACATTAAAACACAGCCACAAATCTTTGCTCCGTGTCGTTCAGAACTGGACTAAACCCTTTTAACTATGTAGACAACTTACTTTTATGGTAGAAGCACAAATATTAAAAAAAATTACCAAACAATGAATTCTGTGAGTTAGGCGCCGCTTCTGAGATGCTCCCGGTGTGGTATGACGCGTGGCGGACCACGAAACAACGGTGCAGGGCCTGGTCGAATTCCGATGTTAAATGAGGTGTCTTGATGAAGCGTGTGCACTCTCAGCGAAGCAAATACAAGAACCGTATTAACATAATGAGCGTCTGAAATTTAAATGTAATACGGTGGAAGAGAAATGCCTAAAAGATGAATGTAAACTCAGTCGTTGGAAGGGGACTATCTCACTCAAGACGGTGTATCGTGTGTCTGTATTGCTGCCTTCCTCTCTCAGCCCACCTACCGTTACCACCATGCTGAGTGAATGGGATCAGTCATTACTGTGCTTCTACATGCGCTGTCTGCAGGGTAAAATGAGACAATAGTAAAGATTGTCAACCAGGGGGCCTTAATCATTTACACAGCATGGAGCAAGTGTGCTGAAATGAGGCTGCTGATAACTCTGTCCTGCAGGAGCAGCAGGTGGTACTGTAACTGGAAAAAACATGGCAGGAAACAAGACCGATAAACTCATTACAGTGACAAACAGAGTGTTTATGCATGAATAAAACACTTTCAAATCATGACTGAAATGTTCCCCTGGTGCTGAGCAAAAGGAGATATCCAACATATTTGGCTGAGGCTGCTGGGACACAAGCGTTAGTGTGTGAGATAATCTCAGTATTATTGTGTGAGAAGATTGATACCACACTTGTGTCTGTACGGAAAATATGAAACTACTGCAGGCAGCCAATTAGCTTAGCTTAGTTTAGCACAAAGACTGGAAACGGGGGGAAACAGCTAGCCTAGCTCCGTTTCCCTGTTTCCAGTCTGTGTCACATTTACTGGTTATTTATTGTGTGGTATCAATCTTCTCTTCTATCTCTCTGCCAGAAAGCAAATAAGTATTTTTCTAAATCCAGAACCATTCTTTTAAAGTCATAAATAGTGACGGTGAGTTTCAGGATTGTGTTTTATTTTTTTATCTTTATTTCAAAGGATTTAAACAAAAATGAATAAAAGAATTAAAAAAAAGTATATCAACAAAATTAAAGTTACTATTATGTAACTTTTTAATGTTTAATGTTTAATGTTTCTCAAACGAGACTAACGGTGAAAAGAACGCTAGTTTGATATAGTTTTTATTAAAGCCTTTGCCCGGGTCCGCCGCAAAGTTACAAAATGATTTACGAACTGAAATCCAGCAGTTGAGCCTTAAGGGCAACTGGGGCCCAACCGCCCAACAACACAACCATTATCCATAGTGAGCTCCGTCCAGTTGGCCCGGGGCGAGAACGCTCACGTACAAGTAATCAGGATCAAAGACACAAATACAAGCCCGCATTGTGTATTATATTGTTTTATCAGTAACTGAACTAAGTATATTTACACAGGTACATAATCGATTAATCTGTTTGAGTCATTTTTTTTATGAAAAAAGGGTAAAAATTCTCTGATTCCAGCTTGTTAAAATGTGAATAATTTCTAGTTTCTTCTCTCCTCTGTGACAGCAAACTGAACATCTTTTGAGTTGTGGACTAAACAAGACATTTGAGGACGTCATCTTGGGCTTTTGGGAAACACTGATCCACATTTTTCATTAATGGAGAAAATAATCAACAATGAAAATAATCATTGAATGCAGCCCTACTGTTGTAGTATTTTTACAGATTAAAATTACTAGCCTGTCTGGCCGTGCTTGAGGGTGGTTTCCTCAGGTTATGCCCTATCCAGCCCCACATATTATATATATATATATATATATATATATATATATATATATATATATATATATATATATAGTATGTAATATAGAACAATGTTACAGGGGTCATTCTTCAGAACACAACAGCAACAGACGATGTTGCATCGCCCCAATCTTGGCTTCGCTCCATTGGCTGCCTGTTCCTTTTAAAATTGATTTTAACATTGTACTGATCACTTTGATTTCATTTTATTTGTTTTATTCTTATTTTCAAGTTTTAGGGTATAGCACATAGACTTTAAAGAAACAGAACGGAATCACTGAGGTTAATTCAGCACAAAGAAGGAAGAAGAAGAAAAAACAACAACTCAATATTGAAAGTTAAATCATTTGCTAAGGACAGCACAAAACAGATAAACCGGCTCGTATAATTGTATTAATCCCTTTAAGTATCCGGGGAACATGCCTGGAAGTCCAAAGTACACCCAAGCAGACCAATCACAGATAATAAAGGGGAAAGAAGCTCACAATACAACATACTGTATCCATTCCACGTGAAAGTGCTAGTAAACCGCACCTAGTCGTAAGTCGTCTGGGTCTGGCTCCAAGCTACATAGATGGTGACCCAATATGAGCCAATTGGCAGCCTGCAGATCCTCAGGTGGAGCCTGCAGATCCTCAGGTGGAGCCTGCAGATCCTCAGGTGGAGCCTGCAGATCCTCAGGTGGAGCCCTTGAATCTAAAGGTGACCGTGCTTTTGCCATCGAGGCCCCTCGACTTTGGAACGTCCTGCCCGAGGAGATAAGGCTCGCAGAATCAGTGAGCCCTTTTAAATCACTTCTCCAAACACATTTTTATAGACTCTCTTTTATGTGATGTCTTCTCTTTTTATTGTCTCTTATCTTTTTATCATTTATTGCTATTGATTTTTTTTATTGTATTGTTTATTTTTGTCATGTTTTCTACTGTTTTTATTTTGTCTTCTCACTACTATGTTTTGCGTCTTTTGTCTTCCTGTTTTTATTCACCCCATTTTGTCTTGCTAATGGGGATATGGCCACACTGTTTAGCTCTCTGTTCTTTTATTGACCTCGGGATATCCTGCTTTTGGTTTTTAAACATGCTTTATATAACTTTATTTTTACAGACTCAAGGTCCAAATATAAAAGTACACATAACATATTACAAGAAGGGTACACACAAACATAAAAACATAAAAAAAAAACATACAGACATACTGTCTACCACATATTACATAAAGGAAACATAATAAACATACACAGACACAAAGAAAGCTATGCACAATACTTAAAACATATACAGACACGTGTTCCGGTGTTTCCATAGTTTGGAACTAAGTGCAAGTGCTTTATAAAAAAGTTATTGTTATTATTCTGCTGTGCAATGTTACTTCTGATATTTTGATCTGAGTAAATGTACTTAGTTACATCCCACCTTGGGCGGTATTGCTTCTTTTACTAAAGCAAAATACTGTATATGAGTACTTCTTCTGTCCATTAGTTCACATAATGTGTGTTTTCTTTAAAGAACTCCATATTCCGGGGGACTTTAAACGTCACACGGGGGGGCGGTGCTGCGTTCACTGTCCCCTCCCTCCAAACCACGAGGCTCCGGTGTTGACAGGCCCGATCACCGCCCCGCAGGCATCGCTCATTCCGGCTTTTCAAGCTCTCCACCTCCAGACAAAGCAGCTCGCCTCTCCGTCTGTAATATCTGCAACACCCACCGGTTTAACGCCGCAGCCTGAAAACAAATACGGTCGCTTTTTTAACCCCGTTTTAACGCTTTTCTGGTCTCAAATCTCACAAAGGATTAACGGCCGTGCGGGAATTCCGCCATCCGGTCCTTTTTTTTTTTTTTTTTTTTTTAGCACGGAGCTAACCGGACAGACCCCGCCTTCTCTTAATTTGTCAACAAAGGGGTTTGACAAGCTCGGAGAAGCCCTGCCCCCATGTTTCCATAAAAGGATGATCTGGCCATACACGGCCAACAAGCAAGCCGTGGCTAACCTCTTCCCGTCCCCGTACCGTTCATATGGTGCGTTGACTTCCTCCGTCGCCGTTAAAGCGGAGCTATCATGGCGGAGCGCGTGCAGCAGCCCCCAGCCAAGCGGCTCTGCTGTAGACCGGGGTACAACGCAGCATGCAGGCAAGGCCAGCGGGCCGCGGGGGCGCATTGTGGCGGCTCCGGGGCCACCCAGGGCGAATCGAGCAAGACCCAGAACCCGGAGACTCTCCTGGACATCGCGGCGAGGAAAGTCGCGGAGAAGTGGCCGTTTCAAAGGGTAGAGGAGCGTTTCGAGCGGATCCCGGAGCCCGTTCAGAGACGGATCGTTTACTGGTCTTTCCCCAGGAGCGAACGGGAAATCTGCATGTACTCGTCGTTCAACACCGGCGGGGAGGAGATCGGAAGTAGCGGGGAGAGCAGCGACGAAACGCGGCTGCCTTTCCGACGGGGCATCGCTCTGCTGGAGAGCGGCTGCGTGGACAACGTACTGCAAGTCGGTGAGTGGTGTGATGGGACCGGGGGGCATTTCGAGTAAAAATATAACCCTATCTGACAATTAATCACCAAGAAAACAACAACACGACCCATTTAAATGATTTCATGTGTGGATATCGAGTAATATGGATAGATAAAGTGACCCGGGTTTGACAACAAAGGGTGAAGCGCTCAGGCGAGAGCCCACAATGGGGCTTTAACTCTGCTGTGTGCATGAATGGGAATGTGTGACTGGGGCATTTAAATCCTGTTTTGCTTGGGGGCAGTTTGAATGTGAAATGTATGGTACAAAGCCTCAAAATCCTCTAATTGCGTTTGAAAATCACGCTGTGGCTTTAACAAAAGAGGAATCCCCACAATTTCACATTTAAACGCCACCAAACTTCATTGAGAAACTTCCACATGATAAAGGATAAATGTGCTGCTGGTTTTTAGAGGCGTTAATAAATTAGGCTAATGGGAGATTCAACCATGTCAATTTAAGACACGAAAGTAAGATTTTTTTTTTTTAAAGCTCTTGTGGGGTCAAGTCACGAGACTTGTCAAGCTGCTTTAGTATCAGAAATCACCAATGTATCCTTAATTTCAGAAATTAAATATCGATTTAAAAAGCATTAAAGCTCTTTTTTTATCACAATTTCTTGCTTGATGTCTTACATTATGTGCGTTTTGCTGTTCAGAAACACAGCCTGACCTTTTTAAAATCCTTTTTTTTTTAAATGATTACATAAAAGTATTGAGTAATAAAGGAAGTGCTCAGGGCTGGGTTGATACTGTCAACTGACACACATTGCATTTGAATGAGTTGTCCTGTGTGTGGCACAGTTCAAATGCTTGTTTATGCACGTTGTGTCTTTGTCAGTTTACATATTTCTTTTGATCAGCAGAAATAATAGGTGTGAAATATTGAGTTGGAGAGCAGTCAATATTCAGTCTCACATTGTCGTGATCGAGTGGGTCTCTGGCATGTTATTACTGGAATGTTTTAGCAGATTAGCCATTACATAAGTAGATGTGCTCTCTTTCCAAATGGCAAAAGACCAGTCACCGTATGTCAGTTTGTTTAAAACCACCTGAAAGGAGCTTTTTTTCTTTTCTTCTTTCTGCGTGAAACAGGAACAGACACCTGTGTGCTGAACTGACAGCTGCATGTGCATGACAACTTTTACTCCTCCAACAACACAAATCGACGACTCTGTAACCTTACATTTAATGTAATTTTGGTTGTGTTTTTTGTACTATTTTAATGTGCTTAGGCCCTCCTTTTTGAGATTTTAATTACCCAGCACACATATCAAATGCCCTGCATTCCCATTGTGAGTTTGGCACTTTGTTCCTATTTTCATGTTCATTTGTGTCTTTCAAGCTTCCTGTCGCCTCCAAAAGGAAGGCAAACAAAAGCATCTTTTCACTCCCTTGTTAAGTAGAAGAGATTTGGAAAGGAGGAAGCGTATTGAGCACAACGCTTCTTTTTAAAAGGGCCGTGATTCACACCAGTTTGCAGCCAATTGGTTCGGGGTTGTGTCTTTGTGTGTGTCTGTAATCGACCACAGAGAGGGAGAGAGCTTTGGCCGTGGTAGGCGTGTTGTTGAGTTGAAGGGCTGGTTTTTCAGTTTTCAGCCTTATATCATTACATGGTCAGCCTGGGGTCTTTGATTGTGTCTGTCACCTGTGAGTTCACCAGACTCGGGACACCGTCCCTGAGAGCGCCGAGGACTGTAATCCCATTACTCTGCATGGTTAATTTGTATTGTAATGCAATCTGAACACTTCAGTTGCTGCATGACACGTCCCTCTTCCCCCCCCCCCCCTCCACACTTTTAAATGCATGTGGGCTTTGTGAAGGGCAGCAGGGAATACACACTCTCATCACACGCACACACACACACACAGCCTCTGTCCTGCCAAAATAAGAGGCCTATATATTCCCAGATATTGGGAAATGTTTCTCTAGAGAAGAAACCGAATCTGGGTTGTTATTCCAGAGAGTGAGGGGGGTGGGGGGGGGGCTCGATCGGCATGCTTACAAAGAGGACACACACACACACACACACACACAAAAACTCACACGGAGGGAGGGTTTCTTTCTTGGCTGATTGCACCCTAGCCTGGAATTTGCTGGAAAAATAGAGCCAAGAAGTGATAAATAAAGGATGTAATCTCCCCACGTGTGGGCTGTACCACAGGAGGGAGGTTTTCTCGCAGCAGACCTGGAGGAAATGAATTGGCACACATTTGCTGTGGACCCCTCATAAAGCACAAAGATAAAGGTAGCCATTTTTTTTTTTTTTTTTTTTCACAAGAGCAAATACTGCAGCTTCTCAAGTTTAGAGATGAGGGCTACTCTATTCCCCGGTTGGAGCCAACATCATTGCTGGTGGTGATGTTATTGAGCTGCGAGGTGGACTACCAGCACCAAAGAAATAACTGAAGTGTGCTGCTCCTCCAAATACACTCTAGGCTGAAGGCAGTTTAATACCAAACAATGATAATAGATCTAGAGCTGAAATAAATCGACTGTTTTGACAAGCAGTTAATCATTTTAAAACATTTTTGGAGCAAAAAATGCCAATAATTTGATCGTTCCAGCTTCTCAAATGTAAGAATTTCAGGCTTTTCCTTTTCTTCCATTATAGTAAACTGAATCTTTTATTTTTTTTGTTGGTTGGACAAAAAAAAGCAATTTTAAGACCTCCCATTGGGCTCAGGGACCGGTTTTCCTTATGTTTTATAAACCAACAGTTAATGGAGAAGATAATCCTCAGATTTATCGATAATGAAATAATAATTCTGTGATTTTTTTCTGCTTGTTAACATGCACCAACTTTAAAAAATCAAACATTAACAACAGAAAAAATGCAAATACAGTTTCCACCATTGTTACAGTACAATGCAATAATTTATTCATAACCGGTCGTTAATTGTTGCTATGCTTGCCATCAGCGATTTAATTACCTTAAACATTTCATTGAGTCTCTAATTGAAAGTAGGAAAGGCAAAGTCATTTCTTTTGCCCATAAAATGTAAAGACTTTTACTGATGAATGCATAAAATGAGATTGGAAATTGGCCTTTTTTTAAAATCAATTTTCAGCCAATAACCCATGACGCCGTGGTCCAAAACAAACTGGATTGTCACTTAACAAAGCTCAGGCAGCTTCTTATTGACACCAATTCCACATCCTCCTTTATCTCTTTTAAATCTCTTTATAAACTCACAGAGGAAGACGAGCTGCTCCGGTGTGAAGTCATTTTGCAGTCGAGTTTCATGCCGAGAAGCAGCTGAGAACATGAAAGCCTTCTGTCTAAATCGGTTTGCACTCAGGGTCAGAAAGCAGAAATATTTCCTGTGTGCAGAAACAGCAGTGTTCTACAACATGTTGTATATTTTCTGCATTTATTACAGAAGAAAATCCAACAAAAATGGAAAACAGCTGTGTCTGAGGTATAACGAAATGTCCAGCCATAGTACAGCTTCAGCCACCACAAACATAACGTGACTTTCCCCCAAATAAACTATTTTAACTTCAAAACCTTTCTCGAACCCAGCTGTTTATAGGCCCTAAGGCAAGACAAGGTGTGATTTTTAATCACTTAATGTTTGTAACTCAGAACAGGTTTCAGTTCTGATAGGAAACTGTTCAAAAAGCAGTTCAGGTACAGATACAAAACATCACTCATTTTGCTAAGAGTCTACAAGAGTTAATGATGCCATAAATCACAACGTAAAGGACAAAACATCCGGGCTACATGCAAAATAAAAAAGGGAAAGTTGAAATTGAAGGTGTTGTATGCCTATCTGCTAGGATATTTGTCATGTAGTGGGGTTAAAAAAGGAAGCAACAGCTTGAATAATAAATATATAGTTACAATCTATTTAATTCTTTACCAGAGGCTGATAATAATAGATAATTATTAGATATTATATAGATAATAATAGAAGTGAGCAAATGTTTCCTGGTACTTTAACTGCGATGCTAAAAGCTTTCTAACATGCAAATGTTAAGCAGGTATAATATTATTCACCATGTTCACCATCTGAGTTCGTGAAAAGCACTATATAAATTACATTTATTATTATTATTATTATTATTATTATTAGTGTAGCTTGTTAGCATGCTAACAGCTGCTAAGTTGCCCAAAACCCAAAGCACAGCAGTGGATGATGGGTATGCCGTTGTGTGTTAAGGTATTTGGTCATAAAACAAAGTATTGGACCTTACGCTGATGCTAGAGCTAAGTCCTTTTGGATTCATCTGCTGGGGGAAAAACAAAATTTTATGGCAATCTATGATGCAGTTCTTGAGTTATTTTAATCTGGATTTAACTAGTGGATCGAGACACATTGTCATCCCAGGAGCCCAAAAAAAAGATTTTGCTATTCATAATAAGACATCCTGGATGTTCTCATCGAGACCAGATTCCAGCGATGTGGTCAATATAAGAGGATTAGCTTCTCTTTCATAAACACTTTTTTAAATCCAACCATGTTCCCTTTTGATTGTGGCACTCAAACACAATGTTCTCTCCGGCCTCGCTGAGTCGCTGCCTCTTGGACCAGGGCTGCAACTAACGATTCATTTCATCATCAATCTATCGACTACTTTCGCGATTAATCGGTTAGTCGTTTGGTCTATAAAATGTCAGACTGTTGTGAAAATGTCGGTCAGTGTTTCCCAAAAAGCCCAAGATGACGTGTCCTCTTGTTTTGTCCACAACTCAAAGATGTTCAGTTTACTGTCACAGAGGAGAGAAGAAACTAGAACAATATTCACAATTTAACAAGCTGGAATCAAAAATGACTCGAACCGATTAATCGATTATCAAAATAGTTGGAAATTTATTTAATCGATTCATCTTTGCAGCTCTAGTTTATTATCAGCAGCGCAGAATTCAAATTTATACAACGCCCGACATGTAAACAGGGTGACTGTAAGTGTCATGTGAAATAAAAACCGGTCTATGGTGAGGTGTAAATCCAAAACAAACACGTGCCAAAAAGTAAACCGTTAAAGGTGAGGCTCCTAAAGAATCAAAAACCCCATGCACAAAATACTAGCAGCGTTGTTCACCCTAGAACACTTTATTTTTCTTCTTCTTTTTCATAAGAAATGACTCAAACCGATGTAATTGATTTATTAAAATAGTTGCTGATTTAATTTAATAGTTGACACTGAAGGTGTCATCATGAAACATGACGTGGTCTGTGTTCATCCACGCCGGTGCACGTTGAGGTATATGTTTGAGCTGAAGTATAGGCTTCACCTACACGGTAAAGTATAGGCTGCAGTTGTTTATGCTTAGCTGCACACGCTTTCGTCAAAAACAACTTTTTAAACTGGAGGAGGAGGAAAAAAAATCAGGGATGTAAACTAATGTACACTATTACATTTACCTGAGTAAGGTTGGTTTGTGTCTACGGTGGGAAAACATGTGCTCTAATATGTTTGTTAGCCGTGTTACCCGTGTTATTAGGTCACATTTAAGCTGCTTGCACTCTACAGGAGGTCAAGTTCATACCTTTAGGGGCCCTTTTCTCTGCGTCTGATCTCATGGTAATGGGCTTCCTTCTGCAGTATCAGGTCAAATGTCATTAAGACATCAATGCTGTTGGTATGCAGTGTTTGTTGTTATTGATGGGATAATGTTAATCCCTCCCTCTTTCATCTTCTCTAGTTTCATCTTAAATTCCTCTAATTCAGCCAGGAATTAGAGGAATTTAAGATTAAACTAACTGTTATTCTCATTATAGATTTGCTTTGATTACTTCTTGGGTCAGAAAATTGTGAAAAATGTTCCTCGTAGTGGCCTAAAAAAGCTCCGGCTGACACAACCCTAAGATATTCAGTCTACTTATATGGAAGACAAAGAAAGCCATCATATATTCATATTTGAGAAATCCCAACCTGTAATTATTTTGGGTTAAAAAATGTCCTCTCGCTTATTGTTCCAAAGTGTATCTGTTGATTACTTGTTTTCTCTGTGATCGGAGAATGAGGTTTGGTTCATCTATTGTTATTTATTCATCTAAAAAAGAGGTTTTCAAACTGTGAGGGAGAGACGTTGGGCAAAAGATACTGTGCGAGTGCCACAATTTACGTCAAAAATGGATCTCATTCTTTGAGTCATAACTGCGACGTATCTCCGATGTCCATCCCAAATAAACGTCCATAAATCTGCTTAGAAATCCTTGAAGAAAACACTCTTTCATAACTCCAGAACTTGCCTGAGAAGCAGCATGTTTTATTTAGTCGCTAAGATATCTGGTGATAGTTTTATCTCTCCATCCGTGGGTAAACTACACACAGGAACTGCTAGAAGCTCATTTGGCATACTTTTAATTTGCCAAAAATGTAAACAAATATAAGTTACAATTGCATCTTTTCACTCTCTAGAAAGTAGAATTGATTTTTTTTGTAGCCCACCGCTAACTAAATTCCTCTATGGCAACATAATTGTTTAAAACTCCCAAATTATAGGAACTGTAGTTTAAAAAGTAAGAGCATGTATTTTCTGTCTGGGAGAGATTTGTGCATGTCGCTGAGGGAGTGTGTGTGTGATTGTTTGCACAACCCTACCAATTAAAACTCAGCTGCCCCTGAACTGGTTATACATCAACATTACTGTCATTTTATACACTGAAGTGCAGAATTTGAGACTCTGTGCTCAAGTCTTGTCACAGGCCTGTTGCTTCGCAGACCGAGGGAGTGATATGGACCGATAGTCTGTTGTCACTGCAGTCTGTGGATTGGTGGTCTACCGGGTGTCTGTTTCTGTGCTCAGATGTTGGGTTTGGTGCTGCCGGCAGCTCGGCAAACTGTCACCACACGGTGAAATCTCACCAGGTCACTCTGGTGCACTTCTGTCGTCACGGGAATGAGACCAAGTCCAGCTAACGAGTAATTTAAATTGCCGATTTAATCCATCGATTATTTTCTCAATTAGTTGTTTGATCTATGAAAGTGTGTTCTCCAAAGCCCAAGGTGACGTCCTTGAATTTGTTGTTTTCCTTAGAAATGACTCGATTATCAAAATAGTTGCCGATTCATTTAATAGTTGACAACTAATCTGTCCATCTTTGCCTCTCTCTAGTCAAAACGGTGCCAGGTCGGCCCCAAAAAGAACCGGGTGGCTTGGCAATCATCCAGTGGGGCGCAGTGTCCTAAGACTCCGATCCTTAAGTCAAAGAACAAATCCCTTAACTAAAAGTGCTCTATTACAAGTAAAAGTTCTCCTACTTAAGTATCAGTATTTTAAACCAAATGTACTTACAGTATCTGCAGTAAAATGTTTCCGGTGATCTCTGATTCTGTGTGACATTATGAGATATTAACACTGCACAGCATGTTACTGCTGTAGCTGCTCCACGTGGAGCTACGTTAACTACTTTATATACAGTTAGATAGTTTGGACCCCTCCCCAAAGGGTCACCAGATAAATTTGAGGGGTCGAAAGATGGTTAATGTGAGAGAGAAGGAGAAGAAGAAACTCTGTTCTGATACTGTACAGCTTTTTCTGTCAAATACTTTCAAATAAGCTAACATCTTTGGGCCTGGATCCGTTATTCAAATGAAACTAGAAGTTCAGTCTTTTAGGTGGACCTGAAAACAACTCCTAACCATCTGAAACGTGAAGCTCTTTAGCTGCTAAATGCTCCACAGTGTTTACCAGCTAGTCGCTAACAGGACCCCCCTTTCATATTGTTTTTATAAAAAATTATTGATTGATTATCGCCGCTTCAACTAAATCTCTGATAATGTGATGCAGTTCATATCTATACACTTGACTGCTTAACTCAGCACACTCTATGGAATTAAACTTCAGATAAGCACATCAAAGCACAATTTGTGTTATCTCTCACACACGCACACACACACACACACACACTAATGCATACATGAGGCTTCAGGCCTTCTTGTGTACATACTGATTACTACCGGCTCGCTCTCTCATCTGCAATTTTATGAAGAATCAATGAATCGGCGCACACCTATTGAATGATGCAACGCTTTGTAAGTATGTTAAGGGAGATACACACACACACACACACACACACACACACACACACACACACACAGCCTTGTAAGTTGTTGATCTGCATTAATGGTGTATGCATAGCATGCTTCTGCTCGGCAAGATCAATTTTTATTGGAGCTACATCAGGCGCGTAGTTTGCAACGAAAGCAAAACCTGACACTTTTGAAAAATTGTTTTACAATACACTGACCATTCTTGTATAAAATTACGGACAGAGGCAGTGGATGTTAATGTCCCACATTACCGAGTCCGTCTTAGTTATTCTGTGGCTGCTGGTTGAAGTTTTGGAGTTCTGCCCAGGTATTTTCCAGGTCAGTGTCAAACACCACGAGGAATGTAGCTACGTTTTTTTAATTATTATTTCGGCCTCCAAACGGATAGAAGAAGCTTAATAATTGACTTATCCTGTTTAAAACCCGTTTCATTTTCAGTAGAGAATAAGACTTTTAAAGAATAAGGTTGGTGTTATTCCGTATTTTTTTTCTTTTTGTCAAAAAATGCCACGAAAAGACTAAAAGCAATGTTGGTTTTGGTCTTTTCATGGCTTTTTTTTGCCATGCAGGCAATGCTTTTGTCCTTCCCTCTAAAGAACTTCTGAAAATGTGAATCTTTAAAAACATCATACAAATATATAGTTTGAACTTTTTTAAAGTATAATATCCTAATTCAGATGTTTACGGTAGTTTTTATCAAGCAAACAGGAAGAAATAGTGAATTTGTTGTGGAGGGAGGGGGGGTTCAGCCAGTGCACCAGTGTGGCTCATTGATGTGTTTTGGACAACAGTGGAGCTCTATGGCCCAAAGGAAGAAGATATCAGGCTAATATATGTGAGTAGGATCAATTTATTGTTGTTTTTTGATATATTTTTTTTCATGGGATATATATATGAAGAGGTGAACTTCTGAATATCAAACCTTATCCTTTCAGGTTGGTCGGAAGTTATAACTTGCTCCTAATCTCTCGCCACAGCTGTTTGAGACTGGTTTAGCACCGGTTCCACATCCATCCACGTCTCCCTGATCGGTATTCCTCTGCCGTATTCCTTCATCATTAACCTTCAACTCGAGGGAGAGGAGAGGCGGCGGAGCAGGGAGTCTGATGGAGGAGGGGGGGGGGACTAGTTTACCTCCGTCTGCTCGATAGATCACGTTTTGTTCGCCTCGCTTCTTCTTGAACGCTAAATAATTCTGCTGCTAATGTAAACAACTAGGGATGCAACTTCCCATTATTTTCATGTTTTAATGAATCTGCCAATTAATAGTTTTATTCTGATAAAATGTCAGAAAATAGTGAAAAACATCCATCACCATTTAGTGACGTCTACACATATCTGGTTTTGTCCAACTAAAAAGTCCCTGAAATCCCTAAACCCCAAATATTCTGGGTTAGGAGCTGGAACAATTAATCGATGATTACGATTTTTTCTCGGTCAGATATGATGGTAAATAGAATATCTTGGAATAAAACGAGCAGTTTGAACACATCGTCTTGAGCTGAGAGAAATTATAACAGGCTTTTTTTCACTACTTTCATAGACAAATCCATGATCAAACTCATCGGCTAATTGATGAATTGCCTAATAGTTTCAGCACTAGATACAACTTTGCCTCTCAAAGAAAACAGTGGCGTAGTCTCTTTTCTTTGGGGAGTTTCTGTTAACCCCACTCTGTCTCAGCAAGTCAAAGCGTGCCGCTGTGCTCGCCTCATGGGAACGCCGGGCCTCACAGGACGGTCTCCGAAGAGGAGCGCCCTTCGGACCTCCGCAGCTCTGCAAACAGAGCACTTTAGTTAATAACAGGCAAAGTGCTTCGAGCTGTTTCAAACATATTGGCACTGCTCACGATTTTCTCGAGGTCATCCAGCGCCAAACTGCCTCCTCTTGATCTTTTTGATTCTCGTGTAGAGAGGAAATAAAAATAGCAGCGTTTGCTGTGTGGAGACTGAATGAGAAGCTTTTGTCTTTGAGCAGGCAGCCGGAGTGTGAATCGGTAGCTGCTTATGAGAAATGCTTACCTTTTTTAATGGGAACTTAAAGGTGTCATCCATCAAAGGCCGTAACGTTAAAGCTCACAGCCGGAGCGTGTTTAATGAAGACTGATGGTCCTCCGCTTCTCTCGCTTCTCCTCAGACAGCGTTAAAGCAGTTAAAGTCAAAGTGGAAATTAAAATGAATTTCCTCTGTTTGTTTGCACTTATTTGGCCAAATTTGTGATTACCAAACCTGCAAGTTTTTGGCCAGTTGGATTGGTGTTACAGTGGTTGCACACAGTGGTGTTTGCATATTTTTATATACACTACCGGTCAAAAGTTTGGGGTCACTTAGAAATGTTCATTCCACTCCCTTACAGACAGAATATCAGCTGAGATCAGTTGCATTGTTTTTTTAATCAGGGCAGCAGTTTTCAGATTACATTATGTGCTTACATAATTGCAAAATGGTTCTCGACTGTTGTAGAAAGAAGTGGCTGATCTTTAATACAATATCTACATTGCCCATTATCAGCAACCATTCATCCAATGGTCCAAAGGCCCATTCTGTTTACTAATCTGATATCATTTTAAAAGGCTAACTGAGAAAACATTGGAGAACCCTTTTGCAATTATGTAAGCACATAATGTCATCTGAAAACTGCTGCCCTGGTTAAAAAAAACAATGCAACTAATCTCAGCTGGTATTCTGTCTGGAATGGAGAGGAATGGCCCCAAACTTTTGACTGGTAGTGTATAAAAAAATAAGTAATTGTGAACACATATGATCCCCTTTTTAAGTAGTTACAGCGAAGTTGTTTGCTTATTTGCACATCCAGCATTTACAGAGCAACATGAGTGTCCAATATCTCTCTTCTTGTAGCTCTGTTTTTGGTCTCTACCAGCTCCTGAGAGAAATCTCTGACTCTTCAGCTGCTAAATGCTCCACTATGTTCACCATCTAGTCTGTGTATGTGCTGTTTACTGCTGAGCAGGTAGTGTACAGCAGCATTTCTTTTTTTTTTTTTTTTCTGTGAAAATTGACGCTGTGAGAGTAAACCACAAAAGTAAAATTGTGGGCCTGATAGAAAAACAACGAGCTGAGTCTCCCTTTTTAAAGCTCTGTGAAATACACACAAAATGGCACAATGGGTTCTCCCAAATGTTTAATGTTGTAAAGGGACGGATGTCTTTGTTAGCGGTACACAACCCGCGATGTTATAAAGGGTTGAAAAGTTTGGACTTGACTGATTCCACGAAACGATTCAAACCGTTTTATCCTCTTTTTGAATAATGGAAAATTGTTTGTATAGTTGATATATTGCCTCACACAAAAACTGGAGAATTCAAACTGAAGTTTGGCTCGAAACACGCATGCCCCCCTCCTGCATGTGAACCGGCTCTGCCAGATAATGCTCCTGCCATCTGCTCTCAGGATCTATACGCCTGTGCTTGTCAGGCCCGGGGAGAGAAATCGTGCTGGTGTTTGCTTAGACAAATGTACTCAGACTCAGTGTCGCATAATGTTAACCCATTGACTGTGAACCGACACTGTCGTCACAGGACCTAAAAACCATCCGCTTCCTGCAATCTGCATCAGCTTCACTTGGGGATCTCCTGTCTGGTTTCAGTTTATTATTCTGCCTCTTTGCGGGCTTCACCTTTTGCACCCACGTCTGTGTCTGTAATAACAAGAGAATGATCTCGTTCTCCTGGTCCAGCTGTAGAGGCAGGCCTTTCCCCAACCTTCAGCATAGCTCCCTGACTCACACACGCGTTGCTGCTTTTCGGGGCGAGTGCCTCGACGCTTCGACAGGTACTGCGTGTTCAAAATGAGACAGGTAAAACCAGGTTTAAATGTGCATGTTGGAAGCATTCGATCGTGTGTCCGTCGTCTTTCAGGAAAACCGTTGCACAACTGTTGACGTCACTTTTCAAGCAAAAGTCCAAAAGTGTATCATTATGATTAGTGGATCTTATATATGCAGCCATTTACCGTTCTCTTGTTCTGGCTCCTGTCTCATGTGATAATAAACTGAATATATTTGGGGTTCGGACTGTTGTCGGATGAAACAATTTTCCGCTCGGGCTTTAAGAAATTGGGATGGATTTGATGCTATTTTCTGTTATTTTAGAGGCCATACGACTCCCAAAATCCGAACAAGAAGTCCTTTTAAGCTGCAAAACCAAACAAATCTTTAGCTTCTCTTTAGCCACACGTAACAGCATGTTGCTCTGTGATTGGATGTTTCTTACAAAAAAGAAGTTGTTAACTTCTCCTGTGATGTTTTTATGTCTTATGCTTTTTTTTAATTTTTTCTTCAAAATCACAATCCAAGCTGTAGAAAAGCTTCATCTGTAGGTCACCTGACATTGTCTATTGGAAAAATTAATGGGACCAATAATAATAATAATAATAATAATAATAATAATAATAATAATAAGACCCACAGGAGACTTTATGCAACAGAGTAGTTTTCTCCAAGAAGAGCAAACTAACCTGCGTGTATAAAATCAGTGCAGTGCTCCTTTTAATGGAGAAAGTAATTGGCAGAGGATTCGATAATGAAGGTAATCGTTGTTGCAGCTTGTATGGAAATTAGATTTAATAATCTATCGCTTTTAAAAAAAATACAAAAAAACAGTCACTCTACAAAGCTCACATGCACACTTGCACACCTCCCGAGATGACACAAGCTCCCACAAGCCCTGCAAAACTCATCCGGTATGTTTCTGGGGTTTCAAGTTGAGTCATTGTTTTCATCTGTTAAAGGCGAGTAATGTCGGCCCGTGTGATGGAAACGGGATGCACTTGAAAAACGTATCGACTCTGGGCTTTAATTCGGTTTACAGCAGGGAGGGGCCGTGGAGGTTGAAGGAGGACGATCGGATGAATGTGTGCAGCTGCATGCTGACTTCAAATGAGGGGAGAAGGAAACGCTGCATTCAGAGTCCTACTTACTTAAAGTACATTAAAAGTAAAAGTACTTTGGCTGATACAGTATCTGAGTCTGATTCTGACTCTATTAGATATCAAGCGTCAATGTAAGAGCTGCACGTTACAGTTTTAGCTGCTCCAGCTGGAGCTTCTTTTTATTTATTTTTATTTTTGGGGCATTTTTAGGCCTTTTATTCAACAAGACAGCTGAAGACACGAAAGCGGAAAGAGAAGGGGAATGACATGCAGCAAAGGGCCGCAGGTCGGAGTCGAAGCCGGGCCTGCTGCGTCGAGGAGTAAACCTCTTTATATGGGCACCCACTCTACCAACTGAGCTATCCGGGCACCCCAGCTGGAGCTTCTTTAACTACTTTTATATACAGTAAGATAGTTAAGTCCAGAGGTTCCCAACTCCAAAGGGTCATAAGATGAATCTGAAGGGTTGTGGGATGATTAATGTGAGAGAAAAAGAAGTTCTGATACTATAATTCTTTTTTGGGACTTTTCGGTGATCTTTTGCTGTTTTTTTTGTGTGAAATATTTGAGAGTTTTACCTTGTTGGGCGTCGAACAGTAGGTTTCCAACTTTCAAGAAATGTCATCATTAATTAATCTATATATATATATATGAATATTTTCTTGATTAGCCTAATTAGGTTTAATCTATAAAACATTCAAAAACAACATGAAACGTGATCGTCACAATATCGTAATGAACACGCTGACGTCATGAAATGTTTGTTTTGTCCGACCAACCAAAAATAGTTAACTTACTGTAATGTAAGACCAAAAAAACACAGAACCTGGAACTATCACTTTTTTTTGCATTTTTGCTTAAAAAATAATTTAAGTGATTCATTCTATTCTAAAGTAACTATTAGCTATTATATAATAAATGTGCTGGAGTAAAAAGTACAATATTAGCCTCTAACATGTTGTGGAGTAGAAGTATAAGGTAGCATAAATACTCGAGCAAAGTACCCCAAAGTTTTACTTGATCTACTTTGTTATTCTCCAGCCACTGACAGGTATCATTTGTATTCACCAGCAGAGTTGTGTGTGTGTGTGTGTGTGTGTGTGTGTGTGTGTGTGTGTGTGTGTGTGTGTGTGTGTGTGTGTGTGTGTGTGTGTGTGTGTGTGTGTGTGTGTGTGTGTGTGTGTGTGTGTGTGTGTGTGTGTGTGTGTGTGTGTGTGTGTGTGTGTGTGTGTGTGTGTGTGTGTGTGTGTGTGTGTGTGTGTGTGTGTGTGTGTGTGTGTGTGTGTGTGTGTGTGTGTGTGATGACGAATCACACGGCAGCTGAACAGGAAGGCAGCTCCAGCTGGTAGATGAGATGCAGCGCGGATAAAGAGCTGGTTGGTTGCAGGTGCTCGGACAGGAAGAGACGAGATAATGTGCGGCAACAGACCCCAAAAACAAAAAAAAGACACAGAGAAAGAGTGCAAATTGATTAGCAGCGATGACTGTTTATCTCGCAGGTCAGTCACTCTGCTTTTCCTAGAAGTGTTGAGCAAGCTTTATTTCGTCAGTTTAGCCGAAATAGAAAAGGAGGTTGAGGGTGTGTGATTCTGGTTTGATGATATGGCGTGGCCTGCATCCTGTTTTGACAGCGAGGGGCCCCTCCCTCTCTGTGACGATGTAGGAAAGTATTCTTTCCTCTCACAGACGTTACGCTGACAGTTAAACGGTTTCTCTCGCCGGGCTTCAGACAAAGACAAGCCCAGACTATGTCGTTGGGCTAGTTGCTCAACACACACATGCGTACAGCAAAGATAAAGATACATACATGCTTCATTTGATTTCTCAGCTCTTATAAGCTGCTTTAAACCCTAACCTGGAGCTGTTGTCATAGCAGCAAGTCCTTAAAAACCTGCAAGTACAGACTTATTCACAGTCAGCGGATCAGCTGTTGCGATTTAATCGATTTTTAAAGAAAATTAATCAGCAATTGTTTTCAGAATCGATTATTTAAGTACTTTCTTTTTTTTTTTTTAAACCCAAAGTGCCAAAGATGTTATGATTTAGGCTCCTCAGATGTGAGAACTACACAGCTGAGAGCTAGTTTTCTTTCTCTGGACATGGAGGTTGGTCGATTATCGGTTTTGTGAGCTGTGTGATTCGAGTGAAGTGGAAAATGAGTCCCATTTTTCTTTTGTACTTTCCAAATCATGGCGATTTAAGAGAGTTAATGTTTCATGAAATGGCTTGACAAAGGTCTGAAATATTCCGGTGTACAGAGCAAAGAGCAAACGTTGAAATGGCTGGTTTAAGTTTACCAACTTTGTCTCAAAGGCCTGGAAAAGAAGGCAAGATGAAGTATTTAATTAATTAATACTGCTTCTGATTTTTCCTGTACAAGATCTTAAATGTTTCTGTCAGTGATAACAACTTGTGGTTTGGCCTGAGTCATAATTTATTTCAACGCAACAACATGAAGGAAGTGAACCCTTTTGCTTCTCACATTATGACCTCTCTGGTCTCACTTTTTTATATATGTATGCATGCAAATGTAGTGTCAGAATATGGAGCTATGAAAATGCACTTAACTTACTGGAAAGGGTTGACTCAGTCACACCTGTTTGTTTCTAATTATACACAATTGCTGTAAAGTCTTTTTTTTACGGTACAGGCGTCATATGGGGCTTTTGCATGACGCTCTTTGGGTCATAAATGTTATCTACAATTTAAAAATAATATCTAAACATTTAGATATCCTAGTTTTTGTGACTAGGTCTGATGATGCTCAGATATTATTTCAATTTTCTACTATCTGCCATCCTCCCTACATGCTGCTTCAACTGCACACACACACACACACACACACACACACACACACACACACACACACACACACACACACACACACACACACACACACACACACACACACACACACACTGGTGTTCTCGAGCTTTCTGTGCTTGTCTTAAGGAAGCAACTGCTGTCAGTTCAGAGGCCAGAGGTCACACTGATGCTCACACTGTGTGTGTGTGTGTGTGTGTGTGTGTGTGGTCACAGCACTGTAGCTTCAGTTTGACACCTCCTTCACATTTAAGGGCTTTACAAGATAAAAAGATACAGTAAACAAGCTGTGAACACAACATTGACATATCTTCATGTTAAAGTTGACACCGAGAACTTTTTGCTGTTTTACACATCGAGCAGTTGCATTTTTATATTATCGAGTCGTGTTTGTATATCTGCCTCTTCAGCAGCTAAATCCTACTACTACCTACTCCATTTTTGAGGTAAACATTGTACTTTTTACTCCCCTACCTTTTTTATGTCACAGCTTTAGTTAGCAGAGTGGAGGCTGTTATCTCAGCTGATAGCGAGTGCTGTTCCAGAGGAGGGAAACGGGGACATTAAAGGGAAAAACTAAATGCAGAAACAGCTGGAGTTGCACCACCAAAGTTCAGGTTACTCCGAGTTAGCTCCACTCAGAGACCCAACGTCTCCCGATGCATTTGTTCCCACAGAGTTCACAGAGTGGGCTTCTCCCATCGGCCTTTTGTTGGCCTGCCTCACTCATGTGCTGCCTATTCCCACATCAAGTTTTTCCTTTTCTTCCTAGTTATTTTTGTCAGAATCTGTCCTGATGTGATCAAAGACGTGATGTAAATAATTTAGAAGATTAAGAATACTTTCATCTTCCTCTTTTTTTTTTTTTTTCTTTCATTCAGCTCCTGTAGATGCTACCAGAGATATCAAAGGCACTCTAGCACCATACATAAACTTCAATTAATCGATTGTAGCTATTTAAAGGAACAGTTCAACATTATAGGAGAATGTTGCCTTCTTGCCAAGAGTTAGATAAGACCATTAATACAACTCTTATGTCTGTACATTAATATGAAGCTGTAACCAGGAGATAGTTAACTCATTAGCATAAAGACTGGAACAAGGGGAGGAAACGGCTAGCCTGACAGGAAGTCCCTGCACCGGGCCAAGAAATAATCCGGCACAAAGTCCCCGTAAAACCATAATTCAACTTTTTTTTTTTTTTTTTTTCAAACAAGCAAGATATATAACGTGGTAATTAGTGAGCTTTAGAGTTGCTGCTTCGAGAGCCAGGCTATTTGTTTCCAGCCTGTATGCTAAGCTAAGCTAACTGGCTTTCATATTTAATGTACAAACAAGAGATTGGTATTAATCTTCTCCTCAAACTCTCTGCAAGAAATGTCGAACTATTCCTTTTTTTTTTTTAAAGTACGTGATTCAGAGGCTCGCTCGCGATTTAATAAACGACAATCCGATCAACATGTAAGCAAAGACTAAAAGCTTTTTATTAGATTTTATTTGCGCCTTCATGGGATTCCTGTGCTCATTAGCAGCAGCAGCTCTGCGAGGATCTCCGTGGAGGCCGGGCGGTGTCTCTGGAGTGGGAACAAATGCATTTGGAGAGGAGAGGCTCTGGCTGGCCCGCTGATGGTCCTCCGAGGCTAAACAAATGACTTTCAGCGAGCACATCGGGAACAGACAGCACTCAAACAAATGCTATTAAAAGGGAGGGAAAAAACCAGGGAGGGAAAATCTCCTCTCCTGTCCCTTCTCTAGAAGCTTGTTGTGAAACCTCCAACGGCCGTTATTTATCTTAGCGAAGACGTAAATGTGCGGGCGAGGTTGCATGTTTGTGTGTCCGTGATCCTCCACGGAGGAGCAGCCTCCATCAGGGAGCTGAATGTGAACTGGTGGTTGTTTTCCGAAGTTATTAATACTTTTACTTAAAGCTCCAGTGTGTAACGGGTTTAGTTGTTCATTATCAAAATCTGTGTTGCCCGTTCACAAACTTTGTCCTTTTTTCATGAATATTTACCTCCACCATCAATTCCAAGTATTCCTTTTGGCTTGAAATTTAACATTTGCGTTTGCATGAACTGGGGTAGACGCTCCATAAGATTAAAAAGCAAGATGCTTTTTGAAGCGTGAAGGCTACCGTAGCTGTAATACGTACTTTGAACTGCGTGGGGCGAGAGAGTTGATTGTGATATATTATGATCTCAACGCTAGACGGGAGAAATTCACACACATTGGACCTTTTTAAGTACTGGACTTAAGGAAAAATTTGAGGTACTTTGAGTTTTTCCATTTGATGTTTCTGCTAGTCCACTACATCTTGAAATCTATTTATTTTTGTTTATAATCTATTTCTTTATGATTTGAGTCATTTTTTTTTTTTTTTCCTGAATATGTTATTGTGTCTTCTCTCCTCTGTGACAGTAATCTGAAATATCTTTTGAGTTGTGGACAAAACAAGACATTTGAGGATGTAGTCTTGGGCTTTGGGAAACATATTTTTACTATTTTCTGACATTTTATAGACCAAACAACTAATCCATTAATTGAGAAAATAATCGACAGATTAACTGACAATTAAAATAATCGTTTGTTGCAGCCCTCATTTGAAATAGGGCTGGGAAATGTATCCGTATTATATCAATATCGTGATATGAGACTAGATATAATCTTGGATGTTGGATATCGTAATATCCTAAGGGTTTTTTCGATATCGAGGTATTTGGTCAAAAATATTGTAAAATTAGATTTTCTCCATATCGCCCAGCCCTAAGTTGAAGACACTAAGTTGAGTTGTGGGAAATTATGACACGCGTTTCTCACTTTTTTTTAGACATTTTATAGACCCAAAAATGTATGAAATAATCGGCAGGTGAATCGATAATAAGTACATTTTATAATACAGTCCTAGACGAGATAAACCTCTCTGAGTGCTTTGGTAGTTGTTTCAGTAAGTGGTTCATGTGTGGCTCTGCCACCACTAGGATCTGCTCTGATAAAAGCCACTGAGAGGTGGTTGCACTGTTAAAAGGCCCGTCTTTCTCTCTGCTCTCACCGACAGACTGACTCATTCGTTAGAGTGCGCTGGCTCTTTTCAAAAAGACTTTTCTAGTTTTCTCCCGGTGCTCGCTACAAGGCCAGACGGGCCGGGGGAAATGGGAGCTGTAAGACGTCGGCTTCTGGAGGAGTCGTTTTCTTGTCCGAGTGACGAGGCCGTTTGCAATGTCTCATGCGTTGTAAAGGCCGCCTCTTGTTTTTTTCTGACAGAGCTGAGGAATTTCAGTCCGCTCGGTCGAGGAGGACTCCTTCCTCCGTGTTGTATTTCAGTGCGGTTTGTTATTTCTACAGATCGGTTTCAAAAGCAGCAGATTGGATCGCAGGAAGAAGCAGATGACTGGCTAAATTACTGTCAGAAATGATTAGTGCCAAGTGTATTTATGGTCTCACACACACACACACACACACACAGATATCCAGATAGCATTGATTAGTATGCTAATATTGTAAGGAGTTTTTGGCGATCGCTTAAGAGGGACACAGATTGACCCAGTTAACTCAAATCCTCATTGACCTCATTTTGAGCTTGCATCTAGGTGCATCCCACACACACACACACACACACACACACACACACACACACACACACACACACACACACACACACACACACACACACACTTTAGCCCCCCTTTTCCATTACCTTGTTAGCTGCTGGGTATGAACCCAGTTGACCGAAGCTTGACATGCTCTGCTGTGCCTAGCTTTGGCTGCTAACGTTTAGCGAATAGTCAGCTGGCTTTCCTCTTTACTTTTTTTTTTTTTTTTTTTTTTTTTTTTTTTTTTTTTTTTTACATATTTGGTATCCGTTCCCATGGCGGCGTCATAATCCAATCAATGGGCAGACAAATGTTTCAGCCTGATTCTCTTTTTTTAAATGGTAACTTTTAAATGGTAACTTTGTAACTTTTTCAACCTTGTTTTACATGAATTTCCCTTTCGGGGCTGTTTCATGTTAAACAAAAAGGATCTTACTCAAAAATGTCTGTCTCTGCAGGGATCCTTTCCATAATGTTGTCAGACACTCGGAATAATAATCCCAGCCTGTCAGCGTCAAAAACAGCACTTTTAGTGGACAAAATATATGGTTAGGGGCTGACCGGTTGCAGTGTTCTCGCTCAATACTGGACCAGTTTTTGAAGGTTTTTGTTCACTTAGACACCAGTGCATGGGAAAATAGGTTCCAGGTTGAAAACATAAATGTAATTACCCTTTTAATGTTGCCTCTGCTAGCATTACAGAAATCATTTAACACTAACATAGCAGCCACACCACCATAAACTTTTATAAGTGTAATGGGAAGCTGATGTGGACCCAGTTGTTTTTAAGGACAGATGGTAATCCGCTCACCGTGACTATTGATTGGTTGTTTACTTCTCCTTCCTGCAGCCCCAGAGGCACCTCTGCATCTCCACGGGTGACCGATTAGGTTCCCCATTGTCACCACAAGTACACACACAAACCACAACTGGGCTGAGAGGCTCTCACTAAAGGCTGCGTCGGGCGAAAAAGCAGGTCTTCCCATTCATCTTGTATGGGGGTAGTGCTTTTGTTGGGGCCGCAGGGGGTGGCGAAAAAAAGATCAGACTTGTCAGTCTCTTTTGGGGCCATAGAGTAAACCGTAAACATCACTGCTACAAGAAAGTTTGAAAACACTATGAGGGTAGAAATCGAACCACAAGCAGTGAAGTGCGTCGGGAGTTTGTGGATCAGTCAGTCCCTCCGTCTCTTTTCTTTCTCGGTATAATGAAGCTGTAAAATATAAAGTCTACTTGTGCTACATTGGGGGGCTGTTTCAGTGACACCCCACACAACCGTACCACCCTGCAGAAAATCGCCGGATTGCTTTTTTTCTGGTCTGAACGGGAACTGTCTCGCACGCCTGACTGGCCAGCTTTTGAGGCTGAGCTGCCTGAATGGCTGACTGGTGTGTGAAGGAGGGAGGGAGGGAGGGAGGGAGGGAGGAGGGTGGGTGGGTGGGTGGGTGGGTGGGTCCTGCTCTTGTGTGCTGAGAGCTAAATGAAGGCTTTGGCCACATAGCTGAGAATGACCCCCTGCAGCCACAGCTTTAGTGGGCGATGTTGCACACCGCCTGCCTGAAGGTCTCCTCAGGCTGAACTCTGTAGGGAGCTGAGATCCTGCTCTTTCACACTTGTTTTTCCCCTCCTTACTTTAATCCTATAGAGACGGCTTAAGTCGACTACCTCGGGCTTAATTGGGAGTGAAGTGTTAAACCTTGGTTTCCAGGCGAGTGTATTCGAGTAATCTGCAGGTCTTGAAAAGTCAAAAAAAAAAGAAAAAAAAAAAAGCATAGAATGTAGTTTCTTCAACAAAAAGAAACTACATTATAGGTACTAAAAAGTCTGAAATTTAATTTATAAATAGTTTTTTCTGTATCTGTATTGCCTCTTGCCTGCCATAGGAACAGGAATGGTATTTATACAATGTTTTCATATCCGATTGCAGCCTATCTGGAGATGTTATACACCGATAAACGGAAAGTTGGATTGTTTAGACACTGGATTTTGCTGCAGGAGGCCGTTTAATCCTGTTTCTGTAGAGTTGCATTCACCCTCAGACCTGCAGCAAACACCGCTGCTAGCTGCAGCTGCTGGGAAGTATGGATTCTTTTTTTTTTTGTGCAAAAACTCAGTTGTGTAATCCATCCATTATTTGATTGGATCCATTCCCCTTATTGATGCCACTCTCATGGCTGTACATTGATATTTTAAAGCCGAAGCCAGCAGCCGTTTAGCTTAGCTTAGCTTAGCTTAGCTTAGCACAAATACTGGAAACCGCTAGCCTGGGTTTTTCAAAGGTAAGAAAATCCCTCAACCAGCTCATCTAAAGCTCCTCTTGTTTGTTTAATCTGTAGATAAACCAACGTGTAAACACAACAAGTTGTGTTTTTATGAAGGTTATGTGCTGAATTGTTTCTTGGTCAGATGCAGTGACTTCATGCTAGCTTGTTTTTATGCTAAGCTAACTGATCTTCTGTTTCCAGCTTCATATTTAATGGATAGACATGATAATGGTTTCGATCTTAACTCTTGGTAACAAAGAAAACCAATATATTTCCCCAAATGTTGAACTAATTATATTCTTAGGAATTATTGTTATATACGTACTTACCTTGCATGGCAGCTGGATTCTCACGAGAATCCCGGGATCACATGTCGCACGAAAATCCATCTAGTCAGGCTTCAAGTAAAAGCGTTTGTGTCCGAACAGCAGCAAACCAAACCAATCAGCGGCCAACGATGGCGGACGTGATAGACAGATGGGTCATCCAATCACCTTTCCAATAACTGCTTCTTAGATGGTTCGTCAGCTTAGGGACGTAGTAAATAAATGTGGTTGTCCATCATACTGTCGTACTTTGGTCTAGGGCTGCATCTAAAGATTATTTTCATTATCGATTTAACAGTGTCTTAGTTTCTACATTAATCGATTAGTTGTTTTGGTCTATAAAATGTCAGAAAATTGTGAAAATGTGGATCAGTGTTTCCCAAAAAGCCCAAGACGCGACCTCAAATGTCTTGTTTTGTCCCCAGCTCAAAAGATATTCAGTTTACTGTCACAGAGGAGAGAAGAAACTAGAACATATTCACAATTTAGAAACTAGAATCAGAGAATATTTGCTTCTTTTTTTTCTTAAAAAATGACTCAAACCAATTTAAGATAAACATTTTTGCCGATTTAATACAACAGTTGACAACTAATCGATTCATCGAATAATCTTTTGCTGGTCTACTTTGGCCAGCATGATTGATAAACGGGTATAAACATGCACATTCTGTGTGGTATTATAAAAGTCTTTAAAAAAATTCCTAAATATAACTCGGGGAACTTTGCAGACTCATTAGTGTTCTGCTGTTGGGAGGGAAGGAGTTAAGTGTGGTTGCTATGCGGTGCACAGAGCTGTATTATGCAAGCTGTGAAGCGCAGACACAGAGAGAGGAAGTGCATTACAGAATGCTGAGCTCAGGGCTTTGGCCCGCTGCCAAGCATACACTCCTGCATGTACACACACACACACACACACACACACACACACACACACACTTACACACACTCAGCTGAGGGCATACCAATTTCTTTCCAGCAGCACAGCGGCCCTCCTCCTCGAGTCACTCTCTCTCTCTTTCTGTGACGTCGTAGTTCAGCTGTGGGCCAGGCATGACTGGGGCAGGACTGCGTAACGGAGAGCACCATGCTGTGTGTGTGTGTGTGTGTGTGTGTGTGTGTGTGTGTGTGTGTGTGTGTGTGTGTGTGTGTGTGTGTGTGTGTGTGTGTGTGTGTGTGTGTGTGTGTGTGTGTGTGTGTGTGTGTGTGTGTGTGTGTGTGTGTGTGTGTGTGTGTGTGTGTGTGTGTGTGAAAAAGACAGGATGTGGAGTTTGTGTGAACTGTGATCCAGTGTGCGTTTGTGCATCTGCTCAGCAGCACCAGTAAGAACTGGCACTTTGTTGTTTTTTCTCTCTTCTTTTTCTGTACAAGTTTCACTCTCACATATTGTGTCTTGGCTCTGCATCACACGAGCTTCACCACATACGCAGACAGACACCTACTCTGTTTACAACGATCTTCCGTCCAGCAGCTGTGTGTGTGTGTGTGTGTGTATACATTTGAGCAAAGTGGAAATCAAATCTCACAGCTTGTTCCAGGGTGAATAACGCTGCTAGTATTTGCACGGGTTTTTTGATTCTTTAGGAGCCTCACCTTTAACTGTTTACTTTTTGGCATGTGTTTGTTTTGGATTTACACCACCTTTACCCCACCATAGACCGGTTTTTGACACTTACTGTCACCCAGGGGCGTAGCAAGCTTTTCAAAAGTGAGGGGGATGGATGCGATTTGTTTATTAACAATAAAAATGATGGATACAATGACAGAGGGGTACAAAATGTATAACATACAAGATATAAAAAGCTTCCCATTTAAATGAGTGATACTAGAAAAGTATAAAAACACACGAAAAATAAGTTCGCGTTTATAGTCTGTGTAGAAAGAACGGTGTCGTACTGTTTGTTAACATGGGCAAACGGAGCATAATCTAATTACGTATGTGGTAATTTGCATAAATAGCACAACAGATCTAAACATTGGGTATAGCCAGCTGAAAATGTCTTGTTGACATAAAACAGTAAAAGACTTAATGTAAAGGTCTGAATGGAACCCATAGGCTACCCATGAGCATTAATACATAGAGGCAGGAAGAAGTGCTTTAAACCAGCATTTCTTAATTAGCCTATTATTGCAGAGATGGGGTTTGGGGCTGGGTCCGTGGGACTGTCTCTGGGGATTCACTTTTTTATTTTACCTACCTTTTGTCCTCTGCATTCTCCTTACCCTTGTTCTTCCCTCAGACTCATCCCCCAGAAACAGTCCCACTGACTCAGCCCCAAACCCCATCTCTGTAATAATAATACTGGTTTAATACACTCAATAATCAATACTGGTTTAAAGCACTTCTTCCTGCCTCTATGTATTAATGCTCATGGGTAGCCTAAGTGGGTTCCATTCAGACCTTTACATTAAGTCTTTTACTGTTATATGTCAACAAGACCTTTTCACCTGGCTATACCCTATGTTTAGATCTGTTGTGCTATTTATGCAAATTACCACATACGTAATTATATTATGAGCCGTTTATTATGAATGCTATAATGTAGCTAATGTTACAGAACGTTATACTTCTTACATGGGAAACTACTCGTACATATTAGCTTTCATTTAACGTTGCTAGTGAAGTTAAAAAGGTGCAGTTACCATCCATACTAAATACAGGCTCAGTGACCACCAACTGGGTCAGACAGAGATGCACTTCCTCCTCCACTGGGAAAAACTATCTTCACTAAGAGATTTACACCTTGGAAAAATAGCCCAAAAAATAAAACTTCCCAAAGTTGACACCAGAAGAGAAGCTGGTAGTTCTCCTAGGAGAGGGGACAGCAGCTCTACTGACAGCTAAACATAATAATCTGCCTGCCACAGCCTGAGGGACTCACAACCACTTAGGATCCCAAAATTACAGATTTGTTTAGTATTGTATAGTAATTATATTAGAATAGTATATATGTGACACCTACATATTTAATATATGACATGTATTGTAGGCTATGAATTTCTGTAAACTGCTGAGAGAAAGAGAGAGAGTCTGATTACCTCCGCTGTCTGAAAACTCCTGTTTTCTGAACGATAGTTGACACATTGGCGTACTATGTGAAGACATTTCATCTGCTGTCTCAGTGTGTAATCCCCTGCTGGGTCTTCTTGCTAATAACAACTGTTTTCGTCTTCTCTGAGGTGATTTTCGACCGTTTTCGACACACTTCTTTTGACATTCTGAACTACCGCAGAAATGTCAGAGCACGTCACGTGACCATTCTAAGCGAATCACGTTGTCAGAAATTGGCATCAGCCAATGAGATTGCGCTTTTAGAATCAGCAGGATGATTAAGACTGCTGCGAAGTACACACCGTTGCCATGAAAAACGGAGTGTTGCTATCGCTACACACAGCCTGCGACGTAGCTACGGCGGCAGTTCGACGCGAGGCGTTTGTGCAAAACTGCGGAATCACTGCAGAAAAAGTGTGGGTGTTGAACCCTCTCACCGGGAAAAGTGTGGGTGTTGAACCCTCTCACCGGGAAAAGTGTGGGTGTTGAACCCTCTCACCGGGAAAAGTGTGGGTGTTGAACCCTCTCACCGGGAAAAGTGTGGGTGTTAAAACACCCACATCCCCCACCGGTGCGACGCCCCTGCTGTCACCCTGTTTACATTTCGGGCATTTTATACATTTGACTTTTGCACCTTACTGATAATCAACTATAGCTGCGAAGATTAATCGATTAGATGTCCTCTAATAAATCAGTCGCCAACTATTTTGATAATTGATTTGAGTCATTTTTGATGAAAAAAAAAGTGAAAGTTTCTCTGCTTCCAGCTTGTTAAATGTGAATATGTTCTAGTTTCTTCTCTCCTCTGTGACAGTAAACTGAACATCTTTGACTTGTGGACAAAACAAGACATTTGAGGACGTCATCTTTGGCTTCGGGAAACGCTGATCGACATTTTTCACCATTTTCTGACATTTTATAGACTAAGACTAATCGATTAATCAGAAAAAATGAATGACAGATTAATCGATTTATGAAAATAATCCTTAGTTTCAGGACTACTCTTTAATCGTTCACATTTTGTTTTTATTTGCACTCTACATATTTGCACTTTTTCCTACTTTGTACTGCAATGCTGCTGGATAAAGTCTTATCTTATCTTACATATCGAGTAGTTTTTCAGACTTACATAACATTCCTTACCCTAACCCTTCCCTTACAGTGAAACTGATCCAGTACAGACATTCAGTAAATGTACGCACACCGATGATAAACTCTTACTGGTTGCCACAGTTTGGCTCTGACCGTGGTTCTGACACCATCTGTTATCACTGGTAACCCTCTAACCCAGTCAGATGCACACTTTCACACACTAACGTTGTCTACTTCTCGTCATTACGGAGTTATTTTGGTCATAGTGTACAGTGTATAGTTTGCGTGCTTAGTCATCTCATGTCCGTCTGCGTGGTCTCAGCACAGTATTTAAATCTACTGTAGCTCCCACGTGCAGCTACTGTGTTTTCCAATGTGTTAGTCTTGGGTTTTTTGTTAAGATGGAAAATGACCCTCCTCTTCTCTCCAATCAGAAAGCATCAGGGTTTATTTTCCTTTCACAGAATCCGATACCGGAGCTCCAAGAAATCTGAGTTCAACAAGTGTAAGGTCAAATCCATATTGACATCTGCGACTTTACATTCCCCCAAACGCACAATGAGACCTATAGGTTTCAGCTTGTGAGAGGGTTACTGTATAGTAGCAGGTCTCTCTGCCTGGTGGAGAAAGGGAAAGCAGTGGAGGTGTTGTGGAACGGAAATGAAAAGGAAATGAGAATATTTTGCGCTTGCCTCCCTGTCCTTTCACTCATATCTCTCTCTCGCACTCTCTCTTACTTTTTTTCACCCTGTCAGCACTTTCCTGACAGGATTAAAGTTAGGTTGAACCACACTGATGGGGAGTCTCTGCATTGATGGCAGGCGGAAAGTAGTTGATGTGCAAGTTCCCTTTTTATTTTTGGGCATTTAAAGCAACACTTATATATATAATATATGAATGGATTACATGTTTATTGTATGTAAAGGACAACGAACATTAATCAACATTTCTGTAAATGTTCCAGTGTTAGCCAGCCGGCTAATTTCCAACTATAGTCCTTTGGCCAGATGTTTCAAAACCAGAGCAACTTTTAACTCATTATTTTGGTTTTGGTTCACTCTCTTCGCTCTCATAGCGTTATTTTCAGCCTCAGCACGCAGCAGATTTCAGCGGGGAAAAGAAGTTATAAAAACGTAAAACCCACTGTCCAGCACAAAAAGACAGATGGACACAGTTAGCCCCTATCTGGTGAACACAGAGGAGCGTTTAGCAGCTTGGTAGAGACCAAAACGTAGCTAAGAGAGAGCTAATATTGGCCAGGTGGCTAAAACATTGACGTAAAGAGTGACATGCCAGTGTTTGGTTCACAGCTTGTTCCACTGGCCCCTGGTAACTAAAAAAAATGAGTCACTGTAGGTTTAAATTAAGCGTTTGTCTTATTTTGTATGAAAGCTACTTACTCATTACATGCAGATGATTAACTGTAAATCTGTTCTCTGTTTCTCTGCAGGGTTTCACCTCAGCGGCACAGTAAGGGAACCTGCCACATCCTCGGAGCCCGAGCTGCTCTGCAACGTGAGCGTCAGCTTCGACCGCTGCAAAATCACCGCGGTAACGTGCGGCTGCGGCAACAAGGACATCTTCTACTGCGCCCACGTCGTGGCGCTCTCGCTGTACCGAGTACGGAAGCCCGAGCAGGTCAAACTGCGTCTGCCCATCTCAGAGACTCTATTCCAAATGAACAGAGATCAGCTGCAGAAGTTTGTTCAGTACCTGATCACAGTGCATCACACCGAGGTGCTGCCGACGGCACAAAAACTGGCCGACGAGATCCTGTCCCAGAACTCGGAGATCAACCAGGTTCACGGTGAGTGGAGGGGCTGGAATAATGCTGGCTGTTTGTGATTTTAGTGGAAGAACCGGATATCCTCCCACCTTTTTAACATGCACGCAAACCCACACAAGCTTAATGCAGGTACGTGTGTTAGATTTCCTCCAGCTCGCACCAGCGGAGGTCCATCTGGAGGCTGACGTCTTCAGAGATGAGTCAGGAAAAATAAGCTGTTTAGGGAGAACAGGTGGAAAACACTTTGATCACACACACACACACACACACACACACACACACACACACACACACACTTAAATCTGGTCAAGTTTGACTTGGAAGAGGAAAGTTGAAAGAATGTGTTTTGGAGTCACAGAGCCTTTAAAAGTCCTATGCTTTTTGGATGTTTTTATATAGGCCTTAGTGGTCCCCTAATACTGTATCTGAAGTATCTTTTATATAGACCTTAGTGGTCCCCTAATACTGTATCTGAAGTCTCTTTTATAGAGACCTTAGTGGTCCCCTAATACTGTATCTGAAGTCTCTTTTATATAAACCTTAGTGGTCCCCTAATGTATCTGTATCTTTTATATAGACCTTAGTGGTCCCCTAATCTTTCTGATATAGACCCTTAGTGGTCCCCTAATACTGTATCTGAAGTCTCTTTTATATAGACCTTAGTGGTCCCCTAATACTGTATCTGAAGTCTCTTTCCTGAAATTCACTCTTGGTGCGGTATTACAGCCACTAGAGCAAGTCCCACAATGAGCTTTACTTAGGATGAGCCATTTCTGTGTCTTAATGTTAAAAAAAACTCATAAAGTGAATTTTTCATGCCATGGGACCTTTTAAGTAACACAGTTTGTAGAATATATCTTGAAAACAAAAATTTGACTCTGTTTATACTTTTATACCTTTCTGTTTACATATGTTGTACTATGTATTTGTATACTGGTGAATAATGTGTATTTCATGGCGAACTCAGTTGATCTTGGATACTTGGTTGAATATGTAGTAAAAGTACTATTTTTGGGATGTGTTTTTGTAGTAGAATATGTGCCGCTTTCCTTTTTTGTGGTAATCTTAAACACTTTGTGTCACAGTGCATGTAATAATCCTCATTTCAGTTGGTTTACGTTGACATGGTTTTTGTCCGGCAACTTAAATCTTAGTAGTTTAATGACTGTACATATTTAAATATTATGTTAAATTGACGATCCCTGTCTGAGGGAGATTTGCTTTGCAGGTACTTGTTAGTTGTATACTTGTCCACTGTATGCTAAAGTACTAAGGAGAATACAGCCAAACTGCAATCTAATCTTTTTTTGGGGATCAATAAAAATCTATCTCTCTACTTTGGGTTAGATTGCAGTTTGGCTGTATTCTCCTTACTTTCAGCATACAGTGGAAAATAGATAGTTTGATGGGTCGAATCCTCCCCAGTGAAACATGTAAAGTCTTGTCGGCTGGTTATTGTTACAGATTTTGCAGCATTTATAGTATTGATCAGCTTAACCAGCAATGCATGAATGCAGGAGGTGAACTATGTGCTGATGTAGGCATATTCCTGTCTGCTCCTCCCTTAAAAGACAGATTTTTATTTAAATGTGGCCAGTGGTGGATAGAAACTAAGTACATTTAGCAAATACTGTACCTATGTACTGAGGTACTTGCTTTTTCTGCTACTTAATACTTTTATTTAATAACTTTTGTTACTTTGGAGATTCAGTTACTTTGGAGATTCAGGTTAATAATAAAAAATAACTTATGATGACTTATTATAGATTAAGACTAAATTGATCATGGGGGAGATAAACAAGCTCCCCAGCAGTACATAAAGTAATTAAAAGGATCTCTACCGTTACCAGCCGCAACGACCACATTAATGCATCAGTAATTATAAACCAATAATATGATATACTGTATATGATTCAGAAATTGGTCCTCATGCATAATGATGCTAATACTTAGGGCTGGGTATCCACAATGATTTTTGGAATTGATTCCCATTCACAAGGTCCCGATTTGATTACATTACAGATTCTATATAAATTAGGTTAGGGAAACTCTGTTACAATACCAATTTATCTTGGATTTAAAAGAGATACTCAGAGAACCTCTGCTTTTTTTTTAATAATGCACCAGGTTAATGTTTACGTTACAAACTGACCCCCAAACAGTTTGTGGTGGGTTATACATCCATGGTGAAAAGGAAGATAAAAAAAGATTGATTTGGGGATTTTATGAATCAATTTCAGAGCACTCAAATATCGATTTTTTTTTTTTTTTTTTTTTTTTTGGCGAACATTTTTTTTTAATCGAGCCCTACTAATACTTTTATACTTGAATAATACCTGTATTTCTACACTGTGGTATCAGTACTTTTACTTTAAGTAAAACAATAGGAGTACTTCTTTGCCACTGGATGAAGTAAACAAATCAATGAAAATCAGCATCAGTTTAGTTTGATGACATGGAGCTCTTGTAATGACTGACTTCCTTTTGTCGGGTGCAGGAGCTCCAGATCCGACGGCGGGCGCCAGCGTGGACGATGAGAACTGCTGGCATCTGGACGAGGAGCAGGTTCAGGAGCAGGTCAAGCTCTTTCTCTCCCAGGGAGGGTACCACGGCTCGGGGAAGCAGCTCAACTTACTGTTCAGCAAGGTAACCGAATCATTTCCAACAAACGGCATCATACTGTCGCTGTGGCAGCTGAACGGCAACGTTTACCCACAATGCCCCCCACCCCCCTACCAACGTCTCTGCAGGTGAGAGAGATGCTGAAGATGAGGGACTCCAACGGAGCTCGCATGTTAACGCTGATCACAGAGCAGTTCATGGGCGACCCCAGGCTGGCGCTGTGGAGGCAACAGGGAACCACCATGACTGACAAGTACAGGCAGCTGTGGGACGAACTAGGTAACACACACACACACACACACACACACACACACACACACACACACACACACACACCCCACCCACACACCTACACCTACACACACACACACACACACACACACCTACACCTACACACACAAACACATCCACACACACACACACACACACACACACACACACACACACACACACACACACACACCAGCTTATTTTGTGGCTTAGTTGTTCCTCAATGCAACTTTAAAGTACTTTATTTGTATGTCCATTTTATGGCACTTTTATAGGCAATTCATTTATTAGTTGGGTGGACAAAAAAAATCTGCTAATACAAATATTTGACATTTATTTATTGAAGAGGAATAACCCCTTGAGATGAACCATCTCGTTTTCAAGGGGGTCCTCGAGTTCAGGTACAGAAATTGACCTCTGAAATGTTTCCGTTTCAGTTTATTTGCGTTTCCCTGTTTGATATAATTGTAAACTGAATATATTTTAACTGGAAAAAGTAGAACATTTGAAGACGTCACCTTGGGCTGTTGGAAATTGTTAACGTGACTGGAACGGAGATCTCACATCTTTGTGATGTAAATCTTCAGTAAACCTTATTTTAAACAGACCAAAAAAAAAATAATATATTAAGGGTATAATGGTACACAGAAGTCCTGGTTCGGTCATACCCCAGTTTAGGAGTCATGGTTCGGTCTGAGTTCGGTACAGCGGGAAAAACTAATTGTTCCGCTAACCTAAGCAGTTGTTGCTAACAGCATACACAAACGCACAAAGCGTTACAGCCCTAATATACTGTGTGTGTGTGTGTGTATATATAAATGCACCTGTTCCGTTTGCCTGTCACAGATATGACCCTAGCTGTGCAGAAGAAAACGAGAACAATGACTTTTGCTTATTTACTCGCGATGGAAAGCGATCAAAACGACTTAAAAATAAGTCCGGCTTCACTCATAACCAACACTGTGGTGCAACATGTATCGGATGACATTACAATCCTCTCATTTCACACCATCCCCCCCCCCCTGTTTTTGTTTTTCTTTAATTAATACCCCCCACACACACACACACACACACACAACCTCCCTGCTGTTGTAGATTCTTGCTCTGCATTTCGTCACTCGTGTCTGACATCATTTTCTCGGCGCTCTGTTTTCCCTCCTCGTTGTTGTCCTTGAACCAGCGCTAACAAAGAGACGGAGAATAAAGCCTCTCTCCTCCTGTCCCATCCCCCCATCCTCAGCCTCCCTCCTGCATTCACTTCCCCCTTCCCTCCCCTCACCTCTCCTCCTGTTTTTTTCTCACTTCACTTCCTCTCTTTTCTTCTCCTGTTTCATTTTGTCATGTGTCATCCCTAATTTATCCTTTGACGTGCTCATTGTGCCCTCTTCTTTTCTCTTTGTGTGTTCCTTTTCCAATCTGTACTCGGTGTCTTCGTGTTTTTAGACAAAGCTCACGTTTGCACACTTCTTTAAGATTGATTCGTTGTTTTGGTATTTTTCTAAAGCAAAAATACCAAGTATTGTCCGTTTTCTGCTTCTCCGATGTGAGGATCGGCTGCTATTTGGGGGTTTTGGACAGTTTTTTTCAGACAAAATAAGACCTTTGAAAACATCACCTTGGACTTTGGGAAATAATAGCGGTCATTTTTGTTTGTTTTTTTCCCTCATAGTCCAAGAAAATAATATGCAAATGAAGCGATAATGAAAATAATCATTAGTCGCAACTATACTTCTTATTATGTGTGCAGAACCAATTCGCAGACCCGCCTCCAATTTAATCATACAATATAATAATATAAAATAGCCTGTTATCTAGGTTAAACTGCTGTTTTTATTTAAAACATTTTTAAATACACACCTGTTTTGCAATACCGAGACCATTGTTGGAAGTGACGCATTTGTCACTTTTTTGCACAGTTTATAGACCAAACAATTAATCGATAATGGAAAATAATCGCTAGGTGCACAAAGTAGCACTGGGCAACTCAACTTTGCATTATTCAGCTATTTTTTAAAGAGGTGATAATGATGCAGTTTGTTTAGCCATTTATATTTTTGCCACAAAATTTGGAATAATACTGTATGTTGTGCACTAATGATATGTTGTGTGCGTGTGTGCGCGTGTGCGTGTGTGTGTGTGTGTGTGTGTGTGTGTGTGTGTGTGTGTGTGTGTGTGTGTGTGTGTGTGTGTGTGTGTGCGTGTGCGTGTGTGTGTAGGAGCCCTGTGGATGTGCATTGTGCTGAACCCCCACTATAAGCCCGAGCAGAAGGGTTTCTGGCTTCGACAGCTTCGCAGGTGGAACAGCGTTGATGTCTGCCCCTTGGAGGACGGTAACCATGGCAGCGAGCTGACCAATCTGACCAACGCTCTACCCCAGGGCCCTCCTGGCAACCCAGGTGAGATGACACCCGGAAAAGAGACCTCGCCTTTTTTTTTTTTTTTTTTTAATTATTCCCAAATCCTCTCATATATCACATCTGAAGGTTTCTTTCTCCTCCCTATGGCAGCACCTCCTCCTCCTCCTCCTCTTCCTCCTCCTGTATTAACACTATTGAGTCGTGTATCTTCCCCTTATCTTTTAACCAAGTCTCCTTCCTTCAATCTCTGTGCCTGTGAGCCTTATTAACTTTTTAGTGTGGCTAATAGAATGAGCCTAATAACACAATTGAGGTCCTGCAGCTTTTCCCATCAAATCTGAGAAAATTCAGACGCACGAGCATTTCAATCAGACGGTGATACAAATGTTTCCATTGAGAAGACCGGCGCGGTTATTACTGCTGCTGTTTTGTCCGTAATGGCCCTGCATTTGTTTTGTTATTGACATTTTTAAATCCTGCCGTCTGACACTGTGAGCCCCAATATCTACATAAATAGAACATGAGAGTAATTTTCAAAGAAATATTAATAATGCAACAGGAAAAAAGTTCATATTAATATTTTTTTTATCAAGCCTATAATATTATCAGTTTACTTTTTATTTCAAATTTTTAGAACTACTGTACAGTTCCCATAATTTTGGGGCTGTAAACAGGAATAATGTTTTTTAGCCTGTATTTGTTTACATTTTGGCCCAATTAAAAGTATGCTAAATTAGCTATTCGTAACTAGTTCATGTTTACAGTGTACCCATGGATGTACAGACAACTATCACTGGATTTCTTTGACAACTTTCTCAGGCAAGGTCTGGTTATAAAAAGTTTTTTTCTGTGACTAAGTGGCTTTATGGACATTTATCTGGGATGGACACCAGGGGTAATGATATCATTGGAAAGCGTAACATTCACTGAATCCACAAATATGTGTGTCACGTCTGCGTGTTCATGTTTGACTGAGTTATGACTCTGAGACGTATAATGAATATTGATGCAAATTGCAGCAGTCGGAGTGGTTAAAAGTATTTAAATAGCCTCCATGAGCATTCGTCACAATCGCTGCTGCTGCAACTGCTGACTGTGTTATTAAACTGGGCTAAACTACAGTAACTAACTTCAGTTTTAACATCTGCCATCTTGTGTTCGTTTCTCTCAGATTCACTGACTCGACCTCACCGGACGGTGTTCACGCGAGCGATCGAGGCCTGCGACCTGCACTGGCAGGACCCCCACCTGCAGCACATCATCACCGAGGACCACTACACCAACTACTGTTACCATGACAACCTCAACAGCTCCCTCTTCGACGCCAGAGGGTGGCCCCTGTGGCACGGTGAGAGAGAGAGAGCGGTGGTTTAGAGGGATTTGAATTTGAATGAATAAGAAATTAATAGAGGGAGACATCAGCATATCTTTTCTTCCTCTGATGCAGAGCACGTTCCGACTGCGTGTGCCCGAGTGGACGCGCTGAGATCACACGGTTACCCCAAGGAAGCCCTCCGGCTCGCCATCGCAATAGTCAACACGCTGCGGAGGCAACAGCAGAATCAGCTGGAGTTCTTCCGCACTCACAAAAAAGGTCAGTTTTTGCTTCAGCCTTTTGTTCAGCATTGATTCTCTACGTTTAACTGATGCTTCTTACTTTGCCATCCAGTTGTTAATATTATGTATTTTGGCTCGTAACAAATGTAAGGCTTATTAAAGTTAAAATTGTTGTATACAAAGCTTCTGTGGCCATAGAAAACTCAAAGTTTAAGGGACAATTCTAGCATGATTTAAGTTTTTTTATTTTTTTATTATTATTATTAATATTATTATTTTAAAACTGGAATAAAAATAAGTTCCGTAATCCATCAGTGAGAACGTGGCATTTCCAGGGCACGATTACATACTAAGTCAATGGAAAGACACAAGTTTGCAGCGTTCCTCGCATATTTGCGTGAGTTGACATATTTAAAGTACCCATATTATGAAAAAATCACTTTTTCTGGGATTTGGGGTGTTATTTTGTGTCTCTGGTGCTTCCACACGCATTCAAACTTGATTTCTGAATGTGTCCTGCCTTCAGTCTCCTGGTGAGCTGGTCAAAATCTGCACAGCTTTCTACGTCATTAGCCGAAACGAGGGGGCTAACCGTAGCATGCTAGCGCTAGCATGCTAGCTCATTCTAAATCGCAAAACACTGCTACAACACACACTAGTTCACCATAATCTACAAAAGAACTACTTGCATGTCCCTGTTCTGCAGCTATTCCACGCAAAGTTGGACATGATGTGATCCTACTGCGCATGTGCGCCTGCCAACAAAGATGGGATAGAAATGAGATGTCTCACTCTGTAGCTAAAACGGAGACCTGAACAAAGGGTGAAAAGAGGAGCTGCAGCAATGTGCAGTACAACAAAAATATGGTGTTTTTTGAAAATTAAACCATATAAACCTATTCTGATATAACCTCTAAATACAGTTATGAACCTGAAATATGGGCACTTTAAACTCCGGCGGGAAATTGATGTGACGCTGTGTTGCGAAAAGCCTATCAGTGTTTATATTCCTCTGATGTCCTGTTAGTGTGTTTTATTAGCTCTGCCTTTAAATATAAGTATATCCAAATAGCATTTTATGCCTCATCTCCTGACACTCAGTGTTTCAGCATAACACCATTTTACAGTCTAAAATAAAGTCTTAAAAAACATTGAATTCCCTAAAAGAAAAGTCTTGAATCTCACTTCCATCGGTTTTTCTTGCCTGTCGTGGACAGAAACATTAGTTATTACTTTTTTGTGTATGTGATCGCCTGCTTTTGGGAGAAATTATTATAAAATAAAAGCTTTTCTTTAAGTTACTCCTGCCATCAATTTTCAGCCACTATTGTGGATCCAGGTTACGTTAATTGATAAATTACATTGCAAGGAATTATTGTTTTATACAGCTGGGAAGTACTGACAAAAACATGATGTCAACATGTACCTAAACAAATAACTGTAGCCTTATTGGCCCTGGTTTGACCGGAATGACAGTGAAACCGGTATTAAATATGCACTCAAAGTCTTAAATTACAAACACTGTAGAAACCCTGATAGTAAGCATAAATCTATTTGTATTTGTGTTACTGCAGAGCTGCTTCATAAAGGCATAACGTCAGTCACCAACCTGGAGGGTTGGGTGGGCCACCCGCTGGACCCCATCGGCACTCTGTTCAGCACCCTAATGGAGACTGGGAGGGGCAGCGAGGACGGAGCCGCCACTCTGCTCGACTTCTCAGGTACATACACAGATACACAGCGCTGGAAGAAGTACTCAGATGCTTTTATTATAAATATAAAATATAAAAGTACCAATAGGACAATGTGAATTTATTCCTTTACCAGTTAAAGTCCTGCATTCAGAAGTATTATCATCCGTAAAAGTACTTATTGTGCAGTAAAATGTCTCCTGTGACTGATATCTGAGTCTATGTGACATTATTAGATATTAACACTGAAGCATCGATGTTGGAGCAGCATGTTACTGCTGTAGCTGCTCCAGGTGGAGCTACGTTAACTACTTTATATACAGTTAGATAGTTTAGTCCAGAGGTTCCCAACCTTGGGGTCGGGCCTTCCAAAGGGTCACCAGATAAATCTGAGGGGTCGAGAGGTGATTAAAGGGAGAGAGAAGAAGCAGAAACCAAGCAAATACACAAATATGTATTCATTTTTCGGACTTTTCTGTAATCGTTAATAATAATAATAATTATCACCTATTGGGGCCTTAAACTGTTATTTATATCTGACAAGGAGCCCCAACTAGACCCTGCTTTAAGCCAAATATGTTGGGAACCACTAGATTAATCTTCGTTTGTTGTGTTTTAATGTAAAATCTGAATCTAATTGCTCCAACATTGGAGTCAAAGTACAATATTTCCCTCTGAGGTGTAGTGCAATTAAAGTATAAAGTAGCAAAAAATGGAAACACTCAAGTAAAAAAAAACCCTCAAAATGCCACTTCAGCATTTGAGTTAGATACACAAACGCGCATTTTCACGAATGTGCGTCCAACGTTTACACTGCAGTGATTGTGACTTCCTGTCAGAGCTGCGGGCCCTCAGGTTGTAATCGGCAGCGATGACACAGACATGCTGATTGGCCTGCAGTCATCCTCCAATAACAGCTCATGAATAAGAAATGCAGCAGGAAAAACACTCCAATTAAAAAGCATCAATTATGCAGGGAGCTCAGCGAGACGAATTTCAACAGAGCTAGAAAGGACGGAGATTGTTCTGGACTCTGTAACAGTTTGTTTCTCTTCTGAATGAAGTGAAGTGACAAAGCCACGGCAGGGAATAAGTTTGGAAAGTTTTCAATTAAAACTTGGTGTGTGTGTGTGTGTGTGTGTGTGTGTGTGTGTGTGTGTGTGTGTGTGTGTGTGTGTGTGTGTGTGTGTGTGTGTGTGTGTGTGTGTGTGTGTGTGTGTGTGTGTGTGTGTGTGTGTGTGTGTGTGTGTGTGTGTGTGTGTGTGTGTGTGTGTGTGTGTGTGTGTGTGTGTGTGTGTGTGTGTGTATTCATTAGGGACTGTATAGCCTCCTGGGATGAACGGTGAGGTCTGCCAAGACATCATTAAGCCATTAAAACACATGATTACCATCCTCAGGAGGATACACACTCTGAAAAAGAACACCGGAATGAACAAATAGATCGATAGATTTATCAATACTCGGCTCAATCCCCAGCCCAAAGGGAACATCTCACCCCCCCCCCACCCCGCTAAGTCATCTCTCACCCACTCTCTCTGCTTCCCCCTCAGGCCCACTGGGTTCAGGTAGGAGGACGGAGCATCCTGTTTTCCCGACGCAGCGCTTCCTGGAGGAGGGAGACTCGTTTGTGTCGCTGGCCGTGGAGACGGCTCTGATTGGTTTAGGGCAGCAGAGGGTGATGCCGGACGGCCTTTACGCTCAGGAGAAAGTGTGTCGCAACGAAGAGCAGCTATTGGCCAAGCTTCAAGAAGTCGATTTAGACCACACGTTGGTGAAGATCTTCCGGAAACAAGCCGCTTCCCTGCTAGAGGGTGAGTAAGACTCAAACGTTGAAGCATTTAAAAGTCTGTTAACCCGTGTGTTGTCTTCCTGTCGACAGTGTTGTCCTCCCGGGTCAAAATAAAACATAAAAATAAATGAATTTCTTCGACACGTTTGATGCTTTTGTTACCCAACCACCAAACACCACTAACATCAAGTTATTACCACTTGGTTTACACTTGGAATTCAAGGACAATAATCCTCATTTGTAGGAAATGATACCTAATTTTTGAGTTAAAAAAGCAGAAATTATGAAATATTTAGACTAATGTTAGGGGAACGTATGTTGATGGATAATCGGAGCCTTCAAAGAGTCAAAGTTTAGTCAGAATACAGTTTTGAAACCATTTCAATTTTTTTGAAATGCTAAAACTTGAATAAAACATCCAAAATTCAATAAAAGAAGTGATCATGAATTGTACGTGCGAAGAGCATTGTATGCAATCCATCTAATTTTTGGGTAATTTGTATAAAAAAAAAAAAAAAAAAAAAAAGAAGACTCCTTGGAGCAAGAGTTTGCAACTGTAACAAAGATATAAAATAAACAAATATAGGCCTAAAGTTTGAGTTTTGCTCCTTTTTCTTTGATTTAATTGCGCTTGTAAAGGTCTGACTTATTTAAGAACGTATGGGAGTTTTTGTTAGTTGGGACAAGATTAACATATGCGAGTAGCTGCGTGTTGAAAAGGCGTCTAGTGACTAATTGTGAGAAAAATAAGTCATTACACAAGTTTTAGAAGCCACATGATGTGTCAGGAAGTCCCTGCTCGGAGGCCAGGACAAAAGTCTCTGTACGTTTGTGGTGTTTGACCAACGAAGTTATCATCAGTCTGATACACAGCTGAGTCACGCTGCTCAGAGCCGTGTGTGTTTTTAAAACCGCAGTATCAAACGTTTGTTAACATGTCAGGATGGGAACTAATCTCATACACACAAGGTCACTGCGCGGTCATATGGGAACTATCGTGCAGCTCTGCGTTTGTTCGTTGATGTCTCTCTTCACGTTGACTCTGTACAGACTGAACTGTAGCGTGACCGTTTTTCTTTTGTTTCTTCCAGCTGGTCCTTACAGTGGTCTGGGGGAGCTACTCTACAGAGAAAGCGTCCCCATGCACACTTTTGCCAAGTATCTCTTCACCTCCCTGCTACCTCATGACGCCGAACTGGCGTACAAAATTGCACTGAGGGCCATGCGGTGAGTAGAAACCCTTCCTTGTTTAAAGCTGCTGCGTAGCCACCTTTAAGACCTCGTTACTTTAATCTGATGGGCATGTTAAAGTCATGGTCCTGGTCACTTAACGTAAAAGTCTTGACTGCAATTTAACAGCATCGTCGAACCTAATGACAAGTTAAATGCAGCCATGTTAACATAAAGGCTGAAACCTGAAGAGAGAAGAAATAAATGTCTTGTACCGTCTTTTAAGATCACTGTAACAAATGTATTATTTTAATCTTCATCCTTTGCAGAGGTGGAAGAAGTACTCTGATCTTTTACTTCAGTAAAAGTAGCAACCCCACCGTGTGAAAAAAAAGAGTAAAAGACCTGCATTCAAAATTGTACTTAAGTACAGTACTTTAGTAAACGTACTTGGTTTAGATTCCTCCTCTTATGCTCAAAGATAGTTTATGTTACTATGAAACAGGACAGTTTTAAGGTGTTAAGGAGATTATTCTCCCAAAAAATTGTAAAACATCCCCAAACAAGGTTAAAAAAACCACAGTAATAATCTGACTAACTGTCTTTTATATTATAAATGTTCATGAAATAAGTAATGACCAGCTAAACACATTACACACCTAATAAAACATAGGAATTAAACAAAAAGGGTCCCACATTTGTCATGCCATTCAAAGCTTGTCCATGTTGGATGTTACGAAAACCGGCAGCAGAATTATCTTGCTAATATCGCTAAATGATTAAACTGATGTTAAAATGTATCCGTGGATTCACTATGAGAGGCGGGCGGTCACGACGGTCCTTAATTTAGGCTTTAACAGCAAAATAAGTTTCAAATCCATCAGTGACACAGCCTTAATGAAAAGTCCTGAATAAAGCTGTAAAAGACTCTGATCTCTGAATAACAAAAATACGTCACTTTAACAGATAGATGAAGCCAGAAATGATTCGTTAAACTACGCTGTGTAATCCTTAAAACGCTGGTCGATGCTAAAATGATTTGCATTTTCAGGCCATATTAGTAGATTAGATTAGATTCAACTTTATTGTCATTGGGCAGAGTACAAGTACAAAGACAGTGAAATGCAGTTTGCGTCCAACCAAAAGTGCAAAAAGAGCAGAAAGGTGGACAAGAAATATATTGCAGTGTTATAAGAGCAGAATAAATATGGCTATGTAATATGAACAATGCATGAACAACATGTACAGATATGTGCAATGTAGTAGCAGTAACATTATAGTAGAGATCCGTGTCCACAGTGAAACACCCAAACAACATCTAAACGGCTGAAGCTCTTCTGCTTCAACGTCTTTTTAAATAATCATTTCATGGTTGGAATAAATCAACATAAATACACATTAATGACAACAATTATGCGGCATATTCGCCTATGCTGACATTAAAAGTGCCGGTCACAGAGTGAGTTAGAGGTATTATTGTTAACTTCACTGGCTCACAGTCCCATGATCATTTTGGAAAAGTTTTCTTCGTATACACTGACATAGCTAGCCGTCGTTTTAAGATTCATACACACTCTGGAAAGCGTATTTGGGAAAGAAAAACGCCAAAAAGGTCTGCTCAAAGGGGTGAAATTGAGAAAAAAAAAGATGCGTTTACAGATGTTCCCGGCTGGACGTGCTCCGAGTGATGAGAGGAGGAACCGAAATAAAGAATGCAGCAGGGAGACACTGCCCTGGATTGGACACAACCTTTTAAATGTAACTCCGCTCCTCTGCCTCCTTTAATCTCATCTGGTTCGTGTGTGAACGAGTGTGAAGGAGACAGAGAGGCAAAAGAGAGGCAGATTTAGAAGCTATCTGGGGCACTGTTTAATGACAAAACCTCCTTTTGCTGGAATATTCACTAAATAATTCAACGCTGCTGAAAACGAGTTTTATAAAAATGTGTGAATAATAAATAAAAGCTGTTGGTTTCTTCCCTGACCGCCACGGGTGTTAGGAAACTTTATATGCTCTCGCCCAAATTAAACCACTTTGATTTTTATGACATGTAAATCTTTATATATTTTTTTTAATTCCCGACTTAAATTACAAAGGAGAACTAGAAAATGCATTTCCTGCAGAAAATGCGTGGGAATGCTGAATAGCTGAATTGCTAAAGCTAAACTGGTTGAATAGCTTAAATCCGTAAGAAGTTGAAGTAGTGAGAATAGTTGAAAAAGTGGAAATCGGTTTAATAAGTATGAATTTCATTAAAAAGTTAAAAGTTTATGCTAAACTGAACTGTTTGCTTTAAATGTTGAATAATGTGTACAAAATATGTAGAACATTGTGAGGTCTGAGTAGATTTTCTAACTCATATGCAGAAATATGAAACAAATTAATACTGTAATACTGTTAAAGATGAAAGTTGAAAAGGCTAAAAGAAGAAATATTTTTATTTAGGGGTGACCCCGAATAGTCGAAGATTCGATGCATCGATATGCAGAGCCTGATTTGACCACCAATCTCACAGTCGGATCTTCGCGGGTGTTATTATGAAACGAGGATCATACCATTTTGGCAATATGGGGGTGCTCAATGTCTAATTTCACACAGAACTACTGGTTTTGTACGGTTATATTAAGTTATATACAGCCTTTAATTATGATAATGCTGTAAAAAAAAAAAACGTGAAAAGAAAGAAAGAAAAGTTCAATAAATATTTTTTACGTGTGTGTGTAAATCCAACCATGTGAAAGATTTAAGTTTCACTTTCCCTGATCCGCGACAGACGAGGAGCATCAGACGAGGAGATTAACGTTACTTAACAATGTCTGGAAAAAGAAAATCTAAAGTGTGGATGCACTTTCAAATGGTAAAAGATGATCCAAAAAAAGTAAAATGCAAGTTGTGCCAACAGCTCATGTCCTACCACTCGTCAACAACAAACATGGCTTTCCACATAAAACGGGAACGTTTATTACCAATAAAGACGTTTCACTTTTTCATATATAATGGCGCTTTTAATTTACGAATAGCAATATCATATGTTGGGACTTAAAATATGTTAGTCTTTTTTCTAGATCCACCCACAGTATCAGACTGACGACAGCAGTTCATGTAGTAGTAGTAGTAGTAGTAGTAGTAGTAGTAGTAGTAGTAGTAGTACCGGAGCTGCGCCAAAACTAACTCAAAGAAAGCTAGATTTGAGACCGCCATTGCCCGAGAAAAGGAAAAGAGAAATCCCGGACAAAATTGCTGAGTTTATTTCACTTCACAATGAGGCCAGTGAATGTTGTGGACGGTGAAGGTTTTAAAGAATTAATGCGAAAGAGAAAGATTCGTCAATTCTGATTCGAATGTGTAAATCCTTAGTAGGGGACACCCCTATTTTTATTATTATCAGATATATACACTGCATAGAACAAAAAAGCATCAATCTAGCTGAGATGTGAAATATATTAGGTGAAAAGAATGGGGCTGAACAAGAAGAAAGAGAGGAAAGAGAGCAGGAGAGAAGAGATGAGGAGAGAAAGAGAATAAGGAGAGAGAGAGAGGAAAGAGAGAAGAGGAAAAGAAAGAGCAACTTTGACTAAAACTGACTAAAAAGGCTGAAAGTTTAAAGACTTTCTATTATTATCAGCCATATCCATTGCGTAGAACAAACAAGCATGACCCTAGAGAGCTGAGAGGTGGATATATTGCCTGAAAAGAAACGGGCTATATACATGGATGAAATCACAAATGACCCTGGAGGGAGAGACAGAAGAAGGAAGGGAGGGAGAGAGAGAGAGAGAGGGATGGAGGGAGGGAGGGAGGGAGGGAGGGAGGGAGGGAGGGAGGGAGGGAGGGAGGGAGAGACAGAAGGAGAGAGGAAGACTAAAGGAAGGAAGGAAGGAAGGAAGGAGGGGAACAGAGGAGGGAGGAAGACAGAGAAAAGAGAAGGAGGGAGGGAGGCATACAGAAAGAGAGGGAGACAGACAGACAGACAGACAGAAGTGGAACACAAATGATATAGACTGATGATCATAGTTAGTCTAGTTAGTTGACTCCTACAGCAAGCCTGGAGTAATCAGGTAGACTGTCTGTGAAAGGGTTGTCATGGTTACTAAGGGCCTGGGCCATGTTTATAAACATCTCTTTGATCTGTTAACGATCACACCTGGTCTTAATATGTCTCCTGTAGTACACCGCAGCACTTCAGACACTGAGAGCAAGCTCTCAAATAAAGGGTCAGACTGGAAAAACTATAACTGCTATCAGTCAAATGACGTCATCCTGAGCACCACAAGGCCTTTGTGAACGTATCGGTATAAAATTTATAAGGATAAACGTAACAATGTGGGCATATCAGCGATTTTAAAAAAGTGGTTCCTTCTGCTGTTCACTGGAAAATATGGAGGACTTTTATCATTGCAGAGGATGGAGGGAAATTTGTTACTCTCATCGTTTGGAAGCTTGCTGAGCCCAAAGTATAAAACATATCGCTTAACTGATTTTCTGAAACTAGACGAAAATACCTACGTTTTGATGTATAAATTGTGTATGACAAGTAGATATTGTGGGCGTGAAAGCAATTTATTAGAGAAGGAACTAAGATGATTTTTTTTAAGACGCTGTGCTGTAGCTGTGACATTATCCACTCTAGCTCGTGCAATACACACTCGCTATAAACTCAAAAAAATCTTGAAAAGTTCACTAAACTTAAACAGCTTTTTCACAAAAACTGTAAAAGATATCAAACTGAAAAGCACAAGCCGGATAGCTGAATATTTTGTGAACATTTTAAAGTTTGTTTGGCGTCTGTAGGTGAAAGTATGAAGGAGCTGAAACTTTTGGGAGCGGAAGAAGATTTTAAGGAGTTGAAGCCTGCTCTCATTCACTTCAATGTTAAAAAAAAGTGTTAAAAAGCTTAATATTTTAAAAAGTATAAATAGTAGAAAAAAAGTTGAAGAAGTCCCATCATTAGCTGAAAGAGCTGAACATTTGAAAAGTTGAATGGTTTAAATAGCTGAAAGTATGCAGAAGTTACGGAGAGCCAAAAAACGTACGGAATAATAAAAAGAAGAAGAAGAAGAAGTATATAAAGAACCAAATAACAATAGTTGGAATTGTGTTGAACAGCATTCCCACTAAATATTAGATGACAAAAATGTGGTTTCACCGCAGCTATAAGAAGATCTGACAGGAGTTGAGCGGTTATTTTTAACGTTATTCTCAGTGTTCTCAGCCTGAGGCGAAGATCCACCGGAGGAAAACTATCCATTGATTCTATAAAAGGAACTTCTGATAACTTCTTCATTAAATGTTCTTCAGATCAGTTCCTGTGTGTTTACGTCTAACAAAGAATTAATAATAATAATAAAAAGTTGTTTTCTCCTCTGTGCTCAGGTTGCCGGTCCTGGAGTCCACGGCCCCCTCCGGAGACTTCTCTCGGCCTCAACATATAGTGTCAGTGGTGCCCAACCGCCTCCCCCGCTGGTTCACTCTCAGCCACATAGAGACCCAACAGTGTGAACTGGCCTCCACCATGCTCACTGCTGCTAAAGGTACACACATGCACAGCTGTTTGTATTTGTATGCTCAAAACAGACTAGTTCAAAAGAGTGCCAAAAGCATTTATAGCTGTTCCAAACCACCACAAAGGGGGTGAAAAGCTGGCCATCATGTACCGATTTAGGTATAGCTGAGCTATGAGCAACCACGACCATTATTGTTCCTGCAGAGTTCCCAAAATAAAACATAAGACCTTTTTCATACCACGTAGACTGCAATTAATACCTTTTTTCACGGCCAAAGCAGCCAAAAGAATGGCGGAAAATCAGCGGCACCAACACAATTATTTAATTAAAGATATTTTGCAGATTTAAATTCAGCTTTGTTTCATCTTTGTCTGGACAGTGTGGCTTCCCTCCGTGGCGCCAGTGCAGCTTCTTCCATCTCACTGTGACTTGTGTTGACAAATTTTTTTAATTGGAGAATAGCATCTCTAAGTTTATCCAGCTCCAATGACAGGAGCATTATGTTTTCTATTGCTGCTTCACAATAAAGGTTTTTGTGTATCCGCAGTAACTTATCACAGCTCTGATATGGCTGAAAGCAGTCATTAAACAGGGAAATAAGTCTGATATCTGAAAGTACACTAGTGTAGGAGTGAAGCTAAACTACAAAAAGCACTGTTCAAATTCTTTACGGTCATATGTATAAAAAAGAAATGAAAGGCACAATAAAATTAGAATCTAAGACCTAAAGATATAAAATAGTGCAGCAGTTAACAGGTTGTGCGATAATGTAGTAAATGTACATGTGACAAGTTGTAGACAGCTATGCGCATAAATATATAAACTGAGTAATAAATAGCTTTTAACATCTCCACACTGTCACTCCAGTTTTTTCATCACTAAATGTTGCAAGCAACCGAAGTACAACCTTGGATTGCAAAAATGATATGTAATATCAGATAAAATGGGTTATATTAGACAAAAAGATGAATTTCAAGCCTACAGTGGAAGGTGAGAATGACTTTGCTTCTGTTTGTTTGTCTGTTGTGTCACCAGGCGATGCTCGTAAGCTCCAAACAGTGTTAGAGTCCATCCAGAAGAACATCCACTCCTCGTCCCACATCTTCAAACTGGCCCAGGATGCCTTCAAAATCGCCACTCTCATGGACAGCCTGCCAGACATCACGCTGCTCAAAGTCTCCCTGGAGCTGGGTCTTCAGGTAAATAACACACACACACACACACACACACACACACACACACACACACACACACACACACACACACACACACACACACACACACACACACACACACACACACACACACACACACACAGAAACACATACAGAAAAACAATTAATATCATTTAGACTCTGAGCTAACCTCGTGGTTTCTTGCAGGTGATGAGAATGACGCTGTCTACCTTGAACTGGCGGAGGAGAGAGATGGTGCGATGGCTGGTCACTTGTGCTACTGAAGCTGGTGAGTTTTTGTTTGTTTGTTTTTTTCATGTAAAGCTCTCGTAGATTACAATGGTGGCAATATTTCGGACTGTAACTAACGATTATTTTCATAGTTGATTAATCTGTTGATTATTTTACCAATTAGTTGTTTGTTCTATCAAATGTCAGAAAATGGTGAAAAATGTGGGTCAGTGTTTATCAAAGCCCGAGATGACGTCCTCAACTCAAAGATGTTCAGTTTACTGTCACAAAGGAGAGAAGAAACTACAAAATATTCACATTTAAGAAGCTGGAATCAGAGAAATCTTTTATACTTTTTTTTTTTTTTTTTCCTTCATAAAAAATGACTCAAACCATTAATTGATTATCAAAATAGTTGCAAATTCATTTAGTAGTTGACAAATAATGGATTAGTCTTTGCAGCTCTAGTTATTTTTGAAGCAGTTGGTCTTTGATTTCACGCCACCGCTGAGGAGGGGTTAGTGAACCACGGCATACTTCACAAGTCGTTAAAAGTGGATTTTGGAAGGATCTCAGCGGGACGGAAGGAATGACTGGCAGGGTAGTAATTATAGAAGATTGTGGGCTTTTGACCTCGTGTTTGGACTTGAATACCGAAACCTAGTGGCGGAATTTCCCTGAAGTGGACAGGAAGCTGTGTCCAGAGGGACTTTCTTGTGAATGTAAGGGGAGTGACAAGGGGTCCCTGTTTCTGTGAGTTTGAATGGACTTATTGAGAACATGCCCTGTTGGTGATGTAGAGTGGGGCCAGGCCATAAAATGTCAGAGAATTAGAAACAGGATATCCAATTTGAAGGTAAAAGGTGACTTATTTATTTTGGTAGGATTTTTTAATTTATAAATTAATTAATTTAATTTAATAGCCTTTTTAAAAAAAAAGAAAAGAAAAAAGAAACTTTATATTTACGTCTGCCAAAGAGATTATGTTTTTGGTTTGGCTTGTTTGGTGGTTTGTTTGTTGTCATCAGGCAGCTTGTTTCAGAGAGCAGGACCACAGTAACTGATAATGGGAAAAATGAGTTCCCAACTGGGAAAATTCACACTGCATTGCCATTGTGAGATAGTGCTTGCCTTGGTGGAGGTCTGCGCTTTCTGAGTGCCCTTCTTGTTGTGAGTTTTTTTTTGTCTAAAAATCTAAAATGTCACGACTCATCCTTTTTAAAAGCAACACTAGAGAACTTTTCCCGCCTTGGTCCCCCTACAGGTTGGAAGCAGAATTGTCCATTACATTACATTACATTATGCAAGTTTGCCAAATTGGGTAGCGGATCTGTAGTTCGAATGAACTGGACAATGTAATGTAATGGACAATTCTGCTTCCAACCTGTAGGGGGACTGAAAAGGGAAAAGTTCTCTAGTGTTGCTTTAAGAATTCAACTATGGTGTTTCATCCGGCTCGTGTCATTCGTAGAGTGAAAGAGGACATGATATTTAGGGAAAACATTACAAAATGGAAGCATGTCAAATTAAAAGAAAAGAGGACCTATTATTGAACCTTGGGGAACCCCAAAACTTTTCTAACATTTCTAAATCCTAAACTCCGATTTCTTTTCCTTTTTCTATCTAGGTGTGTTTGCGCTGGACAGCATCATGCAGAGCTGGTTCACCCTCTTCACCCCGACCGAAGCCACCAGCGTCGTGGCTACCACCGTCATGTCCAACAGCACCATCGTCCGCCTGCATTTGGACTGCCATCAGCAGGAGAACCTGGCCAACTCCGCCCGCACCCTGGCCCTGCAGTGTGCCATGAAGGACCCCCAAAACTGTGCCCTTTCAGCTCTGACGCTCTGCGAGAAGGACCACATTGCCTTCGAGACAGCCTATCAGATTGTTCTAGACGCAGCCGCCACAGGAATGAACTACACACAGCTGTTTACAATAGCACGCTACATGGAGCACCGCGGCTATCCCATGAGGGCGTACAAACTAGCAACGTTAGCCATGACTCACCTGAACCTCAGCTACAACCAAGACACGCACCCGGCGATCAACGACGTGCTCTGGGCGTGTGCACTCAGCCACTCGCTGGGGAAAAACGAACTGGCCTCCGTCATCCCCCTGGTGGTGAAGAGCGTGAAGTGCGCCACCGTCTTGTCGGACATTTTGCGGCGGTGTACGTTAACAACGCCGGGCATGGTGGCGCTGCACAGTCGCAGGAACTCTGGGAAGCTGATGCCTCTGGAAAAGGCTCCGCTCAGGCAGCTGCTGGACGCCACGATCGGAGCCTACATCAACACGACGCACTCTCGGCTGACGCACATCAGCCCGCGCCACTACAGCGAGTTCATCGAGTTCCTCAGTAAAGCCAGAGAGACGTTCCTGATGGCGCACGACGGACACATTCAGTTCACACAGTTCATAGACAACCTGAAACAGATATACAAGGGCAAGAAGAAACTCATGATGCTCGTTCGAGAGAGATTTGGGTGATTAAACGACCAAATCGCCCTTTTGGGTTGTTGTTTTTTTTTTTTTTTTTACATCCTTTCTAACTTGAAGTGAAAGTCACCCTAAAGACAACATTCATGCAGATCTTATTCCTGTGATTTGGCACTGCGCGGTTGAATGTGATAATGAACACAATTTCCTGAAGGTGAATAATTAAGACTGTGATGTGGAAAAAGTGACTTTCATTCACAGTGAATATTTCCTCCCTTTCCTTCCCACGCAGGAGCACAGACTAACTGGACATCCCAGGATGATGGGAATAAGATATGAATTACGTTTTAGGGTACATTTTTCTCCTAAAAATGACAAGTTTGAAATTGAAGAAGAAAAAACACTGTAAACCATAAAAGCAACAGCTGGTGTTGATGTGTATAAAAACCATTAAGTTTGCAGAAGGAGTCAATTTGTGAAAGTTTGTGTGTTTCCCTTTATATATATATATACAGTATGTATGAAAGTGAGCGAGAGAGAGTTTTACACTGTGTATATTATACTGTATTGTCCAGTGGCAAAATATCCACATTGCACTCCTCCTACTTCCCTCAGCTAACGTTCAACAGCCTCAAAGAATACAAATGGCTTTAAACCAAATGGAGAAACTCCATCTGAAGTGATAAGTACCTCTTGTTAAAAGGATCCAGCTTTACTCTTTCCCCCCTCCGAGTCCTCGCCCATCTGATCTGTGAAATCAAAAGATTGATTTTACTGGGTTCGATATTTGTTTTAATCTTCAAGCTGATCGTTTTGGCTTTGCAGTGTCGTCTCAAACATTCATTATGCTCATTTTACGGTCACAGAAACACACAAACTGTCTTGTGGAAACTGTCAATATACATTCTCAGGGATTGCTCTAAAAAAAAAAAGAAATAAGCAGACAAAAAAAAGAAAACAAAAGCATTTTATTGTCCTGTATATATGAAAGTATATGTCTCAATATTGAAAAATGAATGAAAAATGTATATGTTAACTAATTTATGACAGAATATTCTATGTAAGGCACAATACTTGAAGCTGCAGTACTTTTTGACTTTTAAAAGAAGAAGAAAAAAAAACATATCAGAAGGACTTTAAAAAACATTCGCCTTGCATTGCATCAGGGGCCAATTCACAACAGAAGTACATGACTGGCTGGAGTTTGGCTCTGCGGACATGTAATGAACTGTAGAAACCAGGACAGGAAGTGGTCATGCAAAGTGTGTATTCTCCTGAACACAGACATGTATTGAGGATTGTGGGAGTGGAGAGAAAGGGACAACTGTGGAAGCAAAGCCGAGACGACACACAGCTGCGATGTTCAAGTGAAATCTGCCTTCTCGTCTCCATCCGAGTGATTCAGTCACAAAAAGCTTTGTTTTACGTCCACGTCCTCTTCTTCTGACATCCCGACTCTGTGCAGGACAGAAAGTTGCTCTTTACTCTCGGTCTTGACTGTGTATTTTCAATTTTGTTTTAATTTTACTCCTCTTTAATTTCATTTGTAGAGTTCCTCACACAAGAACAGCCTTCTTTCTTGCCTTGTCCTAATGCTTTAAAATAACCAAATGGGAGTTCTAACTACCAAACGTTTCTCATACGCCAATACAACTTTGGCTACAAACTTTTTTTTTTTTTTAGTGTCTTTTAATTTCTTTATTAGCTGAACTGTATTTTGTGCTTTAAAAGCTCCATTTCATCAGTTTTTTTCAGTGTTGTCTCTTGTTCGTAGCCTTTTTTCTTTAGAAATATGCTCCCTTTTTATTTATTAAGTTAGGTAAATGATTGTACAACCGTGTCAACATGCTCATGAAGTTGAAACTAAGATTTGATACACTGATCGATTTATTTATGTAACTAAATCACTGTTTTATAAACTTATTAATGAATCTACATTTTGTTTTGATTAAATTCTTTTTTTTGAGAGGATGAAGTCTGTGTGTTTTAATTTTATAAACTGTATGACAGAAACTAAGGGTCGCGCGTGAAAGGCAATTTTTGATCTTAGAAATGAAGTGGTTTGACAAAATAATAAGTTTTGATTATTAAGAGATTTCACAAGGGTTGGTCATCTAGAAAGCCATGAAATTAAAGCGAGAAATGCAGTACATCCACAAATTTGACCTTTTTTAGCACACAAATGAAGACATGATGGTTACTGTATGAATGAGATTAATAGCACTAGTTATAAATAACAAAATTAATGAATACTATTGAATTCTTTAATCCTACACAGCTATCAATAGGCATATACAGTGATACGTTTTTTTTTATGACATACTATTACTTTTTTTCGACATACTAAACTATGACTCGTGATGTTTTCTACATGCTATACTATGATTTTTTTGTGTCCTTATGATGTACTATTTCATGACTTTTTTTTTTCGACATACTGAACTATGGCTTTTTCGACATGACTTTTTTGACATTGTGACTTTTTAGGACTTTTCGACATACTATACTATGACATTTTTCTCACTTTTTCCAGACAGCTATACTATGATTTTTTTGACTTTTTTTCGACATGCTATACTATATATATAAGATTTTAAGCAAACATTTTTGGTGTAGCTCACTGAGCTAAGAAGTTGACTTCACAGATAAACATAATCTGAGATTGAATGATTGAACCCCTGCTGTTTCTCCAGAATTTTTCATTTTCTGTCCTCAGTAATGTTGATCAATAAATACAACATCAACCCACTATATTAGAACTGCAAATAGCTTAGTGAGATGAATAACTGGTGCTTTGCCTGAAGTTTGAAGGTTGTGGGTTCAAACCCAGTGAGGGTCATTTAATTTTAAAACCCAAAATGAAGAAGTGAAATATGCTACAAAACAGTGGTGAGGGTGTCAGATAAGATGGCTCAGTGCGATGTGATGCTGGTTGGAAGACCCCAATGGTCATGGGTTCCAACCTGATCATGGTCTGTTTGATTTGAGGTTGCATACCCAAAATGAAGAAGTCAAATACTATACTATGACTTTTTTCGACATACTATACTCTCACTTTTTTAAACTTTTTTTGACATACTATTCTATGATTTTTTTTCTCACTTTTTTAGACATGCTATACTATGACCTTTTTTATGATTTTTTCGATGCTATACTATGACTTTTTTCAACATACTCTACTATGACTTTTTATGTATTTTTCAACATACTATACTATGACTTTATGATTTTTTTCGACATGCTATACTATGACTTATATCTCACTTTTTTAGACATACTATACAATGACTTTTATCTCACTTTTTTAGACATACTATACTATGACATTTTTCGATATGCTATACTATGACTTTTTATGAATTTTTAGACATACTATACTATGACTTTTTTATGACTTTTTTAGACATGCTATACTATTCAATTCAATTCAATTCAATTTTATTTATAGTATCAATTCATAACAAGCGTTATCTCAGGCCCCTTTACAGATAGAGTAGGTATAGACCACATTCTATAATTTACAAAGACCCAACAATTCCAGTAATTCCCCAAGAGCAAGCATTCAGTGTGACAGTGGCGAGGAAAACCTCCCTCTCCGGGAGAAACCTGGGACAGACCCAGGCTCTTGGTAGGCGGGGTCTGACGGTGCCGGTTGGGGGTGTGATGAACAGTGGCAATAATTGTCACAACAAAGATACTGGATCAGCGAATAGAAATAGTAGTTGTAGTAGTTCATGGTGTAGCACTGCAGGGTGTCACAGGACGTAGCAGGTTGTAGTAGGACGCAGCAGGGTGTTACAGGACGTAGCAGGGTGTCACAGGACGTAGCAGGGTGTAATAGGACGCAGCAGGGTGTAGTAGGACGCGGCAGGGTGTCACAGGACGCAGCAGGGTGTCACAGGACGTAGCAGGGTGTAGTAGGACGCAGCAGGGTGTAGTAGGACGCAGCAGGGTGTCACAGGACGCAGCAGGGTGTCACAGGACGTAGCAGGGTGTAGTAGGACGAGCAGGGTGTAGGACGGACGCAGGACAGGGTGTCACAGGAGGACGTAGCAGGGTGTAGTAGGACGCAGCAGGGTGTAGTAGGACGCGCAGGGTGTCACAGGACGCAGCAGGGTGTCACAGGACGTAGCAGGGTGTAGTAGGACGCAGCAGGGTGTAGTAGGACGCAGCAGGGTGTCACAGGACGTAGCAGGGTGTAGTAGGACGCAGCAGGGTGTCACAGGACGTAGCAGGGTGTAGTAGGATGCAGCAGGGTGTCACAGGACGCAGCAGGGTGTTACAGGACGTAGCAGGGTGTCACAGGACGTAGCAGGGTGTCACAGGACGCAGCAGGGTGTTACAGGGTGTCACAGGACGCAGCAGGGTGTAGTAGGACGCAGCAGGGTGTCACAGGACGTAGCAGGGTGTAGTAGGACGCAGCAGGGTGTAGTAGGTGTAACTTTTTTTGACATGCTATACTATGACTTTTCTCGACATGCTATACTATGACTTTTTATGACTTTTTTTAGACATGCTATACTATGACTTTTTACGACATACTATACTATGACTTTTTATGACTTTTTCTACCTACTATACTATGACTTTTTTATGATTTTTTTGACATGCTTTACTATGACTTATTATGACTTTTTTTAGACATACTATACTATGACTTTTTACGACATACTATACTATGACTTTTTATGACTTTTTCTACATACTATACTATGACTTTTTAATGATTTTTTGACATGCTATACTATGACTTTTATCTCACTTTTTTTAGACATGCTATACTATGACTTTTTTATGAATTCTTTTGACATACTATACTATGACTTTTTATGAATTTTCTGACATACTATACTATGACTTTTTTTTATGAATTTTTTCGACATACTATACTATGACTTTTTTATGAATTGTTTTGACATACTATACTATGACTTTTTTATGATTTTTTTCGACATACTATACTATGACTTTTTTATGAATTTTTTTGACATGCTATACTATGACTTTTTTCTCACTTTTATAGACATGCTATACTATGACTTTTTTTTGACATACTATACTATGACTTTTATTATGAGTTTTTCAACATGCTATATTATGACTTTTTATGACTTTTTTAGACATACTATACTATGACTTTTTATGACTTTTTTAGACATACTATACTATGATGTCTTTATGACTTTTTTCGACATGCTATACTATGACTTTTTATGAATTTTTTGACATGCTATACTATGATTTTTTTATGACTTTTTTAGACATGCTATACTATGACTTTTTTATGACTTTTTTAGACATGCTATACTATGACTTTTATGACATACTATACTATGACTTTTTTATGATTTTTTGACATACTATACTATGACTTTTATCTCACTTTTTTTCGACATACTATACTATGACTTTTTACGACATACTATACTATGACTTTTTTATGAATTATTTTGACATACTATACTATGACTTTTTATGACTTTTTCTACGTACTATACTATGACTTTTTTATGATTTTTTTGACATGCTATACTATGACTTTTTTCGACATGCTTTACTATGACTTATTATGACTTTTTTTCGACATACTATACTATGACTTTTTAATGATTTTTTGACATGCTATACTATGACTTTTATCTCACTTTTTTTAGACATGCTATATACTATGACTTTTTTATGAATTTTTCTGACATACTATACTATGACTTTTTTTTATGAATTTTTTCGACATACTATACTATGACTTTTTTATGAATTGTTTTGACATACTATACTATGACTTTTTTATGAATTTTTTCGACATGCTATACTATGACTTTTTTATGAATTGTTTTGACATACTATACTATGACTTTTTTATGAATTTTTTCGACATGTATACTATGACTTTTTTCTCACTTTTATAGACATGCTATACTATGACTTTTTTTGACATACTATACTATGACTTTTATTATGAGTTTTTCAACATGCTATATTATGACTTTTTATGACTTTTTTCGACATGCTATACTATAACTTTTTTTATGACTTTTTTCGACATACTATACTATGACTTTTTATGACTTTTTCTTGACATACTATACTATGACTTTTTTATGAATTATTTTGACATACTATGACTTTTTATGACTTTTTCGACATACTATACTATGACTTTTTTATGAATTGTTTTGACATACTATACTATGACTTTTTTATGAATTTTTTCGACATGCTATACTATGACTTTTTTCTCACTTTTATAGACATGCTATACTATGACTTTTTTTGACATACTATACTATGACTTTTATTATGAGTTTTTCAACATGCTATATTATGACTTTTTATGACTTTTTTCGACATGCTATACTATAACTTTTTTTATGACTTTTTTCGACATACTATACTATGACTTTTTATGACTTTTTCTTGACATACTATACTATGACTTTTTTCGACATACTATACTATGACTTTTTTAGGAATTCTTTCGACATACTATACTATGACTTTTTATGACTTTTTTAGACATACTATACTACGATGTCTTTATGACTTTTTTCGACATGCTATACTATGACTTTTTATGAATTTTTTGACATGCTATACTATGATTTTTTTATGACTTTTTTAGACATGCTATACTATGACTTTTTTATGACTTTTTTAGACATGCTATACTATGACTTTTTTCGACATACTATACTATGACTTTTTTATGATTTTTTGACATGCTATACTATGACTTTTATCTCACTTTTATTCGACATACTATACTATGACTTTTTACAACATACTATACTATGACTTTTTTATGAATTATTTTGACATACTATACTATGACTTTTTATGAATTTTTCTACATACTATACTATGACTTTTTTATGATTTTTTTGACATGCTATACTATGACTTTTTTCGATATGCTTTACTATGACTTATTATGACTTTTTTTCAACATACTATACTATGACTTTTTAATTATTTTTTAACATGCTATACTATGACTTTTATCTCACTTTTTTAGACATGCTATACTATGACTTTTTATGAATTTTCTGACATACTATACTATGACTTTTTTATGAATTCTTTTGACATACTATACTATGACTTTTTATGAATTTTCTGACATACTATACTATGACTTTTTTATGAATTTTTTCGACATACTATACTATGACTTTTTTATGAATTGTTTTGACATACTATACTATGACTTTTTTATGATTTTTTTTGACATACTATACTATGACCTTTTTATGAATTTTTTCGACATGCTATACTATGACTTTTTTCTCACTTTTATAGACATGCTATACTATGACTTTTTTTCGACATACTATACTATGACTTTTATTATGAGTTTTTTTGACATACTATACTATGACTTTTTATGAATTTTCTGACATACTATACTATGACTTTTTTATGATTTTTTTTGACATACTATACTATGACCTTTTTATGAATTTTTTCGACATACTATACTATGACTTTTTTCTCACTTTTATAGACATGTTATACTATGACTTTTTTTCGACATACTATACTATGACTTTTATTATGAGTTTTTCAACATGCTATATTATGACTTTTTTCGACATGCTATACTATAACTTTTTTATGACTTTTTTCGACATACTATACTATGACTTTTTATGATTTTTTTGACATGCTATACTATGACTTTTTATGACTTCTTCTCCACATACTATACTATGACTTTTATCTCACTTTTTTTAGACATGCTATACTATGACTTTTTATGAATTTTCTGACATACTATACTATGACTTTTTTATGAATTTTTTTGACATACTATACTATGACTTTTTATGAATTTTCTGACATACTATACTATGACTTTTTTATGAATTTTTTTGACATACTATACTATGACTTTTTTATGAATTGTTTTGACATACTATACTATGACTTTTTTATGATTTATTTTTGACATGCTATACTATGACTTTTTTCTCACTTTTATAGACATGTTATACTATGACTTTTTTTTGACATACTATACTATGACTTTTATTATGAGTTTTTCCACATGCTATATTATGACTTTTTTAGACATGCTATACTATAACTTTTTTATGACTTTTTTCGACATACTATACTATGACTTTTTATGATTTTTTTGACATGCTATACTATGACTTTTTATGACTTTTTCTCGACATACTATACTATGACTTTTTTCTCACTTTTTTTCGACATACTATACTATGACTTTTTTCGACATACTATACTATAACTTTTTCATGATTTTTTCAACATACTATACTATGACTCTTTTATGAATTCTTTAGACATGCTATACTATGACTTTTTTATGACTTTTTTAGACATGCTATACTATGACTTTTTTAGACATACTATACTATGACTTTTTTATGATCTTTTGACATGCTATACTATGACTTTTATCTCACTTTTTTTCGACATACTATACTATGACTTTTTACGACATACTATACTATGACTTTTTTATGAATTATTTTGACATACTATGACTTTTTATGACTTTTTCGACATACTATACTATGACTTTTTTATGAATTGTTTTGACATACTATACTATGACTTTTTTATGAATTTTTTCGACATGCTATACTATGACTTTTTTCTCACTTTTATAGACATGCTATACTATGACTTTTTTTCGACATACTATACTATGACTTTTATTATGAGTTTTTCAACATGCTATATTATGACTTTTTTGACTTTTTTAGACATGCTATACTATGACTTTTTATGACTTTTTCTCGACATACTATACTATGACTTTTATCTCACTTTTTTTAGACATGCTATACTATGACTTTTTATGACTTTTTTTCCACATACTATACTATAACTTTTTCATGATTTTTTCAACATACTATACTATGACTCTTTTATGAATTCTTTCGACATACTATACTATAACTTTTTCATGAATTTTTTTGACATACTATACCATGACTTTTTTCGACATACTATACTATGACTTTTTTTATTAATTTTTTCAACATACTATACAATAACTTTTTTATTAATTTTTTCAACATACTATACTATGACTTTTTTATTAATTTTTTCAACATACTATACTATGACTTTTTTATTAATTTTTTCAACATACTATACTATGACTTTTTTATGAACTTTTTCAACATACTATACTATGACTTTTTTCTCTCTTTTATAGACATGCTATACTATGACTTTTTTCTCTCTTTTATAGACATGCTATACTATGACTTTTTTATGATTTTTTCAACATACTATACTATGACTTTTTTAGACATGCTATACTATGACTTTTTATGAATTTTTTCGACATACTATACTATCACTTTTTTCTCACTTTTATAGACATACTATACTATAACTTTTTTCCAACATACCATACTAGAACTTTTTATGATTTTTTTGACATGGTATAGTATGACTTTTTTCTCACTTATTTAGACATGCTATACTATGACTTTTTTCTCACTTATTTAGACATGCTATGCTATGACTTTTTTTTCGACATACTATACTCTGGCTTCTTTATGACTTTTTATGACATACTATGACTTCTTTATGACTTTTTATGACATACTATACTATGACTTTTTATGACTGTCACGACTGGAGAGACAAGAAGGCAGCAGGAAGATTCTGAAGATTTATTTAGGCAAAACAGCGTAAAACAAAAAGTTTCCTGAGTTAAAAATCCAACACAGAAAAAACTTACACTTAAAAAAAGCAAAACCACTAGGAAGGAAACTACACTGGTAGAGACAACAATCTAGACAGGGAGCACCTAGACTAAATACACAAGACAATGGGTACTTCCCAGGTCCTAAAATTTCATCCACGTTTACTTCACTTGCTTCCCTTCCTCACGTCTTAGTCCAGCCCGCCAAGGAAGCATTGGAGAGCCATAAGGAAATCATGCAAAGAGAAAGGAAACGAGGAAATGTGTTTTTAGAGGGATGAGACATCCTTTCCTTTGCAGCGTCACACAAATTTGTCAACTGCATGGGCGGCTTCCAGGAAGGCTGCTCTCGTGTATCCTCACTCATAGCTCCTCAGAGATCCCTCCTCTATCCTCCATCCTGGCTCCTTGGGGCAGGAATAAGAGCTTTGAGACGGCCTTCCTGAAGGAGGGCCAGAACAACGGTTCAGCCGAGGACTGAGGAGCTATCAAATATGGGAAGCGAGATCCAGCCTTGAGATCCACCCGATGAAGGTTGCAATGAGAGACAGGTGACAAGAGGGCTTTGCACATGATCACAAAGGCAGGAAGTAAAACAAGGCAGGAAGTCAAACAAGACATGACAAATGAGAAATGGCACTACAAAACAGAACAGGAAACTAAAGAAAAACCAGGATCATGACAGCGGTAACAAGACGAGGACCGGTAACACAAAGGCAGGCTGACAAGGTTAGACACAAAACAGGTGTACAAGGGAAGACATGCTGGGCAAGGCTATAGAGGCACATAAGGTACCCACAGGACAAACACAGAAAACGCACACAGTAAAACACAGTACTGTCACATGGTCTTAAAGATATATAATAATCAAAAAGTCCAAAAGCCTCTGGCCACAGAGCAGGATCGTGACAATGACATACTATACTACGACTTTCTTCTGACAAACTATGACATGACTTTTTTATGACTTTCTCAGATATACTATATTGTATATGATATACTATTGTATGGTCATAAGGTCAATAGAGTCAGAAATCAAGAAGTGGAATATGTGAGACGGTGGAGTAAATGAGGCCTATGCTACGACGAGAGTCTGTGGACTGAGAGTCTGACCCTGGAGCAGCAGAGCGGTACATCACTGCTGCTCCAGGTATTTATTTATTTTTTAGACAGAAATACGAGGTAGGACAAAGCACCTTGGTGAAGATTACTCGACTGCACCAATCATCCATCACGCTAAGGCTTGTCCTTGGAATACATAATGTAATGATAATCTGATCCGGTATGCAAATGAAGGCTCAGTGGGGTGAGTGCAGAGAGAATAGTCCACCTGCCACACAACACAAGTAGCCCCAAACTGCAGATCTGCAGTCAGATTACAGTCCTCACTGGCTTTAAAGCAGAGAGGAATGCAAACTGAGTTTAAAAGGCATTAACTGGTGCTGTCTGTGTAGACAAATTAGATGACCAACAACATTATTCAATGCATTCTCATATTCTCATATGATATCGTACGAAAACTCACACACAATACATACAATATCCTACAAAATTACGTCACGTCACGTGACGACCTGTCACATTACTGTTAAGTTTAGCGGTCTTTACAGTGAAATTTAGCAGAGAAAGGGTGAGTGTGAGCCGGGAGGAAAAGATTAGAAAAATGTTTGTACCAGTAGTACTCCTGGTAAAAGAAAAGTGTTGTGTTAGTCTCTTCTTCTTCTTCTAGGACATGAACTCGGCTCCATTTTTTTATGACCCAAACTTCCACCCCGACCACCTCTATACATTGATCTTCACGCTCTTATAAAGCGGCAGTCATTGTGGTGCATACAGTAATAAATACGTGGAATACATATGAATTACAGTGCATTACTTTTCGTAGCTATTAGTACAAATGATTCGTGAGAACATTATTTGTATGTAATTGTAGCTTTTTTATGAGATTAGCAGTATTCTAAGCAGCATGGGTCAGAGTTGGTTTTAGCAGCTCTATTTCTAATCCATGTCAGAGCTGGTGTCTCCTCAATCTCTTTGAATGAATGCACCATGACTGTCACGCCAAATTAGGTAATTAGACTGGGTGTCTGACACACACATGCAGAAATGTTGTGCTGGCCATTTTATGCGATTGTGAGAATATCAAAGAGTTTAAATGTGCTCCACCTCCCACAGATGTCACAGATTTTTACAGAGCGATATTTCTGCTTTTACTTAAGTAAAAGATATGAGTACTTCTTCCACCAAAATCCTGCTACATGTAGCACCACAATTTGAAAGATGCTACAATGGCAAATGAGATATTTCAGTATCCTTTACTGGGTTTACTGGAAATTCTTCATCCTGTGCTATTGAGAAATGTTTGTTTGTTGGAGTGTTAGCCATCGTGGTTTACAATGCCAGTTAATTCTGTTCAACCTTGAACTGTTGCCCTTTTTACACATCCAAATCAAACACAAGCCAAGCAGTATATCACTTTTGCTAGTCTGAACATCCGTTTATTATTTCATCATTTCAATTACCTTCAGAGTTCAACAACCTGTGAACAGATTTCAGTTTCAAACCAAACAAGACCTTTGTCTCCATCATGATGCATCATATTTATGACCTTTTCTCACAGGATGAAAACACTCACTCCCTTTTCTCTCATCGCTCTTTCATCTGTGCCAACCAGGCTCTGCTGCTGTTTTCATTTTAAAGTCCCGTGGCCCGTAGAAAACCTTCATATTTACAGCTTTAAAAGGGAATCCAAAATGTCACAAGCTGGAGTGATTCCTGTCCATAAAGTTTTCATAAATGTCACAGCGAGACGAAACAGCCAAGAGCAATTAGGTGTTTCCTAAAAGGCCACCCTTTTTCACAATAAAACGCTTCAGGAGGAGAGAATCTGGTGAAACAGCAGCTTAATTCATTGAATTATTTCAATAAGCAGTGTAATTATGTTAGAATCTTTTCTCTAGATGTACAGCAGGTTTTTTTTTAAGTTGTTTGATGTTTTTACAGCGCACAGAGGAGCTCTCTTTCTATGTTTGTGCACTCGGTGAAACTGCTTGACCACCATGCAAAAGTCCAATAGCTATGTTGGTCAATTTATACAAATTAGCTTTATCAAAAATGGTTATGACTCCATCACTAATTACTTTAATGGTCAGTTACACCGGCGGCCAGTGATGACAGACCAATCAGAGTCTCGCTGGGGCCGATTGAATATATCCTCTTCAGTCTCCTAGCAACAAAGCGGACCTCTCCGCCTGTTGATTGGCATTAACAGGTGCTGCTGATAGTGCAGCTCTTTAGGATCAACGGGAGCCTTTTTGTCAAATGTGAATGATGATTTAAAAAATATCTGAACAATCATTTTGGTAGAAGACAGCCTCGTTAACACTCGAGTGCGATCTCTTAATAGTCAACTTTTCAACAGCCCTGCTTTCAGCTTTGTGATGATGCATTTCCCAGCTGATCCAAGAGGCTTTTTAAAGACTTTATTAAGCTTAAGAAGGAGGAGAATTTTCTCAACACTTAAGGAAAAGACTTCATCCTTCAGTTTATCACAAACACTCAACATCATCACATCTGGAGGTACATGGTGTTCACTGGAAAGGAAGGGGAGGAAACACTGTAAAATGTAAAGTAACTAAAGCTGTCAGACAAATGTAGTGGAGTAAAATGAGCAATATTTATGTCTGAGTTGTAGAGGAAAAGAAGTATAAAGTTGCATAAAATGGAAATACTAAAGTAAAGTACAAGTACCTTGAATTAGTACTTAAAGGTCCAATGTGTGAGAATTTCTCCTATCTAGCGTTGAAATCGTATATCGCAATCAACTCTCTCTCACCACGCAGTTCAAAGTACATATTACAGCTACGGTAGCCTTCACGCTTCAAAAAGACGCACTTTTCAATCTCCTTTTTCTTTTTCTGGGCGAAGAAGAAGAAGAAGAAGAAGACTCCTGTTCCTGAAATTTGGATTTTGAATACGTGTGGTCCTCCATGTTTCCTTCTTCAAACTTGCCACCTGGGCTGAGAAGCTACGATACCCGTTAGCAGCGTTAGCAGCACCTGTGAGTTTATCATGTGACAGAGAAAACACGAAAGGTGGAGCAGTATGTCCTGTATGTCTCTTACACACACACACACACACACACACACACACACACACATAAAGGTGGAGCAGTACGTCCTGTATGTCCCTCACCGGCTAACGTATTTCAAGATGGAGCATGAATATGGAGCGTCTACTCCAGTTCATGCGAACACAAATGTAAAATGTAAAGCCAAAAGGAAAACTTGGAATTGATGGTGTCGGTAAATTATGAAAAAGGACAAAGTTTGTGAACGGGCAACACAGATTTTGATAATGAACAACTAAACATGCTACACACTGGAGCTTTAAGTAAATGGCCCGCCCAGGCTCCCATCCTCCACATTTCTCTCTCATGTCTCGGCTGCGGCCCTCCGGTTCATGTTGAGTGTCCGATGTTGAGAGGCTTTGAGGGGGTTTGAGTCTCATCTTTTCCATCTTCCTCGTGTCACCTTTGTCTCCGCCTCACTCCTCCACGTCCGACAAGCTGACACCAAAACCTTGTTTTATCCCAGCTTCTCGGGCTGAGGCTGACACTGAGAAGTGACACATTACTGCTGATGAACAGATTTATACACAATATCTCATCCTGAGGCAGAGATAGAGAGATCAGGACGGGTACTCAGAAGAAAAAGAAGATATATTGTGAGCCTCGAGATTCTGCAGCAGCAGGGGTGGAAAGTACATTTCATTTTCATTTATTTTATTAATAAGGACAACACACATTAATCAACCTTTCTGTAAATGTGCCAGTGTTAGCTAAGCCCTCACATTTTTAACTGTATTCATTCTCTCGTTTTAACTCTCCTTTTTGTCTTGAATTTACTTTTAATGTTTATGTTTACAATGTGTTTCTATGCCTCTGTCGAGCACTTTGAGTTGCCATGTGTATGAATTATGCTGGACAAATACATTTGCCTCGCCTGTCCTTATGCAATAACAACAACAATATATACAAGTTGAGCTGAAGCAATTAATCGATCAATCAGTTGGTCCATGGACAGAATGGACAGCTTCTCAAATGTAAAGATTATTGTTCCTCTAATCTTTTATGTAATTTTGGGGAACAATGGTTCTGAAGAAAGCTACAAGCAGCAATACTTGAGGCCAAGCCATCAGAAAGCAGAAGCAAAGATGAAACTGTACCACTGGCTGTAAATGGACTGGACTGATAATAAAAACACGAATTCTGCCAGCCAGACAAACCAGAAAGGCCTGATTACACCAGATCCTGCTGTGCACTGAAGAGGAAAATCACTTTAACGGGTAGTTACCCAGTCAAACATCAGCAGCAATCTTTAAACACTAAGTTTGAGACCACAGATGTAGTCTGGTAACGCATGAATTAACTGCTCCTCACGCTTTAATACAATGTAAAGGTAAGAGATATCCTCAGGTGAAATTGAACAAAGGCATATAAATTAACATTAATGTATTAATTTTTTCTTTATCGTAAATCTCAAAGCTCCCCCCAGACCCACCGCGCCTCCAGCTGTGAGATTTATATCATTACATGTTACATCAGACGGAGAGGAATTATTGCAGGTCGAATGTTATCAAGAGGGGCAATTTTGATATTGAATTCAGGCTGCTTCTTTTCATGAGGTAATGGCTTGGAAATGAAATGATCTCTTAATTCGACTGAAAGCGGGTTTTCGGGCTTGGTAGGTGAGTGAATAACTGGCGACTATTAATTACCTGACAGGTTTGATGTGGAAGGCGTAAGCTCTGCAGGTATTAATAAGTCTTTAATTATAAACTCTGGTCATAAATATCCATAAAAGCTTTTGTGTATTTCTTTTATTTAAGTGAAAGATCTGAATACTTCTTCCACCACTGTGTGTGATAAGTCCTTTAAAACTCAGGAGACTTTTTATGCATTAATGTGTTTGTTTTGTCATCTTTTACACTGTCCTTAAAGCTGCAGTGCAGTTGCAGATTTTAATAAATAGTAGACTCCACCAATACCAAAAATATTTGTTAAAAATACTGTTTGTAGTTTCGGTTATAATAACTACATTAGTTATGTCACTTAGGTTTGTGGCGTTAGTTACAAAAGCATACAAAACTCAAAAAAGTCAACTTAACGTGGACTTTTGGTTTCACACGGGACATGTTTGTTTGACCCATCCTCCGCCCCGACTATAGCTGCAAAGATTAATCGACTATTTAAAAAAAGGGACATTTTTTTTGTCTTACCTCTGAAACATCTCTGAAATGTAAGATCTCAGGGGGAAAAGTATAATGGAACTGGGCTGAGAGTTTAGTTATAACAACTTTGTCATAGTTCTGAGAAAAATATTTCATTTGTCACAACCTGTAGCTGCTTTCTGGAATAAAGTGAAGTTAAAAAAAAAAGTGGGACTGTGAACTTATTAACATCAGCTAGTTAAAGCTAGAGTGCGTGGTTTGTGTTGCATGAGGAATTCTAAGTAATGACCAGAAAATTGTTGCCACATCCACATGATACAAGTCTTCCGAGATCACGTACCACCCCCCACCACCACCCCTCCTCCACGTAGTTGCTTGTAACCAAGGAGGACACGGAGGATTAAAAAAACATGATGGACTCTTTAGAAGAGGTCGTTATCTTCACTCGATCTTTCTGAGCGCGAAAGTCGCCGGATGACACAATATTTTGAACATATAGTCACACTGAGAAATCCAGAGAGAGTTGTGTGGCGCTGAGAGTCTTAATTAGCTTTGTAGCAACTCATTTGGCGACGGCTTATATGTTATGGACTTCCATTAATATAAAAAAGATACGCGCTAAAGCTTTAATTTTAATCTGTGTGAACCGAACTCTGAGCTAGCTCTTGTTACGAGTGAACTTGCACAACACTAGAACAGAATGAAATCAAGGTCAGGACTTTCTTATCGCCTAAAGATTTAGAAAAAGTCATCCATGCTCTAATATCCTTAAGACCTTATAATTGCAACTCTGTATATTTTATAACTGATACATAATGCTGTGGTCGCATAATGGTAGTGGTTGGAAACCTGGCTAGTGTTTAGCTGTCTGGTCCTAACTGTACCGTTTTGGTTCACTCTCACTGCTGTCATAACGTCATTTTAGGCCGCTGCAGACATCTGTTCTCAGAGAAAAAGCTCTAAAAAGCCACTTTAGTAAAGTTAGAGACTGCAGTACTACAGACACTGTAGCAGTTAATTGTCTTTTTCTTTCTGCTCATTGGTATGCAGTGTTCATGTTTGCATTGGTGTGTCTATTATTCATGTGAACTATATATATCACCGTGTGTGTTATGTGTGTGTGTGTGTGTTATGTGTGTGTGTGTGTGTGTGTGTGTGTGTGTGTGTAGTCTATACGTAGCCCGGTAAAATGACTGTAATTACTTCTCAAGCTGCGAGCAACTCAAGCATGCTTTATTCTCCATCTGGACCCAGACGGCACACAACAGTGATGATTTTCTCTTGTCTACCACCCTTTGTTTGTCTCTCTCTCTCGCTGCCTCTATCCGTATAGCCCCGAGGTATTTAAATTGTGAGGAGGCGCCTCTCCCAACGGGGTTGCGGGAGAGTTGAAGAGGGGCACGGAGAGAGAGAGAGAGAGGTGAAAGGGACAGGTGCGTGCAGGTGCTCTAAAAATAACAGGAAGTTAGTTATTGTAGCTTGGTCTGCTGATTTGGCACACTCACCATCATGGTCAGCAGTTGTTGCAGCAGCAGCAGCGGTGGCTGTGATGCACAGCTCATGGAGGCTCTAAAGGTAGGCTACTTTTAAACTGTTAGCGCACAATTGCCTAAATTTACGTCAACATTTGTACTCCATGTCTGAGTCATAACTCACTCTCATCCTCTTGATCAAGGGAAGTCAACTTCCAGGATAAAGCCTAATATTGGCAAGTTACACGCTGAAAATGGCAAGTGCAACAAGGCAGGCCTGCTTGGTTGTTTCTGGGAATGATTGTAGAGATTTATACAAAGAATATGTTTACGGCATTTACTATCTAACTACCCTACTATTTTTTTTTTTTTTTTTTTTTATTTAGAGTCTAATACGTAGAACAAATTAAGAATTACAAAGACAAAACAAACTTCAAACCCCCCACCCACCCTTACCACTCCTCCATGCATTCATACCACAATCATCACCACAATCAACTCCACATTCATAGTGTTTTAACAAAAAAACAAACCCCGAGCAAACAAAATTAATAACAAAGAAAATAAAAAATTAACATAAATCAATCCTCTAATTCAAGTAAACAAACATTCCATTTCTTTTCATGCTCAATTATTCTGTTATTTGTTGCTATAATTGTTTCCAGCATATGCTGATGATAAACTTTATTCTTAAAGTGTTTTATACATAAATTTGATATAGTTTTAGCTTTAAAAATAAACATTTTACCTATCAAAATAATCATATTCAAAAAGTGTTTGCATTTACCCTCATATACACATAACAAAATATTGATGGTAACAAAAGGTGTGATTCGCAAAACAATATCCATAGACTTTAACCATATCTGTATATTGGCCCAAAGTTTAACAACATGCGGGCAAAAATAAAACAAATGCATCAGGTCTTCCTCCTCATCCCCACAGAACCTGCAACAAGGGTCTTTTTCTATCTGCCATTTAACCAGAGACTTTTTTGTTGCAATAATTTTATAAAAGATTTTAAGTTGAAATATTCTGGAATATGAATCAATTGTAGTTCTATAGATTGTTTTAAAGTAATCTTTCCACAAAATTTGTTCATTAAATTCGTCTTCCCAAAACAGACAGGTTCTGTGTGGAAAAAGTGCAGTGCCTGTGATATTTAATTTCCAAATATATATTATTTTATTTATCTTTGCACCAGATATAACATCTTATTGGTGGGAGACAAACCATTAATTTATTCTTCTTATCATTTTGCAATTTTTTTTTCCAAATTTGGGGAATAGCAGAAATTAGCTGGTTAAATTGTAACCGATCGAGAGAAAAGCTAAAAAAAATTCTCAAGTTTTCATAAGAAATAAAATCTCCGGATAAGTCTAAAAGGTCATTGACAAAAATTAACCCATTTTTAACACATTCCTCCCACAACAATGGCCTGTCTCCAACCATAATGTTTGAATTCATCCATAGCAACTGTGTCTGAATATCTTGAATTGTATCTGGAGGGTAGTACTGGAAATTAGCCAGAATTTCAATACATAAAATAAAAAGATATGGCGACAAAGGACACCCCTGACGGACTCCTTGCATTAATATAAAAGTGTCTGATATATGACCGCTATTGATCACTCGACTAACAGGATGATTATAAAGAGTTTCAAACCACTGTATTAAATTATTCCCAAAATTAAAAAAGCCAAGACATTGTTTTATAAACTTCCATTGTACTTTATAAAACGCCTTTTCAAAGTCAGCAACAAACAATAATCCTGGTTCCTGATGGTTCTCATAAAAATCTATAGTGTCTCAAACCGTCTCCAATAAATCTTCCCTTAATAAAACTTGTCTGATTGTTTTTTATAAGATCTCCAATTATATTTTTTATTCTTAAAGCAATACATTTAGCCTACTATTTACCTCAGATGAAGTCAGACAAAATTGCCTTGTCACGGTTTAAATATTTCTGAAACCCACAGTAAAGGGGGACCAATTATTTTAAAAATTAAAATGACAAAAACAAAAACAGCGACAATTTGCAAAACCTGCACAGGATTTCTGGAAAATATCTCCTCCTCCTCCTTGGACTCTTCCAGTGAGTGCACACTCCCCCACTTCCTCCAGTTTCCCCACCTCCCCCATCCCAGTTCATCCCAGAATTGGGGTTGTGGCCCTCCGTGTCTTTTAGAGGAGCTAGTGATCTGTAAACTGACAAATGAACCCTGACGCTGTCAGCCTCAGAGGGGGACGGTGTCTTTGTGGAGTCCAGCTCTGCATCGTTCAGAGCTGCTGCCTTTGTTTACGTAGCTGGTGAGGTTCATTGTTTAGGTGGCTTGTGATGATAAATGTGTGTTGTGTGTGTGTGTGTGTGTGTGTGTGTGTAAAAAAGTAGCCCCATAGTTATATATTACGTATATTGCTCTGTGCTGGCATTGTGCTCCTAAAAATTACATATACTGAGGGGTCAGTGTTTAGGGCCATCATTAGGTGGCGCTAGATGAAAGGTTAAGGGATCATCAAAGTTTATCCTCTGGGGAACATGACTGTTTAGAGATTTCGTGCCAATCCATCCTATTGTTGAGATATTTCAGTCTGGACCAAAGTGGTGGGCAGACGGATAAACCAACCGACAGCTATGCCTCTAGCATGGATACAAAATGATTAAAAAGTGTTTATATTCCTCAAACTAAGGCGGCGAAAACAGTATCCAGTCACAGTCGAGATCAACAGAAGTACATTTCCACGATTCCACTTTGCCCCTCACCTTCTGCTCTGTGTGTTGCCTTTCTCAAAATCTCTTCGCTACAGGAAACAACAAGAACAAAGCTAGCAAGCTGCACACTGAAAATGGAACTTGAGTATTGAGATGCACCCACAGCAAACATTTGTCACCCTTCAACACCGGATGTTCTGGCAAATGCGTGTTGCCGTTGTCTAACTCCGTTCTCTTCCCCTCTAATTTTAGTCAAAAGTGTTACTTCACGACTAGTCTGGATCAACGAAAGAACATTTCCAGGATAAAGCCACCACCGGATGTCAGGCTTTGTACCTCACCTTCCACTCTCGGTGTGTTGCCGTTGTCTAACTCCGTTCGCTTCGGGAAACGACAATAACAAACATTGAGCTAGAAAGCTACACACTTTAAGTTTTGAAGAAAATTTGGATTGTGCAACAAGGCAGGCCTGCTTGGTTCTTTCATTGAATGTTTGTAAAGATGTAGAAAGAATATGTTTACGGCATTTCCTCTCTAACTGGGACGTTTTGGGACCGAGTGGTGGGATTGCTGTGGAATAGGTACACATGGAAAATTAGGTTTAACCGTATATCTAGCTAATTTAAATAGCTCACGTTACTGTATTCTGTCAACAGTAAACTTCATTTAATATTGTATATGTATTGCGTTTTTTTGTGCAAATGTTCTACCAAAACAAATTCCTATACCGAGACTATTTCATAGAGATGATTGTGATTGGTTTAAAGAAATGGTTTTTTTCTTCTATCACAGAATGTATCTGTGGTTTAGCCAGACCTTACTCCACAGCGCTGTGGAGGTAGGTCTGGCAATGCGAGACTATAGTGACGACAAACAGAAAAAAACCTGCACTTTTCTCCAGATCTACAGAACTGTCTTTGTAGCAGCTACATCCAGCAGAACATTCAATTTGTGTGCATCTGTGCATGCATGTGATAATGGATTTTATATTTTTGGGGGTGTTTGTGCTCTCTCTGCAAAATGTGTGTGTGTGTGTGTGTGTCTCTAAATGAACAATGGCGACCGTGTGGTGGTGCAGTGGTGGTAATTGATGAATGGGATGTTTAAAGAGCAGAATATGAATGAAGAAGAGAGAACCCTGAGGGAATACTCCACACCATTGTAATCAGAGCCTTGATAGTGTCCCCGCCTTTGACTAATGGTCCCAAAAAGAAGCCTCTTACAGCCTGCCTCTTCAATTCCCTTTCCTCAGTGTGACGCAGACCTCCAGCGAGAAGCCGGCAGGCTGGGAGGGCAACTTATGTCGGATCTTTTACATCAACGAAACCTTTGCTGTCACTCAAATACAGGTGAGATACCTGAGAGCAGGGGTGGGAGAGTGTATTCAGATCGTTTACTTAAGTAAAAGTACTAATGCAACAAAATAAAAAAGGTGGAGGAGAACAAGGTCCTGATGAGGGATAGAGAGCTAATGAAGAGAAAGCACAAACACACAGAGACACACACACACACATTACAGTAATTAATTAAACTGTACAAAATGAAATGACTCTCATGCATACATTATTAGAACGACGATAACAACGACTTTACACTAACCTCCAGAGAAGTCACTGTTAAGTTACAGATTTATAATAATGTATGAAAACTCTGAAGTACTGATAGACCATCGTGTGTGTGTGTGTGTGTGTGTGTGTGTGTGTGTGTGTGTGTGTGTGTGTGTGTGTGTGTGTGTTCAGCATGAGCTCAGCAACTCAATAAGTCAAGTCAATTTTATATGTAAATACTTGGAATTTGAGGCTGCAAGTTTAAAAAAATTCAATATATCGGACAATATGTGTGTTATTGTGTGCCTTCGGTGTTTAAAGGGTAAGTTCGGATTTACCAAAGTCACACAGTAAAACAAACTAACTAACAGATGGAGGCAGAGGTAGAGCAGCAACTCGGAGAAGAGATTAGAGATAACGGCTTCAGTTCACCATGGTAAAGGGCTGTCTGACAGTATAGCATATACTTAAACAGATTTTTTATTTCCTGACCTATTCCTTTAACTGCAGTAATCGAGTAAATATAGCCTACTTAGTTAATTTCCAACAATGATTATCAGATATTCAAACTTAATGCTGTTGTTTCAAACCACAATATGAACAAAAGTCTGAACACACAGCTGCTCAGGCATCTGTTTCTTTTAAATGTTACAGCGGTGCAGCCTAGAATACACAATCGCACACACACACACACACACACACACACACACTATTATTACAAATGTATGGCATTACTCCTGCACGCAGCATGTTGCTGTGGCCTTTTGCAGGCGTCCTCAGAGACGTGGAATTGACAAACCTACGAACAGTAATTGGGCCATTATGAGTCCCTGCGTTGGTATTGATTCCACAGTTTTAGGTGCAGGCGGGTAATGGGTGTCTAGACAGAAGGGTTCATATCGCAGGCAGTTGGGCCGGTGCAGTATTAGATACAGTAATCTTGATGTTGTTCATGACTCAGGTGTGTTGTTTTGTGAATATCAGCCTATTGGAAATAATGTAATTTAGAAGCACATTGGAGCTCTGATTGCACAATATTTCTCTTCCAGCACAGAGAAATGCTTTGGGACAAACTTATACACTGAGAAGAACTCCATATGGAAAAAGGTAGGGAAAAAAAACATGGAGATGGAGTTCTCTTTTCCCCAGTCCAATTATCACCAGAGTTAAAACTAATCCCACAAGAGCTGAATGACAATCTGTTCCCTAACTTTGAAAACCCAATCACCTGGAGAGCAGAAAGCAGGTGAGAGGAATCTCATCAGAGCCTCGCTGCTGATCAAAACCAAATATTACTGAGGCTAGGTTTCCATGGCAATAATGTGCCGGCCCCCTCCATGACATTTGGGGGTTCAGCATTGGAGGTACCTCCTCCTTCCCCCCAGGTCTGTCTGCCTTCTTGGTCCAAACGTGAGCAGAATAGATGAGTGAACAGCATCTTGGCCACCTTTTCACCTTGTGTGAATCTACGGAGCTGTGTGCACAGCAACAGGATCCTGCCATGTGTGGTAAACACACTCCCTCGGTCCACAGAGAAATGCTGAGGCCATCGATTGCTTTCCCCACAGGGGCACAATGTGCAACCCGTGAGCTCACAAAATGTCAATGGATATGAATTGTGTAAAGAACTCTTGATCCCCTTAATTCAATATTGTAAAGCTTCACAAAAGGTCGTACTTTAAAGGGTTATTAGATGATTAACGGGAAAGCAAAAAGCAGAAAAAATTTGCCTCTGCTAAACCAGATTACATATTATACATATATTCAGCCGGCGGAGGTCTCTAGTGCGCCTGTTCTGTGGGCCGCACAATGCGGAAGCAGCGCTGATCATCTGAGTAATTTCTGGCTCCATGATGGCTTCATGCTCCACTGAGTAACTTCCAAAATAATGAACAGAGCGCTGCCTTGAACGCTGTATCCAGTTTTTATAATCAACCAAAAATTGTCACGTACGGTTTGAAAAAAAAACAACAAGATGGCTAAGACCAAATTGCCAAACTCAAGGCTTCAAAACAGCAGTCCACAAACCAATGGGTGACGTCACTGCTGCTACGTCATAGAACCATAGACTACTTTATACAGTAGTCTATGGTTTTACTTTAGAGAAAGCAGAAAGGGTGACACGAGGAAGGAACTTGAGTGTTGAGATGCACTCACAGCAAACATTTGTCAGCCTCCCACCCTCCAACATCGGATTTTTCGTTAAAGTGTGTGTGCCGTTGTCTAACTCAGTTCTCTTTGGTAAACAACAACAGACTTTGAGCTAGAAAGCTACACGCTGAAAAATGGCAAGTCTTTTAGGAAATTTGGATCGTGCAACAATGCAGTCTTGTTTTTTTTTTTTTTTTTTCCGGGAATGATTGTAAAGATTTACAAAGAACAGTTAAAGGGATACTCCACCGTTTGTTGAAATAGGGCTTATCACGGGCTCCCCTAGCTGTAGATAGGTGGGCCAACGCATTTTTTGTGCACGCATCGTTTTAGTCCGGTGCAACACCGGCAGCGCCGCTGCTAGTTAGCTTAGCGTAGTGAATGGAATCCTATGTTGCCGGTTAGCATGTTGTGACTAAAAGTGAGCCAACAAAAGACAAAAAAACAACCTAATTACTTGCACTGAGAAACAAAATGCGTTGGCCCACCTATCTACAGCCAGGGGAGACCGTGATAAGAACTATTCCTTTAACTTTGTTTAATATTGTATGAGGCGTTTTCTTTTGCGGGGTGCTAATGTTCCACCAAAACAAATTCCTTCCCGAGACTATTTTGCAGAGCCACCGTCTCTGCGTCCAGAACTTTGCGCCACTCAGACGATTGCAAACAACCCACGACCGTTTTTTTTCTCCAATGTGTGGTGTAGCCAGACCTTACTCCACAGCGCTGTGGAGATCTGGCAATGCGAGACTACTCCCTCTGTGAACCAACCACCCATCCACAAACAATGGCTGAAGTCGGCCTCCTCAACTTAATCACACTCTTTTATTAACAACACACATTCACAGACGGACAGACACACAAACACTCACGCGTCCCCTAGCTTACCTATCAGTCCATCCGGTCCCCGAGGTGTCGGCCATCACTGTCTCTCATAGGCGTTTCCCTTAGCAACCACAGCCTCCCCTGTCAGGCTTGAGAGAGTGCTTTTTTCTGTTTGCTTTGGTTTCTGGAGGATTAACAGACACACATTATTGTGCTGGTGTTGTGTCTACAGTTTGTGTGCAGGAATCGAGGGGACACACTGAAGCATGTCCTACGATGAAAATGTAACACAATGAATTACATTTTGCGTGCAATTATGCTTCTATAAAAGGCTCCTTTCATTTAACCAAACTGCTCCTGACATTTGGCTCTCACAGGAAGCTAATTTGTCTGGTAGAAAACACAGCCTGAATCTAGACTAACTGTGCATGCATACATATTTCGGGGGATCATTCGCATTATTTTACATACCAATATTTCTTGTACTGCAGCTACTGCAAGGGATCTATTTTGCAAACATGGATAATTCATGATCTGCACAGACACTGCATATGAAAGTCTTTTTGAAGGCGGTTTGGGGCTGGGGAATTTCCCCTGTCTGCCACTTGCCTTCTTTTTGTAAAGGCCATGCTTCTTCTAGTTTAAGTGCATGTGAATTCACACAGTCTTTCCAGTGTGACGTGATGTGACCCACCTGTGGTGTAGAGGCCAATATCGGCTCCCTGTATTAAACATTCTGCTATAGTTTCACCCAGACATGAAGTGACATGTAGAGTATTGACAGCTTTACAAGATCTTCAACAGACTCAGAGGGGCGTGTCTGTGTCTGAACATTAAAGCATGTTAACATGTTCTAGTAGAAACACAAAAAACAAGTAGGAACATGACAACGGTATATAATAGGTCTCCTTTAAGTAAGTAAAGGATCTGAATACTTCTCCCCCGACATGAGATGTTACGTCAGCAGTTAGTGCGTTGTTGACTCCGAGATGACCCGTACAAGCACATGTCATCCACTGCGTGCACCGCAATGTCTGCTAATTAATAATCACTGTCAAATCTGAAGATCTGTGCCGAAGAACTGAAAGGTCTGAGCAGTGCATTGTTAAGGACAAAGGAGGCAATCGAATTACCGTCCATTTTACTGATTTCATTTCCATGGTGGAGACCACGGCGGCGGAACGGCTTCAGTCGGTAATGGTTTCTGGCAACGGTGGGGCCCTTAGTCCTGTTCACTGGAGCTGCAACACCCCCCCAGGGTTTCATTGGCAGTTAGAGCTATCTTCTCTTGAGGTCATTTAATGAAGAAAAAAAAAAAAGAAGAAGTTATGCTTGTCGTTAACCGCACGCACTGCTCTTTTATGCATAAAAGGATCCAGCCTAAACAATGTCCTTGCGTAACTGCGTAGGTCAATCGAATGTGAAATTAGTTCATTTATAATTCATATAGGAGATCTTTATTTAGGCTACCAATAAGCTGCGCAGCATTATAGTGATTGTCAGGAAACAGGCCAGAGACTTTTAATTGGAGGGGCAGAAACTGAGAGGAAGGAGAGGGCAGGAGGGGGAAGATGCTAAGGAGCGAGAGACTTCTCCAGGGATAGGGGTGCTTTTACTTTGAAGTGTGTGGTGGGGCTGTGTGCAGCACAGTATCACCCCAATCCTTCGTCTATTATACTGCCATGTTTGCTCATTATGTTTTCATGGGCGGATTCTTAGACGCCTGAGTCAAATCTTTGGCCCAGGAGAGACGAGCTTCAGGGGGAATAGCAACGAAGCAAAGACGCTCGGTTGTTTTCAGGTCATGGATTGATGTGGCTGACATCAAAAATGCTCCTTTAAATCCAGTTGATACCTTGACATGCTGAGAATGTGTTATTCTGACGGTTTGATTGGCATATAGTGAGCTGGCTTAATGGATATCAATTCAGTCTGTTCTCTTTAAGACTGATAACAACCTCAAACAACTTCTTTGTTTGCCTTTTGTTCCGATTATATTAAACAAACTACAAAGCAAAGATCAGTAAAATCTTTTTTAAGGATACTTAGCAGACGTTTGACGATTCCAAACTATTTAAGACGTTTAGTTTCTTTGGCTTTAAATTCTTGTCTTTGTTCACTTGAAGGATTAGGCTTATGGGTTCATCAGAGTACAGACATTACAGATAGTATAATGAGACATAAAATGTCATAAAATACAAGATCATTATACACAATTATTACCTAACATCAGAAACAAAACCCCCTAAAATCCCCAAATAATGATGAAATTAAGTTATTATTGGATTTAAGGGGATAATTAATGGATAAATTAATTGATTGTACACCTGTATTAAGGTATTTTTTAATGGATTACATGCACGGTTTGAAGGGTTTTTGGTAGCTAAATTACTTCTTTACTTCATACCTTAAAGACTTTATTTAAGGGTAAAATTCAGGTATGGTTTTCAACCCTGAAACCGTGCATATAGTCCATTACAAATACCTATAATAATAAATAATGCATTATTTCATAGATATGTTACAGATGTATTTACCATATTGTTTGTTTAAACAATAGTTTAATTTGAATTTAGATTTTAAATTAAGTGCTTTACGAGTTTATTTTGAAGTCAGACACTCTGGCAGCTGCTGAGACCATCTAATGCATTTCTTTCTGACCTGATACTCGCTCCAAACCAAATCTATCTGGACCGTCTCTGTAATGAGATGCATTAGAGTCGTGTGGCACAGAAATCCAATACTCCCAGCCATCCTCCCTCCACCAATCCACCATCAACTGGGCCATAAACTGGGTTAAATTTAGTGGAGTCTTTTGTCTCTGGCTGCTCTGAAATCTTTTTTACTTCTGAGACTTGTCAACACTCTGAAAATTGATGTCTTGTCAGATAATGTTCACGCTATTTTAAACGTGATTCCATCGATTCCTCTCTGTTATCTGCAGCTTGTGTGCCCTTCCTGTTGCGTTGCTTGTCACTTATTTCAATATGGCTGTTTCATGGCGGGATGATAAAGCCATTATCCATACTATTCAAGAACTGTCACACGTCGTCACTGAGCGGGCAACAATTAATTTTCTCCAGCGACAAAGCCTCAGCGGCTCCCTGAACTAAGATTACATTTCTTTGTCAATTTTTATTTGAAAATGAATATTTCACAAACGGTGTGTGTGTGTGTGTGTGTGTGTGTGTGTGTGTGTGTGTGTGTGTGTGTGTGTGTGTGTGTGTGTGTGTGTGTGTGTGTGTGTGAGATGCATTTGATTTCCTTCAGTGGGGCCTCAGAGCTGTCAGCCAGAGAGTCAGTGGGACGCTCTGGATTGTGACAAACTGCAGCAGATGACAGTTGAAAGATGACGGGCAGTGATTGCGCTGCACTGCCAGCAGACGGGAATTTACCATTTAATATGATTATGCATCACATTTTGCATACATTTACATGTGTGTGTGTGTGTGTGTGTGTGTGTGAGATTATGCTGCCCTAACAAGCCAAAACACAGTCACTGAATACATTTAGTTAAAGCTATAGTGTGTAGTTTCTGTCGCCTCCATGAGGAATTCTAAGTAATGACAACAACACTGTCAGCGCATCCATATGACACAAGCCTTTGGTGATCACGCACCACCCCCACCCCTCCTCCACGCAGTTGCTAGTAGCGTGTATCCCGTCAAATCAAGGAGGACACGAAGCATTATAAAAACATGGACCCTTCAGAACAGGTAATTATCTTTTAATTTGGGTTACGTGAAACGCATCACTCGAGCTTATGCACTCGAATGTCGCTGGACGACATCATTTTGTTAACATATAGCCTGCTGGGAAATACAGAGAGAGTTGTGTGGAGCTGATAGGCTTAATTAGCTTTGTATCAACTCATTTGGCAATGGCTTGAATGTAACGGACGTTTATTAATATCAAAAAGTTACGCACTAAAGCTTTAAAGGTCGCATATTGTAAAAAGTGCAATTTCCATGTCTTGTTTGATTATAAAGCAGGTTGAAGTGCTATATAAATACTGTGAAAGTATCAAAACGCTCAATCCACAGAAAAATACACAAAATACACACCTGTATTCAGAAACTGGGCCTTTAAACGAGCCGTCAGGAATTCCATACAGTTGTGATGTCACCACTATACTATACATAGGTAGTGTCACGGCATAACCACTCTGGGGAAACTTGGTATTATCATTCAACTAGGGCTTCCAGAGTTTAGTTTGCCCATGCATTTGAAACTACAGAAGCTACACGCTAGTCCGCCAGGCTGGAGAAGAAGAAAAAGGTAAACAACGGCAGAACTGGCAGCATCATTGACGTCAATGCTTCAATTTGATTCGATGAGCTACTTCGTCAGATCGAACCTTTCATTCACCATAAAAGAACTCATCTTAACCCGGTAAGTTTACAAGAGAGACTTGCAGTCACTCTGAGAGTCCTGGCATCATGTTGCCCTCAAACTCGTTCATGCTTCCTGTTTCCACTTTGTCGCGCGCCGCTGAAAAAAAGAGTGGTGTGTGACCTCTGTTTGCGTGCTATAAATCTGGCTTGGCTGCAGCTACTGTAAAACGGCCATTAGTCTGCTTCACTTCGCGTGCTATAAATCCGGGCGCGCCGGCAAGATCTACGTCATTTTGACGTCACGATGGCACGCGCCAGCTTGGCTGTGGCTACTGTAAAACGGCCATTAGTCTGCTTCACTTCCGCTTTGTAAGCTCTGTGACGCAGGTAAGCGTTTATATTAGGGCTGTCAATCGATTAAAAAATGTAATCAAATTAATTACATACTCTGTGATTAATTAATCGAAATTAATAGCATACATAATTAACGGTGCCTGAACCGATACTTTTTAAGAAAGTAAAAAAAGAAGGGTACTAAACAACAGTCGGTGACATTAAAGAAGGGCTTGTTTATTGCTAAGGCCATATGGTCAAAATTAAATGATTTGATAATAAATTGCTGTTGAATGACAAAAACAACCACCAGATGGGAAAAGGACATTTACAATAACTTAAAATGCACCACAAGACTGTAGTTTACCAGTTTCATTGAACGCACCGTCTGTGTGGTTTTTCCGACGGCAGCTGCAGATTGTTAGCCTAGAAATCTAGACGCACCCTAGTGGCAGCTGGCTGGTCAGGCTAGCAGACTGTTACATACCGGCGTTGAATCCTCTACAGTAAAACACAGTCAAACTTTACACCGTTTAGCGTTAGCTGTCAGCATTTTAACAGTGTTTAATCCAGCTACTAGCTAGCGGTAGGCTAACGTTAGCTGCTGTCGAGTATAGTGTTAACTAGCTAGCGTCCCGTGCAGCGGTGTTTGTGTTGCCTGTATCGTCCGTCTCAGAGCATCAGAGAGAAGAGCAGACACATCAGTGGCACCAGATTTCGGTAGCCAGGGTTGGCAGGAAGAAGTAACAAGTAGCTAAATGTTCCAATCAATGATCCAGGCAGCACATTCTCGTCTCCATCCTTCATTTTACACTCAAATAGTGGCTAGAACGGCTCCGGGTCAAACGTATATACAAACGTGTATATATATATATACACTGTATATTATATTTATGTGCAATGGCGATGGTGTTTCAGGGGTAAAATAAACAGCCTAAAATGAATGCCTTACAGTCTTTTTATCTGCAATGAAAACTCCTTTTTTCTCAAGTTCACTGCTTCTGTAATATTACTCTTTTTCGTTGTAAGGCAGAGTGGTTTTCTGCCGATTATTTTTTATGTAAATGTGGGTATAATAAAAATAAGATACCATTAGCGATAATGGGATATTCTTTCAGGCGATGTGATTTAACCTGACTATGATTTAAGTTGTGATTTATGTACAAAAACAAACGCTTAACAATAGATGAATACCTCCACTTTCTCACATTTCCAGGTCCTTTGAGTCCGCACATTGACAAAGCTTGCGGAGAGAAAACACTTTTTGTTATGAAATATGCATGGTGTATTCAGCACAAAATATGTCACCGCTACAGTATCTGTTTTCCGTGATCTGTCTTTTATGAAAAATGCATGTTGTTGTGAAACTTCTAAGCAGCCAAACTTCAGTTTGATTAGGGCGAAATCAAAGCAGTGAGAAATAAATTCATCTTCATTGAGATGCATTTGGTTTCCAAAAAAAACATACATGACACTGAATGAAGTGGAGAGTGGAGGATTTCTTTCCCACATCCTGGAGCTCAGCATGAGGACACACAAAGCAGAGCCACAAGCTACAATAAATCAAAAGTCTGTGGCACTGACCCTGAAAATACACTAATAAATCAATAATTACAACACTTAGCTAAGGGATTAAAAGTTTGCAAAAGAGCTTCCTAAAGTAAAAACACATACTTTAGAGTATGAGTGATGGATATAACTTCAGAAAGAGATGCATCTGAATGCTGCGTCTTTCCTTGAGAAGTGTAGATTTATAGCGTTAGAGCTGCTGAAGGCCTCGTCCTCCACCTCTCAGACTACTATTAATCACCTACACCTGGATTAGAGATGCCTGAATTGCTATAATTAATAACTAAAAACCTCTGGGAATTTTAAGCAGCCAGTCACATTTGTTTCTGGGGAGACTTTTGGACACTGATGGACAACTACGCCTTTACGATCCTGAGCCAGACAGTCGCTCTTAATAAGTGATGCTTTTCCTTTTTCTTAGCTGTTTTTTGTTTGCGGAACTTTGGTCCAGACACATCTGACAAACCAGGTCCAGATTTAAGACACACTTCTGCTGGATGTATTTACAGCAATAAACCCCCTCCATGGCTCTGTGGAGTAAGGTCTGGCTACATCACAGATACATTCTGGGATAGGAGGAAAAAAGTGCTCTGGGTTGTTTGCATTTCTTTAAACCAATCACAATCGTCTGGGCGGTGCTAAGCTCCAGACGCAAAAGAAAACGCCAAATACAATATTAAATGAAGTTAACTGTTCACAAAATACAGTAACATGAGCTATTTAAATTAGCTAGATACAAATTAAAAGTAATTTGCTCTTACCAGTGTATGTCTGTGTGTACTTCGCCCACAGAAATCCCACCAATCGGTCCCAAAATGTCCCAGTTAGAGAGGAAATGCGTTAAACATATTCTTTCTAAATCTTTACAATCATTCCCCGAAAGAACCAAGCAGACCTGCCTTGTTGCACGATCCAAATATTCTTTAAAACCTGCCATTTTAAGTGTGTAGCTTGCTAGCTTGATGTTTGTTATTGTCGTTTCCCGTTTTGAACTACAGCTTAATAACGGTCTGTTAATTTATTGTTTTGAGATGATGTATCTGATTAAACTAGAGGAAGGATACATATTTGTTGAGAATACTATCTTATGCTTAATCATGATTATGGAAATTCAGGCTCAATTGGAATTAACTCACAAAATACACATGTCCTATACGGTTAATATTTGTTGCATTTACAAAAAGCTTTTGAAACTGGTTTCAGCTTTGTGTTGTTTTGCTTCTGGCCTGTAAATATATGCGTGTGCTGGCTCCCAGTCTTCCTCCTGAGACATTCATTTGGTCTACTGGCAGCTTTTTGCAGCAATCACAGGAATGACCCGGCCTAATGTAGCGAGGAGATCAGTAGACCACGGTGAAAATCATCCCGCACGCTCCCTCCCTCACACACAGAGAGGCAGGAACATCTGCGACAAACTAAACAAAGGACAAGAGAGCTGAACTGGATCATCAGCACAACTGAGCCGATAGCTGCGTGTTTGCTCACAGCTGAATTTTTGCTGTACTCCAGTCCTGTTTTTTTGTCTTTCTCTGTGTGGTATATGGGGCCTGTTCGTACTTTCACCCCTCAGATGCAGCTTTGATTTGATGGTAGGTGACTGATGCTGTGAAGAGAGCCCAGGGCAGTGCTCCTGTAAGCATTAAAACGTGTGTTTCATCATGACAGCACTCTCCCAGATGAATATTTCAGTCGGAAGGTGGGACAATCTGGTGTTAGGAGTGAAAGTGTTGGTTAAAATGCTGTTCAGTACAGTGGCCCTGGAAGCTCCACACGCTGCAACTAAAAACACATGCATATGGCAACACATGCAGCATTACGACATGCATGCAAAGTGACTGTCCTCCCCTAAAAAAAACGCTCCCATAGGTCAGTTGTTCAAGCCATAATCAAACATACTTTGGGATTCATTGTAGGAGTATGTGAGTTCATCTGATAGGGCGGCTGTGTGGGTACCTTAGCCTCAGTCATCTGAAATACTGGATTGTATTTTTTTAAAGTGTAATGGGAGGAAGGGGAAAGCTTTGTAGCTTTTTAAAATCCAGGGATTTTAAAACAAATGAAACAGCTTGACGAGTGCATTAAAACAGAAACTTATTGGTATAAATTACAATAAAAGAGGAAAATGAGACAACAGCATAATGCACTCTATAACCCAGACTATATAACCCAGATAAATCTGTTGGTCTGATAAATTGGCTTCTGCTGCCATCTTATGTTCAATGAGAGGACATTACAACCATAGGTTACAACCCGTTAGCTATATCTCCATTCTGTTTGTATGTAACGGAACAATAACTCTACACAAAATATATAATAATGTTATATATTGTATATACACATTTTGTTATAAATTAAACTACCCAACAGTACAGTTTAAACGATTAGCCGATTAACTGATTTTTCAATTGACAGAAAATTATTAATATATGAAATAAATGTAATAAGCAAAAATATTTCCTTATTTCCTTCAGCTTTTCAAATGTGAAGATGCGCTTTTCTTCTTTTAACAATGTTAATGTTTCAGTAATAATGTTGAGGTTTGGACTGTGGAACAAACTATGGAACTGTGAAGCCTATTTGTTTCCCTTTGGGCTCTGGGTAAATCATTTAAAAAAAAATGTAAATGTAAAAATTAAATGTATTGTTAAATATTCTAATTAACTTTTTTACTTATATTCTAAATGAATATTTGTAATAAATATAATTTATTTTTAATCATTTTAATTTATTTCTAATTACTTTGATTGATTTTGTATTTTGTAATGTGTCAGTAGGCTACTAATGTTGAGATTTAGACTGTTGGTTGGACAAAACAAACATTGTGAAGGTGTCACTTAAGTGTGTGAATGTTCGTATCTGTATTTTCTTTTAAAAACTTTGTAAAGTGTCTTTGAGTATTACAAAGTGCTATATAAATAAAATGCATTATTATTATTATTATTATTATTATTATTATTATTATTATTATTATTAGGGCTCTGGGTAATTGGGGCGCCATTCCATTTTACATTAGTTCATGAGTAATAACAATCTAATGAAGATAGAATATATAATAACAGTCCCAGGGGACATTTTTACTTTTAAAACTTTAATTACAATTTCCTGATTATACTTACAGACTTATACTTGGGGACTTGTATTTAACAGAGTATTTTAAGATCTGAGTATTTTTCCACCGCTGCTAGTAACGTTACAGAAGATGCTTCTTACTACTTCACCACTCGCGCATGCGCATTGCGCAGCGGCTCCCTCTGCTCTCCTCCTGCCTCTCCTATGACTGACCGCTAGTGACCTCAGTTTCTGCAGCAGCAGCACACAACTTGAGACAGCACACGCACGCACGCACACACGCAAAAAAAAAAAAAAAAAAAAAACCCACGAGGAGAGATGGCCGGTGTATTCGGAAAGATCTTCGTGGGCATTTACGTGGAGATAAAACGGAGCGACGGTAGGTAGCTAGCTCTTCACACACAGACACAGACACCGCTCTCCATCCGGCGGGTCCGGGTGCAACGAGCTAACGTTACCGCTGTTAAAAACGGTTTAAAACGGCTTCTGCCAAGCTAGCAAGCTGCTACATCTTTTCACCGTTTCAAATAAAAAACGTCGAGTAAAGTGTTTGCGCAAACATAAATGTTTTATGTCATGCTACTGTCGACTGTCAGTTAAGTAGACACCGGCTGGTCGGCCGGCCAGTGGAGCGGGCTGCCGGGTCCGTTCACCTGTGCGGCTCTGCGGCCAAAAAAATGACACCTGCCCCCCTTCCCTGCCTTGCCCTGGTTCTTCTCCCCTCTCCTCTGCATCATGGCTGTTATCCCTCCAGTATGCATGTTGTTACCCGCTCCAACCTGCACTGCATCATCCAGCAGTGGCCTCTGAATCCTGGGCTGAAGGATAGCTGCATGCAGGGGGCCTCTCCCCTCCTCTGGCTGGCACTAAAATAGCCTGCTTTAAAAACAGCGTTGTGCTCATTTTTTTACCATATAAAAGTGTGGATAAGACTGCCAAGAATCTAATCGAAGAGCCAGTAAATGCAGCTCTTGAAGTTGTGAATGACAGTGGGAAAGTCTTCCTCATCATCCATCATGAGCCACACCCATTAGCATCTCAGTATTCTTATTTTAGTGTCAAAATGTGACTCCAAAATATTATATTATTTTCTTCCTGTATCAAATTATCTGAAAATGATCATCTCAGCTAGAGATGTGTTCAGCTCATGGTTCATTTGATTTGTTAATGTCTTCCTCCTGTATATGAAAGGCTAAAGCAGCAAATATCTACTCTACAGTCCCATGATGCAGCACTGAGCAGGCCTAGCGTCTCTTTACGTCCTCTCTTTTTGCAGGACGAATACACCAGGCGATGGTCACATCACTGCATGAGGACAATGACAGTGTGACAGTGGAGTGGATCGAGAATGGAGACACCAAAGGGAAAGAGGTAGAGCTGCTACTAACTTCCTGTATTATGTGCCTCTCTTACGAATTTCTTTCTGTCAGTTTGTTGGTTCTGGAAAATAATGTGTGACTAATGCCTACCAAACACTAGAAGACACTGAAAAAGACTAAGGTCTGACACAATCTCACATCTAAAGACAATCTGTAATAACGTCATGGAGTTTTTAGTCACAGACTAAAAGATTATACTACCATAACTTAAAACTTAAGATGATATCAAACACGTTTGATTTTGTCAGAACATCGAGACAGCAAAGAGATTGACTTAAGACAGCTCACAATTTTATGACCACCTTACCCCAAACGATTGAGACAAGGAAAGCAGCAACTCATGATTTCATTCTGCTCGAAAAATCGTTTTGTGTAAGGTCAGCTTAACTTGTTGTGCATTCAAACACGATAATACCGCAGATATGATTTTGATAAGAATATACACTGCCGTTCAAAAGTCTATAATCTCCTGCCACAAAAGCTTTATTGTGTCCAGTCAGATGTCTGAGAGTACTCCTCTACAGTACATGTCTGAATGCTGTCTGATGCTTTTAGGTTGTGGAAAGTCCTCTTTACAAATAGATGTGATTTAGTTTTGTACATGGAGAATAAAACGCTGTACAATTGTTCAGCCAGACTGACAACTGAAAGGGCAGAAAGAGACACAGATCCCTCTGAGCAACCGTTGAATAAGAAGAGAAGAAATCAGGACTCATTGGTAAAATGAAAAAGTATCTACTGATACCAGCCCTAAACACAACAACGCGGGTACATGCGTCGGTATCCATAAAACTGACCTACACTCTCCTCTAAAGTAATTTTTAAACTTTTTAGGCTTTGCAATTAATTGAATTTTGATTTCGGCTAAAAACGATAATTTTACATTTTGCTCTTATTTTCTCTTGTGTACAGAAGGGGAATTCAAAATGTTCAAACAGGAAAAGTAGTAAGGGAAATTTCACAGTTCAATAGGGCTGTGCTCGATTGAAGAAATTCTTAGTTGACTAACACTCATTCAATTGTATCGACTAATCGATTAGTTGATTTGATTGACAGATCTGTAAATCTGAGTTTCTCCGCAAAGAGTCATGCAAAAGCACCACTTTAATTCTTGTGTTTACCAGAGATGTGCTCGTACGTTTCTTGGAAATAAGTCATTCAGCATGAAAAAAGCATAAAACATGACTAATGGACTAAAGAAATCTAAGTTGACTAAGACCAAAACGACCGATTAGTCAACTAATCGACTAAGAGGGAGCAGCCCTACAGTTCAAGGTGTTTTCACTGTTGTTTTAACTGTTTCACTATTTTATAAGTTCAGGATATGCAACAGTTTTCCAAAAGTCAATGATTAATCGTGTTAAATAATCGTGATTTCAATATTGACCAAAATAATTGTTATTATGAGTATGCCATAATTGAGCAGCACTACTTTCTAGTTGTAATCTCTGTTCGGTCCTCTCTACACTTGTGTTGTTACAGACCTGTCTGAACTAACTTGCCTCTTCTGACGAGCTGTGACATTTAGTCCACGAAGGTCTAGGGTTTATGGGAAATGATGTTCGTTAAAGGCAGCTAAAAAACATTTCTCATCGTTTCTAAAAAAAACTACCATCCTTATCTCTAAGAATATGAAGCGAGCTACACGAAATACTGTAGATAAGACTCTACTCCAGGGCTGGATGTTTAGTTATTATAATTGTTAAAAATGTTAGTAGGATTTTGAATGAGGTTTTTCTGACCACTGAAACAGAACCAGGAAGGTTATTGAATGATAGCACAACAGGAAGGAGGGCTGTGGTCTGAACTTAGTCACTATTTCTATTGTGCTTGGATATTTCTAGATGTTTTTAAATGCTATTTATGTTTTTTATAATTGTTATTATTTACTGGTGCTGAGAGAGTGCCAAGGCAAACTGTATTTTATTGCTGTGGTACTTCGTACTAATATGCATTTGACAATAAACTTGAACTGAAGTTCTGGTTTCACTTTGGCTCTCTTGTGAGAGAGATCTTGATCTGAATTAGATTAGGTTATAATAATAATATCAATCTTTGTCTTCTTTCTGCCTCAGATTGATCTGGAGAGTGTCTTTGCTCTGAATCCAGATGTTGTTCCTGACGAGGAGATACCACAGAGTCCTGAGGCTCCTCTTCCTCCCTCCAATGCTGCCAAAACCAGCAAACTCCCCAAGGTCTGCTCCTCATTATCAATCCTTTTCTAATATAATACGTTACAATGGCATGTTCATAGATTAGTATTCATGACTGGAAGAAAACAAACTGTTTTTGTTCAGTTTAAAGACTTTTTGCAAGTCAGTTTTGTGTTCACTTTCTTGTCAAGGGTTCAGGTTTGGTTTAGACTTTGCTAAAGACGTTTTTAGGGACCATTTATGCTAACTGCCGTAATGTTTTCAGCATGTAATTCTCTATGAATGGGACAGATACCCACTGTTGTAGGTCTTAAATCTTGCAGTGTTATTGAACAGTGTCTCTGAACTCAGTCTACTTTCAACTCTGTAATGGTTAATGGTGCTGTCTCTTTGTTTTTATATTTTCAGACCAAACGGACTACAGCAATACCTAAAGCTGAGAATCCTCCACGGGAGAATAGAGGTATGTTGGATTTAAATCAGAGGTTTTCAAACCGACTTTCTCCCTCGCTTAGTGTTCTTTAAAACCCTTAGTGCCTGATTGCCACCATTTGTGTTACAAGTCATTCACCTTCATAACTCAGTCAAATCTGGACACACATACATTATACTCATATTTTTTCAGTGTGATTTACATTTTGTGAGGACATCATTATATTATCCGCTGCTCATCACACATTTATGTCAATGGATCCACCTAGAAATCAAGGGAAAAAAGACATATCAAAGCACAGATCGTTGCTGATATTCTGTTTTTTTTTTATAAATTGTAAAGGATTGGCAAAAATAAGCCTTGATCTTCAGCCTATAGATCCAATCACAGTGTTTGTTTACAATAACTTCCAGATAGAAAACTGCTGTGTCGTCCCGTACAGTCAATTTTTAACGGCGCTGATTAAAGTCAAGGAACAACTGGATACACTCTCATCCCCTTCATCTAAAATACATATTTGATGCTTTCACATATCAACGCTTCGTTAGCTTGTGCCACAGACAATGACAGCACCCAAACAAGCAGTCAGTCCAACCGGCGGTGAGATGTTGCTGTTCCTAACGCCAGATTTGAAAAGAAACACAGCGGACACATCAGACAGCTCGGACTACATATGTATCTTTATATGTTACAGTTATGGCTGTAAATTACAACAGACATAAATAAACAAGTTTGCAGATTTCACATCGCTCTACAATTCAAATCAACGGCTATTTGTCTCCCCGGATGTGATTTTTGTGTTAGCACGATGTCATGCTGGTTCGGCCTATTCCATTTTCAGTTATTCATTGTGTGAGTTATATTGTGTGAAGTGGATTGGTGTAAACATGTATAATTATGTTTTTGTTAGTTCCATATTCTTCCAAATTGTAGTGCTATCTTCATCATAATGTAAAACGAAATAAACCATTTATTCATTCAAATGATTAAAATAGTCATTTATTTTTCGACGATTGACTAATGGATTAACTGACTAATCGTTTCCGCTCTAAAGAAAACCAAAACTATCTGCATGAAAAGATACCAGTAGATTTGAGTGGGAAATATTATAGATTATGTAGTTTGTTTGTTTAATAATTTTGCACAAATGCATGACTATTATCTTGGATCTTCTGTCTACTTGTCAGCTGCAGCGGTGGGAACCACCCGGGCCCGTCCCAGCCATCAGAGCCAGGCTGCAGAGCCGCCCCCCCCAGCCATCGCTCCCCAGTCTGCACTCAACCAGTCGCTGCTACAGCTGCAGAACGGTAACACACAGCCTCTCCATCTGGATCAGACATGTCCCAGGTTCAATCAAGTCCACATCAGGGTTACTATAGTAAACTAAAACCAAAACTAAAACGACAGTACGCAGTTAAAAATATTTTAGTAAACTGAAATCAAATAAAAACTTTGGCAGCTCAATTATGGAAAAAAAAATCATAATCACAATTTTTTGGTCAATATTGAAATCCTGATTATTTAACACAATTACTCATTGACTTTTGGAAAGGTGTTGCATTTATTGAACTTAAAAAAAACAGTGAAAACTGTGAAATTTCCCTTAATACTTAAGAAGAACGTTTTGAATTCCCTTTTCAGAACACCAGACAAAATAGGAGTTAACTTGCAAAATGTAACGTGCAAAAAAATCAGTTTATCTAAATTACATTGTTTTTGTGATGTTCGGAGCTAAATCACAGTCAAAATGTGATTAACTAGCCCTAGTGTGTTGTTATGTTCTGGTGGAGGGTTATGTTGCAGAGGCCACAACCAGTGATGTCATGCTCCCACACAGCTGTGAGCGCGAGGGCGTCAAAGGCTCTTTCACAGTCGCTCACTGGCTCGGCTTCTGGGCTCATACTACAGCACTTGTTTAAGTTTCCAGCTGTGGATGTTGCAATTAGCATAAATGTACACTGCTGTTGAAATATAAAATAAGTCTTCAGATTCAACACTCTTAAGCATGACATCTGAAATCCAGCAGAATCACTTCTAACAATAAGTCTGGAGATTACTATATTTGTAACTGTTTAAAACCAACAATGAATGTGAATCTTCAAACAAGCATTATGCATGTATGCGAAGCCTGATATATTTTATTCTTCACTGTGATAAAGCTCCATCGTTGTCCAAAAACTATTAACAACCAGTGGCGTAAGAAGTATTTAGAAGCTCTTTATTTGTTTAAGTAACAAAGTGAGAGTGTAAAAGTACTGCTTTTATTTTATCTAAGTAGAAGTGTGATTATTATCAGAATTATGTACTTAAAGTATCAAATGCAAAAGTACTATATTATATTATTATATATTATTGGTTTGCTGCATTTTCATGTAGTATTTGCAAACAAATTACTTTTTGTTGTGATTGTTTTCCGCCGTTCCTTCCAGCACGGAGGAAATCTAACTGTGTGAAGGAAGTTGAGAAACTGCAGGAGAAACGGGAGAAGAGACGACTTCAGCAGCAAGAGCTCAGAGAGAAGAGGGCACAAGTGAGGAGCAAACCCACACACGCATACAATGTTTCATTTGTAAGTTCACTTGTTACTTTTGCTTTTTGTTCCATTTCAGGAGGTGGATGTCAATTTACCAAACTACGAAATCATGTGTATGATCAGAGACTTCCGAGCCAGTCTGGACTACAGGCCTTTAACCAGCAACGACCTGGTAAGTCTGGTTTAGGGCTGGCTTTCCAGATTCAGTTAATAGAAACAAGTAAGGGTGTCCAGATAGTTGAGTAGTGATTAAAGTAGGGCTGCACGATTTATTGTTTTTTTTAATCGTCATCGCTATATCAACTGGGGCAGTAACCATATCGCAAAAGGCTGCGACATATTGCGAAAGAGGTTGAGAGAAAATGTCAGTAGAAAGCTGGACTTTAAAATGTAAATGTCATTCTTTTTTAAGATGGTGATGCCTTGATTATTTGATTTGATTTATTGTTTATCTTGAAATAAATAAAAAAGTTTTAGTTACTAAAGTAAGTCATTAGTTTGAGAAGGAGTAGGCGGAAGCATACAGCTTATTAGGTCCTGCCCCTACCTCACGATATCATGTTATTACAAAACAAATAGATGTGCAAATACAGCTTACACTCTTTCAGGTCTTACACTAACTTACAACAATATACAACAATACCTTTACATTACAATTCCATTCCTATGTTTCGGTCTATTCCTTTCTGTATTGGTCAAGTAATGATTTCTTTATCTATTTTTGAACTGAATGATATTATGGCTCTGTTGGATGTCATTGTTCAGTCTATTCCACAAGGTCATATTGAATATTCAATTCAGTCTTCAGTTTGTTCAATAAAAGAATGTTGGAAATTATTTCCTTTCCTTTGTTTTAAATTCAACAAGCAATTCATTGTATTTTAGCAGAATACTGAAAGCAGCAGAAAGGCAGAACTGAGAACACTTTGAGTACACGGTTTATTTATCGCAAGTAATATCGTTATCAAAATATTCAACAAAGTTATAGCATATTCTCCTCATATCATGTAGCCCTAGATTTAAGGACATTCAGTTCTGGTTATTTCCTCCATAACCTAATCTTACTTTACTTTTCTTTCTTGCACTTTAGCTATGCTAGCTATATACACTTATTGTTTAGTTATTTTTTTACTCTTATTTTGACTTAATTTTGACTATGAGCAACTGCAACTCAACAATTTCCCAGAGGGGATCAATAAAGGATTCTGATAATCACCAGTCATCCAGTTATTACACATCAGATAAGAAGTGACTTTGACATATTTATATATTAGGTCAGCTGTACATACATCCATACGATCTTAATTAGAAACAACTACTGGGTATTTAACCAAAAGAACGCAGCTTTATTGCTTGTTGTGGAGCTTGTTATCATCAACTACACTATAACCAGCTTAATCTTTAGATTTAGCACCTTTAACCCCACTAGTCATGACAAGCTCATGCTTTGCAGCCAAACATAGTTAAAAAACACATTACTTAGTTTTAAATATTAGTTGAGATCCCAAATCTTCCAAATAAACCACATGGCTGGTTGCATTTTGGGGGAAATGTGTATAAAATGATGCATAAGACATCTAGAATATTTCCATTTGATGAATTGGTGCAGCCCTACAAAATATTGTGGTTGCAATATTTCACTCGGTGTAAACATCATATAGCTTCAATAAAGAGCTGAAACAAGCGAATACAGAATATATGTAAAACCGTCAGCGTAGAATAAGTTGATTTTTCCAAATTTACAGCTACTTGAGGAGAAATAAATGTGTTAAATGTCTAAACTCTGACAAATGATGTAAAGTCCAATTTATCTGTACCTTTTGATGTTTCAGATCGAGGAGCACAGGATATGTGTGTGTGTACGGGCACGTCCACTCAATAAAAAAGGTAATCAGAGAAGCTTTATACAATCAATGTGTTTGGACAGAAAGTAAAGCAAATTGTATGCCTCTAAACAGCCTTGTCTGAACAGTTTTAATAACTGCCATCTTTTTGAAGCGTACGTTTGTGCATTAACAGAAATTTTAATAAAAACTCTCTTTGTCCACGTCTCTGTAGAGTTGACAATGAAGGATTTGGATGTGATCACCATTCCCAGTAAGGACGTGGTAATGGTCCACGAGCCGAAGCAGAAAGTCGACCTGACCCGCTACCTGGAGAACCAAACGTTCCGATTCGACTATGCCTTCGATGAGAACTCCACCAATGAAATGGTTTACAGGTAATTTGGTTCTCTATAGAACCCCCAAAAGGTTAAATATGGAATAAATTAAAGACATTTTGAAATAATCTTCTCTCTCAGGTTCACTGCTCAGCCGCTAGTTGAAACCATTTTCGAGCGGGGGATGGCGACTTGTTTTGCTTACGGACAAACTGGAAGTGGAAAAACACACGTGAGTGCTCTGATTTTTTAACGAAACTAAATGTTTTTAGTCAGGTTACCCCCAGGATTCTTCAAGTTAAATTTAAGACAGTTAACGACCTTTTTTACACCACTTAGGATGAAATTTAATACGAACTTTATGGCCATATAAGGGAAAATCAGTGTGGATTTTAAGAAGTATTATCAAGTAACATTACCTGAATTTAATAAAATGTTTATGCGAAGTGTTTGTACTCTAATAAGATAAAATTAATTATATATTTGTTGCATTAAGAGCTCTTATGCTATGAAAATAAGTGAATTTACCCACACAAAATACTTATTTATGACTTTACAGCATTTATTTAATCCTACGAAAGGACAAGACAAAATTGAAGACCTTTCTAAACCAAACTCAATACTGTTAAAGCCTAAATTCTTAGAATACTAAATGTAATACTTTTTTAATACGTCTAAGACCCTTTGGGAACCCTGTTAGTGCTCATTTCCTGTTTTAACTCGTATCTTCTTTTAGACGATGGGAGGGGACTTTTCGGGAAAGAACCAGGACTGCTCTAAAGGGATCTATGCACTGTCTGGTTAGTTTCTCCCGTACCTTTACAGGATTCTCACTGCTGCTTACTGCTTCTGACTGAATTTTGAAGTCTCTATTTTTCCTTTCCTTGTGCAGCCAGAGATGTCTTTCTCATGATTAAGAAACCAAATTACAAGAAGTTGGATCTCCAAATCTTTGCAACATTTTTTGAGATTTACAGCGGGAAGGCAAGTGTCTTTTAACACATTTATTAATAGATTTATTTGAGAAGAAGACTGAGTTTGTGTCGCCTCTGACACTTTGATGCAAGCATAACTGACTAAAAAACTCTCTGATGCATTTTCAGTCCTAAACCAATTTGTGTTTGTGTTTAAAAAAAAAAAAAAAAAAAAGGTGTTTGACCTGCTAAACAACAAAACCAAGTTGCGGGTCCTGGAGGACGGGAAGCAGCAGGTGCAGGTGGTGGGGCTACAGGAGAGGGAAGTGAAGTGCACAGAGGACGTCCTCAAACTCATTGAAGTGGGAAACAGCTGCAGGTAGGAGACCACCGTTTAAATTAAACGGCAGCATGAGCAGAAGTTAGTTCTGAAAGGTTTGGACCGGTCCTCGAGGATAAGCTCCGTGTCTCTGCGTCTCCTTCAGGACCTCCGGTCAGACCTCGGCCAACGCTCACTCTTCTCGGAGCCACGCCGTCTTCCAGATCATTCTCCGTCGGCGGGGGAAGATGCACGGAAAGTTCTCCCTCATTGACCTGGCGGGGAACGAGAGAGGAGCCGACACGTCCAGCGCGGACCGGCAGACTCGCCTCGAAGGAGCCGAGATCAACAAGAGCCTGCTGGCACTGAAGGTCTCCTCCTCAGTCCTCATCAATCAACCTCTTAGCAAAATTGCAGTCGTCTAGGCTAACTGCCACTGATGATGTTCCTGTCTGTCTGTCTGTCTGTCTGTCTGTCTGCAGGAGTGCATTCGAGCGCTGGGCAGAAACAAACCTCACACTCCGTTTAGAGCCAGCAAGTTAACCCAAGTGCTGCGCGACTCCTTCATAGGAGAAAACTCCAGAACATGCATGGTAGGACAAAAGCAAAGCTGTGCATATATTATTGTACCTCCTGTGGACGAATGCATTATTGAAAATATAATCATTTTCAGTTAACAGTTTTGTTGATAAATATCGATCTAACTCTCTTTATGGTGTTTGCCTGCACAGATTGCGACCATCTCTCCTGGAATGGCGTCATGTGAAAACACCTTGAACACGCTGAGATATGCCAACAGGTAAATCAGATTGTTTTTCTTTTTTTAAGCTTTAAATTACATGAATGTGAGAATAGTTGCAAAGCATAATGTGATCCTCTCCTGTCTCCTCTTCTTGGGTTTGTGTGTGTTGTCTCTCTCCTGCCGTGTTTCCAGAGTGAAGGAGTTTGGGATAAGTCCCTCAGACATTCCCTTCTCCCAGAGCGGAGGTGGAGGGAGTCGCTCCGAACTCTCCCCTACTTATGAGTATGATCGATTTACTACGTCTCTCAGCACTTCTCTCCACATCGCTCTTCACAACAAGTTACCACCACATTGTCATACGACTTTACTCATTAAAACCCAAGTCGCTTAGAGCTATAGAAATATATTTCAGTCTCAGCCAGATGTTCTATGTTTTTCTTACTGTCTGTGTATTGATTTTCCCCTCCCACCCCTAGTGGATAGTATAAACAGATTGAGTATTTGCCCGTGGGGTCGCAGCTGTCCGTGTACTTGTTCGCTGCGGAGCATTAACAAGAGCCTTTACAGTAGGATGATAATGCTGGCCCAACATTACTTTATCCCAAAGTTAATAGAAAGGATTTTTTATTTTTTTTTATTTAGCATTACCAGTTTAACTTGTTGATGTTGACCTGCTTTTATTTTATCCAGGGTTGCATGCAGTCAGTCTGTAGTGTTTGTTGTTTCACTGAAATGTTTTGAGCATTTAACCCCGGCAACACGTCTGCATATTCTATACAACTACCAACCTTTAAATCGGATATTTAAGGGTGAAGGAGCTGACGGTGGACCCTTCAGCAGTGATGGACATCCATCAGGGAGGACATCACCAGCTGGAGGTGCTGGAGGCTCAGTGGGGGGTCGGCAGTTCTCCACAGAGAGACGATCTGAAGCTGCTCTGTGAACAGAACGTAAGACAAACAGATACTCATTCCCTTGATTTAACAAAGCGACTAACGGATAGGTCAAGTCTAAAAATAATACTCACATTCCCATATGTCCATTTAAACTGATTTTGGTTGCCGTAATCATTCTTCCTGTTCATACTGGCCGTTATAGAGAGCCACACAGTTTTTGGGGTTCCAGCAGACTGCAGTCCCATCATGTCACAGTGTCACTGATGTAAAAACAAACATGGCCATTCTGTCTGCAGGAGGAAGAGGTTTCCCCGCAGCTCTTCACTTTCCATGAAGCCGTCTCTCAGCTGGTGGAGATGGAGGAGCAGGTTCTGGAGGACCACAGGGCCGTTTTCCAGGTACAGTAGATCCTTCAGGAATAGAGGAAGCTCAGAAAAGTCAAAGAGCCTTATTTTAATGTGCAAAGTGTGCAAATCCATCTATATAAATGTGTCTAAAACCTGACAGATACTGTAAGAATCAAAAACCTATAGATCAATACAGACCATATTTTCCTTCAAGTAATCCATATCTAATGTCCATTTGAGTTCAAATTTAGGGCAGATGTTCATTCCCGTTCTCTTTATCAGCCTGGTTTTTTTTTACATTATAAAGTTTAAACAACACAGAAGAGTATAAACTGCAGCGTGTCCTTACAGGAGTCGATCCGCTGGCTGGAAGACGAGAAGGTGCTTTTGGAAATGACGGAGGAAGTGGACTACGATGTTGAATCATTTGCAACTCAACTAGAACAAATCCTGGATCAGAAGATTGACATTCTCACTGAGCTGAGAGGTAGAGATCATTTGTTCATCTGGTTTGTAGAAATAGTGAGAAATGGCATCACAATTACTCAAGAGCCCAAAGGGACACCTTCACAATCTTTGTTTTGTCCAACAGTCCAAACCTCAACATTATTACTCAAATATTACAGTTATTTTGGATTGAAAAATCACTAAACAATTATCAAAATTGTTTTCATTTTATGTCTGTCAATAAATGAATCCCGTGGTTCCCATTCTTGTTCTGCAGGACCCCCTCTTTTGTAGATAAGAAAATTAAATATTTTCAAGCGATCATAGCCAAACGATCCACTATCATCGATGCATGAAAATTCAGTTCAGTTTATTTGAGAAGGGGACAGTGCAAATGAATAGTCCCCTGGCCACGATGTTAAAAAAGGCTTTAAAATATCGATACATATGTTTAAAATGCACCTTTTAGTTTTAAACTTCAATGTTATATTTATTATTTTTTATTAAAAAGAATAGTTTGTTTTTCCATTTAAATGTCTGGAAGAGCTCGGTAATAAAATTGTCAAATTATATTTTAGGTGCTTTTTAGTGAGTTGATATTAACGTAATTGATTCTGTTAAAAGGGCTTATGATTATTCACTCGTATCTATCGCAGTCCCCTGAATTGAATCAAAATCATGGCAGACTTGTGATATCAGAAAACTGTTGTTCAAAGAGTCGATATAATATTGTATCGTAATAAAAGTTGCGATTTACACCCCTACTGAATAGGTCTTCAGTAGAAAGTGGCATGAGAAGAAAAGACTTGAGTACAAATAGCGCAAATGTGTCCTTTTTAGTGCAGTGCTTGTACAGTAACTGTGCTTAGTTACACTCCACCACTGGTAACCTATGCTGTGATATTCTCTCCTCTTTCAGATAAAGTCAAGTCTTTCCGTTCTGCACTCCAGGAAGAGGAGCAAGCTAGCCAACAGATAACCCCGAAGAGGCCTCGTGCACTATAGAAACACATCAAATATATATTTCACTGTAATATTGACTTCAGAAAGGTGAAGGCCTGCCGCTGAGGAGGTCAAGAGCTGATGTAGCTCAGCTGTGATTTTATGACTTACTGTCTTCTGTCCTCAACCTCTTTGCTGTACAGGCTGCCATCGCTTCCCATCATGCATCCGTCCATCTGTAAAACCAAAGAGCAGACCGTCTTTGCTCTTTTATCCCCCTGTGAAGTGTATTTATAAAGTTTTGTATGTGTGACAAGTCACAAGTGCTTCATTTTAAAACAAAAAAGGTGAATAATTATGTTTAAAATAAATTTTTATAGAGTCAAATCATAGCTTATCCTCACTTTGGCCAATTTTATAAACAACTTTTGTCATTTTGTGCAATATTTGGAGGATTTTATTCCTGTTCGTCCCTCTTGTCACAGCTCAGGGTTGAACAGGGCATGTGGAGTTTGTGTGTAAAATGAGCCACTGTGTGTTTGTGTTGATACTGTATGTAATATATGTCTGATTGAGAGAAAGCTTAAAACTAAATTAAACTTGCATTACATTCAATGGCCTGATGGGGGCACTATAATCAAAGACAAAGCCCTTCTTGATTTCAGTGTTCCATACAACGATTACTGAAACAGTAATTTTTCATTTGCCAAAATAAAGAAACTACTTCTTGTTGCTGTACTTGTTTATTCTGTAAACACGTTTAAAAGTAATGATGATGATGTATTTGTTACTTCTGACAGACTTTATTCACATTTTACAGACACTAGAGTTCTTACATTTTTCTGTTTCTATTGTTCTTTAATCATTTGTGGGAACTTATCAAGAGCTCAATGATTTGCAGAAAATAATGTGGCAATAATGTGTGTCTTTGACAAAATAGTTTAATAATATTGTAGCGTTACGGCTCTGCCGCACGGCTGGCTAGGTAGCTGAATGACGAGGAGACAGTGGCCGAAGTTTAACCGGATGGACCGGGCTTTATTACCCTCGAACACAGGCTAATAACGGGGTTGGAAGAGTGCCCAAAAACAACAACAAAAGAGCTGCCGGCCCCGACTACCTCGTTAGCTTCCTCCCTCTCCTAAAACTTCCCCCTACCTTCCCGCCTCCTCACCAACCTGACCAAGCAGCTGAATTAGGGCAACATCTTCCCCCAATGAACACACCCCCCCCGAATCTCTCCCATATTAGTCCTGCAGGGTCGCTACACTGCCCCCCCCCCCTCGCTAATTCCTTGTCCCCGAGGAAGCTCAAAGTCTTGAAAGTGACCCGGCAATCTCCGTTCCGTCTGCGACCTCCTAACTCCCTGATCCTCCGGGGGAGGTCTAGGAGCGGTAGTGGCATTTTTTGGCACTACAGCTCCAAGCGGTGTCATCACCTCTCCTCGAAGAGCATTCCGCTGCCGTATTGGTGGGCCTCTTCTGCGGCACGGTGATCCTCGGTTGCCCCGGTCTGTGTCACTGGGAAAGCCGGCTGTTGGGTCCCTCGGTACGATGCCATCCTGTCCCGGTGTAGAACTACTGTGCGTCCTCTTGGAGCCAGTTTGACGCGGTACACAACCTGGCCCACCCTTTGGACCACGTAGCAGGGACCAATCCATGTGCTGTCCAACTTAGGGCAGCGGCCCTTAACTCTCTTGGGTCCATACACCCAGGCAAGATCCCCAGCCTGGAAGTCCTGTCCTTTGACGTGCACGTCGTAGCCTCGTTTTTGACGGACCCCGGCCTGCTGCGATTGGTGCCTGGCGAAGTTGTGGGCCGTCTCCAATCGGTCCTGTAACTGCCTGGCATATTCTGGCCCTGCTGAGGCATCGGGTGCATCTGGTGGCCGTCCGTCGGCGTTCTCAGCTCTCTGCCGAGCATCAACAATGCAGGAGTACATCCGGTGGATTCTTGGACTGCGGCACGCCATGAGGATGAGGGGTATCTGCAGGTCCCAATCACTCTGGTCCGGGGCAGTGGAAAGGGCTAGCTGGGCACTCAAGGTCCGCATGAACCGCTCCACTAATCCGTCACTTTGTGGGTGCAGCGGTGTAGTCCTCGTCTTCCGGATGCCAAGCTGGCTACACATTGTGGTGAACACCTGTGCTTTGAAGTTCTGCCCTTGGTCTGAGTGGAGCTGAGATGGTGTTCCGAAGCGGCTGAACATTCCTTGTACCAAGGCCTCAGCCACGGTTGTCGCCTCCCGGTCAGGAAGGGGGTATGCTTCGGGCCACTTCGTAAAGTAGTCAATGGCGACTAGCACATATCGGTTCCCGCTACTAGTACGGGGGAGTGGCCCCAGCACATCAACGGCCACTCTGTCCATGGGTGCCCCTACCCGGTGCTGCTGTAAGGGTGCACGGGACTGACCTTGGGGGCCTTTACGGGCAGTACAGGCATCGCATCGGCGGCAGTAGTCTTCCACATCCCTCCTACTCTGGCCCCAATAGAAGGTCTTTGTCACCCCAAAGTGACCAACTCCGGGGCTACCATGATGTGCTTCAAGCACTTCCTCACGGAGGTTTTAGGGTACAACCACTTGCCATTGTGGTTCTCCAGTGGCTGGCACACGCCAGCATCTCTTCAGGACTCTCTTCAGAGCCTATTCTGCTGCTCGGAGCTCAGACCTGCACGATTTTTCTCCCACAGGTCCTTGACAGTTGCACTGGCTGCTGTCTCTTTCTCAGAAATGGGGCCTACACTTGCGGTCTGGATAACTGCAGGTAATGGTGGCTGGTTGTCCGATGGGACAAGGGCTGTGGGGCTGTCAGCGGTTAGTGGACAAGGGCTTTTTTGCCGAAGGAACCTCCCCCGAGAAGAGTCTGGAGAATGGGAAGGTTCTCCTTGTTCCTCATCGTCCTTAACTAAATAACTAGTCATTTTGGGGATGTGAGGGTCACTCAGGAAGGGAATAGATACCCCATCAGGGAACATAATTGTCCGTGTTTGGAAGTCCAGTATAGCCCTTGCTTCACACAGGAAATCCAGTCCAAGTATACAACTCTCGGTTACTTCAGCGACCCAGACTGGTTGGCAGGTGGAATAAGCCCCCACTTGGATCTGAGTTTCACACTGTCCTAGCATGGGGGCTTTTCCCCCTGCGACTGTGGTGAGTGGGACATTGGTGGCTTGGGGTAGAGTTCCAGCTGGCAGGAAGGAGAGTTGCGGTTGAGCCGGAGTCGAGCAGGGCGTTGGTCAATTGGCCATTGACCAATATCGGTACTCGGCAGCTATCATTGTTTGAGGCCTTTTGCGTGCTAAGGGCATGAGTGACAGGGAGGCGGAGCGCTTTTACCGCAGAATGATTGTCACAACCTCTGGGGAGCAAAGGTTGGCTCGGGTTGCTCCCCTCTACACCGAGCCTTGAGCGTTTCCCGATGCCGGCACACCCAAAGCAGAATCGAGAACAGGACAGAAGCGCCATGTGTGACCCCCCTGATTGCACCTCAAGCAGGTTTGCCTCTGTCGATCTTCAGGTGAAGGGGAAGGACGTCCGGGGCCCGTCGGCAGAGAGGTTGGTCCAATCTGCGGAGAAGCTTGACTCTTGGGTCTTGTTGACACCTGTCCGGGTAGGTTATCGAAACCTTCTATGAGGATGTCTTCCACCGCCAGTGCTTTCTCTAGAGCTGCTTCCAGGGTCTGTGGGTCAGCAAGCCGGACTTGTTGGCGCAATGGAAGGGGAAGGAGGCCACGAATGAATGCTTCCTTAGTTAGCACCAAGCGTGTTTCATCGTCAAACTCAGGGAATCCTCTTTGAGCGAGGTAGCGCAGCTCCGCTGCAAACACTGCTAGCGTTTCTCCAGGTGCCCGCATTCGTTCGTTAAACCTCTGCCGCATCACGACTGCGGGGGTGGTGGTCCCAAAGCGTCTCTAGTGCCCTGGATATAGCTTGTGGGTTCTCCAGGTCCGCCGCAGTCACATCTAGCAGCACTTTCCTAGCTTCACCTTCCAATGCTGAGATCAAATGGACGGCTCTCTCTGATGGGGACCAGCCATTTGCGGTTGCTAGAAGACCAAACTGGGCCCAGTATGTTTCCCAGGAAGTGAGTCCATCATAGCGCCCAACCTTTAAGCGGACGTCTGGGGGATGGTTGTTGCACCCTCATTAGGGCCGCGGTTAGTGCGGCAGTCAAAGCTGGTAACAGGTCACCTGGTTGGTTAGCAGCCGCAGGTGAACTAGCTGGGGTGGCAGTAAGGGAGCAACACTTTTCACGTCTCTCCACAGGTTGACAAACTGAACTGGCACCCTCACTGAATGGTGGGCGGGTTGTGAATCCAAGCCACCCACTGGAACATTAGCATCATGGGTAGCAACTGCAGCGTGCTTATTTTTGGATGTGTCCGTTTTGACACTGGCATGGTTGGTGCCCACATGTTCCTTATTGGCGTTAACCTGATAAGCGTTAGCATGAGCCTCTGACTCCTGAGGTTTAGTCACAGAGCTTTCCAGGAAAAGTCTGAAAGCACGTTCCATTGCAAGGCTCATCCTTTGCATAAAGCCCTCCTCTATTCTAGCTGTAATGTCTTTCTCTAACTCTGTGATAGAACTTGGTTGGCCATCCATTTTACCTTTGGGATCTGCCTGAGTAGTGACATCATCGATGACTGCTCGACTGATGCAAGGTCTGCGTGCGTCCGGATTGTTTACATTTAATTCTCCGAAACGAAATTGAAACGGACTTTTCCTCATAGCTTCGGGAACGTCCGTCAGCAATGTAGCTAGGGGTGAGTGAGTTGTTTCCCCACCTTTCTCCGTACAACTTGGTCGCCGGTCATTGCCGGCTTCCCCTTTGGTGTTTCAGGGGGAGTGTATAGGGCATAGCGGTCCGGTTTTCCGTTACGTTCAGCCATCCTGTTTCCTTGGTGGTGGCTAGCGGTGGTAGCCAGCTATCGTGCGGGGAAGGGAAGCGTGGTTGATCCCACTTCTGACACCAATGTAGCGTTACGGCTCTGCCGCACGGCTGGCTAGGTAGCTGAATGACGAGGAGACAGTGGTCGAAGTTTAACCGGATGGACCGGGCTTTATTACCCTCGAACACAGGCTAATAACAGGGTTGGAAGAGTGCCAAAAAACAACAACAAAAGAGCTGCCGGTGTTCTGTCGATCTATGCTACCTATCGAGATGTGCTACTTAGCGGTTCTGCGCATGCGCACGACCCACAAGCGTGGTCTGATTCCCCGCCCATAAATCTATGCATCCTTGCGGTCGGACATGTGGTCGATACTGTGGATAATGGAGTAATATCTAATAAATCATTTATTCATTGTGCCTTTTGATAGGGTATATTTTTCTATCAGAATACGCTACCACTGAAATATTCAACAAATATAATTTAATAGAATATCAAAATATGCTCCTTATCTCTTTACAGTGCACATGGAGTGAGTAGTGGTGCAATATATAATGATTCTGTTGGGAAGCATTATTTTATAGGGTATATTTGTCATATCAGAATATGCTACCACTGAAATATTCAATAAATATATAATGGAGTATCAAAATATGCTCAAATAAACATAAGATGTCAATACTGTTAGAGCTATACCTCTATGGGATTCAGCCTGCCTGCACAATTGGAAATGGGGACACATAAGGAAGCACATTTCGATAGGGCAGCGCGACTCGATAGACTCTACTATCGATTTGCGCTACGGTAGCGTTTTTCGACAAGGCAGCATAGATCGTCAGAACACCGGCCCCGACTACCTCGTTAGCTTCCTACCTCTCCTAAAACTTCCCCCTACCTTCCCGCCTCCTCACCAACCTGACCAAGCAGCTGAACTAGGGCAACATCTTCCCCCAATGAACACCCCCCCCGAATCTCTCCCATATCAGTCCTGCAGGGTCGCTACACTACATATTTATGTTTTTGTCCACAAATCCAATGAAAAGACCCAACAGTCAATCTCTCAATTATTTCCGAGTTTAATTACTACCCTGTCTGTGGTTCTCAGCCCAAATTTGTTCGCTGTAAATATTTCTAAAAAAGGGTCTCAAAATATAGATATTGTATCTAAATATCTCTAGTAGGCCTACATTTTTTTATCGTACAGCGGACAGAATATTTTACCTTCAGAACTGCGGTAAGGGTCTTTAAAACATCGCAGGTTGATTATCATCAAGGTTCTTTATTCGATAATGTTGCCCATTTGAATTGTGTTTTTAAGCCAAGTACCCCCTGACCAGAATAAAAATTAACTCACACAGGCATAAAATACAATAAAACAAATTAAGGGAGGGTCTAATGAAAATATCTTCATGGCTGCATTATGAGAAATGATGTGTAGCAAAAAAAAAAAAAAGCAGCAACACAAAGATTAAAACAGCCATGTCACTGAAAAACATTTAAATGCTGATGAAAAAAGGCAACAAAAACCTTTAAAAAAGCGTAAAAAGTTGGTAGAAAGAAGGAAGTAAGGCAAGAAGAGATGGAAAATAGTATCAAAAACTTAGAAAAGAACGATAAAAACTTCGTAAAAAGCAACAGACTTGTAAAACAAAACAAACAGTAGAAAGAAGGAAGACAAACTTCGAAAAAAAAAAGTGACAAAAACCTTGAAAGGCGGAATTGTTTTTTAAAAAGCGATAAAAAACTTAGAAAAACTCGGAGAAAAAGACAGTAGAAATAAAGAAGGAATGGAAGGCAGGTCGAAAATAGTGACAAAACGCAACAAAAACTCTTTTTTTTTTTAAAAGTGACAAACTTCAAAAACGTAGAAAAAAGCGCTCACGTATACGCGCCTCAGCTCGAGAGGGGTCTGGCTGCCAGACCCTCTTGCTCAGCTCCGGGTCCAAGCTAAAATGGCGCGTTCACTTACCTTATTACTGTCTATGTCACTTACCAGCAGAATAAGTTCAGTCCGTCGAACAGAGGGACACAGTCGGTTAGCTTCAAATCACTCGTAACCGCTGGCAACAACACAAAACGTCCGTCCTTCGTAGTTCATTTCCTCCGCCCCATAAATAAATCTACCAACAAGCGGCCCGGCCCGGCCCGGCCCGGCCCGGCTCCCTATGTTAGGCCGTCTGTTGGGTCTGTTCCCTGGAGCCGGCTGCTGCTGCTCACCTGCAGACAACAACCATGGCAACAACCATGGCAACAACCATGGCAACAACGGTGTTTCCGAAGAAAACTCACAGCTGGTTTATAACTCAAGAGGGGTCCCTTGGTTATGTTTTTTTGTTGGCCATTATTTTGCGTTCACTGTTAAACTTTTTGTGTGTTTGTTGACATCATGGATGTATTAAGAGAAGAAGAGGTTGATCTGTTGTTAACACTTATTATATCAGAAATATGGGTTTCTTACAACTAGCTAAACCAAGTTGCCCCAAAACAGCATGGATGCATGGACGTTGTATTATATGGAAGCCATACAACATTCTTCACAGGTAAAAATATTATAATTTCTCCCATTGAATTTTTAGTGTTTTATTCAATTTAATAGTATTTCTTTTGTCTTCGTCTCCTGACTACTTCCTGGACGGGACTACGACTAGAGGGTTAAACTTGACTTCCAACTGTTAAGGACTCATTTAAGTTAATAAACAGTACTAACATTTAAATTTATACATTGGGGTTGAACTTTGGGTTTCATATTTGTAGGGTTGACTGAACACAATTAAAAATATAATCTTTGTCAAGCTGCTACAGCATGTTAGCCTAATTAGCAGTTAGCACTAAATAAGGTACAGCTGTAAATGTCATTAGTTTTGTAGGTGATTGGTCAAGTATTGGATGTATTAATTTTGACTAGATGATGAAGACTACTGTAGAAGAAAAGGGATGGGTAGAAGAGAATATTAGCTGTCGATTTCTTTCCATCAAAACCACAAATGTTGACCCCAAAGCGTCAATATTTCATAACAACCCATCTGATATTTGTTGAGCTACTTTGTATGTTGGAAAATGTTGAAGCCAACCAACAGACCCACTGTAGCATGGCTAATAAACTCACACGTACACATGTAGATTTACCGTCCAATTGTATTTATTCCACAGAACAGACAATGGTAGAGAGAGAGCCGGGGCATATATGTGCCTGAACACATATATGAACTATAGGAGACATTAGTACCTACTGTATCCTCTGTCTGAAAACAACTAACTGGCGTTGTTAATCAACTACACACAGTGCTTTTATCAGTTCATGTTATGAATTAAAAGGATAACACTTTCCAATCATGTAAGAAGAGGTAATGGCCTTTTGTATACAGGTGCTAACAGCATACAGAGAAATAATACTTTATTTTAAAGCCCCTTGTTTAGCATTTACAAGCACAATATTAACACTGAATAAAAGGGTTGTAACACTATGTTTGTAGTCAGTTATAAAAAAAAAATGTTAAGTTAAAGTGGACAAAATAATGTCATTTCACTTATTTAATTAGGCTAACATCACAATAAATCAACATTTCGGCACAAAGCCTTCTTCAGAGCGTTTTAGAGAAGACTCTGCTGTAGGAAGAGATGAAATTGTTACAAATAAACAGTGTAATAATTATATAATTGCTTATACAACTACATAGTGTTATGTGTTACAGTATGTGTTTGTACTGCTTATAAATGCTAAATAAGAGGGTTAAAATAAAGTGAAATACTTTAAAATCAGAGCATATCAAACTTGAACGTAATCTCTAAAACTGAGCTGAAGATAAACCTCTGTAGGTCTCTAAGCGTCTTATCCAAATGTGGCAAACAAATTGTAATATTCTCACATATAATCAGCAGAATGTTTTGATATTTATTTCATTAAACAGTGAGGACATAGTGGACAACTGGTGTATTATTGTTAAGCATGAAGGTTAAGTACTTCCAATCCGACTGGATGACATGCAACAGCTTGTTAAATAGAGCTGCTTCGTTTATGGGGTTTCACTTTTATCATGCACCCATCACTGCTCACTGAAAAACCAGTCTCCAGTTATATTTCAAAGGTTTTGTAAAATACTACAGTTTGAAAAATAGGTACGGTAAGTCCTATAAAATGCTCAGCAGTTGACTGTTGTAAAGAGCGACAGCAGAGGTCAACAGTAGATCAGATACAAATAGTTTTCACGAGGTGTGAAACACAACTGCAGGTGTGTGTGTGTGTGTGTGTGTGTGTGTGTGTGTGTGTGTGTGTGTGTGTGTGTGTGTGTGTGTGTGTGTGTGTGTGCGTGCGTGCGTGCATGAGATTTCAGACTGTGGATTGCCTGTAGCTTGAATAGAGCTCAACAGTGTGGTTCCGGAAGTAAAAATCCCGTTCATTTTCTCCATAAGGGTTTTGATTATCAGCCATAATGTCTAAACCATTCGAGGTAGAACTGACCACGAGCTACGAGGTTGTGAAAAGACAGTTTCTTGGAAGTCTGTATGAAATCAACCTTGTTTTAAGAAAAACATGTTTTTATTCGCGATGTCAAGGAGAAGTACTACACTACCCACAATTCTAAGCGCAACAGCGACGTGTCTGATTGGTGGTAGCCCGCTGTTAACATGGCAATGTTTACCGCACCGGCGAGTGGCTATGGCGAGCTGCTACTATTGAAGTCTCTGATCGTTTCTGTACCCAGTCTTGTTGTACCTTTGCCTTTTTTTTTTTTTTTTTTTGCTGTTTTCAAAATGTTATTTTTGCGCCGAATCAAATCTTTTATGGTCACGATTCATCTCGTAGCTGATTGGCTTGGTTCCAGGCTTGTTACATAAACATTTAATGGAACGTCAACGGATATATTGAATAGTGAAAATCACTTACGGAACCAGAGCCGTTCAGAAAGTGGGCGCTCGCTGTTGAGCTGCGGAGACAGCGGTGTAGCCTGGCTGCGATTGGAACGATAATATTGCACTGCTAAAAACTAAAATCCTTTCTGTGATGGTCCGTTGTCTTAATGACCGCCAAAGTGACAAAAAAAAAAAAAAAGCTACATATTTTCAAATACGTTTCACCTGAAATTTCCAGAGTAGCATCATGATCTTTATGTAAATAAATAACTCCTACATATACATCTTTACAGTATGTACACGGACACAGCCACGGCCCCTGAACAACAGTCTCAGAATCCAAAAGGGGCGGACATTCAACTCATCAGCCAAATCGGCTAAAAAGGGGAACAATGTGTTTGTAGCCAAAAATCTGCCACCCCACGGCACAACGGAAACTCAATTTAAAAGTCAATGGCCTAAAGAGCCTATTGTCCATGATTAGGCTACAGCAACATGCTCGGCCTCTGCTCACAATTCAAAGATTAAAAAGACACCTTCAGTTTTCGGTCAAAGCCACTTTTCTTTCTCAGACATGGACAACATTATATTAAAAAAAGGTATAGCCTAGTCACCAAAAAGCATCAAAGTCCAGTCAGAGCAGTAAGTAAATGCTCCCAGTACACTTCTCCCCTTCTTACTATAATAGAAGGCTGGTTACGGTCTAAATCAGGGGTTTTCAAACGGTGCCGCCTCCCAGGGGGGGGAAAGACAATGGGCGAGATGAAAGAGACAGGTGCATGCAGGTGTTCAGAAAACAATGGGAAGTTAGATAGCGTAGTTTTGTCTGCAACTGGTGCAGCAGGGGTTGTGGCACACAACTCATGAAGGCTCTAAAAGGTACTTTAAAAGAGGCTTTCACACCATTTCGGTTGAATCGGACTAGAGTTTGTTTTCCCCCCTTGGTGCGGTCCGTTCGGGCAGGTGTGAATGCAGCAATCACACTCGGATGCGCACCAAAAGCGGACCAAACGGTCCTGCAGCGGTTAGTTTGTGGTAAGAACGTGATCCGATCTCGAACAGACCCAACTGCTGGAAAAACTGCGCATTTTTTTTGGACTAAACTAGTTGCCGTAGTCAGCTGCGCTGTGCTACGATGACCAGGGCTAGTTGTCTCTCCTTAGTAAGACTTGCAAAAGTGGCGTGTTGTCTTCTGGCTTTTCTCCTCTTTTTGTCTACTTCCACGAGTTCTGTTGGAATTTTCCCGCATGTTAAGTCTGACCAATCGAAGAGCAGTTTAGGAAACGCGTTCAAAGACACATCTGGTCAATGATGTGAATGTTCTCACGTGACTTGTTTTGCTGCATTTTGGTTCGTTTCACCAACTCATCAATTGATTCGGACCAGAGCAAACCGTGTGGTGTGGAAAGGAACCGAAACGGCTGATAAATGCTACAGGGTATAATGTTTTCCCCCGGTCCAGACCGAGCACACTAAAACACTTAGTGCCCAACTCATACTCATTCTTGGAGTCATAATTCAGTCAACTCTTAACACAAAAACATAACACATATCTTTAGATTCAGTCTGACTTACACTTCCAGTGGACCTCTGCCAATTAACATTCATAAGTATGCTTAGAAATCACAGAAAAAAGCTGCTTCTTATAACTTCAGAACTTGCCTGAAAATCATCAGGTTTTAAAGTTTTCCTTAATGTAACCCAGTGATAGTTGTCTGTACATCTGTGGGTACATTATGATAGGAAGTGCTAATGCTAATCCGGCATACTTTTAATTGCCAAAATGTAAACAAATTTAAGCTTAAAAAAAATGAAGCTCAAGCTGTAGTAAGCATAACTCGTGCGTCCTGTTTACATCTCCCAAAGCATTGTGGGAACCGAAGCTCCGAAACTTAGAGCACGATGATACTCCAAATAGAAAGACAAAGGGTAGTAATATGAGGACGGAGGTGTCACACGTTGAAAACCCCTGGTCTGAATACTTCTCCTCTAGGCCGTTTTACCGTTTGGCACGTGTACTTACATTATTTTCATATTCTGACAAAATGTACAGACGTGTGCCTATCTGCACATACAGTATACCCTGAAATGAACAAAATGTGTCATGCACTACAGAGGTGTCCAAATGTAGCAACACGAGATGGTAACTACAGTATATTTCCACCGTAAACTAGTGCAAAAAACAACAATGAGGTTACACAGTTGATTAACTACAGTATTTAGAGAATGATTTTGGCTTTCGTGTTGGGTTGAAGACATTGCTGATCACACAGAGAGTGGAAACAGACACTACTGTGTGGCGTGGAAGTTGGGCATAAATAAAACAACAGCATAGTAAAATGAAAAGGTACAACCGCTCCACACATCCAAAAGCTTAAAAGAAGAGGTTCTTAATTTCTCAAGTCGTTTTTAAAACAATAGTCACGTCAGGTGCCCATTTGAACATTGAAACATTACAGTTTTTGCTTGCTTTAATCATTTCTCCTGTTCATACTGGCCATTAAAAGATCCCTTCCTGCTGTGCTTCCACTCTAAGTGATGGGGGACTAAATCCAGTAATCTAAAGTTATCTAATGCCCCTTTTACACATGCACTGCAAAACCTGAACCTATCTAGACATTACCCAGCGGAGCTGTATGTGAGAACGCAAATGTCCACATTAGTTGGACCGGACATCAAGCGGTCTTTACCCTGCCAGGTCCCAATTACAAAGTTTGTGTAATCTCCAAATGAGCCCAAAAGTGTGGGAATTTACAGCGAGCGAGTGGGCGTGTAAATGAAATTTCTGTTGACTCACGCACTACCAATAGAAAACAAACATCCGAAAAAAGGCAACAAATATGTCCAACTGGAGAGACACAACGAGGTTCGGGAACTTCTGTCGGTAAGAGGCCGATGCCGGAATCGTCAGACAAATCAAGGAACGGCAAGAGGCGGCTCGAGAGTATCAAAAATGAAAAATGACACGATTTCCGGAGGAAGGGGTGAGTTTTTGGTTTCTGTTAGCAGAGCTCACTCAGTACTGTGATACATCCTGAAATTGTCCAAAATGTTTTGATCTAATTTCATACTAAAAAAAAAAGTCTATAGATTTCCACTTGATTTGACTAACTCACTCTGCTTAACTTTCATATTAACTTCATACAAAAATAAGTTCTTACACAGAAAAATTTCGTCCCCCATCACTTCCACTGGAAGCACATTAGAAATGTTGTAATGGTGAGTGTAAACAGAAGGAACAACTGTTAATACTATACCTTCACTATTGTTTTAAAACTCGAAAAACTGCGAACCTATCCTTTAATGAGGGAGGGTGGCATCAGCACTGGAAACTATTTTGTGCGCAATGTTTTAGTTTTTTGATTGGAGATGTAAGGTGGCTTCTTCCTCCTTATTCCTCTTCATCTACATCCCATTTGTATGAAAATATACAGTTTAGTAGACAGAAGCAACAACAGGATGTTTGCTCTCATGAGGGCACCAGTGATTTTCTCCACATTCACCACCGAAAGGATCGATCCAGTCTTCTCAACATTCATGCTGAATCACTACCGGCCCATTCTTCAGTCCGTTTGGTAAAAATACTGAAAGATTAACAGGTCTCTGTAAGTGAAAGCTGTATGGGAATAATGTCTCCGTCCCTCCTGGCATCCAGCCTGAAATGAAGCAGGCTCTTCAGCAGAAACATAACATCCAATCCCCCATCCGTCCGAAAGAGCAAAAAGCCGGGGAAAACATCTGTCCCAGCAGCAGCAGCACATGTGGGGAACAGAACACCACCAACAGGTGGATCAGAGGTATTGCAAGCAGATGAATATATAAAGGGATTGTTGCTGTGGACTGTACAGAGTTTCAGTTGTCGCTTTAATGCTGCATGCCCTGTTTGTCTGCGGTCTGTTCCATCGGTGGAGCAAGTGTGTTGTTGGATATTAAGGCCTTGGATGGCCCAGAGGCCACACTGAAAGGGATAATACTACAGAGTATCCCCACCCCACACACACACACGGGGGAATGAAAACTAGCATTATGTATTTAAACACATGTAGCATATTAGTGAGGAACAAAATTGTTTGTGACAAAGACAAGAAGTACTTTCACATCTGATAATTCACGATGACTATATTTCATGATTTTTAAATCCAGCTCCCAGGTTTTTAAAAGGATAAGTTCACCCAAACTAGATAAAAATGCATATTTTCTCACTTACCTCAGATTGTATCTAGCCATGCAGACAATTTGAGTTTTATGTGCCCGGTCTAAGATGTCTGTCTCCACCTGAATGCAATTGTGGTGCTCACAGCAAGAAAATGAGGCAGTCATCTCTGACATATCGGATCCTGGACGAACAAAACCAAAACTACCCGCATGGAAAGGTACCACAAGAGGTAAGTGAGAAAATATGTTTGTCTTTTTTTTGTAATTTGGATGAACTGACTCTGTATTCGACACTCTGTACTTATTGCCAGTCATTTCCGGAGGCGAGTTGTTGTGTTTGAAACATGTTGTCGCCTAGCTGACAGTGGGACAGAATCAGACGTGAAAGCCATCGGCTCTTTGCCACGGCTGCCGGTTAACGTGCTCGGCTGTTTGAGGATGAATCTGGCTCTGCAGTTTGTCCTGAGCTCATGAGAGTGTGAATGCTTGGACAGTGTGTTGTTTACGTGTGTGTTTGGAAAGGGGAGGTGGGGTCCCGTTATACAAGATTAGTTTAAGGCTTACAATATTTCATTTAATCCTTCCTCGTCATCTTTTTTGAATAGTTAGTGATGTTTCCTATAAAAGTATTACTGTAAAAGAGTCATGCTACAGAATTGTGTCGTTCATGCTGTATCCGTCTCTGTCCCTTTAATTTCTAAAATACAAACCCTACATCCATTTCGTCTTCTTCCACCCTTCTCTCTGTGTCCAATCCAGAGATCGTGGTGGTTCAGGCCGGGTCCTTTAACACCACAGCTCCACCTCAAACCTTATTTCGGGCCGAGTAACCCTCCGCTGCCCTCCTTGGCGCTCCCGCTGCGGCCCCAGCACCCTGCGGCTATACTCATGCTCCTCTGGGTCGCTGGCCCGGCCCCTCGATCACGCTCCATTTCGCACTGGCTCAGGGTTCGCTCGGTCCGCCCCGGCTGGTTCGTAGAGGCCGACCCCGCCCCTCCGGGCTGCTGAGAGATGGTGCGAAAGATGTGATTGCGCTTGCGAAGGAAGTCTCCTCCGGCTGCACCCATCCCAAAGCTGCTTTTGCGGAGGACCATGCGGGTGCTACCGGACTTGGCAGGACGAGATCTCTGGTTGTACTCCAGCTGGGACAGGTGGGTAGCATAGCCATCCGAGATGAACTGGAAGAGACGTAACGGCAATCAGATTTGTATGTATGTATAGAGGTGTTGAAATTAATCAAATAATCGATGCATCAAATCATGGACGTGGACGATGCTGCATCGATAATCTGCACGCTCATAATCGATTATTTCCGTTTACAATTTAATGTCGGCCTAACAACATTTCTGTTTACATATTCGGTTATGTTTTGCACATTCAGGAAGTGCCATGTGCTCAGTGCTGTAGTTTCATGTATCAAATTTATTTAGAATTAGAGCACTGCAGAATGTTGTTTTTGAAGCTTGAAAAGCTATGAATTAAATATCCTACATGGCTTTAATAGAATGCATCGAGATATCGAATTGAATCGCTGACATGATAATCGCAATCGAATCGAAAGATCAGTGAAGATTCACACCTCTATGTATGTATCTCCGACAGTGACTGAGATCAAACACATCTTCAGAGGCCCATTAACCCAATTACAGTAAGACATTTTGCCCCATGAAAACTAAATCCTATCCGCATCATTTTAGTCACCTAGAATAGACACCGAAAAGATTGCTGCAAGTCCGCTCAGCTCCGCGTCTGGTAAACCTGCCTCGAAGTGTCATACCATGCAGCTTATCCCAGCAACAGTCGAGTTTCAAATAAAATACGCACCTAGGTTTACGTAGGCGAGTGAGAGGCTAAAATACAATTACAATTTTCCAGGACAACATAAATTACTTCCAAGTTCTGGTCATTTGAATCAATTTCCAAGTGTTTCCATGACTGGAAAAGTAGAAGTAAAAGATCACTGTCACATTCTGAACATTTCTATTGTAATAGTGATTAAGAGGCTTGGTTAATGGTTAAAATGTTGAATATGATGAACTAACTTGTATATTTATTACCATCGATTCACCGCATGGACTGCACAAAACAACACAACTATACTTTGACTGTTTGATAGGGTGTAATGCAGTAAATGTATGCCTTTGCTATCAGGATTTATTCAGTACCTGACACTGGTGCTGCAATTTCTTCGTGGGCCTTCCCACTATGTAGATGTGTGACGGAGGCAAGCCGATAGTTGAGTACACAGATATGTCCTTGGTGGAGCCGTAGGCTGCAAAGATCCTCATGTGGGCCTAAAGAGGGAGGGTGACTTTTAGAGACTTCCAGGATTTTATTATATAGCGGCCTCAAACTCCCAGTGGCCTGACTTACCTCGTTGATGAGGCCTTTGAGGAAGTTGGCCTTGTGTCGGAGCGGGTCGTGAACCAGCCTGTCGCAGAATGAGACGATGCCGTGAGGAAAGTTATGCTGAGAGAGCCAAGCCACCACACGCTGCTTCTGCATGTCAGGACGACCCGTTACGTATACTATCAAATAGCCCAAGTCCTGCCAGTACCTGCAAAAAACAACAACATAAATGTAGAGATGTTCTGATACCATTTCTTCCTTCCTGATACCTGAACCTGGGTATCGAAATATATAAAAAGAACACTTAACTACTGAAGTAGAAAAAATAAACAACAATGAACATGTAGCTACCGTCCTTAGCATTTACAGTTAACTGTATAATAAAGGTCATCTCTGAACCCATCGGCTAGCAGTCTGACGAAGATTTAGTCTCTGGTTACAGCGGCTAACATTTTGGTTGAGGTGTTCTGGTGTAGCCAGCTGATATCAAGGCAAAGACTTCCTCTTTTGTGCGCCAGGTCCAATTAGCAACTTAAGACTCGAGATTGGAGTTGGAGTTGAGAGAAGATAATAAACTATAAATATCTCTATAAACAGATATCTGCATATGAATACATTTTTAAAAAGCTGATGAAAAGCTAAATCGCCTTAAGACGAAAGCCGATGGGTTCCAAGATTGCATTTCGGCCAATGCGTTCCGCCTCTTTTGCTCTCCACACGGAATGTTTACCTTCTTGCACACCAAAGCCCACCCAAACTTGATTATACAGTACTATACAGACTACAAACGGACTACAAACGGAACCAGAATGCTTCCGATACTCAAATCTTGTCCAGTTGCCTACAGATTATGCATTTATATGCAGATATCGGTTTAAAGCACCTAGATAACCTGTGTGTATCGTTATATAATTGCTAAGAGAGAGTTCTGGGTATGATCCTTACCTCACCACATCCACAGCTCCAGCTCGAACCTTTGGGTCGCTGCCCATTATAGACACACTGGCAGCAAATGACCCGTCAATACTGAATACAACAAACTCCGTTCCTCGTGGAACAATAGAGAGATAGCTGTCTGCAACTGTATGGTCGCCCCTGAAAGAGAAAGATGGAAGTTATTGTAAAAGGAGGAGATGTACAAGTAAAGTCAATGTTTTTGTTTACGTGAAATAATAAGGACTTTGCATACCTGACGACCATTTTGACTGGATACACTCCGATACCCAGCTTTTTGCTCTCAGGGATCACATAAGAGACCCGTCCACTGCTGTTGGTGAGCTCTGTGCTGAAGTAAACCCACTCTCCAGAGGGAGGCTGGGTCATGATGTGGATGTCAATCTGCAGGAAATAACACAAAGATCTTTCAACGCTGCGTTACCTCGATGACACAGACTGTGACGCGATTACATAACAACGTCTTTTTTTTTTTTGTCTTTGTTTTCGTCACAGGTGAACGGTCGTCAGTACCTTTTCTCCAGTGAGGGTGACCATGTCCAGAGGGCCGTACATGAAACGTCCCATCACCATCTGGGCTCCGTCCTCCGTGAACACGGCGTCGTTCACTCGGTGGTTAGCTGTCACGTTCTGAAATGCAAAATTGGATGACATGTCCATGTAACATTTACTGCATTTCGTTTTTATCCAAAACATGTCTTGTAGGAAATGCACTTAAGAGGGTACGAAAGATCTTACCCTTATTTTAACATGAGTCCTCTTGCGGAGCCACTTCTCTCGAGGTTTGGACGGAGTGAATTCAGACACTTCTTTACCATCCAGCTCCAAAATGCTGGAGTTCTCGTGTCTCATTACCTAGGGAAGATCATTTATTTTGAATAAAAAGCACAGAGCCTTTTTTAGTCTATCCCTGTTTTTTTTTTTTACTCTGGTAGTAAAACTTCATACATTCAGCTTCTGCTCTCCTCAGCACGCCACAGTTCAGCCAAAGCTAATATATGATGATACAGCAGTCTGTCGTTGCAAAGTATTTAATTCAAAGATTTTTATTTTATTTTGGACCTAAAGTAGGCACTTCCTCTGCTTGCTTTCTTTGTGTCTTCATCTGTATACTCTGGTTTATCACTGCAATGAAAATAAATGTTAAAACCCTAACCCTGTAAATAAGCATTAAACTTGCTGTAGCATCATGTTAGCTGGAGTGCTTAATTTCACTGAACAAGATATATGGCTTTGTCCTTTGCACTAAACTCTAGATTGTAGCTGAATGTGCAGTGCTGTGGAGAACTGTGAAAACAAAATCTATTTTATAAACTACAGAAGAAAACTGGAACAGACTTCACAAATTCCCTAACCAAAGTATTTGAAATCATTAATTTGACCGGATGATGGCACTAGATAAAAAGTCAGGAGATTATAGTTAGTTAAAAGTTATTACAATTTATTCTGTTGAGGACATTATTATCTTTACCAAATGTCATGGCAATCATTCCAATAGATGTCAAGATATTTCACTAAAAAACAAATGTCAACCTCACGATGGCGCTAGAGGAAACGTCAGGGGATCACCAAAGTCAGTTGGATTCATCCTCTGGGGAACATGAATGTCTGTACAAAATTTCATTGCAATCCTTTCAAAAGATAGAGACATCACAGTGGTGGGTCCCGATCGTTAGAGCCACGCCACTAGCATGGCTAAATATACGCTTTCAATTGAAAAGAAATTGAAATAAAATGTATATTAATAGCAGAAAGCATCTATGAACCTGTCTGAGTAAGAAAGAGACAACGTCTGTAGACTCCCAGTAGGAGGCATGGAAGAGATGAGGCAGAGCCACAGTCGGAAACGCTGTCAAGGCATCAGGGCAGTACAGAGCGTAGTCCATCCTCTTACTGCCCCACCACCGAGAAGCAACTACAGCGGGGGGGACAAGGGAAAGGTGGAACAAAGAGAGACAGAGTGAGTTTAGGAATCAGTGCATCCAGCATCTTGATCTTTGTCTGTGGTGTGGTAAAATAAAAAGTTGACTGCAAATCTACATTCTGCTCATCCAGAGGTGAACAGTTTGGGGTTATCATAAACTGGAGGAAGTTAAAAGATAGAACAGTTTAAAGGGTTGCACTAGGAGGGTGAAGAGTTGTAAAGAGGTTTTGAACGCACACTCGCAAGAAATAAAAATAGCTCAGACTCTGTGAGAACCTCGCCAAAGTTTATTTCTGGTTGTCTTGCAAAAAGAAAAAAACAGAAGTGGTTCTCATGAAGCTGAGGTTAAGAAAAGACTGCAGGTCTTGTTTGTCATTTTTGGAAACAGGACTACTGAGGAAGACTGAGGGGAGAGGAAGACACCAGAGGAGAAAGGAAAGAGCACAGGGGATGAGGATGGAGACTGGCATCCTTCCCTCATGTACTCTTACTACAGCTCCCGGGGTACCTTGCTCTATGTTCTTCAGCACCCCTGGTGACGGGGGTGCCGAGCTGACGTCTGTCTCGGACGTGACATCGGTGAGGTCAGAGGTCATGTCAGAGCTAACGTCCGAGCTCTGCTCACGCGCCACACCGTTGGGTTTCAGGAACACCTGACGGATAGTCTTTCGCGACCGCAGAGACGAGCTCCGAGAGACAAATCTATTGTAGGGAAGAGCCAGCTGGGACAGCAGGCTGACTTCACGTTTGTGTGCTGAGGGGACGTTTGGAGGGAGGAAATGAGAATGTCAACATATAAACTGTCAAGCTTGTAGACCAAGACTTGGGTCACACCCGGGAGGTTAGAAGTCAACTCACTGGTGGCGATGTTGGAGGCGTTGTAAGCGTCAGCTAAGCCCGACACCTGGCTGGCTATGCTGGCCTCGCTGGCCCTGCGGTGGCAGCGGAGGTGTGGGACCCCCGGTGATGTGGGCTGGCCGTCCACAAAAATGTGCGAGTGAAGAGAATCCGCTGCAGAGACAGAAGAGAGGCGTTAGTCGTGTTCTTCACTGCAGAGATGAACAAGAAATATTCCAGTAAAAAAGAAAATACGATTTGGGTCTTATTTCTGCAGCTTTGGCATAATTTCTGTTGGTTTCAACACTATAAGGATGATCAGCGTGCAAGCACACACATCTTTGTAGTCCAGGTGCTAAGTCCAACAAACTGTGATTACTCCCCTTTATCATAAAAATACACGTCTGAGTCTGTATGATCCTCCTAGCTGAAGAGCAGCCCCTTTGCTAATGTAATAAAGTACAACTTTTTATGAGAGCAGTTAACAGAGCTGTGAGTCAGCAAAGTAAGTGGCAGTTGCTACAAAAAAGTTAAGATTGCTGGTTACCGTAGCTTAGTTTAGTTTAGCATAAAGACTGAAAACGGGGAAACCTGTTTTCAGTCTTTATCCGCCTACCAGAAAGCTATCTAAAGCTCACTAGAACAGGTACATTTTAAAGAGTTACTGGATTTTCCTTTAGATACGTCAAAAACGAGAGGGATAAAGAGAGCAACAGGACTGATAGAATCTAACAGAAACAGATACACACTGTCTGTGTGGAGCTGCCAGTTGAGGACGGGCACAGGGATGGAGGTCTCATTGACGGTGCTGTCCTGACAGCGGTGGGAAACTGCACCAACAGAATCCATCAGAAGCTGAGGGTTACTCTGCACGGTCTCAACTAGGAGGCCACATGAAAGGGGGGAAGAAAGAGATACAACAAACTCATTTACATGTAGTACAGCAGTGCATTGCAATGTCTCCCGATGTCTGGTTGTGTGGACTCACCCAAGAGAGCCGAGTGTCCATCGCCCAAAGGGAAGCGCTGGTAACGAGGGACACTAAAGGGAGGCAGCAGGTGGAACCGCTTTTCCAGGAGAGGCTCGAGGCGGGAGGCCGAGGGATCGGCTGGATGAAACAGGTTGTAAACCTGCTGACAGGCCGGACGCAGAGCAGACACTGGAGAATGGGGAGGAACACAGCCAGAGTTAAGAAAGATAAAACTGTTAGATGATACATTAATGCTATCACTAGGAACCAACTAACTCACTTTTATTCATCTCTGGTTGATTATATGTAGGTACTAAGATTATGTTGCAGCTGTCCTGGTGGTCCTGCTCCACGCCCTGCTATGCCCTGTTACACTCTGCTATGATCTGCTGTGCCCTGCTATGCCATGAACTACTACAACTACTATTTCTGGTCATTGTTCCATCATCTTTATTGTGACTATTATTGCCACTGTCAGACACCGCTTACCAAGAGCCTGGGTCTGTCCGAGGATTCTCCCTAAAAAGAGGTTTTTGGTCTTTGTAAATTATAGAGTGTGGTCTAGACCTACTCTATCTGTAAAGTGTCCTTAGAGAACGCTTGCTTGTTATGATTTGATACTATAAATAAAATTGAATTGAAAAGCAGGGAGAAACAGCTAGCCTGGCTCTATCCTAGCAAACCATCACCTCTAAAGCTCACAAAGAAATTATGAGTTCTCCGTAAAATCACAAATTATGTTAAGAATAGTATGATGTGTGTCTGTGACTTTAATGCCAAACAAACTACTGTATGTATAGTAAGAAGAGCGTGCAGCTTCAGCCTACCCCTTTCAGTCTGAACAAAAAAGAAATGGCTGAGAAAACTAATGAATGAAAAAGAGAAACAAAGAACCTCCTATTCTGTGAACAACTTAAATCATACGCTATCTAATTGGAAACTAGTCCAGCTGTTAGCCCAGCAGCTGCAGGTCAGTAACCTCTCTCCTTTAAACCCCAAAGGAAACACAATAGTTAGATTCACAGCCAAATCTTTTTCATCCTTTGAGATCAGAAACGTGACCTCTGACTGCTGACACCTGCTTTCCAGCTGCTGGAGACGAGTATCTCACGCAGGAAAAAAACATCAAAGGCTACAAATAACCACTTCCTGTTCATCTGGCAAAAGGAACGTTATTACAAGAGACCTTTTGTTTTTAAACCTACAGTATACGCTTAATCAGATACATGAGGAACATCATCATAAACCAAACTAAAATCAAAAGGTGCACAACAAAGTAGAAAAGCTTCCTCACCATCCAACAAGGGCACCACAGTCTTCCTCAGCGCGAGCACCAGACCCAGAGGGGAGCCGAACATGAAGAAGTCAGTCACCTCGAAGTCAAACTTTCCCAAAGAGCCTCCTTCCAGCATCGTGCTGCCGCTGGAGCGCCGTGACCCGGGCTCCCCGTGGAGCACACTGAAGTGAAGACTGGAAAACATTCATACAATCAGTGTTAATGTCGTTAATAAAACTAGGGCGAAAACATTTGTTAACGACCTATTTTTCATGATTAAAACAAAATGAAAAGTAACTATTCTAAAAAGTCACCAACCAAGATTTATGACAAAATGTGTTCCATTTTTCATCAACAACGATAATGTGAAAGACAATAGACAAATGAACAAAAGATTGTTTTAAAGCAAAATCTTTATGAACTAAATGAATCTACAATCCATTGAGAAGAAGAAGGAGCTAAGACAAACGACAAAAACCTGCAAGCAGCACGGCTACTTTTGTGTTGGTATTGAAAGGAATGACTAATTGCAGGATTAATGTCGATGGTCAGACTAAATCATCTAAATCCTCCTGTAGATGTTCACTAAAGAAATATCACGACGTTATCTGATATTTTAGCTTCTCCACTTAAGCTAAACCCAGACAGTGAACAGTATTTCAGTGGACAAGTGGGTGAATGAGCTGTGCTAATATTAATGCTAGGTGAGCAGGAACAACATAGTGAGTTAAGAGAGTCAGTCTGTTGTATTACTGCAAAAAAATAAATGCTGTCTTTTCCACTAACCTCGTGACAGACAAGACCGATACAAAACAAAGACGTCGACAGCTGTAGCCTCAAAATGCTTAGAAGACATAAAAATGAAAAAAAAAAAATTTTGTTGACTACAATTAATATACATGAACGCTACATACACTGGCTGAAATCTGTCCGAGAGTTTGTGACATTTGTGTCTATTTCCATGTCTCACCTGGACAGGAAGGCCTGGTGATGTTTGATGGTGTCCAGCTCGTACGTGGAGGAGTCGCTGCGCTTGCGTGGGAGCTGTCTCTTGGGGTCGTCGGGCCCCGAGCAGCGAGGGATGTCGATGTTGCTGCGGCTGAGATGGCGGCTTCCTTCAAGGGAGGGCGTGGAAGGAGAGATGCTGTTTACGACTATGCCCGGAGAGAGAAGGTCTGTGTCCTGAAAGACAGAGAAAACAAAAAGGGATCCAAATGGTTAAAACAGTTTCTACAGTTTAAGATGTTTGATACACTAGCAGCATGGCTGTAGGGATGAAACTGTAGGTCAGTCCACCATTTACTCAAAACTCAAATATCTTAAACATTTTTGGTTGGTTTGCTGGTATTTAGTATGCTGACGTTAGCATTTAGCTCACATTTAGTGGCTGTAGACTCTTAAGCTTAAGCTTTGTTTATACCCGCACAAGTTTGTTGCAGTACTCTCCGAAACGCTGGGGCAAGTACAAACTAAATTATTTGAGAATAAGCAAGAAGTAGAGAAGAAGTAGTAGGGAGCGGAAGTAAATAAATACAAAAGGCTGCCTGGCAACAGTAGTAAACACTGACGTACTGCCAAACATTGCATTATTGACTAAAATTATGAGCGCTACTGTTGCCTACCTCCAAGTCAAAATTACTGTCTGCCTCTCGATGTTTAACAAACTGGACACAGCCATCCTAATCATCACAGCTTTCCACGTAATCTCTTACAAAAAGTGCAGAATGCGCCTAGTTAGAAGCAATTCAGAGGTGCATGACCAAGTGCTGTGACACATTTTGCGAGCATAGACCCAGTTTTAGTCTTGTTTATTGCCAGAGAGTTGAGATTGTTACCTGTACACTGATGGCGCTGCCCCGTCTGCTGCTGTTTTGGCTTTCTGACACCGTCACCGAGCTGCTGCACAGAGCATCAAACCCCAGGATACCTCCGACACAGTCCCCGATAACACACACCTGCATTGGAAAACAGATTGCAAAAACCATGAATCAGCGTCAGTCACCAAACCAGTGAGGAGAAAATATGAAGCGCGAGGTTACACACTGACCTGGCCATTAAAAGACGCTCCTTCTACAGACTTGACGAAGTCGCTATACACCTGATTGGCTCTTAAGATGACGGATGCTACGGCGTCTTGGTACTGGGGCGCCGAGGTAGCCAACAGGGGCAGAGCAGCCAGAGGGATGTGGTCCTGACTGCTGGACAGGCAGCCCTCGTCGTAGCTGTAGGGGCTGAGACTGCCAATCAGAGAGGACGCGTTGTTATCCGTCCGTATGTGGGTTTCACACAGCAGGTAGTGAATGCATTACAGCAGATTATTTAAAGAGTAATAATGGCTCACTTGGAGACTAGTGAGAATGCGTCGACACAGACAGCAGGACAGGGGACCATCCGGATGGCGATACGGCCCAGCGTCGCTGGGTAATGGACCCTCATCACGGTCTCAAAGGCTCCGCTCAGCGTGTTCACATCTGCCTGCTTGCTGTTCTGTTCACCTGCAGACAATAAAGATATAAAATATTTTTGGAGGACTTTTGATTCCCAAACTTTTGTGACCAATAAAAACAAAGCGATCCGATCCATAGTCATAAGTTGCATTTGTCAAATAGCCGCAGGTTTTGTTTCTTTCTCACTCTTAATTTTGAAGAGTTCTGAGGAAGTTAAAATGATCTGAATCAAAGTAGAGTAATAAAGTTGAATTTGTGCATCAGAAATGTCTTTTATGATGTTATTCATTTTGCACATCCTCAGATGTATCTTGTATTACCATGAGACCTGGGTCTACTGCTCTAGTTTAGAGCTGTAATGATGTGTTTTCCCACTGAAAAGATCAATCATTTCTGATTCACAAGATATGTGATTTTAAATCTGCAACGAGTGAACTTCTTTGGCTGCTTGAGTGCAGCAGAAAAAAAAGCTGTAAACATAACACTGACACATCATAACATTTTAAGTTGATATGTTGAACTTGTTAGCAAATAGTTGATTATTTCCACATTCAGCAAGAGCAACATGATGATTCATTAGGAGTGGTGGTGTTTGTTTACACCTAATGAATTAAGTCTCTACCAACTCCTGATGAAATATCTGTCTCTTTAGCTGCTTAATGCTCCACTATGTTCACCGGCTAGTCTCTAACTATGTCTGTCTGCTGCTCTGCACTGTGCAGATGGTGTACAATCATTTTTTAGAGCTTTTTTTCGCTGATAACAGCTGCTGGAAAGGACAAAACAATGAGCTGAAAGCTAAAACGCTCTGTAGAGCCGAGAGAAACAGATTCAGGTGATAATTCTCTGTAGGGTCAACCCCCCTTTCACATTAAACAGCCTTTTGATCCATTGTTATTATAACAATATTAAGTCTATCTGATTGAATTACTCATGGAGTAATGGAGGAATTGATTTTAACAAGAGTGACTTTCATATTAATGTTGCAGGATTTTGTTGCAGCCGTACCAGAGCCAGTGTCCAGGATGTTGCCTCCGTGCAGGACCAGAACGAGGACGTGAGTTTTGGACGATTGAAGACACTGCTGAGACAAACAGTCCTGCAGGTACAGGACAGACGGGAAGGAAACAGGGTGAAAAGAGATGACGGAGCAAGCAGATTACAGGAATATATGGGGAAAGGAGAGAAGAGCAGCGAGGGAGACAAATGCAGGGTAAAACACTTCACACCTATCACTTTCATATCTGTTCGTTAAATATGAAGCTACAGCCAGTAGCCAGTTAGCTTAGCACAAATAGTGGAAACAGGTGGAAACACCTGTACAGCTCACTAATTAACATGTTGTATCTTGGTAAATCTCTACAAAAAAACAACATTCAACATCTTACAGCAGGTTATGTGTCGGACTATTTCTTGGTTGCAACTAGTAACTAATGAGTTCTATCATGTATTCTACACTAAATCAGGGTCCCAGTCTTTCGTGAAGGACTTTTCCGGAACATTTTAAGTGATGATCCAGCTGGTATGACAGAAAGGGATCGCGCCCTCCACTAATACGTTCCTCTCTGTGGAAGTCTAATTTAAAAGCTGTACAGTCTATGGCTCTAACATTTTAGAAATCATGAAATCATGAAATCATCTCTTACGTCAGTGGTTCCAAAACTAAAGGGGGCACCCCCTAAAGTGGTCCTGGACATATAACAGGGTGGGTGCTGCAAGGCTAAATTTAAATAAATAATGTCTGGTTCTGTTGCATTGCTAGCAAAGCATGGACATGTTTGTGAAAACACTGACAATTAATCCAAACCGAACACCACAACTACCAAAAACAAAGACAAGAAAATGTGTAGTGTGTATGAAGTGGTGACCACAATTCCATCTAAGGAGCCTGATTTAACTGCCAATCTCCCAGTCGAATCGTTTGTCGTCTCGTTGTCGTTTCATGGGGAAACAGCTGATTGTGGCGCATCGCGTGTTCTGTCAGTCAGTCTGTCTCCAGGGGGCCCGGCAGAAAGGGTTTAGGAACCATTGTCTAACCACAGTTACCAGCCAGCAGTGACTAATGTTTAAATTTGAATGACAATATAACTTACATTATTCAGTTTCACCACTTAAATTGTAATGTTATCCAACCTGCTTGTGCTACCGTGTGACATGACTCGGGGGTGTGCTCACAGCGTTTCCACAACTTGACAGCCTTATTAAAAACCATTTGATTGTTAATTTGATCCTGAACATGACTTCAGATGGCAATGTTATCTATTTTGGGGAGCTGTGATGGATAGCCTAGTAGTTCATTCTCTGCTGAAGGAAAATATGAGAACACAATTTTTTTTAGGGCATTTTCTTTTTTTCCCCATGACTGAAAACTTTGTCATGTTTTCCAGATTGTAGATGACGTGTGGAAACCCTGTAGATGTAATGTTGTATTACATGTCCTATAATGTGCTCTGTACCTAAGATGTCTAATTCTACTCTCTTTTAATGGAAGAACTGTGCACTACAACACAGCCTTTCACGCTCTACCGGCTACAGGACTGATATTTACATTTAGTTTACTGGAAAACCAAATGGACTGATGTTGTTGCCTTTTTGAGACACGACACTGGATACAACAGCATCAACACACAGCATTTATACAAACTCACACAGTGTAAACTTTGGAAGCCTTAGCGCCCTATTTGCTGCAACCTCTGGTTAAATAAAACTCCACTGATGGCTGCAGTAGCGAGTGGATCCTAGTTTCACTACACTGGCAGGACGACTGAAAATTAATTGAGGAGGAGAACTGTTATCTACAAGCTATTTAATTAAGGGTGTGAGTGTGAGAGAGAGAGAAATGGACGAAAATAGAGAAAAGTAAAGAAACTGTACCTCCATCTGCCTCTCCTCATTACTCATCGCGGCGTACTCCCCGCCCGACTCCTGATACAACGTTTCTGTGAAAACATAAATTCATTCAGGAAATGAAAGATGACTTAAACAATAATGTAAGGTCCTATTTGTCGGTACAGGATCTGATGTGACCATAAGTGTTCCCTGTTCTATTTAAAGTAAACTATGTAACAGAGTCAGCATACATGAATTTGACTTGTTTCCTCCTAGTTTAATACTGCTTTTATTGTTCTTAATGGTTGTGTCTGTTTTTTTTTTTTTTTCACTTTATACCCTGTTGTTTTGCTTTGCTTACATTTTTCTGCTTCTGTGTTGTGTCTTGTCTTGTGCTGAGTTGTGTTTTGCTTGTGTTGTCTTTTTGTTTCTTTGTATTTAAAAAAAAGCCTTTTTAACATTGAAGGCAGGGGACTACAGATGAAAAATAGCCTTTTGGCTAATTCTGGCTTTTTTCAACCCATGGGAAATCATGTGTTTTATTAATTTGCGCTGTCCCCTTTCATAAATAAAACTAAACTCAAAACTCAATCACAAGGAGAGTCGCCTACCTTGTGCTTCATCTGCCTCTGTTGTTTCTATCTTGTCCATCAGGTCGTTGGAGCTCCACTTGGTGATCTCCTTGGCAAACATCTCCTCGTTGTCAGAAAAGTCCTCTGCAAGACACACAGAACACGTCTAAGGGTGCATTAACACTAACCAGCCAGGCCTTCTGACTTTTCAGTTACAAGGTCGAACCTGATGATCTGATGAAAAGAGGTAGTCTTGGTCGTGATCAAATTGAACCATTGTCTGGTTTGTTTTGAGTGTAAAAGCATTTTGTTTCTGGATGTATCAGACTTTTGGACCATTACGTAAACTTCTGGCAGGCTATCGTCGTGTTATAGGAGCGGTGAAGCTCCGATAAGGAATAGCTCAGTGCTTAGTGTGTATGCAGCGAGTGTGGAGACAGTGACGGTGGATGCGCTCAGAGCAGACAGGTGTCGGCGATCAGAGCGGAGAAGAAAGTAGCAGTTAAGTTGTTAGGTGGTAGCAAACGTGCAGTGTTGGTTTCAGTTTGTCTCCGAATAAAAACTGCAGCTTTTCAAGTCCCGAGAAGTAAAGCTCCGTATCACGCAGAGTGTGATGATTTTACCGTGAGCATCAAAGAACTCATCGTCTGTACTGTCGTCTGAGTCTCGGGCGATGCTCTGCATCCTCCACTCTGAAATGCTCTGGTGAGACGGACTCCCTGTAAACACACACAACACAACAGCTCGTAATGTTATTCTTATACAACGTTTGCCAAAAGCAGTATTAAATAAGCCCAAACTGGTTCTCACCGCCTCTCTTAGTTGACCTGTTGGATGAGTGAGAGGACGTTGACCACTGCTTGGTGAGCTCCCCTCGTGTCTCCAGTGAGTCTCCCAGTTTCCCTCCGCCTCCTTCCGCCTCTGCAGCCGATCCCACGGCCTCAGCTCCCTGCTCCTGGTCCTGGCTGACAGCCTCTGCTCCCCCCTCTTCATTCAGGCTGTACTGGGCCATCTTCTTTGCTAAAGCCAGCTGGGTCTCCAGCTCCAGCAGCCGGATGTCCTCGATGGTCAGGCCGTACCACTCGTCCTGCCAGCACCACGCCTGCCGGTGGGCTCGAACCATCACTTTACGCAGACCTGGACGGACAGCAACACAGATTTATTGCCATTTTAGTGAAGAGCAAATCATATTTCTGTGACATACATCTATTAAATTGGATTAACCTTAAATTAATATATAGCTATGTTTGGCAAATACAGATTCACAGTTAAGTATGTCAGTTAAAGGTCCCGAGCAAAGGAGAATGAAATGAAATCTGCGGCTCTCCAACCAGACCAAGGAGGAATGTTTTTAGCAAATAACACATTATAATAATGAATAATGAATAAGAAATGTGGCTTAAACTTCTGGATTTTTATTGTACTTAAGACTGGTTTCATTGATAGAAAACCAAGACTAAGATAACGCTACAGTTAGTTTACATCTCTAACCAGAAACTGCAAGAAAGAACATTTAATTAAATAAATAAAGCATGCAAAAAAATCAGACTGCAATGTAGTCTTTGTAATTCAAAATCAATTATTTAAGTTTCTAAACAATTTTCTTTTTTGACAAAAATAATAAAAATAAAAATATTGTGGTAGTGCTGCAAGAATATGTGATTTACTTGTTTAATTTTTCATAACTGTAGTGGGGCAATCACATATATGTATATGTATCTGAGTTTCACTTTAAAGGGGAAATGACAGTATACATTTGCTCTGACAAACAGATATATTTGGTATTCTCTCGATACGTAATTCTTGATCTTGATCTCAGTGACATTAAAAAAAATATTCTTCATATCTGAAAATACATTACAAATTAAAAAAAAACAGACTAGAGAAATCCCTGGATCCTCTAAACGAGATTGAAAGGTGATCCATCAAAGGAGATTTTAATTTCTAAATTTAAATCAATGTCTAAACAAGCACCAGCTGGTTATGAAACCTGATTATGATTAAAACACCCAACCTGGCAATAAAAGCCAAAATTAGCAAACAAAGAAAGCTATTAAATTAATATCCAGTGGAAATAACCTCTGACACATTGATAAAGCTTGAACGCTTCTGCATTATACAACCCAAAGACCCCTCCAGCACAATTTCTAATAAAGACGCTAAGTGAGAAAAAAAATCTGCTTTAATGCAGATGAGATGCGGTGAATATTTTAAGGAAGAAGCCCGGTAAACAGCTGCAGGTTTATATTAGCACATAAACAAAAGGAGAAGTTCTTTACAAGCACGCGTGTTGAAGTGGCAGTCAATGCAATGGGGACAAAAAAGAAAAGACATCTTGTGGTTTTAGATGTGTTGATTAGACAGACTCGGAGCGAGAATGCCATGAAGATAGAGCAGCTGCTGCTTCATTAGTCTGGAAGTAAACGCTGCGAGGAAGTGAGCCGAGGGCCGAGAGAGCGTAAACAGTGTAAACAGTCTTAAATCACAGCAGTGAAACAGAAAACATTGGCAGGAAATTAATCCGGTCTGTTGTGTTATCTCAGGGAGCCAGACTCTTCTCGGTGCTCCTGCCTCTCAAACACTTTCCATAAGGCAGCTTTAGTATTTTATTTATTTGTTTTACCTGTCCCTCTTATTATTCCTCCCACTCACCGTTCGTTAATCAGTGGTTTATTATTAGAGAGATCAGGTCTATTGTTTTCTTATGGTTACTCATCATTTTCATATACACACACCTGCAGACACAAAGACCCAGAAAAATCCTAAATATCTTTTGACTTTTTATGTTTTCTTTTACTTTATGACATTTTAGGATTATTTTAAATCTTCAAGGTTATAAGTTTCAGGGTTATCCTGATTTATTTGGTTAATTCCCTACTTTTTCAGCAGTATCACTGATTTTTCAGGATTATTTCCAGCATTTCTGACATTTTAGGAACATCTCAAAATTATTATTTTTAGGATTGGGACCTATTTTTACACGATATCTTGTACTTTTTAGAGTTATTCTAAACTTTGAAAGTTCTTCCCACATTTCATCATCACTGACTTTTCATGGTTGTCCTTTTACTTTTTAAATGAGTTATTAACAACTTTTTAAGGATTCTCAGTGACTTTTCAGGAATATTCCCAACTTTTTCGTGGTTATCCTTTACTTCTTAGAGTTATTCTCAATTGTTTAGGGCTAGCCCTCACTTTTCTAAAAACGTTCACTGTTCCCATTATTCCAGGGTTGTCACTGTCAATTTCCAGGGTTTACTTTTCAGGAATATGAATTCGGTACATTTCAGCATTATTCCTGACTTTTCATGGTTAACCCGGACTTTTCAGGAACATGCCTTACATTTTAGTGGTAACAGTAAGACTTGACTCATTGAGAAAGAGAGAGAAAAAGGAAGAACGAACACACACACACACACACCATCTGCCATACCTACCCACGTCGTGTATGAAGCGTTCGATCTTGGACTGCATGCCCCAGTATCTGAACTCCACTTTGCAGAGCTTGTAGGCACACATGACGGGACATTCACCCGGATTCTGGTTGATCTCCTCGATCCAGTCGTCTGACAGCGGACCCCGTTTGGTTTTGACGGACTGATACAGTTTAGGGTCTTCTTCCGCCAGGTACTCGTGAGGAGGGATGTAGTCCTTCACGATGTCTATGGGGTCTGAAAGGCGGGGGGAAAAAAGTCATTATGAATCACACAAAAGCCACACTGATGTAGATGTCAGCATTAGGTATGAGCAGGACAGATGTCACGATGACTGAACACCTGTATGAAAAGGTGTGTGTGACTTTCATGTAATAACTCCCTGCAGGGAATGTGTCTGCACATTTCTCCTTCATCCCAGTGACTTTTAGTATTCAGAGACGCAACACTCCCTCAGGCTGTATTCGTCCACATTACGCTGTCTGCGTTTTCACTGCAAGTAACACTGTGAAGATTTGACTCCTGATCCTGCTCACAATGAAATAAAAGTCTACTCAGGGAGTTTTCACAAAGGTAGCAGAGCGTGTGTTCTTGTGTGCATGACTCACCTACAGTCCTCTGTCTCTTTTCAGCAGAAGACATATTGAAGACGTCCACTTGATTTCCAGTATCTGGTTTATAATACGTCTCAATGTCTATAGAGAATTTCTCTACAAAGGGACAGGTATATCTGAGAAACAAAAGAGAAACGGTTGTTTATTTAACAAACTTTATTGTTTGTCTCTTTTTTAGTCCTTGTTTCTTTGTTTACTTATTTACAGCTTGTTTGTTGTCCCCATAAATTTGCCCATGACGTATGTATGTGTGCCTGATGTTGATGTGTCCTACATGTGATTTGATTTATCTATTTAATTTTTACATCTCTTATCATTTTGTATTTGTTACAATAATACTAGTCCATTTGATCAATGGCTATTTGATCTCATGTACGTTATGTAACTTACTTCTATCTAGTTACTATTATCATATTATCATTATTAAAAGTAGACCCAAGGATTGTTTGGGGTGGGTGGGGGGTGATGAGGGTGAGGGAAACGGAGATGGGAATTCTACAGTAATGTAATTGTATACAATTGCATTGAAAAAAAAAGAAAGAAAAGAAGTAGGCATGTGTGTCCCCGAGGCCCCTTCTTCCATCACTTTGGCAGTTTATGGCAAAAAAAAAATTAAATACTTGAAGAAATACACCAATCCGTGACAATTTGGTCTATTAATTTGGTCTATTAATCCACAAATCAAGTTATCTGGAGGATATAAAAAGTTGATTAATCAGCTGAAATTGTTCCAACAAAAAAAAAGGCACCATCAGCAATATCAGTTGTTACAGTATTTCATTCCTTCAGATTTATGAATCCAGAAGCCATAAAATAAAAACCATTAACAACGTTTTATTACAAAGAGTTCAGTCTTTCTACTTTAAGTAATGCCAGCTGCCTAAAGTCTCTTTATGCAACGCATCCCTAAGTGTGAACAAATGTTTTAGCACAGGGATGATTTTAGTGTCCGAGCACTTTTATAATATCTTCATGTCCAAATGACGATTCGTCATTTTTAATATGTGCGATGAGTCATTTTTCCTGCTTTTTGTGTGGCGGTCTCACCGGGTTCGTGTGTAGGGGTAGGCGTTCCAGGACTCCTCTTCCACTCGGAGGGCAGCTTGAGGCAGAATGGCACAGAACCACGACGGGATGTGTTTTCCGATGTGGTAGACCTTGTGCGTGTACTGACCCGAGCCGCCGGGGCCGTCCTCGTAAGGCTTGTTCTCCAGGATCTCCACACCGCTGCCCTCGCCACAGCTCTCCTCTCTGCTCTTTTTCTGCAAGGCGGCAGAAAGAGGACAAGACGGACAGAGGGGAGGAGGGGAGACAAAGGAGCTGCTTAGAGTCATCATACATTCAAAAAAGTATTACGTTGTCTTACATTTCGTTATATTATTTCTGGGTGTAGGTTTGGTATTAGCAGTGAAATCAGAGATTCAACCCCCCACTCCAGAAAAGACATTTCATGCATTTATTAGGCATCTACATATTATAATTATTACCTCCACAAGGGAGGTCATGTTCTCTGCTTGGTTTGCTTGTTGGTTTGTCTGTCGGCAGAGTTACGAAGAAACTACTGGCTTAAAAAACACTTCTACTTTTTGTGAATTAAGCAAAGACGGCCTCCACAATCTTTTTTTTTTTTAAGATTTTTTTTTGGGGCTTTTTCCTCCTTTATTTGATAGGACAGCTAGGTGAGAAACCTGGACCTCTGCGTCAAGGAATAAACCTCTCAGTATATGTGCGCCTGCTCTACCACTGATCCAACCCGGCCACCTCCAACAATCTTTAAGGAAAATTGTTGTCCTTTGTTTTTAGGAAAATGTAACTGGAAATAAAAACAATCATAGCTTAGCGTTAACAGTTAAGCTCAGCAGGTCTGTCAAGCTTTCGATTTTGTATTTTTGACATGGAAGGGATGTGCATTTAATGGTATAATCTCACACACTGTTGGGATATATTTTATTGAGTGAATCAAACCGAAACTTGAGGCAGCGCAAGCAAAACCTCATCCAGACGTTCAGCCTGACACACATCCTCCCATCCTCCCATCCTCCCTCCTTTCCACTTCAAATGAAACCCCTGAGACCCTGACACAGCGCTCCTGCCTCTGATCCAGGTCTTTTCCAACCTTGTGGAAACCCTCATAGCTGGATGGATGATGCAGCAGAGGGAAAGTGATGAGCTGGAAAGAAAAACGCTGCCACACGGGGAAAAAAGGAAGAAACTGCTTCTCTTTTAATTCTTTTAGTCACACCCTCCTAATTTCTCCACAGCTCAACTTTGCCTCTTCTTCTCTTTTCCCCTTCTGTGCTAAATAATCCAAACTATGTTAAGCAGTGGTGTATTCTAATGTATTGTAGTGGGTATACTGTAATGTATATATACATATTCTGATACACTTTTATGCACCAATTTACGGTGAAATACATTTATTTAGCCTATGTCAAGAAGAAAAACACAAATGACAATTCAAAATATAATGAAACTATGTTGTTACGTGTCATTGGGCATTTTTAAGTAGGTGCATGGAAATCCTGGAGATTTCTTGGTGGGTATACTGCGTATACCTGCGTATCACATAGACTACACCACTGCGGTTAAGTATATTTTTTAAAGATGAGTTCAGGTGAGGCACACTCACTGTGTAGAGGAAGTCAAATCAGTGGTTTCCTTTTCTCCCCAGCATGTTACCTCCACTAATAATAAAAGACAGCAGATGGTTCAACCCTCACCCCACAGATCCTGAACAACTGAGCTGTGATTTAAGCCTGTTGCTCCACAGAGGGAGATGTGAATTACAGCATCACTTTATAAACACACAACATCTCCTTAAGAGGCTCTCAATTTAGACTGTAACCGACTTGTTGTGTTTATATGGCTGGTAAAATATATCAAATCCCTCCAGGATCTGATACAAGATCCCAATTATCTACCTTTGAGTTTAAGAAAAGGGAATCAACCAGTGCTGAAAGGATTCGTAAATGAATCAATTAGTCCGTCTAGAAGTGATCAATTATATCACTAATTATATGTAGTACACTCACAGATATTTATTTTTTTTTAGATTATTTTTTGGGGTATTTTTAGGCCTTTATTTCCACGGGACAGATGAAGACATGAAAGGGGAGAGAGAGAGAGGGAGAATGACATGCAGTAAAGGGCCGCAGGTCGGAGTCAAACCCACGGCCACTGCGTCGAGGAGTAAACCTCTATATATGTGCGCCTGCTCTACCAACTGAGCAAACCCGGCCACATATTTAAAAATATTTGAATTAGAATAGAATAGAAATTTATCAAGTAGCACTAATGGAAGAAATCAAAAGGAAAACTAAACTGTATTTACAAGGAATATATACAGTTACATATAGTTACTGTATATAATAACGTTTTTTTTATTGTAGTATAGATAGAAAAGAAATTATAAATAAGAAAATGTCAAATATTTGCCGTTTCCAGTTGATAAAAATATGATCTTTTCTCAGTAATCAGTCAAAATGTGCGTCAGCTGTATGATTAAGCCCAACATCACAACAATGATGATGGATGAAGCTATAAATGAATATAAAGATATAAGTTACCTAAGGCAGTGTAGTTTTAATCAATTAAATACATCTTAAATCTTTGTTGGCATAACCTCCTAGGCTTTAATCTTACAGGTGAATCAGCCAGATGACGGCACTGTAGATACTGTACTCTGGTGTCAAACTGATGATTGAAAAGCTATTTTATTCCTTCCGCTGTAATGTGCGGCCAGTCGAGGAACAGCACTACGTGAATACAAATCATCGCGATCATTATTAACAGCAAGAGTGGGGTGCTCGGGGTCAAGAATGAGAGCTCAGATTGAACACGGAGCTCTCTCTCTCTCCTGAAGACTTTGGGGAGGTGATATCAGTAATGAAGGTCAGAGGAGGCAAAGAGCTGGAAAATTGCTGTAATCCAGCAGGTAATGTAATTTAGGTGAGGAGCTAAGGGCCTTGAATTACCCTCCTTGTGTCTGCTGCAATACAGGAGAGAGTCCAAGCACACAGGATCTGTATTAATGACACATATCTTAGAGCTACAGAGTCGACTATTCAGCATGTCTGTAGGGACTTTTTATACATCATTATGAACAGCAGTACTACAGGTCTTTGCTGTGTAGAACGTGGAATGAGTTATTCTCTTGCACAATAGTGTCACAACAGTCAGAGACAGCCAAGACTTAAGATCTAAAGCTAAAGATGCAGTCAGCAGTTTTAATATATCCACCTCGCGGTAATATAACCTTCAGCTTCCTCTCTGCTGCGTTACTCGAAAACAACCGTCATGTACAATAATAGTGGAAGCGTTTCTAAACCTGAAGATGTAAAGATGCTGAGTCTGCTGCTCAGGTGTTTTCCGGTGTTTAACTGTCATCACAATCAGACACGCACACGTCAACTGGAGTTTTCTCTGAGAACCTGGCCTCTTAGAATCTAACAAAAATCTACTGAATCCTTTATTGTATTCTCAAATTTAGTGGTTAATTGCCTCAAGTTGCATTTTATTTAAATTGCGGCTTAATATTGGGGACAATATTTCCACTATTTGCTGAGCTTGCGCTGCAGCCCAAGTTGATGGGCTTTTGGGCCTACTAGGACCTGGACAAACAGATCTGTAACCATCAACATTTGCTACTTTCATCAACTCCCGGTACATCCTGGTAAGACACATTATGCCTCCTAAGAATGCTAAAACATCTCCTTGTGAGGATGACGCTGTTGTTACAATGAGTGTACTCTCTCAATTAATGGAGCAGCAGAGAGGGATCTATAAAGATATGTTATTGCAGCAGCAAGATAACTTCAAATGTTTCATTCAGCTGATTATGGATGGAACTAACAAAAGATTGGATGGTGTTATCAGAGATGTACAGGAGCTGAAGACCAGCTTGGAATTTACCCAATCAAAGTTTGAAGAGGAGAAGATGGGATGCAAGGAGATTGAGTCAAAGATAAGGGCATTTGAGACAAACATTACTACCTCCAAGCAGGAATTGGATGCAATGCTCAACAAGCTGGATTACATTGAAAATCAGAACAGGAGAACAAATATTTTAATCGATGGCATTGCTGACGAGAAAGGAGAGAATTGGTGTGAATCAGAGAAAAAGGTGCGAGAAATGTTCTCAAAAAACTTGGGCTTAGATGGAATAAATATGGACATTGAGCGTGCCCAGAGACTTGGTCAGTTTCAGGAGAGGGGAAGGCCAAGGAAAATTGTTGTTAAACTTCTTCGCATTAAGGACAGAGAGCTGATTCTTTCTTCTGCCAAGAAATTAAAGGGCACCAAGATCTACATTAACGAAGATTTCTCGGAAGCTGTGCAACTGAGGAGGAAAGAGTTGTGGCCGAAGGTTAAAGCTGCCAGAGAGAGAGGGGATAAGGCGAGTTTGAAGTATGATAAACTGATCATCATCCCAAGGGATGGACAAAGTCAGTTATTGGTCTAATGGGCTTTAAAGATCAGTTTTATATGTTTGTGTACATGTATGTGAGTCTGTGTTCAGGACTTATATGTATGTAGCCTACTTGATGAAGATAAAATAACTTAGGGTACAAGATATTTAATTGGATTATAATATAAGACTTATTTACTTTTAACTAAGATGACCAGCATAAATAAACTACCTAAAGGTTTAATACTTGCACATATTAATATATGTAGTTTAAGGAACAAAATTCAAGACTTGTCTTTATTTTTGCAACTAAACAAAATAGACCTACTCATGATTTCTGAAACTCATTTGGATCACTTCATAGATAATTCAGATGTTGATATAGGGGGTTTTCAATTTATAGAAATGATCGAAACAGGTTTGGAGGTGGTGTGGCCATTTATATACGGGATCATTTCCCTGTTAAACTGAGACAGGACTTAATGGTTGATGAAGTTGAGGTGTTATGGTTACAGGTACATATTCCAAATTTAAAACCGATTATTCTTGGTTGTTGTTATAGGCCACCTAGTGCCAGGATAGAGTATGTAAATGGTTTATGTAATATGCTAGACAAGGTGACTGAGGAAAACAAAGAGATATACTGGCTGGGTGATCTAAATATTGATTGGCTATCTGAGATTTGTCCTCTGAAGAATAAGCTTAAAACCATGACAGACACCTGTGGGTTATCTCAACTAATGGATCAACCAACAAGAGTTTCTAGTAACAATACAGGATCTTTAATATCAAAATGTATTGATCATATTTACACTAATAATCCTGATATGTGCTCAACACCTATTTCTGTGACAGTTGGCTTTAGTGATCACAACTGTATTGCTGTCTCCAGGAGAACTAAGCTACCTAGAGCCTGTCCTAAAATTATTATGAAAAGATCTTATAGGGTATTTAATGAGGAGTGTTTTTAAATGAATTGGATAATATTAAATGGAATTTGATAAGTGATATTGATGATGTGGATATATCCCTTAATTTATTTATGGATTGTTTTATGAAAGTTGTTAACAATCATGCCCCATTAAAGAAATTTACAGTTAAAGCCAAAAGTGCTCCTTGGGTTGATACTGAGTTAAAGAGCATAATGGCTCAAAGGGAAGAGGCTAAAAAGGTTGCGGTTCTTTCTAACTCTCTGGAGGACAGAAAATGTTATTGTATTTTAAGGAATCAGGTGACCAAGGAGAATAGAGTGAAAAAGAAAAAATATTTTCAGAAGAGAATTGAAGACAGTGGTACAGATAGTAAGAGAATGTGGAATGTACTTAATGAAATCATGGGGAAAAAAATCTACTTGTACTTCTTTTGTTGAATTGAATGGAGTTTATTTGACTAAGCCAATACAGATTGCAAATTATTTTAATGATTATTTTGTTAATAAGGTTTCTAATTTTAGAGAGACAATGAAATACACTGTTGATTCCAACTCAAATGAGCTAATTGAAAGGTGTATTATGAAAGATAAACTGTGTAGTTTAGAATTTCATCAGGTTAATGTTGTGCAGGTGGAAATGTTGTTGAGATCTTTGACTGTTGGAGGGTCTGTTGGTACAGACAACTTGGATAGTCGGCTGTTGAAGTTAGCAGCTGGACATATCTCTAAACCAATGTGTCACATTTTTAACAGATGTCTGGTTAGCGGTGTGTGTCCAAAACTTTGGAAGGAGGGTAAGATAATCCCTTTACCCAAGGACACAAAATCAACTTTTTGTGGCCCAAATAGTAGGCCTATTAGTATTTTGCCTATTCTAAGTAAATTATTGGAAAAGATTGTATTTGAGCAAGTGCGAGATTACTTTACTAACAATGATTTGACCACTATGTTTCAGCATGCTTATAGGTATGGTCATTCCACCTGCACTGCAATGACACAAATGTCGGATAGCTGGCTTACATCAATTGATAACTCAATGCTGGTGGGTACACTACTACTGGATTTTAGTGCTGCCTTTGATGTGATTGACCATGACATTTTGATTTCTAAACTTATTAGTTATGGTTTTACTTCCTCAACAATTAAGTGGTTTAAGAGCTATTTGTCGGAGAGGTCGCAAAGAGTTTATTTTAATGGTGCATTATCTTGTAGCAAGTCCGTGGATTGTGGTGTTCCTCAAGGAAGTTGCCTCGGACCTTTGTTATTTTCAATTTTCACAAATGATATGCCGTATATACTCAGTAAGGCATCATTAACTATGTTTGCAGATGATTGTACTCTTTATTATGCAGCCCCTACATGTTCAGAGCTTAATCAGGTTCTGTCTTGTGAAATTAGCAAATTGTATAATTGGATCAACACAAATAAGCTTGTACTAAATCTTTCAAAAACTATGAGTATAATATTTGGTTCTAAGTATAGATTATCTGACAATCCTAAAATTAATATACAAGTTAATGGTCAAAATGTACAGCAAGTGAAAAAGGTGAAGCTTCTTGGACTTTGGCTCGATTCTACATTGTCATGGTCTGATCACATCAGCAAAGTTGTTGCTAAAATGGGCAGAGCTGTTGCAGTAATGCGAAATGTGCACAATTTTTAAATTCACGGTTGTTTAGTCGTGTTGTTTGTACATTGGTTTTGTGTCATTTGGATTATTGTTCTGTTGTATGGTCTGCTGCATCATGCAGTCATTTAAAAAAATTACAAGTGGCTCAAAATAAGGCTGCTAGACTGGTCCTTGGTTGTTCTTTGAGAACTAGTGTTGCAGAAATGCATGAACGTCTTGCTTGGCTGGTGGTCAAGCACAGACTATCTGCTAATATGTTAGGATATTTTCATAGAATTATTAACACTGGATTCCAAAATTTCTTTATGACTATATAATTTACTATTCAGATATGCACTCACATTACACAAGAGGGGCGAATAGTCGACAGATTTCTTTACCCCTACCTAAATCTGACTCTATGAAGAGGACCGTGTTTTATAGGTCAATTGTGTTTTGGAACAATCTTCCAGTTGGGGTTCGGGATATCAAGGGAAAAACTGGTTTTAAAAAAAGACTAAGACTATATTTGTATTCAACATCATAATATTGTCTGGATTGGCTGAGAGTTGTTGTATAACGTGCTATGTTGTTTTGTATTATTTTACTATTATTCTAATCAGTACTTTTTGTATTGTTATTTTTTATGTGTATTAATATATGATATTTTTGTGAGTAATTGTGATTGTAATTACTCACATACGTTTTGTATGTATTGTTTGGACCCCAGGAAGACTAGCTGTCGTCTCGGCGGCGGCTAATGGGGATCCTTTTAAATAAACAAATAAACAAATAAACTATAAAATGAATTGCCAACTATTTTGATAATCGATTAATCGGTTTGAGTCATTTTTTATGAAAAACAGTACATTTTCTCTGATTCCAGCTCCTTAAAAGTGAATAATTTCAAGTTTCTTCTCTCCTCTGTAACAGTAAACTGAATATCGTTTGAGTTGTGGACAAAACAAGACATTTGAGGACGTCATCTTGGGCTTTGGGAAACAATGATCCATATTTTCCACCATTTTCTGACGTTTATAGACCAAACAACTAATCCATTAATCGGGAAAATAACCGACAGATTAGTCGACATTGAAAATAATCGGCAGCCCTAACACACACACACACACACACACACAAGCCTAAGAGCCTACAGCAGCTCTGTGAGGCTGGACTAAGGCTCAGCTGTGCTTCGAGCTACAGTAAATTCAATTCAACAATTTTATTTATAGTGTCAAATCATGACAGAAGTTATCTCAGGACACTTTACGGACAGAGTAGGTCTAGACCACACTCTATAAATGCTTAAGTTAGTGTGCAAACATGAAAAGTTAATTGTGGACCGACTGACCAAACAACCAACCAACAGAGCGAGCTTTAGAGCTTGCTGGTCGCAGCTAAAAAGTTGCCAAAGTCTTGAAGTCCTTGAACGTACTAATAAGCATTGATGTGCCACGACTACCAAAAGGTCTACATAAGGAAAGATGTGTCAGAAAAGCGTTGACAAGCTTTTATCCAGTTTGAAACAAGGACCCAAACTGTTCACGAGAAAGAAATCTGAATAAACAAAAGTGTTCAGCCAATATCCAGAAAAGGAGAACAGGGTTTGAAAAGCTGACAAGGGAAGAAAAAAAGAGGAGAAGTGAAAGAAAACAGATCCCACGTACAATTCGGGGAGTGCGACGAGCTTTGTGCAGACACTCTGTGGAATTATAATGCGCCTGGCTTTGCTGAGGGTCTCGTTCTGCCGGGCTGAGATGCCCCTGAATAATTTATGTGACACCGCAAGGTTAGCATAAACCAGGGGTACACAACTCCCCTCCTCAGGCATACGCACTGGAGCAACAGTAGCATGCATCAAACGTTATCACTGGCTGCTCAGACATTTCATACACCCCATACATTTTTCAAATTCTGTGTTTGCTTTCAGTTTGAAACTGGCAAACAGACAACACTCATGTATCAAACTGTCAGCTCAGTGGTTAAATAAAAACAAAGATGCAATGAGAACTCATATCCTGCAGCAACAAGTGAACTAAATTATGAAAAGAATAGTGTTAAAAAAAGATGATCATCGGTTCCCATTAAAAATTGAGCAACAACATGTTTGTGGTTATTTTTTAGCCAACATGGCTGTCTGTTCTGTCCACCACTCTAATTCAGACTGAAATATCTGTCAACAATTATTGGATGAACCGTCGTGTAAATCTGTACAGAGTTTCATGATCCCCAGAGGATGATCCTCGGACTTTTCCTCTAGCGCCACCAACAGGTTGACAATTTGGTGAAATGTTTTGTCCACTATTGGGTGGCTTGAATTTGATACAAACATTCATGTCCCTCTCAGGATTACTTGTAATGACTTTGGTGATCCTCTGACTTTTCAACGGCTGCCATCATCAGGTTAAAATGTTTTACGCTTTAGTTTACGACCAAATATCTGCAAAACTAATGAAAACGTATATGTGAACGTGGTCAACATCATACCTGCTAAACAGCAGCATGTTAGCATCGTCATAGCATAGCCGCAGCTGTTACCTCAGCTATAATTAGCTGTTTAGGAGAAACGCAACACAATAACAGAAACACATCTGTGAAATGTAATCCAATAACTTTTTTTTTTTGAAACTGTTCAAATGATTGAACCCTATGGTAATTTTTGAGGCTGTATGAATGTGTGATGGACTGTTTTTTCTATTGGTATCTTGGACAGATTTTGTAAAACAGTTTCTTAAGAGTAATAATCCTTGGATGACATCAACTTTTTTTACAAAGAGACTGGGAATTTATTTTTATTTTTACATCCCCTCTGGTTCAATATAGTGAAAGTGAGTTAGTTAAAAGGTAAAAGGTGTAAAGCTGGTGATACTCCATCTTATTCTCAACACATTTAATGAAAAGACCCAAACCAACACTGAGTCCCAATACTTTCTAATTTCCCTATACTGTGTCTTCCTGCTGAAGACATTTAGTTATTTAAAAAAAAAAAAAAGTGAATTTGCTAACACAGCTGGTAACTGTAGTTTTTATCAAACAAACCGGAGGAAAGAGAGCATTTATTGAGAAACATTTTCATCTGCGGATTAATCCACATTTGTTACTCCACTGAGACAGTATGTTTGGGATTGAGTCAAAATAAACTACTGTGTGTGTGTGTGTGTGTGTGTGTGTGTGCGTGCGTGCGTGCGTGCGTGCGTGCGTGCGTGCGTGTGCTCATGGTGATGAAGGAACATGTCACCCAGTGCAACAGTGTGGCTCACTGATCTCTTTTCAGTGCAGATCAACGTCAGTGTTTCCAAACTAGGGATCTATTTAAACACTAAAATCTATTACAACATGAGGGCGATCATATAACTTAAAGGGTATCTAGTAATTTGAAGCTAGACATAATGTTGTCATGGTAACACCGACTGCACCATCATGTCTGTCTGTCTGTCCTCCCTCCCTACTCGTCTCTCCCTCCCTCTCTCTCTCTTTCCACCCATATCACAAACCATGATGGCAGCGGCTGCCATGCTGCAGCTGATGTCACCAGTTGCCGTGGCAACCGTTTTCAGCTGTGACGCTGAGTAGGAGGGGGTCCTGCTGTGTGTGTGTGTGTGTGTGTGTGTGTGTGTGTGTGTGTGTGTGTGTGTGTGTGTGTGTGTAATAATGTGCTTTATCAAAGCTGATTTTCAGGAGGAGGATTTTTTTTATTGTTCCTGTCAATTTGTCACAGCGTGTGATTGGCCCTTTACAGCGTTAGCTACAACCCATACGGTCTGTGGTGTGGTGACGTCGAGCGCACTGCATTTGACGGACTTGACGGAATTTAATTTACATGATGGGTATCAGATGAAGTACTCTCTTTGTATTGGTATCTCTCTAAAGGGTACCAGGATCATCATTTTTCAACGATACCCAGCCTTAGTCTTATGCAGTAATATGCAAATAATAACAAACTCAACTCCATTATTTATGGGCCATTTAGGCTCTTTCCATAATCAGCTATTGTATAAATTTGTTTTCAAACACTTACATTTGTAGCTTTCTTTTCCATGATTTATGGCTCCAAAGAAAATTTGACTAGACTAAAACATATTTTTTTGAGTTAAATCTTCTGTATTTATTCACAAAACAAAATACCCTTTAGTGCAGTTTTTTGAACGTGTGTTCTTGTCTGTGTATTCACACTTATTACGTGAAACCCAATCCACAGGCATATGGAAACACCATCTGGTGTGCAGAGCAACGCTGCCCCTGTGCCCATGTTCTTCAGCGCTCATGTTCTGGTACAGTATGACACGGTGACCCTTTAAACTCCTGACCTCCTCCCTCTACCAAAGGCTTCAGACACATACCTCAACTCTGAACTCATGATCTGAATCTGAGGAAATACTCCAGATTTCCAGCTTCTTTGTATTTTATTAACAAACCAGACTTAAACCCTTTACATCAAACCCTTTACTTTAAGATAAAATAAACAGCTTTTTTTCGTTTGATTTTTTTGTGTGAGAAAAAACACTCACCTGAATCATGTAGAGCTGAGCAATGCGGTACTCCTCCACACTCATCGGCATGGGGATGTGATACTCCTTGATCAGCATGGTTGTGCTTGAATTGGGCCAACTGTGTGTGTGTGTGTGTGTGTGTGTGTGTGTCCAGAGGGGAAGGAGTGTAACAGGGTAGACGCTCCTCTCGATCGGCTCCGCTACCCGAGCAGCATGTTCAAACAGCGAGGATGGGAGTCATCGTTATTCACACCTGAGAGAGGAGAAACAGGAACAGACTTTCAGTGAGTACGAGAAACGGTTTAAGAATATGTAGATTTTAGCTTCCAGCTTTACTTACAAGCCAGAGGAGGAGTTAGCATGTTTGTCTCAAGGATTAAACCTCCCCCCCACCTCTTGTACACAATCCAACGCTCTGTTTCCTCCAGCCCTCCTAAAGATCTATTACAAGGTAATCCACTGACCTAGCAACATCCCTGAAATCCCCCAGCAACCTAAATCCCAACTGTCCCTACACACACAGTGAAGAATCAGCCAAGTGTAGCCAGTGTAGCATTTAAAGCCTGGTACTTCATAGCATTTAATATTGCTGTTACTTTATACTTTCAGATATAAAGCAACAAAGAATTTGAATGCATGACTGTTGTAGTTTGGTATTACTATTTTTACTTAAGTAAAGGCTTTGAATACTTTTTCCACCACTTATCCTTTGAGTATGTATTAAGAGGTAATGGCCTGCCTGCTTCCTAAAAATCAACGCTTCCATCATTTCTTCCAACATCAACACCCATCTAACCAAAATGTAGCGATAGAGTTACATTTTAACAAGCACATAGGGTTGAGTAAAGAAGACTTGTATGACTATGGCTACTTAATCTCAGACGGATTAAAGACTGTAAATCTGATGTTGTTAATGTGAAAGAGAAAAGAGGATGAGCTGAAATGTCAAAAGTGTGTGTGTGTGTGTCTGTGTATGTGTGTGTGTGTGTGTGTGTGTGTGTGTGTGTGTGTGTGTGTGTGTGTGTGTGTGTGTGTGTGTGTGTGTGTGTGTGTGTGTGTGTGTGTGTGTGTGTGTGTTCTTGTTTAACTATATTCATGGGGTCCAAAAACCAGGAGTCCCGTATACTTGAGGGGTCCTGACAGCTTTGTGGGGCCAAAATGAATGCTGGACCCCACAATGTTTAAAGGGCTGTTTGAGGGTTAAGACTTGGTTGTAGAATTAGGGATAGAATTAGGTTATGGTTAAGGTTAGGCATTTAGTTGTGATGGTTAAGGTTAGGGTAAGGGTTAAGGTTAGGCATTTAGCTGTGATGGTTAAGGTTAGGGTAAGGGTTAAGGTTAGGCATTTAGTTGTGATGGTTAAGGTTAGGGTAAGGGTTAAGGTTAGGCATTTAGTTGTGATGGTTAAGGTTAGGGTAAGGGTTAAGGTTAGGCATTTAGTTGTGATGGTTAAGGTGAGGGTAAGGGTTAAGGTTAGGCATTTAGTTGTGATGGTTAAGGTTAGGGTAAGGGTTAAGGTTAGGCATTTAGTTGTGATGGTTAAGGTTAGGGTAAGGGTTAAGGTTAGGCATTTAGTTGTGATGGTTAAGGTTAGGGTAAGGGTTAAGGTTAGGCATTTAGCTGTGATGGTTAAGGTTAGGGTAAGGGTTAAGGTTAGGCATTTAGTTGTGATGGTTAAGGTTAGGGTAAGGGTTAAGGTTAGGCATTTAGTTGTGATGGTTAAGGTTAGGGTAAGGGTTAAGGTTAGGCATTTAGTTGTGATGGTTAAGGTGAGGGTAAGGGTTAAGGTTAGGCATTTAGTTGTGATGGTTAAGGTTAGGGTAAGGGTTAAGGTTAGGCATTTAGTTGTGATGGTTAAGGTTAGGGTAAGGGTTAAGGTTAGGCATTTAGTTGTGATGGTTAAGGTTAGGGTAAGGGTTAAGGTTAGGCATTTAGTTGTGATGGTTAAGGTGAGGGTAAGGGTTAAGGTTAGGCATTTAGTTGTGATGGTTAAGGTTAGGGTAAGGGTTAAGGTTAGGCATTTAGTTGTGATGGTTAAGGTTAGGGTAAGGGTTAAGGTTAGGCATTTAGTTGTGATGGTTAAGGTGAGGGTAAGGGTTAAGGTTAGGCATTTAGTTGTGATGGTTAAGGTTAGGGTAAGGGTTAAGGTTAGGCATTTAGTTGTGATGGTTAAGGTTAGGGTAAGGGTTAAGGTTAGGCATTTAGTTGTGATGGTTCAGGTTAGGGTAAGGGGCTAGGGAATTCATTATGTCAATGACAGGTCCCCACAAAGATAGTGCCACAAACGTGTGTGTGCGTGTGTGTGTGTGTGCGTGTGTGTGTGCGTGTGTGTGTGTGTGTGTGTGTGTGTGTGTGTGTGTGTAGGTTGTGTCCCACCGTCTGTCCATCTGTGCATGATTAGGCTATGCATGTTTGGTCGAGCTGCTGCAGCAGACAAATCGTAGGGGTCAGGAAGTACAGCATGACAGTGAATTTAGCGTAGAGGCTCTTCCTGCCAACAACATTGGGCTTCATCAGCTTTTTAATACTTAACATTTTTTTTTATTTAAGCTGTTCTAAGCTCTCAGGGTGACCGCAATGTCGGTCAGTTTGTCCGCAGCTTTTGGTTCAGGCTGAAATGTCTGATTTTTTGAAGTGTGGTTGTACGAGCTACTTCTCCATAGTCATCGTGTTAGCTACAGTAGATGGCGGCCGGCACGCCCCCAGTTTGGAGAAGCAGACAGGAGTACCGACACGGAAGCTAAGCATTGTCCTGCTGTGCAGGGGGCAGCAGCTAAGTGCATTTTAGACACAAAAAAGTGTACGCTACATTTAGAATATTTTCAATGCTTCACATTGTCGTCCAACAGCCTTTTCCTACAGTGAGAGAATCAACAAACATTTTGTCCTCCAAATCGTCGTGAGGCTCTTTAATTCCCATGATGCATAAAATAAACAATAGCTACAGGTAATAAAACTGCAGTGCGCTGTCTCAACCATGAATGAAGATTCAAATCCGAGCTGCTTCCCAGTGGCAGTAACGTACGACCTTATGTTCTGTGCTGCGGCGGTTTGTACTCCGATACAATTACAGCTGGGAAATGGAGTGGCGTTTCTCACTGAATCCTGTGAAGAATAAGTCCTTGACCGACAGAAGAACAGCTATAAATAGACACAGAAATCCCCACAAAGCAAAATGTGAGACAGAGACAGATGAAAACTGACACATAAACAGATAGACAGAGCCATGCATGAAGACTGAGCCGTTTGGTTTGCCTCCATCAGCTAAGTGAGCTGTGAGTCAGCACATCAGATACAGGAGCCAGCATTCACTGAAAGAGATAAGCACTAACTGAAGAGGACGACTGTTTTACAACGAGGATGTTATGATGTTAGTTTTGTTAGTTCCACAACTCTTGTGTTCTGCGACGTAAAATGATTTTTGTCAAAGGAGTCTGGAGGCTTTGAAGAGAGCAGAGATAACGGCTTCAGTTCCCCGTCGTAAAGGGTTGTCTGACAGCAAGGTGAAGCGCTGAAATATTATAAATATAGCGTACACTTAAACTGATAGAGATTTTTTCAGGTGTCTAAAATACGTTCAGCTGCTGCCCCCCGTCCACAGCAGGACAGTGCTTAGCTTCCATGTCGGTACTCCTGCCATCTACTGTAGAAATACAAACTATCCATTTAAGCTATAAAATGTTACAGAAAACAGGAAAATCTCCATCACAAGTTCCCAGAGCTCAAGAGGACACTCTTAACTCCTTCTCTTGTTTAACATCTTTTTTTTTTTTTTGTTCCAAACTCAAAAGATATTTAATTCACACTGACACACCATAGAGAAAATGATCAACCGTCAGCTTGAATAACATTTACCGAACTGCAGTGTAGGCATGGCCACATTTATGCCATTCAATATTTTATTACAAAACTGGGATAAGACTTGTCTCTCTGTTCTGTCTAACACAAAATCCACCCGATTCAGAAACATACATAACACTGTTTAAAGTACAGATCATTTTACCACTTCAAAACAAGCTTTTAATGTCATCCAGTGTGTCTCTAACATAAGTGCGTTTGTGTATTTCAGTATGTACTAATAATGGATGCCCAGTAGCAACACAAACCACAATAAGCTTTTCTTAAGTCATTACTATAACAAACTGAGCACTTAACCCCGACAGTAGAATGTTAAAATACTGAGCTCCGACTTGGCAGACAACCGCATACTTCAATCATGTTTTTATAGAAGAACGGGAAGCACTTTATCAACATGTGACTAATGTTTTTCATCTCCTTCAATAACTCTTTCTGAAAATGGCCCCATTCCCTCTAATTACTTTGGGAATGACCATCACTGCTTCAAACCTAAACAAAGATCCCCTGGGCTTATGGCCAATTTCCCACAAAGCAAACAAACCGCAGCATGGAGGAAATTAGCTTTCCGCTTTCCCTGTGTACCTCTATCCACTCTAATCCATTTAACTGATGAAGTTTGCACCTCGTATTATGGCATTAGGAATAAAACATGAAGCCAATCATACAGGAAGATTGGCCTCTGTAGAAAACGGCAAGCACTGCTGGGTGGCTCAAATTGCCGCGATTGTGTGAAAACATTTTCAAGATAATCCAACAGGAGATTGTCTTCCACTGGGAAATTTCAAACAATCCTTTAGTCTCCTAGTTATATTCGAAGGCCTCCTAATTGAGCTCGCAGCTGAAAAACACAGTCACAGTCGCCTCCGCAGAGAAACTAAATGTCTCATCTGCACCACTAAGAGGGTGCCTGGCCGCAAGCTGCCCTCGCTCACAGACCTGTGTGATGGCAGACTGAGAAAGCCTTCAGTTAAATTGCACCAAATTTGCCACCGTGGCAACCGACTCAGAGGAAAACAGCTCTGGTCCATTAAACACAGCATCGCCTGCCAGCAGCTTGTTCCTGTAGGGCGACTTTCTGCTCAACCGACCCCCTGAAAAATGCACCCTACTGTCCACCTTTTCACATTAAACGCATACCCTGTGTCTCACCGTAGAGACTGACTGTGGATGTTTCAGACTGAATGGTGACCACTTATCTCTGGAGCTGGATATTTCCACACCTTTCTGCCCATTGCAAGCTTTTTCTGCAGCTACCACTGCTCTAAAATTGACCTGATAGATGTTCTGCAGAGATGCAAAAGTTATTATTACGTATCACGTGTAATGGTGTGCAGGGCTACATACAACACTAGTTGAGGAGGCGGGTCAACACCCTCCCTTAAACCTTTAATAACCGATCTTCTTGGCCACTTGGGGGCAGAAGCCCTCCTCACACAAGTAACATTAGCATTAAAACATTAGCATAAAAAGACATTAGCATCAAAAGTAATGTTAGCATAAACAGAAACGCAAGCATGAAAACAGTAGCGTTAGCATGAAGAAAAGCAATGTTAATGATGAAAGAATTATATTAAAGTTGAGCGCAAAGAAGTTCCCTCATTCTGGATATTAGTTTTGTTAGCATGTTTCAAATTCCTGCTGTTTACCATTAATATATATATAGCACTGTAGACATATGCCAGATCGCTTCTGGCCTCATGCTCATCGTTAATTCTGCACACTGAACTGAAAGAGAGAAGTCTCTTTTTGTGGGGGAGGATATTAAAAGCTTTTCATGCGTTATTTTTGGTGAATCGAGCAGTTCAAGGCACAAAAACAATTCCTCTAACGGATCTCGTCATAAGATCATAAGAAGTCTGTGTTATTCCCTGGCGTGCGTGAGCATTGTACGACGTGGAAACCCGTATATATGTGAAGTCCTTGTTTAATGTGTGTCGGTCATGTTTAATTTATGAAAATCAAAGCCACTTTAAAGTCCTCAGAACAGATTGGCTGAATGCATATCGAATGAATTATCATAATCATGAAAACACAAGGGGAAAAAAAACATATAAATACTGCATATTTAGTATACATATGAACCATATGTATCTGTCACACTGTGATCAGCAAATTTAAGCGCAAAAAGCCAACCCTTCATGTGTGATGCACCAGGATGCATCTGATTCGCTTCTTCAGCGGTTAGAAAAACTACCTGAGTCTAGCTGCGCTAACAAGATCTCCTGACGGGATTCATCTCTGCTTTTGATAATAACATTTCACACACACACGGATTTAAAACACACCACGACATTCTTCACATCTGGATGATGTAAAGAATTAATTAGATGAGTCAAGTACTGTACTGTACGCTCTTTTTGCATACTTTATTTATTTATTTTTTATTTTATTAGTTTATTTGTCAGGGATAATGTACAAAATACATTAATCTTACAAAAAGATTTTTTGTACCAGAGTTAGCTAATGCTAGTTTCCATCTGCAGTCCCCAGGCAGGTTCACACAATATTAAATCTCATGAAAATCAGCTGACTAACATGCAGTGATCATCAGCTGCTGTGGCTAAACTGCACTTAACACCTACAAAATATTTAGGGCAAAACATTTGGCAAAAGATGATCTGTTTCAAATGTTACTTAATGTCTTTTCTGTGCCTCCTATAGTGATAGATTTTTCACAGCTTCCTCCCATCAGCATACACTACCTGGAGATGAAAAACTCACTGAACGTGCAGCACATCACAACCACCCAACATAATCATTAAACGTGTTGCACAAGACGACAAGAAGCTTCGCTGCAACAACTCACTTCATCCATCCTTACGAATAAATCCCACACATCAATCCATCGCTCGTCTCACATATATTTTTTCCTTGCAGGAAAAAAAAAAATCACAAAGCCGCCTATAGTCCCCACCTCAAACTGCAGCCACCTGCAGCTCCTCAACCTCCTCTTCTGTCCATCAGTCTGGACTAGTGTCCAACAGGCATGCATCCATGTTGCCATCATTTAAATTTACCTGTGTTTTCGTAACAGGGAAACACCTGCAACAGCACAGCTTACCCCACTGATCCACTGAGCCAGAGGCTTTAGGGGCCATTGCAGATCCTGGTCCCACAGAGACCAGCAGCTCAGGCATCCTTCCACCCCATGCCTGCACGTCGCTCCTTCGTCGGCCGTCTGCTGTCAGCCAATCAACCGCTGGCTCGCCCCCCCCCCCCCCACCCCCCCCCCGATTGGGACGGAGCCTCACTTTTTAAATCCTCACTGTGAATAAGAGAAGGTATTGATTCCCTCTCTTCCTCTTCTTCTTCTACTTCTTCTTCTTCCTCCCCATCCACCTCTGTTCCACCCCCCTCACACTCCCTCGCTGTCTCCACCTCCTCATGACTGTGGAAGCTCGGTCACCATGGAGACGCATGAGGCTGAAGCCCGATTGGAGTTTGTTGTGATGCAGCAAGTCGGTGGTGCAGCCCACCGGATTGATTGCCTTTTCAGTGAGCATCATTCTCTAACGCTGAGGCCAGAATCTGTTCTCCGCTTGATTTCCCCTTATAAAGTTAGTTTTGGATAGATATATAGGAATGTGTTTTCAATAAGAGAGAAAAGAATAAATGATACATTAAGGCTCTGTGTTTAATTGCTTTTACTCTTAATGGATAAATTCCACAATCTTTCACTAATACAAATCTCTTTTTGATAGAATTCATCTTTAATATATATATATATATATATATATATATACTCCTTAAGACTAACTACAAACCAAATGAATGTACAATATTGTATTATGAAGAGTTGTGTGGTAAGTTTTCATTTTACTTATTTATTTGATATGTTTTTACTTATTTCTATTTCTTCTATATATACTGTTGAATGATTTCTTTTCTAACATTTTTTAATTGCCACATATTTAATTAAAAAAAACAGAAAAGATTGTCTGTACAACATGCCACATTCTTGTGCAACGAATGCTCTATAAAATTACAAAGAAAACAAGTTCAGGGAATGTTGTCAGATGTCTTGTTCTGTCAAGATATTCATTTTGTCATGACATTAATTATATAAAAGAGAACCAAACATTAAATCCTCACATTTGTTAAGCTGGAACCAGAGAAGTTTAGGCTTTTTTGCTTTAAGAAATGACTATAATCATTGTCTGCCCATTTTTTCCTCAATTGACTGATTCATCTACAAAATGCCAAAATACAAATTGCTGGTTTCAAATGTCTTGTTTTGTCTGACCAACAGTCCAAACCAAAGATAGTAATTTTACAACAAATCCTCAATGCTGGAACCTGGAATTTAGCATTATTGCTTTAATAAAATGACTTAAACTAGACAATTAATGTATTAATTGTTGCAGTCCTCGTCTCATTTTTCAAGAGGAAGCTATGATCAAGAATAGTTATAAATACTTAATATACTTAATATAATATTGAACTTAGTGAAACACACAAACCATAAAGCACCCAGCAAAGCTCTGCTGACACATCCACACAAATCCCTAACGGCTTAATTCAAACATGTTCATTTTTAAATGTGATCCTAGAGTATGTAACGTTTGAAAGTGAGGTGTAGTAAAGACATGTGCATGAATCACTTTTATCTCTGCTCCCAGAGGCAGATCACCTGCTCTGATGATTATGCATCTTCTTTGCAGGGCGTCGTGACCATCCCGCTCTATCTGCTGTGTATTTTTATCACCCGCGTCAGCCACAGAATTTAAATGAGCCAGCTGAGCGGTGCGAACACAGGTCTTTTCTTATGACTGACAAATCAGTATATGAGCAAAACCGTGCGCCTTCATTCCAGACTGTAGCTGCAACGCCCCTCAAGTACCTCAGTGGCTACAATCTACATTTACATGTGGATACTGCAGCAGCTTTTTTCTACACTTAAATTACTTCAATTTGGGCGTCTGGATAGCTCAGTTGGGAGAGCGGGCGACCATATATAGAGGTTCACTCCTCGATGCAGCGGGCCTGGGTTTGGCTCCGACCTGCGGCCCCTTTGCTGCATGTAGGGCTTCAACTAATGATTATTTTCATAGTCGATGAATCTGTTGATTATTTTCTCGGTTAATTGATTATATCAATATCAATACTCTACCCTGCAACGTACCACAAACACGGGAGGCTTGGCCCTCCCCAACCTTAAAGTGTACTACAGAGCCTTTCAGCTATGGGCCCTCAGAGTGTGGATGGACCCCTCATCTACAGTCCCATGGAGAGAAATAGAGCAAAACCTCATTGGAAGTCTAAGACTGCAAGACCTCGTCTTTGCAGGGGTGTGTCCAAAAAAGTATATGCTAGTCTATGGCCCTATTATCACCAACACAGTGACCAATTACGGAGCAACTACGCTACACCAATAAGTGGCATTTGAATACCCCAATTTGGCACACCATACACTTAATGTCTGGCAACAAATGTAATTAGTGGAGTGACAGAGGTATTTATACTCTAGACCAGTTAATCAATGGGGAAGGTACGTTGAGCTTTGAGGACCTGAGAGCTAGTTTTGAGATCCCTAGGACATCCTTCTTCCTTTATCTTCGCTTAAGATCAGCCCTAAAATGTTATGGAGTACCATGGGGGAACAATCTTGAGGTGCACATAATCATTAAATGGCTTGTTGATTCTCCTGTGGGAGGATTAGTGTCCAGGATTTATGCTAAACTGATGCAAGCATCCGTAGGAGAACTCCGAATAGTAAAGAAATGGGAGCGAGAGCTGAGCTCGGAGGGGAACGTAATTAATTGTTTGGGACAATATTTCCCACTGTTCCAAGAACCCAAATCACCAGCAGATCCACTTCAACATATGCCACAGGACATATTGGACACCTCAGAAGAGATACGTCTCTAAAGGCATTCCTACTCCCTATTGCAGAATCAGTCCTAATGACCTCCGCATCACAAGAATTAGAGGAGAGCGACTAGGCAAGGTGTGATCTCTGTTTTTCGTTTTTGCTTATTTGTTTGTTTTTGTTTTCCTCGAGACTGCGGAGGGTGGGGGGTGGGAGAGGGTTTATGATTTTGTTAAATTGTGTTTGTATGTTCAAAATAGTTTAAGTTAGAGAAAAATTGTTAACACGTCAGAGACACAAACTGAAGCTATTTCTCTGAATGAGACCTGATCTGCACTGAGTGAGCGCTGCGAGCGTAGGATAAACTCTGTGACTCACATGTCTACGCTTTATAAACGTCACTTTAATTACATCCAGCCGACGCGTCTCAGTGGGTTTGAGGTTAAAAATACCCCACCTGCAGCCAGACATGTTCTACAGGGGATTGTGTCGCTGCTGCTGCTTGCTGCTTCATCTTTAGGGACATTTTAAACACAATCACCAGCACAAGAATCAAGAGTTTGTGAGGCCTTTTAGCTCTGAGGATGAACCGGAAGACATTTACTACGACGGATCACAAGAGGGGAACCTGGACCGAGATTAAATTTACTGTCATACCAACGAACAAGAAGAGAGGCCGAGAATGAGCTTTGAGATTTGTGCACCAGCATCCTCCTCGCTCTTAGCCTCTGATTTTATCTGCGAAGCTGCAGGGATGTACATCGTCAGAATGAAATGTCTTGTTGACGGGTACTCCGCCCAACACACACACACACACACACACACACACACACACACACACACACACACACACACACACACACACACACACACACACTTTATCTGAGCATCAGCAGAACACACGCTAACAGAATCAACCCCTAAACACCACAGTCCCGCTACACAACGTGAACATCTGCTACTACCGCGGCTGTTAATTTGTGATCTTGTCAAACACATCTTTCCTCACCAGACACTCCTGCTACTCATCCTGCACATATCAAACCGAGGCCTGGGTTACAGGTTACCGTGCGTCAGCTCCTGTGATGTTACCGACGGCATTTTCTCTGGACATCGTGCCGGCGGCTGCAGCATGCGTTTGGGTAAATCCCCAGCAGGTTTCTATATTTATTTTTCACTTCAGCTGAGATTCAATTTCATTATCACACCGGATGGTGAGATGAAATGGTTCAAAATAATCTCAGCTGCAGTGGCGGAAGGTTTAAGTGCATTTACTCAAGTACTGTAGTTTTGTACTTGAGTTATTGTAAAATGTTGAGTTACGTGGCCGGTTTGCTCAGTTGGTAGAGCAGGCGCGCATATATAGAAGTTTATTCCTCGACACAGAAGGTCCAGGGTTTCGAATCCGACCTGTGGCGGTTTTCCTGCGTGTCTCCCCCCCCTCTCTCTCCCCTTTCATGTCTGAGCTGTCCTATCATTAAAGGCAGAAATGCCCATAAAAGATCTTTAAAAAAATGTGAGTTACTTATCGTGTGTATATATTGTAACAGTAGGACAAGAAGACAAGAGTCGTCAATGTCAGTTACAGAGCAATGTTGACCTAAACTTTGCTAAGATGAATTAATATAATAAACAGTTTAACACTAACAGGGGTCATTGCTCTACTCTCTTGATAAAATCTACTTAAGAAACATTTTCAATGCATTACCTTTTACCTTCACGAGTAAACTGTAAACGGTTGTGTTGCTCCTTTTTCTTACGTAAAGGATTTGAATACTTTCACCACTGCTGGAGAACCCTAACAAGTCTAAATGATAAGTGACAAAGTGACTTTCTATTCCACAAACTGGAATCTGACCTCTGGTGTAAGAAATAAAGACTTTTTTTTGCAGTACGAGTACATTAAGTAAATGTTGCTGTTAATACTAAAGTCGGATTTTGAATGAATGGAGGACTTTTACTTGTAATGGAGTATTTCTACATCGTTGGATTGGTTCTTCTATTCTAAGTAAAGGATCTAAATACTTCTTCTAACACTTCTAAGCTGACAGAAACTGCTTGGTTTATCAAAACTACAGATAGGAGATGTTGTCACTAACCTGCAGTCCATCTCCAGCGATGGTTTCCACTACTTCTTCCTGTGAATGAGAAACAGCCGAGATGAGACTCAAAGATGTTCTGCTAATGTTAATTTAATAAGACATGCACAGTATGACGAATTCAGAGCTTAAGACATGCAAGCACGCACACGCACACGCACACACACACACACACACACACACACACACACACACACACACACACACACACACACACACAGCTCTTTCATAATATTCCATAAATACCAGAAGTCATGTTTCGAAACAATTTCCTTCCTCAATCCAGGTTGAGAAACAACAAGAAAGAAAGAAACCTCCACCTTATTTAAAAACTGAAAGATTCCGGTGTATAAAATTAATCTCTTTTCCTTAATGGATGCCAAACACGCTCACCCCACAGCTAATGCAATCATCTGACACTGTCAAAACATCACAACATTAAAAGGTGCGGGCAGCAAATGAGAGTGAACTCTGACGTGATGGCTAGGTGATGAGAGAGAGGACGAGCTATTTTTAGCTCAGGGCGGTGGTGGCGGTGGTGGTGGAGGGCAGGCAGAGAGCAGCGCGATGGGGCTGCTGTCAGGGGTTAGTTCTGCTGCTTCTCAAATTGCTCTGCTTTGCTGCGTTCTGGTAAATGGCGGCGATGCATCACTGTCTGAGGAGGGAGAGGGAGCTCGGCTAATCATCGCTCACACCGTTCATCTGGGCCTTCGATTGCTTCACTTATAAATGGTGCTCACTTTAAAACAAACATTTGAGGAATGAAGAAACAGAAATTCACTGATTTATGTTGCTAGCTTCCTGATGTTTGGTTTAGATAATCAAATAAACAACTTTTTCATTAAAAGCTTAAAGACAGCAACAGGGACAGCTTTTACAAAGCTGTTTTTGTTGTTGTTGTTCTGTCTTGAAGACAGCATAAAGCCCTTTAAACAGAACCACTACATACAGTAGTAGTATCTATGTGTCACCTGTATTTAATCAGTCTCACTGACATCAAGAGGTTTTTGAGACCAGAGGACGGCAAAGACAAAGACGGATACAAAACCAGACGTAACACAACAGCATCAGAGACAATCACAGACATTGATGAATACATTTGAAGTTAAAGGTCCCATGACATGCTGCTTTTTGGATGCTTTTATATAGGCCTCAGTGGTCCCCTAATACTGTATCTGAAGTCTCTTTTATATAGACCTTAGTGGTCCCCTAATACTGTATCTGAAGTCTTATTTATATAGACCTTAGTGGTCCCCTAATACTGTATCTGAAGTCTCTTTTATATAGACCTTAGTGGTCCCCTAATACTGTATCTGAAGTCTCTTTTATATAGACCTTAGTGGTCCCCTAATACTGTATCTGAAGTCTCTTTTATATAGACCTTAGTGGTCCCCTAATACTGTATCTGAATTCTCTTTCCTTAAATTCAGGCTTGGTGCTGAATTACAGCCACTAGAGCCAGTCCCACAATGAGCTTTCCTTAGGATGTACCATTTCTGTGTCTGTAGCTATTGAGGAGGAGAGAGAGGGGGGCAAGGTGGAGGGTGGGGGTGTGGCCTTGACCAACTGCCACTTTGCTCGTTTGAAAGCCATGATGTCTCTCTCTCTCTCTCATGCGTGGGCCAAATTCTCTAGGTGGGCAAAGCAGAGAAAGGGGAGGTAACCTTTCTCCTTATGACCTCATAAGGAGAAGATTCCTGATTGGCCCATCTGAGCTTTCATTTTCTCAAAGGCAGAGCAGGATTCTCAGGGCTCGGTTTAAACCTATCACCATTTCTAGCCACTGGGGGACCATAGACAGGCTGGGGGAACGCAGATTAATGTTAAAAAAAAACCTCATAAAGTGAATTTTCATGCCATGGGACCTTTAAATGTTTAATATCAGCCAGTAGGAGGAAAACAGCAGGCTGTTAAAATCAGAGAAGCAGCCTCAGCACCCACTTTCAGCAACTGACAATTTACTCTATCAACACATCATTTAACCATTGATAGCCTCGCCTTCAACTAACGGAGGCTCAGGAAACGGGGAAAATGCAGAGTAGTGGAGTGGAAGAGGAAAAGGAGACACAAATATGATGGCTTGTGGTTTTAAATTTGAGACATGACGCCTGAGCACTAATACATGCACACACACCTACACAGAGGAACAAGAGGGTCAAGCAGGTGAAGGTAGACAGAAGAGAGGAGGGTTGTTGTTCATGAGATGTAGATACAGAAACTGTAGGACAGCAGAGAACATGATTTGAAGGCCCAAAGATAAAACGTGGGGGGAGTTCCACTTCTGGGGCCAATACATTACTGTTTGGCCCGACTCCAGGCCTCTGAGGCCGGTGTAGCGCGGTACGCGCTCAGTCACAAGCCAGACTGCAGTGACACCCGGTCCTTTCACCCACTTTCATTCATGCCGGAGATTTAGCATCTATTAAGACTACAGATCCATCTCTTGATTACTCACATTTATAAATGTCTGACTGTCTGACTCACATGACATCATTACACAGATGTTACAGAACTGTTTCCAGCAGCAATTTTGACGTTTCGGTCAAGACTGAAATATGAAATCAACATATTGTAACAACTTTGGTAAATTCCTTTAATTTTTATAAAAACTTTCATTTATTTTTATGAACAAAATATTAGGGCTGGGTATTGGTACTCGGCCAAAATAACCCAGTACCAAGCAGTACCAAACTTTTCCAGTCAAACGATACCTGCATTCGATCCTTTTTGTGCGGAGATCTAGAATAAATTGACCACCCCCTTGTTCACGGGACCACCTCACAGTCTGATCTCTGAGGAAACAGATGCACAGAGATTAGTTTTAACTAACAGAAGGACGCACTAAGTGTCAGGTAAGCAGGTTGCTTGTACCTCTTTCATACCACCGAATATGTGTGTGTGCGTCTGAATATTTGATGAGGACACAACGCCTCGCTGGACCCGAACAAAGCCCAGGGATTGTTAATTAGAGTAAGTGCTCAAACACACTCCAAGAGCACCGCAAACGTGGCCAAACGTGACAGCTTTAGATTGTCAGAACAATCCCACTCCCCAACCTTGGTCTCACATGACCCGCCCTCCGGAGCAACTGGGGACATCATGGAGGTATTAATCTATATTTAAAGCGTTCTTGCGAGGGCACCATCTGACTGTCCGCCGTTAACCCTGACAATGTGAGTCTATATGGAGCTTAACAGTGGCCGCACACGGCTCTGGTTCCAGAAGTGATTTTCCCCATTTCTTTCACCCTCTGTGAGCCGCAGGCTAAAAACAGGCCCAATCCTAAAGGACCCCTCCCGTGCTGTGCTCTCTGCATTTGAGTAGCTTCCCTCTGGACGCCGGCAAGGCCAACCTTCTCTCTCCGTCCTTCCCCGAGTTACTCGCTCTTTCTTTCCTTAACAAACACACAGTTTGTGTCAGACAATCAATTTTATTATTATACAAATTGAACATTTGTTGCTGCTGCTCTTCTGTATTTCATTATATCTATTTACTCCTTGCCCCCAGGGGATAAATAAAGTTATATGAATTTAATTGAATATCTCTCATTGAGTTTCAAGCCTGGAATCAAGACAACCAACTACGAGGTGAATCATGACCATAAAACAATTTATTCGGTGTAGAAGAACATTTTTAGAACTGAAAAAAGGCAAAGGTACAAGACTGTGCACATAAAAACTCATAGACTTCAGTGCTAGCAGCTAGTTTTTTTTCATCCATTCGGCCCAGTTTAATATGCAACTCAATTGTTTACAATATATTCAGTAGGGGGTCCCTACTCCGTCTCTCTTTGAGCTAAGGGGTCCCTGGCCTAAAAAACATTGAAGACCCCTGGTTTGGACATTACAGCCAAAGATCTAAATCCTTATGAAGGAAATTAATGGGATTTTCACTTCCAGAACTACACTGCTGAGCTCCTTACAGCTTGTTCTGTGTGCAGGAAGTATCCAAAGCCTTAGGTAAAGTATTATTTTACCTATATATTATGTCATTTATCTTGTTTTACTTTTTACTGGTTAATTGTATTACAGTCTCTAATGTCCTTTGTTAAAGCTCTTTGAGTGCTTCACAAATAAAGTCAGCCCTCTTGTTATTACTGGTTATTTTTCACCGCTGGTATGCTTGCTGCAGTACTCCATATGAGAGACACAGTGCATATGTGCCTGCATGTGAAGCAGAGTGAGGAGGAGAAAGCGACAGACAGACAACCTATTTGTGGTGAAGTGTGTCTCCCTGGCAGGCCGAGGCGGTGGGAGGAAGAGGGGAGGCATATCGGACAGGACTAAATAAAAAAAAGCCTTGTTCATTCACATCTGAGCGCGTCTCCAGCCCCCCCCCCACACACACACACACACACACACACACACACACACACACACACACACACACACACAGTCCTGACTGTGAAGCCATGATCAGTGGGCTGGAATCCCTCTGTTTACCCTGCTAAAAATAGATTCCACACACTGTGATGACGTGGCATCTCGTGACAAGACCCCCCCACCCTCCCCTCCCGTATTGGTATGCAACGCTCAGCTCGGCTGCATGCTCCTCACAATCCTGTCTGACGTATCTTTGGGGTAAAAATATGTGTCCTGTGAAGAGGAGATGGCAAGAAAGGATGAATTTCAAGGGGTGAGATAAAGGAAAAGAGAAGGAAGGATGGATGGATAGACAAGACAGAGAGAGAGAGGAGGCTAGGGAGAAGGAGGAAGTGAAGGAGGGGGTGGCAATCAATACCATGACTCATTCTTTTTTGCGGTGGCCACTTCCTAACAGCATTCATTAAAGCAAACCTAATCATTTGGGCCTGACAATCAGATCCTGCGAGGCTCCATCTTATTTCACTCACAAACCACGCACGTTAAAATCATGCACACTGAACCTGAAATGGGAGGAAACCGGCGGAGCTGAAGTCGACAGAACAATTAGTCGATTGGCAGAAAAATAATTGCCAACTATTTTCATCACTGATTGATCGTTAAGCAATAATAATAATAACCTTTCATACAAAAATTGTTTTTTAGCCCTCTCAAACATGGAGGTTTCTTGTTCTTTTCTGTTTTATATCACACTAAACTTTTTTTGTTGACATATAAAGACATTACCTTTAACTTTGAAAAACTGGGAAGGACTTTTTTTTTTTTTTTTTTTTTTATTTTTGGACATTTACAGATCAAACGATTAATAGATAAATACCAGCATATTAATCGATACTGAAATGAATCGTTAGTTGCGGCCCTAGAAACAGGACCAGTACATTACGCAGTGGCTCAGATGGTTGTATTGATAGTGAACTTCTACCATGACACAACAATATTATCCGCAGGAATACGGTATCGATACACAGACGCCAAATATCTATCTTTTATTATATAAATTGCACACAAGAATTCAATTTTTTGGTACTAGAATTATAAAATCCATTGTTTTTTCAGTCCACTAGATGGACTGAACAATAAAATTTAAGTGAGATGAACAAAACAGAGAAGTTTATATTTTTTTAGATAAAACAAATGTTGAGAAAGTTTTCCTTTAGCGACATAATTTGAAGTTGGAAAAAAAAAGTAATAAATTGCAATATAAATCGCAGAATATCACAATATGTTTAAAATCGCAATAAAATTGTTTCATGACATAAGTATTGTGATATCGCATCGTGGGGCCTCTGGTGATTCCCACCCCTACTATAAGATGGAGAACATGGTAAACATTACTCCTGCTATACATTAGCATGTTAGCTTTGTCACTATGAGCACGTTAGCATGTTTGACGCTCAAAGGCTGTTGACTCTTTGTTTTGTTTTCATAGATGTGCATACAGTCATTAAAAAGCAGTATTTGCTGTTGAATGAAATCAGCAAATAAAATTAATTATCAAAACTGCCTACATTAATGCTAGAGTGCGTAGTTTATGTCGCCCTTATGAGGAGTTCTAAGTAATGACAACAAAACTGTCGGCGCATCCACATGATACAAGCCTTCTGTGATCGCGCAGAGTTGCTAGTAGCCAAGGAGGACACGGAGGATTAAAAAAAACATGATGGACTCTTCAGAAGAGGTCATCATCTTCACTCCAGTTTCTGCGCTGGAAAGTCGCCGGACGCCACAATCTTCTGACCATCGTCACACTGAGAGATCCAGAGAGAGCTGTGTGGAGCTGATGGTCTTAATTAGCTTTGTAGCAACTCATTTGGCAACGGCTTGAATGTAACGGACGTTCATTAATATCAAAAAGTTAAGGCACTAATGCTTTGGGAATAATATAATTATTTGCTATACCGCACAGAATCCATGTGGTAACACTGATTACTTGAAGCTTTGTGGCGACAGGCCGGCTAAGAAACTCCCTCCAGGTTAAAAGTGTTCTTCCTAGAAGCATCGGTCAAAATAAGTTACAGGCTCAATGTAGATCACACGGACAACAGTACCTCGTTAGTGTTTTCCCCTTCAGTGTCTAAGAATAGCTCCAGCTCAAGAGACACAGCATGTACAGGACAGTTGTAGCAAGGACAGGTCAAGTTTTATACAGCATATACGTAAGTAAATATGTGAGTAACTAAAATGTATTAATAAAGCGATTTTCACAGACTTATGTCCCAACGTGCTTTACAGGGGCAAACACAAGAAACCCAATACAGAGTGAGAACACGATACACAATCGGTATTACACAATAACAGTGAAAGTGCAGACATGGTGCATACCAGTCACCCAAACGCCTGTTTATACAGGTATGTCTTTATCTGATTTATTAAAGAATCCAAAGAAACAGCAGACTGTGAGTGAGTGAGACAGTAAAATTAATTTATAATGTGCTTAACAGAAAGAGGATAAGAAAAGAGAGAGAAAAGGAGAAAGACCTAACAATGTGTGATGAATTCAGACGGACTGCTGCTAACATGAGCCTTTATCTTAAAGCAGCTACACAGAGTCGCTAACATGACCGCAGACTATTAGTCTTGTTAGTGGTTTGATTACTTGGACATTTGCACAAATTAATTACAAAGGCAAGTACTGTGGGTCCTGCATGTTGTAGTCTGGATCAGTACATTTCCAGGATAATTTCCTGATCGCTCTCTCTGTGTTGCCCTTCTCAATGCTCGAGCTACACGCTGAAAATGGCAAGTTTTGAAGACAATTTGGATCGTGCAACAAGGCAGGTCTGCTCGGTTCTTTCGGGGAATGATTGTAAAGATTTACAAAGAATACGTTTACGGCATTTCCTCTCTAACTGGGACGTTTTGGGACCGATTGGTGGGATTGCTGTGGACAAAGTACACACGGAGATACACTGGTAAGAGCAATTTAAATTCGAACCATGTATCAGCTAATTTAAATAGCTCACGTTACTGTATTGTGTGAACAGTTAACTTCATTTAATATTGTATGTGGAGTTTTTTTTTGCGGGGTGCAAATGTTCCACCAAAACAAGTTCTTTCCCGAGACCATTTAGCAGAGCCACCGTCGCTGCATCCGGAGCTTAGCGCCACCCGAGATGATTGTGATTGGTTTAAAGAAATGCAATTAACCCAGAGCGGTTTTTTTCCCCTATCCTAGTATGTATATGTGGTTTAGCCAGACCTTACTCCACAGCGCTGTGGAGATAGAGCTGGAAATGCGAGACTATTCATTTTGTCACCCTGTCTTGTAGAGGAATTCAGCGTAATAATCTAGTCGACTGTAAATGCAGATTATGTTGTGCTCATATAGCACATATTCCTAAATAAGTTTGCTTTTAATCAAATTTTGACAAACTAGCAATCACAGAGTTAATCTGGGGCCAAGTTTGGTCTGAAGTGTGCATTGTACTTGATGGTGGATACAGAGGTTTCGGAGGTGGAGGACTCACTAACAGGTTAATCAAAGCCATGCAAACTGAAATATAGCAGTTTAATGCCCATGTATATTGGGCATTTTACATTATATTGGGTGTGTTACATGCAGAGATGTCTGTCTGTGTTTTGTAATATAGGAGGAAATGTACAAGATATTCTGTGAGGTTTATGCAACCTGTAATTTCAGTGTCAGAAGGCTGTCACATATGAGACTCAATATCTGCACAGCACGCAAACATACACACGATAGCATTCTCTTCAAACTACCAGAATCGTAATATTGATCAGCTGTTTTGGTAATTTAAAGCCACAATGACGGACGCCAACTGGCCACTTCAGCTCATTCAAACACTGCCACAAATAAATACGGTGGGAATTAATTAACATTTGCATCGTTGCAATTTCCCTAATTAATGAGAAATCTTAGAGTTAATTAGTGGCGACACCGTGTTATTATGTATACAACATGACTCACCTGCAGCTCTGAGTTTATCTGCGGTCCCGATTATTCAGCTGGATCTCCACATAAAGCCTGAATGCAACATCGCTGTTGTCAGTTAAAAGGTGTATTTTCCCCCAGCTCACATCGCAGTGCAGAGAAGCCGATAGCGTCGGTGATGGGGTGTATATTTTACACTGGATTGTGAGCGCTGGCCGTCCTGTTATCACGGAGCGTTCAATCCCCGGTGTGTCCGCCTATCTGTCCCGCTGCTGCTCCTCCATCATCCCAATGCATGGCTGTTGTGTCCGGTGCTTGGGCTTCGCTGTGTTGTCGGTAGCTGGTGATATATCCAGGTTAGAGTTACATCAGAAGATAGGACATCCTTCTGTCGGACATAAGAGGAGAAAGGCGCCCCCCAGCGGCGCTCAGCCGCCTGCAGGCGGTAACATGTTGGTTATTATGGGAAGTCTCTCCACTGTCCCCATGGTTTTTCAGGAGGTCATGGTGCTTAATGAAATGCTCTCTATGGCTAAAATGGACCAGATTAGTTTTAACAAAGGGAATTCACAAACTACATTTTTGATATTGCTTGATGAGACTTAAATGTCAGTTTTGTGTGTTTTGCTGCAATGCTGTGCTCTTAATCTGAATAAACTTTGATCTTGCACTCTGATACTCTGGCAGCCCTCCAACTACGGCTGGGCAATATCGATATCGCGATATGAGACTAGTCTTTTCCTGGTTTTAAAGGCTGCATGACAGTAAAGTGATGTCATTTTCTGAATTTACCAGACTATTCTAGCTATTCTAGTATTTACCTTTACCCACTTAGTCATTAAATCATTTCTGGAGATTATTTATCAAAAATCTCATTGTGTAAATAACATTTTGTTAAAGCACCAATAGTCAACCATACAATATCGTCGCAATATCGACATTGAGGTATTTGGTCGAGAATATCGTGATAATGGATTTTCTCTATATTGCCCAGCCCTACCTCCAACTGTTTTTTTTTCCATGTCTGTTTCTGATCTTATTTTGTTTACTGTTTTATCTATGTTTACTTTGTGACTATTTAAAATGTTCTCATGACAGTCACAAAGTAAACAGAAAACAGCAAAGAAAATAAGATCATGACATTTAAAATGTTTCTCATGACAAAGCACATAAAAAATGTTATTATACAATTCCTGCGTAAATATTCCTAATAATTAGTGGTGGAAAAAATAGCCTACTCATCTATATTCAAAATGTACGTATACATACATCAAAATATATTTATAGTAAAGTACATTTTAGTTATCATATTTCCATGTTATGCTGCTTTATACTTCTACCCCACTGCATTGTGGAAGCCAATATTATTGCACTTTTTACTGCGCTAAATATATTCAACATTATATTGCAGATAATTAATAAATATAAATCATAAAGTTTTATTATAGATTGAACTAGCCAGCAGAATATAGTTTAAATTAGTTCCACTTTTACCAGCTGAAACATTAACATAATGAACACATTAAAGCATAATAATTTATCATCAGATATAATAGGCTAATATTCTGAAATGGGCCATTCTACTTTAATGTACAGTGTGCTACTAGCTATTTGTTTACTTAAGTAAAGGATCTGAATACTTCCTGCACAACTGTTTAGGCCCACTCTTAAGGCAATTTCTTAGATGTTTTATACATGGTCACATAGTTAGCTAACAAATTATATGTATCCTTATGGATATAAAGTTTCTCTGGCTCTTGAGAACTGGGGCAGAAAAGGTTTTCAGTTTGATTAAAACAACTTGATTAACGCTATTTTAAATAGCAAAGCTTTGGCTGTTAAATTATGTTTTGGAACAACATCCTAGCTGTATTTTAGTGTCCTCAGATCATTGCTAACTTAATCCACAAAAGACTTATTTATGTTTGTCAGCAGATGCCTTTAAACCCTATCTCCTATTTTTAAATCAAACCTTAGTGTTCACAGAATGTATGGAATTATATTTTCCGTACCAATAATAGACCAATATTAAAATGTTAATATTAATTACTAATAATTAGAGATGGTCCGATACCGATACCAGTACCAATACCGATACTAGTATCGGTATCGGCTCCAATACTGCCTAAAACGCTGGTATCGGTATCGGGAAGTACTGGAGTTTATGCACCTATCCGATACCACGTAATAAAGCCCTAAAGAAAATCTACGTTAAAGTAGTTTAGTTATGTTATTTTTCTGTTCTAACTGACTGTTAAACTGGAGAATAAAGTTCTGGGGCATTCATTGTTTGTGTTTGTTCATGTTTCACAAAGAGTTTAACCTGAGCCGGACCGACAACAGAGATAGAAATCATATCACATCCATACAGAGATAGTAGTATACAGCTGTTATACATCATATCACATCCATACAGGGATAGTAGTATACAGCTGTTATACATCATATCACATCCATACAGAGATAGTAGTATACAGCTGTTATACATCCTATCACATCCATACAGAGATAGTAGTATACAGCTGTTATACATCATATCACATCCATACAGAGATAGTAGTATACAGCTGTTATACATCATATCACATCCATACAGGGATAGTAGTATACAGCTGTTATACATCATATCACATCCATACAGAGATAGTAGTATACAGCTGTTATACATCATATCACATCCATACAGGGATAGTAGTATACAGCTGTCATATATCATATCACATCCATACAGGGATAGTAGTATACAGCTGTTATACATCATATCACATCCATACAGAGATAGTAGTATACAGCTGTTATACATCATATCACATCCATACAGGGATAGTAGTATACAGCTGTTATACATCATATCACATCCATACAGAGATAGTAGTATACAGCTGTTATACATCATATCACATCCATACAGAGATAGTAGTATACAGCTGTTATACATCATATCACATCCATACAGGGATAGTAGTATACAGCTGTTATACATCATATCACACCCATACAGAGATAGTAGTATACAGCTGTTATACATCATATCACATCCATACAGAGATAGTAGTATACAGCTGTTATACATCATATCACATCCATACAGGGATAGTAGTATACAGCTGTTATACATCATATCACACCCATACAGAGATAGTAGTATACAGCTGTTATACATCATATCACACCCATACAGAGATAGTAGTATACAGCTGTTATACATCATATCACATCCATACAGGGATAGTAGTATACAGCTGTTATACATCATATCACATCCATACAGAGATAGTAGTATACAGCTGTTATACATCATATCACATCCATACAGGGATAGTAGTATACAGCTGTTATACATCATATCACATCCATACAGAGATAGTAGTATACAGCTGTTATACATCATATCACATCCATACAGAGATAGTAGTATACAGCTGTTATACATCATATCACATCCATACAGGGATAGTAGTATACAGCTGTTATACATCATATCACATCCATACAGAGATAGTAGTATACAGCTGTTATACATCATATCACATCCATACAGGGATAGTAGTATACAGCTGTTATACATCATATCACACCCATACAGAGATAGTAGTATACAGCTGTTATACATCATATCACATCCATACAGAGATAGTAGTATACAGCTGTTATACATCATATCACATCCATACAGGGATAGTAGTATACAGCTGTTATACATCATATCACATCCATACAGAGATAGTAGTATACAGCTGTTATACATCATATCACATCCATACAGAGATAGTAGTATACAGCTGTTATACATCATATCACACCCATACAGGGATAGTAGTATACAGCTGTTATACATCATATCACACCCATACAGGGATAGTAGTATACAGCTGTTATACATCATATCACATCCATACAGGGATAGTAGTATACAGCTGTTATACATCATATCACACCCATACAGGGATAGTAGTATACAGCTGTTATACATCATATCACACCCATACAGGGATAGTAGTATACAGCTGTTATACATCATATCACATCCATACAGGGATAGTAGTATACAGCTGTTATACATCATATCACATCCATACAGGGATAGTAGTATACAGCTGTTATACATCATATCACATCCATACAGGGATAGTAGTATACAGCTGTTATACATCATATCACATCCATACAGGGATAGTAGTATACAGCTGTTATACATCATATCACATCCATACAGGGATAGTAGTATACAGTTGTTAAAACATAATAAAATATATGACACACTGGTATCGGATCAGTACTTGGTATCGGCCGATACACAAGTTCAGGTATCGGAATCGGTATCGGGAAGCAAAAAATGGTATCGGCCATCTCTACTAGCTAATAATATACAGTCTATGGCACCAATGTAGCTAGGTAACCATTAGAAAGAGGTGACCGTTTTTTTTATTTGCGAATGTAGCAACTGTAGAGATGTTAGGTTAGCTGTCAGCTAGCTAGCTAGCAGAGAAAGTTCGGACCTGTGTGTGTGCGTGCGTGTGTTCACCACCTCGGCTTCCGACTACCCGGTCGGTCCTCTGAATTGACCTGAAACTCCATTTATTTCTGTTAGCTTCCTCCAGTCTACGTAGTACCTTTCTAGCTTAAAACCGCGAAACGAGGGAATCTTAAAACAGTTTCAACTCTCACTAGGACGCGTCTTACGTCACGTCAGTTCGCGCCGCCTCGGCCGAACCCGCGTTCTGACATTAAATGAAATCGCGCCGCTTCTAGAATTCGCTGGAATATTATTTATAGGTTTGATTAAATTATTTTTTGACCAAAACGAATTATCTATATTTTTATCTGACGTGTGTTTTTACTTCAGAATCACAGCAGTGTGTTTTACCTTGGAAATAATAAAGTAGTCAGTCATGAAAAAATACCTCTAGTTATCAAAACAAAAAAAAGCTTAATTTATTGTGCAACAACAACATTATAGTTCCAGTGGAGGTCATGTCAGGTAGTAAAACTGCATGGCAAAAGGAAGCAGTGCAAGAAATTCCATGCACAAACATTGATCAAAGAGAAACAACCACGTGTGTGTGTGTGTGTGTGTGTGTGTGTGTGTGTGTGTGTGTGTGTGTGTGTGTGTGTGTGTGTGTGTGTGTGTGTGTGTGCTGAAAAAGTGTGCTGGTTTGGATTTTACAAGAGGCTCTAATTTCAGAGGTCCAACCCTGTAGGAAACATGGAACATAAAAAGATAGTGACAAGCAGTAATGGAAAGTAAAAAAAGAATAAAGGCAAATTGATTCAAGTAAACAAATAATTCCTTCAAGTTTGATACATTTGGCCCGAAACAAATAGAAAAAAAGGACATATAAAAGAAATAAATGTATAAAATATGCACAAAAACGTAAAATAAATACATTTTACCTCATGTCAAAAATGTCCACAAACACATGAACAAACATGGACAGTGATATTTCTCAAGTGGATGAATGTCTCTGCTGGAAAGTCCTTTTTTATTATTCACATAGCAGATTTAAAAATCGTCACCTGAATATGGCGAGTAAAACACATCATATTAATATTTCTGTGACTAAAAAAGTAAACGAATTTACAAATCTGTGTATTACTAAAAAAATAGACTCCAAAAATTGCAATATCTTTCAGACATATCAAAAATATCCCAGAGTAATTAAGAATAAAAAAAAGATAGTGTGGAGTTGCTGTACAGACGGACGTATGGCACAGAAAGAGACAATCAGTGCAGTGTATAAAACCAAGACACTAAGTTGTAGCATCCACACTGTGATGTAAAAAGACAGACATTGCTATATGTTGGCAGAGGAGCGGAGGACGTGGAATCTCTTCAGAGTCATGCGGATGGATCCCAGCTCACGATTCAGTACCTCCAGACGATTCTCTAAGGCCACCTGACGAGGAAAGAAGAGCAGAAAATGAACTGGCACTACTTTGATGATCGATTAAAGGTGTCTAACTGTGTGTCAATCACTGCTCATGCACACGCGTTCATTCTCCCTTGTGGGGGGAGGGGCTTAGGAGACTGTTTTGGGCTTTAGCGGAAAGGGGGGGGACTGAGAAGTTATCAATATTCAAATTGCCTGGCCAAGTCCTGGATCTTCGCAATCCTACCTACAGCACCTTTAATAGTTTTATTTTTTAATGTAGCAAAATGTGGAGAGAGCCATATTGCTAGCGTGGTTTAAAATTATTTAAACTGTTAATCAATTGGCTGGCTGATCATTTTCGTTTTTAAGTTAGTAGTGAGAGTGGCCGGGAGAAGTACATCGTAGATATTTGTGAAGTGTATAGTTGTTGTCTGTGTCACCATCCGTACATGTGTGCGTTCAGAGACATGTGAGCACACTGGTGTTGTTTGTACATGTGTATTTTGGTGCCTTTAGGTTTATATGCACATTGTATGTTCTGGGATATTCAGTTGAAATGCAATATGTTAGCATAAAGTTCACTAGCAGCAGGCTAATGCTTAGTATTATTAGTGTTACACTACTATTGTGCTTATGTGTGTACTCACATAACACTGTATAATCATTATCGGAGTATTTACAATGGTTGTGTATTAGAGAACTACTGTAAGTTACTGAGATCCCAGCAGTAAGAAGGCTGTTGAAATTAAATAAGGAGCTGATGCGTGTTATTTGGTATATTATTTGGTTATTTTGATTTAAGCAGCTATAGCTACTCAAAGTGAAAGTTATACTAATTATCATTTATTAGCCTTACTAATTGCATCCTGTCAGCACTGTCATTTTTGCGTGTATGCTGATATTTCCCTTTTATTTATTTATTGTGGAACCACACACACACACACACACACACACACACACATTCAATATTATTATTGAAGAGCAGCAGAGCATTGACTGCAACCAGCTACAGTTACATTACACACATTACATTATCAAGTCTCCATTACAGTCATAGCTGTGTAATGGGAAGAAGTTTGGTTAAACCCTATTTAAAATTAAAATGTATTTAAAATAGACACAAGACACAAGACAGGATAAGTTTTCTAAGTGGATACTCGTTTGATATATAAAATATTCATCCATCTTCGTCCGCTTATAATAAAATATAAAAATATTAAATATTAAATTATATAAAACAGAGAAAATCAGTACTTTAATAAGGAAACTCCTAACCATTCAGACCTAATTACAAAACAAACAAACATGGGAAAATGATAAGAAGATAATCAATATGTGGTGTCCTACCTCATCTAACCTGGTCTGTAGAGTCACTCTGCCGCCTGCTCCAGGCATCCGGCTCAAAGCTGCCTCAATCTGCCCGACACACACACACACACACACACACACACACAAATAGGTCAATCATTAAATAACAAAAATCATTATATTGATGCAACAACCGGCACATGACTGGCCGAAACCCTTTGACTGGACTCATCAGATAACCTGGGGAGGGGGGGGGCAGACGTCACTGAATGACCAGGACTGAGGGAGGGGTAAAAGGGGGGATGTGGACATGAACTTCCTAAAAATAGAAGTCATTTGGGAGCGGTATAAAATACAATGAAGTACGTGTTACATAAGAGGTCGGGAGGGGATTAGAGTTGTACTGTTCAGGCCTGTGTGTCCGAGATACAAGGCTCTTTAAACTGAACTACACAGAGTCCTTTTTACTAAATGTCCTTCGCTGAGTTAATAAAAAAAAATGTCCTGGTTGACGGCTGGTGGCTGTGTGTGATGTGATGAGTTGCGAGTCTTTCACAGTCAGCTCATTTCGCACAGAAACACCACCCCCCCCAAAAAAAAACACTCACCTGCAGTTTCTCTTGCGTCAACTCGTCAAACAGTTTCTCTGCCTCAGCCAGCGAGTGAAGTCTGTCCAGGAAAAGTGGAGCTGCGTCCTCATAGGAGTCCCGCAGATCGGATCCCCTACAGTCCTCCCAGCCCAGCTGGGAGTGTCTCTCCGGTGGGTTCATGCTGCCGGAGGACTCTGGCTGCTGGAGGTCTGAGGAGGAGGAAGACATAGAGTCTCATGTGTTCCTTCATGAGAGAGGACAGTTACACTCATTTTCTTCCACCCCATTTACAGTACAGGCCAAAAGTTTGGACACACCTTCTCATTCAATGTGTTTCTTTATTTTCATGACTATTTACGTTGTAGATTCTCACTGAAGGCATCAAAACTATGAATGAACACATATGGAATTATGTACTTAACAAAAAAGTGTGAAATAACTGAAAACATGTCTTATATTTTAGATTCCTCAAAGTAGCCACCCTTTGCTTTTTTTGATAACTCTGCAAACCCTTGGTGTTCTCTCAATGAGCTTCATGAGGTAGTCACCTGAAATGGTTTTACCTTCACAGGTGTGCCTTGTCAGGGTTAATTAGTGGAATTATTTCCCTTATTAATAAAAAAAAAAAAAGGGTGGCTACTTTGAAGAATCTAAAATATAAGACATGTTTTCAGTTATTTCACACTTTTTTGTTAAGTACATAATTCCATATGTGTTCATTCATAGTTTTGATGCCTTCAGTGAGAATCTACAATGTAAATAGTCATGAAAATAAAAAGGAAACGCATTGAATAAGAAGATGTGTCCAAACTTTTGGCCTGTACTGTACATAACATAAGGAATACAGCTGCAATGATTATTTTCATTGTCGATTAATCTGTTGATTATTGTCTTGATTAATCGATTAGTTGTTTGGTCTATAAAATGTAAGAAACTGGTAAAAAATGTGGATCAGTGTTTCCAAAAGCCCAAGATGACATTCTCAAATGTCTTGTTTTGTCCACAACTCAAAGATATTCAGTTTACTGTCACAGAGGAGAGAAGAAACTAGAACATATTCACATTTAACAGGCTGCAATCAGAGAAGTTTGACTTTTTACTCAAACAATTATCAAAATAGTTTACAATACAACTTGTCAATTATTCGATTAATCTTTGCAGCTCTAATGAGGAACAGCTCTAAATAAAATAAAATATCTCTTAGAGCTTGAATATATTACCATCTTCTCTGTCTGATGACGAAAAATGGAGTCTCTTCCTGGGACTGCTGCTGTGGAATGAATGACGTCTCTGGTCAACTTGTCCATCGATCCTGTAGATGGAACATAATGTGATTTTTTTTAAATTAATTTTATCCAGTGTAACAGATAGATTAAAGTCTTGTTAAAGAAGCTGCGGTTCTGTTTCTTTAACACTGGCAGGTTGTAAAGGCTGCATTACAGTAAAGTGATGTACTTTTCTGAACTTACCAGACTGTTCTAGCTCTTCTATCATTTTCCTTTTCCCCACTTAGACATTATGTCCACATTACAGATGATTATTTATCTAAAATCTATGTGTGAAGATATTTTGTTAGAGCACCAATTGTCAACCCTAGAAAATCACTGCAATATCAATATCGAGGTATTTGGTCAAGAAGATCATGATATTTGATTTACTGCATATCGCCCAGCCCTATAGCTCAGTTCATGCTAAGACTATATTTTAACAAGCTCTGTGCATTATTGCATTATTTTATCTGATAAATAAGTAAATTAGTAAATAAAAGGTCTAAAAAGGTATATTTCAGCAGGAAGTCTCTTACTAAAAATGCATAACTACGTTGTACATAAATATATGTATGGAGCCGCAGGAGTGCCATAAAAAGAAAAAATCTGTAAAAGACTTTAAAAACAAAGTGAAAATATAAAGAAAAATAACAAAATATAAAAGATTAAAAGTATTTAAAAATATATAAATAAATATATACAGAAATAAATGAAGATATATATATATATCTTTTTATATTTATTTCTTTTTAAATAATTTAAATGCATTCATTTTTGTGTAACCATGTAATGTGGTTGGTATGAGCACGATTCTGCCTTAGCCTCTTCACTCCAGCAACTGTAGAGAAAATTACCATCCATCCCATAATTGTTGAGATATTTCAGCCGTTGACCCCTGCTTCCAGCCGTCACGCTGAGCTAAGCTAATTGCCTCCTAAACTCCACGCTAAATGCACAGACATTAGGGTGATCGATCTTTTCTAACTCTCAAAAAGAAAGCAAAGAAGTGTATCTCCCAAAAAGTAGAACAGTACCTTTAATACATGTTTTGTGTTGCTCACCTTTTGTGCAGGTGTTCCTCTCTTGGCATGGAGTGACCAAAAGCAGTGGAGTAGTTCTCAGTGGGGCAGCGTTTGGGACTGGACTTTGCAGACATGGGCATGAGTAAAGTTCCTCTCTTTGCTGGATGGAGGAGAATAGCACACGATTAATCAAAAGTTTAATACACCAATACATCATTAATTAAAAACTACATTCTCCAGTGAGGTTTAGTGAACCGCAAAAGAGAAGATTATGAATTTATTGGCTTGGCTATTTCAGCAAATATATGAAGTGACAACTATTTATAGTTTTTGGTTGGACACATAGCATATCTCCTTATCAATCACAACTCGTGGAGTAAGTTGGCTATGAGTTTACTTTAATCACATGTAAGTTCATGAGGTGTCATTCCTTTTTAATTCACTTGTTTCATCTGTTCAAAAAGAAAAAAACAGGTAAGAGGTGGTTACAGCCTATAACCCTTAGGTGCAGCGTCTATGTGTATTTTCAAAGCTCCTTAGACAAATAAAAAGAAAAAAAAACTAAGTTTAGCTTGTGCAAGGGCGGCCAAAAATCATGTTACCACATATGAATGACCTGCAAACACGTATATATGCTTGTAAAAACACAAAAATGTCGACAAAAAACTGAGCCGAAATCTACATTAAAGGCTTGGGGCCCTATCTTGCGCCCGGTGAGGCGCAGCGCAACACAAAATATATATTATTATATATAAATAATTTAAATAGCAAATGCACCTGCGCCCATCTTTGTGCCCATGGGCGTGCCGGTCTTACAGGGAGGTGTGTTCAGGTGCATTCTGGGCGTATTGCTATCTTGAGGCAGCGGGAAGTGATCGCGCCATTGAACAACAAAAACCTGGTCTAAAGTCAAGCAGCATTTCAGTGTTATTTTAACAGAGCATTAGTAAAATAGGCTCGTGCACAGCACGCGCACACTATGCTTGTTACGCACACAGGGACGCACAGCAGCACACACACACACATGCAGAAGATTACAAATAAAAATATTACGGTGCCTGCTCAAAGGTCCAAACGCTCCTGGCTTTTAAAGGGAATGGGAGATGATCTCTGATTGGTTGATTGCATGTTACACCCAAAACACACCTCTGATTAATGAAGACACTAAGAAAAACCGTTTTGAACAATTCGCCCGGCGCACGGACCCTTTTTTCCGCCGTCAAACTAGCAAAAGTGGATTTGGACACGCCCTAAACACACCTGCGCCATGCGCTTCACGCCGTGCGCTTAGATCGTTAAAATAGGGCCCCTGGTGTGAAGGTAAGTGTGAGAAGCACAGAAAGACGTACGGGGTGTAGTCGTGAGTTTGTTTCGATGTTCTGGAGGCAGTGAGGAGGATCGGTGGCCCTGTGGAGACAGACTCCTCTGAGCTCTCAGCAGAGCTGCAGCTCGTTTGGCTGCTCCTCCTCTGGCCACGAGTCCTCCAGGTTTAACCCCGTCCCTGTCCGCCTGAAGCCCGACTCGCTCCTGAATCACCTCTTTGTGTCGCCGCTCCACAAATCCGACTGTGGTCCTCGGATTGCCGACCCCTGCAGAGAGAAACCCACGCAGACGTGATGATAAGGTCCAATTCAAAAACATGTGCATGACGTCAGCAGGACTGAGTTGTGTGTGTGCTGTGTACCAAAATTCCCACAAAGATGTTAGTTATGAGAGTGTTGATCCGCCTATAATTACTATATAAATCAGTCGATTAATCAATCAACAGAAAAACAATTTTTTATATATTTTATCCTTTTTCAACACAGTATTAACAGTACAAGCAAGAGCAACACTGAGAAAATACAAAACACAATTACACTAGTTAGAGCCTTTCAGTTGTGAGGATTTGCTGTTGTTCTTTGTCTTATGTAATAATAACAGTCTTTCTTGGACTGTAAGACCAAACAAAACATTATAAATGCATCACTTTGGACCTTGTGTGTGATGGGCATTATTCACTATTTTCTGACATTATTCACTATTTTCTGACATTTTATACAAATATTCTGACATCTAAATATTCGAGAAAGTCTTCGGAGGATTATTTGATCATGAAAATAGTTGTTGGTTGCCCTAACAAGAATACAATTTACATATCTGCATGCAGACTTTTTTTTTGTCCAAATCATATTAAAACGGGCAATAAATAGGCATTCTGATACTTATATAGGCTATATACATATAAATAAAGGCTTGTTCAGATGCAGATGAAAAAAAAATATCAATACCATACGTTTATAATAGGAGCAGTCAACCATAGTTCTGTAAAACATCTCAGGCTTTGCTGATTGACAACTATAAGCACCTAGAATAGTGTCTGATGGGTGCCAGTCACTTAACATTGCGGTCACAAACTACAGTATAGAACTGATTGCAGCCATTGTCCTCTTCTTTTCCTGCTGGTGTTAAAGCCAATCACTCACTTTTTGAAACAACCTCATATTTACTTTATTAGCCATTTGCAGTGTAACTACATGATAGTTTCCTCTTCAGTATACCGGTACTTTAATTTCCCCCAAAGTACCCATAGTGAAGATAAGATAAGAAGATAAGAAGATACAAATCTTTATTATAGTGGCATCTAGTCATGCAAACACTTTGTTTAATTTGCCTAAAAGAATTGTTCAACGTTTTATTAAACTTTGTGTTGATTGTTTATTTCCTTGGGCTACTACTGTGAAGCTGAAGTGATTTTCCTGATCCCATTGGTTGTTTAGCCAGATGTATCTTGTTGACTTATCAGTCTAATACCTATGTATTAACGCCACTTGCATGTGGGCTGATTTCTAACAATTAACACACTGAGAAAATCTGTTTATTAAATTATGTTTTCTGCACGAGACCCAGTGTGCAGACCATTCCATTTAAAAAAAACACAGATTATTTTTGTTTTTCTCGCTACTGACAGCACTCCGCGACCACAAACAACAGAGCTACGTGTTGAAATCGACCGGAATTCTCCTTTAAGCTTTTTAAGTGTTTTTTTCATTATCTGCTCTAGTTTTTCCAACGTTTTAAACACGGATTTGGGAGTAATACCGGTCTAAAATAATGTGACAAAGAGACGTTAAATTACCACAAACAGACAAAAAACAACTACAAAGAAATGCCAAATGACCCCAGAGACCCAAAACTACCCAAATAAAATTAAAATGAACCAAAAAGAGACACAACACGACTACAAAGAGACATGAAATGTATGGAGAATTGCTTTCATTTTTGTGAAAAAGGTCACATTTTCTTGAGAAAGGACATCTAAAACCCCCGCGCACCTAAGCCTTCCTCAAAGCCTGGGAAAACACTGATTAGCATATATGTTCAAGTAAAAAAAGCTGTAGGAAAAAGAAGATGAACATGAGTTTTAAATTGGAGCATTAATCAGGTTGGTAACGTCTCGGGAGTGAGTGAGTGAGTGAGTGAGTGCGAGTCATACTGTGGGTGCTGGAGCTGTTCTTACAGGGGGCCCGGCTCTCTGTGGCTCTGGTCTCCTCCAGCTCTATCAGGGCCCTCATCATGGGCGTCAGGGCGGAGGATCCGTCTCTGCGACCGGCCTCCCGCTGGCTCTGCTCCTGGTGTCTTTGCTGAGGCTGAGATTGTTCACACTCTGGGGGGGACGCACACCTGCAGAACACAATCGCTGTTAAACCACCTAAAATCTTCATTACACTTTGCTTGAGAAAACATACACAACAATTACAGCAACAAAAACCTACCTCCAGCTCCCACCAGCTGAAGAGGTGTCCACAGAGCTTCCAGTTCCTGATGAGTGATCATTTAACGGATAATGTGACTTCTTGTGGAGACTTGATTGGTTAGTTTGAGGGAACGGGGATTTTCGGCCACTGTTCAGCTGGTCAGATAGAGCACAAGGGGACTTCCGGCGGGTGACGTCTGGCTCTACCTTGCATTTACTGGGTGACAGCAGCAGGTCAGGATGGTGGAGGAGACTGCGGACATGTTCAGAGAATATTTAAATTGAGGCATCTGCATTTCTGCAGTCAAAATTAAGTTTTTGTTTATTTATTGCTTGAAGAGACATGTGCTAAAACGGAGCGTTTTGGACAGAAGGTGAATACAGGTACAGTCATGTGAAAAAATTAGGACACCCACGCTAAAGTTGACTAAAAAGAGGAATAAAAAAATCATGTGATGATGTGGGGGTATGGTGAAGGTAATGTGATGATGTGGGGGTATGGTGAAGGGTATGTGATGATGTGGGGGGGCTATTTTAATTCCAAAGGCCAAGGGAACTTTATCAGGATGCATAGTATCCTGGATCCATGAAATAACTGGCCTCTAAAAAATAGAACGGTGATCGCGCGCACCACCATGAAACTACAAAATATACAATATAAATTTCCATTTTGGTTTATGTTTTTTTTTTCTTAAAGGAGAACACAGGATATGTGTATATGTACATTGGACCTGAAGATGCGTCAGTTGTTTCAAACACCCACTGTAGATACGTAAAAGACCAGAAAGTAACCCGTTGTCAGATTATCAGTGCATTGAAGTGCTTACCCAGCCCCAGAAGGTTGGGTGCTACTGTGGGAAGAATAACGTGCCCTGGCCTGGTTCTCGTGCTCCAGCTGCTTCACCTGAGACTCCAGTTTGGAGATTACTCTGAGGGGGACAGACAGAGATAATACATGATCACAAGATTTAACAATACAGTGAGACAGGGGACTTTCTGTTAACTTCTTTATAAAACCAAACTAATTTAACATATACTGTATGCATGATGACAAACATTCGAAGCTTCATTTAAAAAATAAACTCAATGGAAAGTTTTGAATGTAAAAAGAAATGTCCCTCAGTGCAGCCCTAACATGTAAATGTTTACCTTGTTTTCCTCACTTTTATGTGTATTTCTTTCTTTTTTGACCTTGTAAAGCATTTTGCAGTAGAGCTGGGCAATATATCGACATTATATCGATATCGTGATATGAGACTAGATATCGTCTTAGATTTTGGATATCGTAATATTGTGATATGACATAAGTGGTGTCTTACAGTAAAGTGATGTACTTTTCTGAACTTATCAGACTGTTTTAGCTGTTCTATTATTTGCCTTTACTCACTTAGTCATTATAGCCACATTACTGATGATTACTTATCTAAAATCCAAGTGTGAAGATATTTTGTTAGAGCACCAATTCTCAACCCTAGAATATAGCCGCAATATCGATATCGAGGTATTTGGTCAAGAATATCGTGATATCTGATTTACTCCGTATCGCCCAGCCCTATTTTGCAGTCTCTAATTTAGTTTATGAATGTATTATTATTATTATTATTATTATTATTAAAATGTTCTTTTAGTAACACATCATGGGTTCAGTTTAGCATTAAGGTTGCACGGCCCAGAAATACAACATGGATGTGTGTGCTTAAAGCATCCTGAGGTATTCTTTTTTTCAAGTTAATTAGCCCCACTGAAAACCTTTCTCTCTACACAGATGTAATGTGACCCAAAGCTAACCTTTATCTCAATACTGTCTCCTGTGCATTATTATAAATTATCTCTGCTGTCATGATCTGGCTCTAATTTGCATCTCCTGTGTTAGTATGACAGGCCTTAATAACAATATTTAAACATCTCCTGTGTTAGTATGACAGGCCTTAATAACAATCTTTAAACATCTCCTGTGTTAGTATGACAGGCCTTAATAACAATCTTTAAACATCTCCTGTGTTAGTATGACAGGCCTTAATAACAATCTTTAAACATCTCCTGTGTTAGTATGACAGGCCTTAATAACAATCTCTAAACATCTCCTGTGTTAGTATGACAGGCCTTAATAACAATCTCTAAACATCTCCTGTGTTAGTATGACAGGCCTTAATAACAATCTCTAAACATCTCCTGTGTTAGTATGACAGGCCTTAATAACAATCTTTAAACATCTCCTGTGTTAGTATGACAGGCCTTAATAACAATCTTTAAACATCTCCTGTGTTAGTATGACAGGCCTTAATAACAATCTTTAAACATCTCCTGTGTTAGTATGACAGGCCTTAATAACAATCTCTAAACATCTCCTGTGTTAGTATGACAGGCCTTAATAACAATCTTTAAACATCTCCTGTGTTAGTATGACAGGCCTTAATAACAATCTCTAAACATCTCCTGTGTTAGTATGACAGGCCTTAATAACAATCTCTAAACATCTCCTGTGTTAGTATGACAGGCCTTAATAACAATCTTTAAACATCTCCTGCAGCTTTTTACACTCCACTATGTGACTCCATCAGACCCTGAAGCTGGAAATGTTCTTGCATATCTTACTGCATTTTACAACCTTTTTCCATTTTGATAGTCTAACATCGGCTCGATGTTCTGGCTTTTTGACTTATGGAATGCCTGGAAGGATCCTCATGTCACAACCCAATTTATGCGTCTTTTCTTGGTTGCGTCTGAGCTTTAGAGTCAGCTTGATGTTAGAAATTCTTATTTAATTGCTGTCCTGGCTCAACGTGTCTTTTTCATTTGTTCTTAGGATTCTCTAACAACCTCCACGCATTCAATACATGTTTTAGTTTTTCCAGATTGCATGCACATTGTAGTCTTTCCTAGTTTCCAATTCCCTCTTTATAAAAGGCCACTCACAGGTCCATGGACCTCTTAATCTATTTCTTTTTCAAGGTTCTCCCTCCAGATAATATGCTTCGGTGCAAAAGCCCTCCTGTGACACATATATTGATGTTCTGCGAGCCGAGTTTGCTATCTGTCCGTCAATTCGCTGAATCAACATGACACACTTCATCAATGCAGAGTCCATGGCCCTGCCGCTATTGGTGACAATTTGCAGGCAGAGCTGAACTGCAATGGAAAGTTCCTGCCAATGCTATTATCTATTTTTGACAGCACAGAGACCATCATTAGGCCCTATTGATTTAGCCTCTCCCCTCGATCGCCCAGCTGTCTACAACCGCCACTGCAGCTCTTTTACAAAGTAGCTGGAGCCGGCCAGTGACAATGTGACAGGTCTGTAGCTGATAACAACACTACGGCTGTAATGTTGCATCTCTGCTATGAGCTCTTTACATTAAGTTCTTGGTTTGTGTCTGCTAGTGTTCAAGATTATTAAAAATCTTCACCACTAGACAAGCTCAAGATGTGTATTTAAATGTTTAAGGGAATAGCCTGATATTTTGGAAAATACACTTATTATCTTTATTACTCTCCCAGTAAATATGAAGCTGAAACAAGGAAGCGCTTAGGTTAGGTTAGCTTAGCTTAGCATAAAGACTGGAAACAAGGTAAAGTAAAATCTTGTTGTCACTATGAGATCGCCAGGCAACCAGCAACAACTTCAGGACGTCCCAGCCTAGAAATAGTCACACATAGCACATAATCCCAGTAACACCCTAACTTGTTGTTTTTACACTTTGTTTCTGGTACGGATTACGACGAATTCAAGCTCCACACTGGACGGAAAAAAACATTAAATTCTGAAATTCATACAACACCTTAACCGCTCAATGGTGTTTTCAGCCTCTCCTTCCAGGCAGCGCTGCCTGGAAGGAGACGTTGGGGGCTTAAAACATCGATAAACACCCTAAGCTGATTGCCAGCTAATGTTGTGTCAGACTCTACAATCAATCCACTCACCTCTTCAGTTCTGATATCTGATCGTTGCCGTTGTCAAGCTTGTTCTCTGCTGACACCAGGTTGTTCTGTAGATACACAAGGATGGATTAAGAAATGGTATGGAGAGAACACATTTTGTATATCACTGCTGAAACAATCTTACATGTTTCAATAATAATCTAATATAACAATAATATAACAGTCCCAGTTAGAGATCTTTTACCTTCAGTCCCACGTGCTCCTTCATCAGAGAGTCGTATTGTCCGAGCAGCTGAGGAAACAAAGCGACAGAGACCTTGATCATGAAGAACATCAATGTTAACGCAGAGCTTTTCAAATGGAATAGGGATGCACTTATCGACCTTTTCTCTCCTGATACTTCTGCATACTGGTTCCTCGCTGTGTGTAAATGCATTGTGACCGTCCTAATGTATCTTAACATGAGGCTTTAACTGTAACACATCACTTCTTGACAAACAGAACTGTGCTGATTAGAAAAACAAGGCTCTTTTTTTTCCTTCTTGTTCTTCAGAAAGCAAAACCAACTAACATTGCAGAGCTGCTCCGTAGTGTTATTTTACTCTGGTTGCTAAACTTTCTTTGTTAATAAGATGCATTCTCTCTTATCTGGCTTTATGAAACATGTAATAAAATATAATGCTATTTTGTCCACTGTTTCAAAATGACATCTCCACGACAAATGCAGAAAATGTACTATCGGTAGTGCTGCACAGTTAATCAAATTTAAATCACGATCACGATTTTGGCTTCCCACGATCAAATTTGCATGATCGAGTGATATTTAAAATGCGTCATTCTGTTCATAGAACGCTCCTTATCAAAGTTTTTGCAAAGCCAATCTAGCGCTCCATAAACAACTGTCTGATCACGTGCCTCCATGAGCCAATCAGAGTTGCTCCCTGCACCGCGCAGCTTAGTTTTTAGATGTAGACAGTCACAGAGGACAGAGGAACCTGAGGAAAATTCCACAACAGGCAGTCGGTCATCATAAGCTGGTCACGATGTTTACCAGTTTACCAGTAAATGCACATTTTTTTCCCGTCTGAACAGCAGTGACCAGTGCTAGTTTGTGTCTGTTAGCTCGTAGCTTTAGCAGCAGACTGTTTGACGTCCCGCTGTTGGAATCCTGTCACACTACACCGTTTAGCTGTCAGCATTTTAGCCGTGTTTAATCCAGTTACTACTGTGGCTAACGGTAGGCTGACGTTACCTGCTGTGTAACGTGTTATTAGTGTTTACTATCGTGACTCGCAGCGATGTTTATGTTGCCTCTAACGTGGGTTTCGGGGCATCAGAGCGCAACGCAGACATGTAAGTAGCAGTGTACAACAAACAATAATATAACAAATAATCGTGATAATTAATCGTGATCTCAATATTGATCAAAATAATCGTGATTATCATTTTGGCCATAATCGTGCAGCCCTAACTCTCGGAAAAACTACACTGAACTAACATGAGCTAAATGCCGGTTTCACAGTATTACAAGTTACAAGTATTAATGTGGATCAGTCACGTCTGGCCGGATTCCTGGTTTGTTTAACAACAGAGCAGGTATGGATCCAACTGATCTGATCGGTGCATCCCTAAATGGAAGAAACTTTTACACACCTCCCTGTTGACAAAATAAATCTTCAAGATAAAGAAAAATAGCAATTTTTAAAGTATTCTGATTATATCAACAACACAGCACGACATTTGATAGAGAAAACAAATGATAGCAGCAAGGTCCCAGTGAAAAGGGAACATTAGAGGTTTGAGATTATATGATAGTCTTATTGTATTCTCTCTCTCTCTCTCTCTCTCCCACTCAGACTCACATCCTGCAGCATCTTGTACTCTCTCTCCCTCTTTGCCTCCCTCTCGTCAGCCTCCCTGCAGGCTTTCTGCACCGACTCCTCCAGCTGCCGTACTTGGGTCTTCAGACGTGCTGCCAGGGCGTCCTTCTCTTTACCCGAGCGTTTGCTTTCTTCTAGTCGCTGCTTCAGGGATTTCACAGTCGCACCCGCTACAGCGTACCGCTCCGGCCATTCTGCCTAATGACGGAAAGTCAGGACAATGGTAAAATATGAATAGTATGTATATGCTTGATATATTAAAAATGATTTGAGGAAAACACCCTTGGTGAAGTTTAAAAAGCAAAAGACTACATTAACCTCAATTACAGGGTATCAGCGACTTGTGTTTAAAGTGCTCATATTATGCTCATTTTCAGGTTCATAATTGTATTTAGAGGTTATACCAGAATAGATTTACATGGTTTCATTTTCAAAAAACACCATATTTTTGTTGTACTGCACATTGCTGCAGCTCCTCTTTTCACCCTGTGTGTTGAGCTCTCTGTTTTAGCTACAGAGTGAGACATCTCACTTCTGTTCCATCTTTGTTGGGAGTCGCACATGCTCAGTAGCTAGGTAAGGACTACTAGCCAGTCAGAAGCAGAGTATGAGGGCGTGCCCTGACAGTACCTAGGTAAGGACTACTAGCCAGTCAGAAGCAGAGTATGAGGGCATGCCCTGACAGGACCTAGGTAAGGACTACTAGCCAGTCAGAAGCAGAGTATGAGGGTGTACCATGCTAGCAGCTAGGCGAGCATTATAACGTGTGTTACAAAGTGACCACGTTGGTCTCTGAAGTAAAGGCTGGACTACAATAGAGCTGTTTGGAGCAGTTGGTGAACAGTGTTTTCTGTTGGAGATGGTAAGTCCCTTTGGGGGGGACTTTGGGCTTTTTCACTTTGTAACCCTATAACGTGAACAAAAAAAGATATATAACACAATAAAGAGAAGGGGAAAAGCCAAAAAGCATAATATGAGCCCTTTAATGACTTAAAGCCCTTTTTGAAGAACAAATACAAAGAAATTTAAGAAAATGTTTTAGAGTGTCATATTTTAATTGCAGGGATTTGTTTGGGGCGTTAAATATGAATACAACAATTACAATCTGGTACGAGAAACAAATGTTTAGGTTGAAATTAAGGCTTCGTAAATTCAAGATTTTTTTTAAGCTGTTCATGAATGGAATTTAAGGAGTTTGTAGCTTAAAAGGGCCTGCTGACCCTGTAATTAGAAAAGTATCATGTGAATTTGCTCTGGTTTTAGTCATTTTATATTTTCGTGAATAACAAGACTTGCTGGAAAACAGAATTTTTTTAACAACAGAATATCTACATCTGTACATAGACATATACACAAGTAGAAACCACTTATCATGACAAATAATGTAAAAATGAATCTAAGGAATCATACCATTTTTTTCTCCAGTAAGCTGTTTGTTGCCTCTAGTTCTTGAACGCGAATGGTGGTCTCAGCCAGAGCTTTCTCTAGATGTTTGCACCTGTGGATGAACAGAAATCAAATTAATACAGAGTTAGAAAACAAAATAAAATGGACCCAAATTGAAGCATAAAGTCACGCTGGGGAAATGTGCATCCCTACAGGACTTCATGTGTGTGCCTTGACATCTGAAATATTTGAATATGAATCACTTGTATCCTCAATACTGCATCAAAACCTCAGAACTAACAGCCGGTTTAGTTCCCCCTTCAATTTGAACATAATTAAAGTATTTGCATTTATGCAACATGTTAAATGGATTGACTTCTGTGCTACGGTAAAATATGTATTTTATGGTTGCTCATGCATTGACAAATCTGTAAATATAACCAGTGTGAAAGTTCATTCTCGACCTTGGAAAGTAACTAGTAGCCTGACAAAAAAAAGTCTGAACTTAACGTCCAATAAGGAGTTTCCTCAGTTGTTGAAGAGACGATGTTAGTAAATATACCTTTTATTAGTCAAACTATTAATATGCTATATACTGTAGGGCTGTCCTCGACTAAAGAAATTCTTAGTCGACTAACACATAGGATTTTGTCGACTAATCGATTAGTTGATTTAATCGACAGAGCTGTGCGCTTTGAGAGGTGGTTAAGACTAGAAAAGCACAATATAAATGTAGTTCATTAACCATCTGTAAAACTGAGTTTCTCCACAATTAATCCTGCAAAAGCACCACTTTAAATCTTGTGTTTACCATAAATGTGCTTATGAGTTTCTTGGAAATAAGTAATTAAGCATGAATAAGCATAAAAAATGATTAATTGACTAAAGAAATCTTAGTCGACTAAGACCAAAACGACCGATTAGTCGACTAATTGACTAAGAGGTGGCAGCCCTAATATACTGCAAATAAAAGTAAATACTCACCTCTCTGTGAGGGCCTGGTTGCTCCTCTCTAAATCCAGGGGCAGATCTCTAAGTTTCAGTTTGTCTCGCAGAATTTGAATCTCAGACTCATAATATGCTTTCAGATCAGCCACGTGTCGAGAGTGCTTCTCTCTCAGGTTCTGCCGAAGTCTAAGGAGAAAAAAAGAAGAAGATGAATGAAACCGGCGAAAGTGGAAGACTTCTGTGGGACTTAACAACACAGAGACATTTAGAAGCAAACTACTTCTTTTAATGAAAAACAACATTTCTGAAGGCTTGCATGATAAGGCTCTCTTTGAGCCTGACAGATGGTTGAGATCCTCTGGCAGGGTCTCAGGGTCTGATAGGGTCTCTGTCCAGGTTGCTCAGCTTTGGATCCTCAAGCAGGCAAATAATAATACTAATAATGATTTATACTTTATTAATCCCGCAAGGGAAATTACAATGTTTTCACTCTGTTGTTATTATAATACACATTACACACAGGCCTGAAATACACACACACGCTCAGTACCTCTACATGCACTAATGGACAGATGTCGGAGTGAGATAGCTGCCAATGGACAGGCACCCCGAGCAGTTGGGCCTTGCTCAAGAGCAAGCTGACTGAGCTACTGCCACCCAAAGTATATATACATGCATTTAAATTCTTTCTTTAAACAGATTTTTTTTTAAATTTAATTTAGTTGCTTTCTCTATTTGTTGTAAATATTTTAATTATCATTGTATCTCATTTTATTTACTTCTTGGATCCTCGGTCGGAGAGACAGAAAAAGCAGGATCAACGATTCCCTCATGTATTTTTTTCTATTTCAATCTCATATTTCTAATTAATATCGAAATCGTGACACCTTTAGTATGTACTGTAACACTCACAGAGAAAGTACAACAGGATCCTCTAGTGACGAAGCTCTCTCCATGTGTGGACTGCCTGCAGGCTGCAGCGTAGCACCAGAGGCTGAACAGGGCTTCAGGGTGCTGGTGTGGGTGGGACTGCCCTCCTCCTCACTGGCTCTGCGTTGCTGGCTGGATGTGTGGGAATAGGGCTGGGTCTTATCCTGATAGTGAAACAGGACCGCCTGGGATAAGTTTCCCCACGAGCTTGGCACCTTAGAAGGGGAAGGTCCGGCAGCGGAAACGCTGGAGGTATCAGAGATGCAGTCTGTATCTCCGGGGTTGGGACTGCACTCCACCATGCTGTCGGGGCTTACAGGGGTCCCTACTCCGGGGGAGAGGTGGGGCTGAGCGGCAAACGAGGGGCTGCTGTAGTGGGAGGGTGAGGTGAAGCCAGAGGTGCGATCTGAATGCCGCTGGTTCGCTGCTGGGTCCAAGGTCAACACCTAAAGCACAAAGTTTGGGTTAGAGGCTCAGCCAAGGACTAAAGTGGTCACTGATGAGGCGTGGGACGTACCCGTGGTGACGAAGGACTGGACGTAACCGAGCCTTCACAGTCTGAACGTTTACAGTCTGGTCTCTGCTTGTTCTGATAGATCTCTCTGAGAGACAGCCGGGGCTCCTGAGATGGAGTCTACGAGGGACAGAGATCAGACATTTAGGAGGAGAGGTAATGCAAACCAGCAGCCTAACGCCCCCTCTCAGTCGACTAATCGGTCGTTTTGTTTTTTGACGACTAAGATTACTTTAGCCGATCAGTCAAGTTTTTTCATGCTGAATATTTCCAAGAAATTTATAAGAACAGATCTGCTAAACACAAGATTTAAAGTGGTGCTTTTGCCCGATTCTTTGTGGAGAAACTCAGTTTAACAGATCTGTTGATTAAATCAACTTATCGATTATTCGACCAAATCATATGAGTGTTAGTCGACTAAGAATTTCTTCGTCGTTTCTGAATATTCTCAGTTAATCTCCTCAAAGACAAAAGCTTACAGGTCGGCGACGGTGTCTTACAGGTCTTTTTTTTAATTCTAAAATGGAAATATAAAAGTGTGACGCGAAAGTGGAATCCACAGCTGCTTGTTTAATCTTATTCTCTACTAGGTTGTTGGACTACTCATACTGTAACTCATCTCCCAATCAGAGCAGTCCCCGTTTCCACGGTGAACTGTTACTCACGAGACTCATAGATGCTTCTTGCAGAAGGAGGTAAGCGCCACTGTCGAAGCTGTCCGGTAGGGGGTGATACAGTTCATTCTCATTCAGACGCCAATAAGTGAGACCTAAGACACAGAGAAGAATGGAGTGTGATTTAATCTACTTAAAATTAAAATTACATGTCTTGTATATTTCCAGCAATGATAGCCATACTGATAGAGTTAATTTTAAAGGATAAGTCTGGTGATGTTCTGTATTATTCTTATTGTCAAAAAAACAAACATGAAAAGACCCAATCCCACCTACAGCCTGCTGTCACAAATAATGTGGATTAATCCGCCGCTGAAATTAGTCCCCAACCAATGCACCATTACCTCCTGTTTGTTTGATGAAAACTAAAGTGACAATTTTTTGTTTTTTAAAGATTATTTTTTGGGCATTTTTAGGCCTTTAGTGACAGGACAGCTGAAGACATGAAAGGGGAGAGAGAGAGGGGGGAATGACATGCAGCAAAGGGCCGCAGGTCGGAGTCAAACTCGGGACCGCTGCATCGAGGAGTAAACCTCTATATATGGGCTCCTGCTCTACCAACTGAGCTATCCAGGCACCCTGACTAGCTGTTTTTAGGATATTAATGAGCCAATTAAAAAAATGAAATGATATATCTGTGAACACTTTTTGAAGATTTACAGTAGAAACCAATGTGTTTGGTACTTAAAGCCACCGACAGAGTAGAAAAATCAGAAAATGCTGAGAGCCGAACTAACACATTGTTGGTTTTGGCCTTTTAATAGAAGTTGTTGACCATAAGAAAAAAATGTAATATTGCCAGACTTATCCTTTAAATTCATTAACTAAAACAGAGTACATCAGATAAGCCGTGAGAGGGCAAAAATATGGAAATAAATAAACTAAGGGACATGACATGGACACTGGAGTAACTGTTCAGCTCTGCTTTCACAATGATTTCAGGTGACACCTAACAAAGTTGGTCCTTAAACCTTTCATAAAGGACACACATATATTAGTGAAATGTTTGATGAAATAAAACATACGAGAATTGACATTATTTCTCATTATGAAGCCCTCAGTGGTACAACAGTGCCATCTTACTGTCACTTGTGGTAATTGCAACAGGGCTTTATCTTTTATAAAAACATGTAATAAATACCCTGTACTGATCATTCTATGGTCACACTGTCAGTGACTTCTTCACGCTGTCCGAGCCTTGCTGTTCTGTGTTTTGTCTGAGTCAGTGAATTGTTACCTGATGCCTCAGACAACAGGCTGTCTGTCCTCCTCAGGGGGAAAGAGCTGGTAGATGGCCTGGACACTCGCTGCTGAAACTCAATAGAGATGAGCACATTAGATTCAGCGGAGGGAATGTAATCAGTATCAGCCACAACAGACATATGCATCTTCAATAAAAAGCACTACAGATGCAGGGCAGTGATTTTATTATCTGTTACCACGTGGTGAGTTGTACCTGGTCCTGGATGTCGGCGCTCTCTGGGGCGTTTTGTTCGTGAGATTCTCTGAGGCTGGGTGGCTGCTCCTGGTACTCGGGGATTTGTACTGAAGCTTGTCCTGCTTTGCTCTTCTTGGGCCTGAGTTTCTGCCTCTGCGCCCAGGAGGTCAAAAGCTGGCTGGTGCTGCCAACAGAACAAGTCAAGGTAAGTAGAAATGTAATTTCACTGATTAAATGTTGCTTATATCTTAACGGGGTTTCTGTAGAGTTCAAGTTCAATTCAAGACTTTTTAAAGACGCTTTTACAATACCAAACAGAATGCGGCCAAAGTAGGGCTGGACAATATGGAGAAAATCAGATATCACGCTATTCTTGACCATACATCAATATTGCAGCGATATTCCAAGGTTGACAACTGGTGCTTTAACAAAATATCTTCACACTTAGATTTTAGATAAATAATCATCAGTAATGTGGACATAATGTCTAAGTGGATAAAGGCAAATAATAGAACAGCTAGAACAGTCTGGTAAGTTCAGAAAAGTACATCACTTTACTGTAATGTAGCCTTTAAAACCAGGATAATACAACACTTATGCCATATTACGATATAACGATATCCAAAATCTAAGACGATATCTAGTCTCATATCACGATATCGATATAATATCGATATATTGCCCAGCCCTAGGCCAAAGTAAGGAAGATATCCATAAAAACCTGTGGGGACGATATGGCCTTAAATGATTGACAAAGTCCGTACATTTTCATATGAGATTTTTATATAAAGAAAATAATAGTTTTCAGTCATTTGTCTGCAGCTCATTCTGTTAAAAAAAATCGTGAAATCGACTTAAAGTCATGAATCATATCTAATCGGGAGTTGAGTGCATCGTTACATCTAGGGGTGCACGATTCAGGAAATGTCACGATTCAGGAAATGTCACGATTCGATCAATTTTCGATTCAAAAACGGTTCTCGATTCAAAAAAACATTTCACAGTATGTAAATGTAGTTACTTTTCCCATGTGATTGCAGAAGATATACAATAAAAATAAAAAACTTTGAAATATGAATACATTTTTGGAATTCTATGAATCAATTTTGAATCAGTAGAGCCTGAATGTAGTTACATCCCTACCATTGAAGGCTGGGCTTTTTATGGATTTTTATTAGATAGTACAAATAGGCAGCAAAGGGCCGTGGGTCAGATCGAAACCCGGGCCACTGCCAAGGATTCAGCCTACATGGGGCGCACTCTCTACCGGGTGAGCAAAAGGTCGCTCCTTCAAGGCTTTTTTTAATTTAGGAAACTTAAATTCATCCTTTTAAAGACTTTTAGGACCTGCAGACACCCTGTTATATAAAAAGTTTCTTCTAAACAACTCAGACGTACCCAGAGGTTCTCTGCTGGTAGCCTAATGGGTTATTTCCATCCACTCCGAGAGTCCTCACATGAGAATAATCCTGCTGGCACCCAATCACAGTTTTCTCCACGTCTTCCTGGAAGTTAGGGGACCAATCATGCTTCCCCCTCTCTTGAATACCATCCCCATCTTCGGCCGGAGACCCAGCATGTTCCAGACCTGTTTCCCCACCAGACAGAGTACCGTACCCACTGCTGAGCACCGTGGTTGCCCGCTCCTCCCCCTGGTTGGCGGTCTCTGATCTCTGGAGCGGAGGGGAAGGTGAGCTAAAAGGGGTATGGGCAGGGGCTGCCAGGCTGTCATTGGGACTGGCCACATTTTTGGGGACTTGGCAGTCACCGGAGATGAGGGTGAGAATGTAGTCCTTTGTGTTTGGGGTAGTTTTGGTCACCGAAGTTGGAGAGAACTGGATGCTGGCCTGGCGGTTCTGGAGCTGAACCAGGGCCTTAATTTCATCCTGAATCAACTGGGGGAATCACGTCATTGTTCCACGGGATGAAACAAATATTTTAACATCATGATAAGACATGACCAGGGCCTGAATTTAACGCCCATATCTGTATTTATCCTTTATTACGTAAAACAAAATTGTCTGGTAAAAATCCTGTGTTGCTAGTGGATTTTAAAATCCACCTGCCACAGTGGCTCATGGCCAAAAAAAAGGACATGACTAGATGCAGTCTTACCTGTATTTGGCACTGGTATTGTTCTTGCTGAGCGAGTATTTGCTCTTGGTATTGCTTCTCAACCAGCTGAAACAGATGCAGCCATCGGCCCTTTTGCAGAAAAAAAAAGATCAAATTAAGTGTTATTTACCATCATTACTCACAGCAAGAAGTTCATTTATAGTAAAACAGCTGAGGGAAAGCCACGGTGATTTCCATCACAGACAATACACACTGACATTTTGACATTCCTTGTTTGCCTTTGACATGGCTCTTCATCTGTATACTGCAGTGAAGTGTCTTTGTGTTGCAGAACACCACAGTTGTCTGTTCCCTGTAAATCATAATCTGTGTCTGAAAGGTTCAGCTGCAGTGTGGTGCTGTGTCTGTGTGTGTGTCTGTGTGTGTGTGTGTGTGTGTGTGTGTGTGTGTGTGTGTGTGTGTGTGTGTGTGTGTGTGTGTGTGCGTGTGTGCGTGTGTGTCTGTCAGGTGTGATCTGCACAAAAAAATAAAAGTGACAGCTCAGAAATGAGGCTTCCAGCTGCCAAAAGCAGCACTTAAGAACAACTGCCACAGCTGCTAAGCCCAACTTAACATTCAACCTCATCAGCGTGCATTTACAATTTAATTTCCACATTCTACAATAACTTCTGCCTTTCAGGCTCTGTGGTATTTCCCCACCTCACAATCCTTCCAGATCTCAGGGTTGGTCTCTCCGCTGCTCTGGATCTCCTGCACCAAACCCCTGAGGGTCTCAAGGGAGCTTGGGTTGATGAATGGGAGGCTCTTCCCTTGTTCAAATGCTTCATCTGTGCTCAGACAAAGACTCCTGCAATAAAATCACATACTATCACATACTGTACCGTAGTGTTGGAAGTATATGTACAGGATATAGATAATATACACAGTTCACCAGCCAGGATAGAACATCAGAAATGAACAATATTTGCATTAGAGCTGCAAAGATTAATCAATTAGATGTTGTCAACTATTAAATTAATTTAATTACCAATTATTTTGACTCATTTTTCATTAAAAAGAAAGTAAAGTTCTCTGATTCCAGCTTGTTAAATGTGAATATGTTCTAGTTTCTTCTCTCCTCTGTGACAGTCAACTGAATATCTTTGAGTTGTGGACAAAACAAGACATTTGAGGACATCATCTTGGCCTTTGGGAAAAACTGATATTGACATTGTTCACCATCTTCTCAGCCTAAATTTTATATATATAAATATATATGTATATATATATATACTGTATGTCTATAGGATTATTATTTTTCTACACCTAAACAAGACCAAACGCATACTGCGTCCCTTCCCATGATTCTTTAGATGTGACAAATTGACTATTACATTGAATCTATTATCTTTGAAGTTCAGGGAAATTCAGAAAACTGCAACATTGGTCCTTCACAGGAAACAGATTCAAATCTTTACAATTGCATTGGCCATCATTTATATGTGGGAGAACATTTAAATTATCTTCTAATACTAATCTACCGGCCACTCTTTCATATTTTATCTCTGCAGTCTTTTTATTTTCCGTAAGCCGTTCTTACTGCACCTGATCTTGTTGCATGCTGGTGTGATGTCCATGGGCCGGCTCTCCACAGTGCCTCCTGTTGTTTGGGAGGTTGTGCGTCTGCCCTCTGAGACAGCCAGCCCCGAGGCTGACGTCCCCTCCGAGGACACCAGAGAGGCCTCACTCTCCTTACCCCCATCCCCGTCAGCACTGACATGGCAATGGCTCAAAGCCCCCGAGCTGGACACATCCTCAGAGATACTGTCATCTGTGGACATGTTTATGGGCCCATGCAGAGGGGGTCAGTCTGACAGCTGGAAACCAAGAGAGGGGGAAATAGAGGCAGTCAGACATGTGGAAATATGATATTCAAGCTAACAGTGGGAAGTAATCGATTAGTCGATCGACAGAAAAAATAACCTACTATTTGGATATTCAATTAAACTTGCCGTAGGTAGGATTGGGAAGATCCAGGACTTAGCCAAAAAATTTGAACATGGACAACTTCTTAGTCCCTCCCCCCTTTCCGCTAAAGCCCAAAATGGTCTCCTAAGCCCCTCCCCCCACAAGGGAAAATGAATGCGTGTGCATGAGCAGTGATTGACACACAGTTAAGACAGCCTTCCTGGCCCTGATTGGTGCATCTGAACAGGGAGCGGTGGATTTTTGCAAATCGCACTACTTTTTTTTTTTAAATGACCTGCTTCATATAGTTCTACTGGAACACAGGGTCAGTTTCAGAAAATATGACAGAAAGTCTTACCTACTGCACCTTTAAACATTATATTCATGCAAAAATAGCAGGACATGCTTTTTTCAGCCTCTAAAATATGGAATTCCCTGCTTTTCTCAGTTTTTAAATCATATTAAACTGAATATCTTATGTTTCAACTGACAAAACAATTCATTTAAAGACATCACCTTGGACTCTGATGAACTGGGATGGAAATGTTTGACTACTTTCCAAACGGTTACTAGATTAATCTAGAAATCGATTTCAAAACGCTAATGTTGCCGTTCTGATCGGCTGCTTCATTATGACCCACCCAGACCCCTCAGGTCGTCTGGGTCAGGTCTGCTTTCTGTCCCCAGAGTCAGAACTAATCATGGAGAAGCAGCGGTAAGTTTTTATGCTCCGCATATCTGGAACAGCTCCCAGAAAACTGCAGGTCCGCTGCAACTTTCAGTTCTTTTAAAGACTTTTTGATCTTGTTATTTTTAAGCAATTGTTCATTTGTTACACTGCATTGTATCTTTTATTCTTGTATTCCATACCTGTCTTATTATATTTTAGCTGTTTTTATATTCTTTTTAACTGATATTTTTAATTGCTCTTTAATGTTTTCAGTGTTTCCCATACATAGGTTCTACTTGGGCGCCCCGCTGGAGACACTGTTAAATTTTGTAAACTGAAATAGACAGAAATTAGGGTTAAATTCTGTGTTTGAACTCTTCAACTTATTTAGTCTTCATGTTTGTTGCTGAGAGCTGATTGTTGTGGTGTTTCTTCACCGCGCAGAGTGCAATCAAACAAGTTTCAATCCAACATTATGGGATGTCCTTTGACATCTTGTCATTAGTTGTTGTGTAAATGTTTAGAGTTTCTTTAGGCGGCGCTCCTTTCTGCGTCTGTTTAGCCATGGAGGCTCTCAAGCTTGTTGACCTGAACTGAACATGAAAACTTATCCGTGCAGGAAATAATTAAATGAAAATTAATATTAGTTGCAGCCCTGGTATACATCTAGTGTATTCATAAGCTTTACTCTTTATTCTGTATTTTATCTTGTATATTTTGCACTTTGCATTCCTGTACTTTGGGCAATAACAATAAAGCTAAATGTAATCTTTCTAAAAAAACATCTGTATATTACACAGCTATTATAGCTGAAAATACGCATCAAATCCATGTAATATTTCTAACCTTAGCTACATCTGCTGTCACCATTCAACAGTTAGGCCTAGAGGACTGAAACTTCATGCAGATATTGTTGACAAGATGTATAAGGTAAGTGTGGTGATTTACATAGTGTGGCATAAAGCATGTCTTATTTATTGTTATTAAAATATGACTTATTACAGACGACCAGACCAAGCACATCTTCACAAACTAGAAGAAATTAGGTTTCAATGACGCCTCATGCATTTTGGCCTTGCAGTTCTTCTGTTATGAGCTTTTTCATATGGTTATGACAAATAGGCGAAAATCAAACAAAGAGAGGTGGATTTCAACAGGTTAACAAAATATAAACATTAACACAAATATTCAAGTTAATGTCTAAATGTTTTGCATTAGCATCTATCTTCTCTGACTGTCAAAACCTGTTTCCTGTCTGTGTGAGTGTGTGTGCGTGTGTGTGCGTGTGTGTGTGTGTGTGTGTGTGTGTGTGTGTGTGTGTGTGTGTGTGTGTGTGTGACAGCTTGTCTTCATTAGCCATGTTTGATTAAATAGCTAACGTTACCACCACCACATTAGCCATCAACACAATCAACAAGACACAAACATACAGCTATTGTTAGCCATGCAGCGGTTTGAACAATAAAGAAAAATACCAGCTACATTAGCTTCTTTAGCTACGGTGACAGCCAGCCAGCCCAACGGAAGCAACATCTCGTTAAAGTTGCCTGTCAACTCCTCCTTGTCAGCTAGGCTAGCTAACACGATAGCTACAACTACCTAACTGACAAGCAATTGGTTAGCTAGCTAGCTAGCTAAGTTGAGCTAAGTTGGCTTATTACAGGTTTGTAAGCATAGCGTAGGCAGGATGGACAGCGCGGGTGAAATTATAACACACACAAACCGAAAGATAAACACTGGTTTATAGAAGAAAGAATGGCGCAGATAAACCAAATAATAGTTAACGTACCAGTTGATTTGTATCATCGTTTCATCCATATTTCTGTGTGAGTAGTCAAGTTGGTTAGCTGGTTGCTGGTTGGCTACTGCACTGCAGTGATCCCTGGCTGCTGTAACGTTCACAGCCCTGCATCGCTATTGGTCAAACTGTAATCAAAAATACAGCGCCGTGATTGGTTGTCACTCTCACTCTGTGTTTCTATTGGCTGTTCACGGGGGAAAGAGGTGTACACATCTGTTGGGACAAAAGCTGACAGAAGAGAAAACCTACAGACCACCTACTGTTCTACCTTTTTCAAGTACAAATTCAGGGTACTTTAGATGAGTATTTCGATTTTATGCCTCTTTATACTACTACTCTACTACATCAGAGAGCAATATTGTACTTGTTACTCCATTACAGTTATCTGATACATTTAGTTACTAGTTACTTTACAGATTTAGATGAATAATTATTATGGATTGAGCTACCCAGCAGTATATAAATAATTATTATTAGCTCTACCTTTACCAGCTGCAACATTAAAGTGATGAACACATTAATGCATCAATAATTATAATCCAGTAATGTAATATATTATTCTAAAATGGGCCTTATTCTAAAATGGGAAAAAAAACAACAATAATTGCTTTTACTTTTTGATGCCAATACTTTTGTATTTTCACTTTGAATGCAGGACTTTTAAAAAGTATTTTACACTGTAGTATTGCTGCAGTGTAAAACTGTATGTCAACACCATATGTTTCCCTTTGCTTGCCAGTTTCAACATGAAATGAACTGAACTGCATTTATATAGCACTATTATCCAAAAGGGTTTGACAATTTGTCTATTGCATCTTACTTGTTCACTCACTTACACACACCAGTGGCAGCAAGCTACCATGCAAGATGCTGGCCCGAACATTTGGAGAAATTTTGGGTTCCGTATCTTGATCAAGTAGCAGGTAGGGATGGAACGATTTCAGGCCTTTATTTCTATAGGACAGCTGAAGACATGAAAGGGGAGAGAGAGGAGGAATGACATGCCGCAAAGGGCCGCAGGGCGGAGTCGAACCTGCGGCCGTTGCCCTAAGGAGCAAACCTCTATATATGGGCGTGCGCTCAAAAGTGAGCTACCCAGGCGCCCATAACGATGCATCCTTAATCGGTTAAACATTGTTATAAATGTTTTAAAATTACAACCGATTGAGACCAAAAAAAATGAATCACCATGCAATGTTTAAACGTACTGAAGGTCTACTTTTGATTTCACTTGATTGAATTTCAACGCAATATTTTTCACTTAAAATCGTGATTTGAATCGTGAGTTGAGTGTATCGTTACATCCCTAGGAGCATGCCACATACAAATTTTAAAAAAGTGAATCACATGAACCACTGAGCAAAGAGAACAATCACTGCAGCTTTTGCTTACTTAATTTTTTTTTTTTTTACCACTTTAAGGAAGAGTTTGGGAAGACAACAGAAATACATGTTTATTACAACTGGAAGATGATTGTCTAAAATGCGCTGAATCACACAATGACAACTATATTGAAAATACAATTTATTACACTGAGTAATAAATACATACAAAGATGCAAGTAACAGCATTTTCCATTTTTTTTTTGTAATACCAAAACCAACCTCAACACGAATGAACCGATGCATTTGGCACATTTCTGCCCCTCACTCACTCAGTCATGTGTTTTATTAGGGTCTGAAAAACAGACCAGAATACTATAAAAAACAAGCCCTGTCCATCTAGCCCTGTACAAGTCATGCACTGTCTACAATTAACCCCCAGGCCTGTTCGCATGCATAAATCAAATTTTTTATTTTTTTAAATATGAAGTCAAAACTAAGATCCCAAAAGTGGGGCATAAAAACACATGATATCCTTTCATATGAATTCCAGTAACCCACACATGATTTAAATGATCCTCCAGAACCCTCCGGAGTCATGAATTGTGTTATTGTATATTTTTTTTTGTCTCGCTAGGAGCTTGCTTTTCCATCCTTTGTTCATTTAGTTCCTCTTCACGAAGGAAATGCCATGCAAGTTTTTTTTTTTCACGAGTAGCCCACTGTTAGTTCTTCTTGCACGGAGGAATGTGTGTCCGTAGCTAGGACCTCGCGTTTCTCTCGGTCTCAGCCAAGCATTCACGCACCAACCCTCTGGCATGGATTATTCCTTTGAAGAAAGACAAATACAATTTAGATGAACAAACTTTACTGTACTGTATGTTTTGCACTTGAACTGTTGTGCATTTCCAGGGGTGGTAAGCAAGTATTCAGATCCTTCAGTTATGTGAAAGTATTAATACCACACTGTGAAAATACTCAACTACAAGCACAAGTCCTGCAACCTTACTTAATGTGAAAGTATCAGTGTTTTCCTCTTCTTCTGTCTGCTGTTTCTGGATTAATATTCCCGCTGCATTCTTTTTTATGTTGCATTTTACTGCTGTAGATGTTTAAGGTGCTGATTTTAACTCCTTTACATACTGTTGGGTAGTTTAATCTACAGCGATGCATCATTATCTATAAAAAAAGTCAAATTTTAATGGTGTCAGAAAAACAGCTTTTTTTCTGCTTTGTGACGATGCATTTGATCCAAGAGGCTTTTTAAAGACTTTATTTAGCTGAAGGAGGAGGATTTTCTGATAACATAAAGGAAGACTTCATCCTTCAGTTTATCACAAACATTCAACATCAGCACATCTGGAGATACATGGTTTTCACTTGACAGGAAGGGGAGGAAAAACTGTCATCTGAAAAGTAACTAAAGCTGTCATAAATGTAGTGCAGTAAAAAGTACAATATTTACCTCTGAGATGTAGTGGATTAAAAAGTTTAAAGTAGCATAACCTAGATACTCAAGTAAAGTACAAGTACCACACATGTGCACTTGAATGTTAAGAATATCAAGAGTTACCTCTTTTCAGTCTCTCCATTGCACTCTTACTTCCAGCATATGTGGGCCTGATCTCTTTTCCAAGCTCTTCGATGATGGCCAGCAGCTCTGCATATTTGTTCTGAGGCACTTGGCTGCCACTGGAGCCCTGATGTTAGAGCACACAGAAACGAGATAAGCCAGGTTCAGCACATTTCACATTGTTTTTGATATGCGGAAGGAGTAAGGAAGGAAGGCGTAATCCTTTAACTGTTCACCACAAATTGCAAGAATGCACAAATAGGGAATGTAAAACTTAAGGCATTGCAATATTTCTGTGAATATCCTTATAATTAACCAGTGATTATTCTTACATTATTCCTGTAAATCTCCTTACAATATTCTTATTATAAAAGGACAGGAACGTGTCCCTACAATAGGAACTATTTTGGAATAGAAACTGATTAACATTTCACCCATCAAGATCACTTAACTAGTCATGTGGAGTGCTGCTCAGCCTATGAGAACAGTTGCCTTCTGTGCTTCGACTGCCCATTATATTTTTATTTTGTCTTGTGCGAGTGTAAGAGGAAATCATATATCTGATTAATTACATATCTGAAAAGTGATTCTCTACTTCCTTTGTTCCTTCTCCCAGACCTTGTGCTGTGATGTACTGAACCTTTCTCGCAAGAAATAAATCCCTTAAAAGACATCGTTGACTGTAGCTTTATTTCAGATCTCACCCTATGTATAAGAACCCCCCCCTACAAACAATAGATAGATAAATAGGACAAAGTTAAAGTGCTCATATTATGCTTTTTGGCTTTTTTCTTTTCCTTTATTGTGTTATATAACTTTTTTGTGCATGTTATAGGTTTACAAAGTGAAAAAGGCCAATTTTTATTTACAAAGCCTTAATTTCAACCTAAACATTTGTTTCTCGTACCAGATTGTAATTGTTGTATTCATATTTAACGCCCCAAACAAATCCTGCAATTAAAATATGACATTTGTCAAAGGAAACCTTCCTGTGTGTTTTCAAAAAATGTTCTTCAATTTCTTTTCTTCAAAAAGGGCTTTAAGTCATTAAAGTGCTCATATTATGCTTTTTCCCTTTCCTTCATTGTGTTATATATCTTATTTTGTGCATGTTATAGGTTTACAAAGTGAAAAAGCCCAAAGTCCCCCCCAAAGGGACTTACCATCTCCAACAGAAAACACTGTTCACCAACTGCTCCAAACAGCTCTGTTGTAGTCCAGCCTTTACTTCAGAGACCAACGTGGTCACTTTGTAACACACGTTATAATGCTCGCCTAGCTGCTAGCATGGTACACCCTCATACTCTGCTTCTGACTGGCTAGTAGTCCTTACCTAGGTACTGTCAGGGCCCTCATACTCTGCTTCTGACTGGCTAGTAGTCCTTACCTAGCTACTGTCAGGGCACGCCCTCATACTCTGCTTCTGACTGGCTAGTAGTCCTTACCTAGGTACTGTCAGGGCACACCCTCATACTCTGCTCCTGACTGGCTAGTAGTCCTTACCTAGGTACTGTCAGGGCACGCCCTCATACTCTGCTTCTGACTGGCTAGTAATCCTTACCTAGGTACTGTCAGGACACGCCTCATACTCTGCTTCTGACTGGCTAGTAGTCCTTACCTAGGTACTGTCAGGACACGCCTCATACTCTGCTTCTGACTGGCTAGTAGTCCTTACCTAGGTACTGTCAGGGCCACGCCCTCATACTCTGCTTCTGACTGGCTAGTAGTCCTTACCTAGGTACTGTCAGGACACGCCTCATACTCTGCTTCTGACTGGCTAGTAGTCCTTACCTAGGTACTGCACATGTGCGACTCCCAACAAAGATGGAACAGAAGTGTGATGTCTCACTCTGTAGCTAAAACAGAGAGCTCAACACACAGGGTGAAAAGAGGAGCTGCAGCAATGGGCAGTACAACAAAAATATGGTGTTTTTTGAAAATTAAACCATGTAAACCTATTCTGGTATAACCTCTAAATACAAGTATGAACCTGAAAATGAGCATAATATGAGCACTTTAAGATAAAAAAAAGTCTGTGATAATCAGATTAAGATTTGATTGTAGTTACCTGTGAGAATCCCAGAGATGGAGGGCCATAGTCGCTCAGAAGGGGCCTGTAGGACTGCAACGTGGCCAGGTTAGCTGCTGAGGGAGACTGGAGGCTTCCAACTGTTCAAACATTACAAGATAACATCAGACTTACAGCGCAAAAACAGTCATATAAACAGTACGTCAATTTTCTTTGTTGCAGAATTTCAGGAAATAGTAGAAAAATACTATTACAATTGCCCAGAACCTGTTTTGTCCGACTAACAGCCCAAATCCCAAAGAGATTGAATTTACAATACGAGAGTAAAAACAGCCAATTCTCACATTTGAGAAGCTGCAACATTTTCACTTGATAAATAACTTAAATAAGTAATTGATTATCATAATAGTTGCTGATTCATTTTCTTTCAATCAACAAGTCAATTAATCGTTAGAGGTGTAATCCATTTGTTCATTTTGTTGGCCTAAAATGGGTCTACAAATAATAATAACAATAATAATAACTTTGATTTATATAGCTATGTTGGAATGATCCTCAGAAAAACTGTAGATTAAACTCCCCCCAAATTTCAATAAAAAATACTGGACCAAGGCAGTGTTGGAAGTATATTTAATATGTAATATATATTTAAGTACTGTACTTAAGTACAATTCTTAGTTACTTATACTTTCTACTTCTACACCACTAATCTAAAAGTTTTTTTACTCCACTTTATTCATTTGGTACCATGCAGTTACTTTGCGGAGTAAAAGCTTAATTACATAAGTAATAATTTAAATGCAGTTTTACTTGTAACTGAGTATTTTTAAATTGTGGTAATTTTACTTTTACGTAAATAAAATACCTTTTTTACATTTTCTTGATAATACTTACATACCTGACTCAAATAAGATTTTGAATGCAGGAGTTTTACTTGAGTACTTACTTACAGAGTATTTTCAAATGGAGGTATTACTATTTCTACATAGATAAAATATGTCCGCCACCACTGATAGTGACTACTTTTAGGTTTATTTCATTTATTTATTTGTTTATTTAGATAGGGAAAGTGCATGTTAATGAACATCAGTACAAGTACACAATGTAAATATGCGAGAGTTAGCACTAGAGCTGGGCAATATATCGATATTATATCAATATCGTGATATGAGACTAGATATCGTCTTAGATTTTGGATATCGTAATATGACATAAGTGTCTTTTCCTGGTTTAAAAGGCTGCATTACAGTAGAGTGAGGTCATTTTATGAACTTACAAGACTGTTCCAGCTGTTGTATTATTTGCCTTTACCCACTTAGTCATTATATTCACCAGGGGTGGGGGAAAAAAATCTATATTGGGAAAAATTTGAAGTTGGAAAAAAGTTAATGAATTGCAATATATCGCAGAATATTGCAATATGTTTAAAATCGCAATAATATTGTGTCGTGACATTAGTATTGTGATGATATCGTATCGTAAGGCCTCTGGTGATTCACACCCATAATATCCACAGTACTGATGATTATTTATCAAAAATCTCATTGTGTAAATATTTTGTGAAAGCACCAATAGTCAACACTACAATATCGTTGTGGTATAGATATCGAGGTATTTGGCCACAAATATCGTGACATTTGATTTTCTCCATATCGCCCAGCCCTAGTTAGCACCATAGCTATTTTTCATCTATTGTCGCTAGGCAGATACATAAAAAGAAAAACATAAAAACAGTAACAAGCATGCAACAACAACACAGCAACAACAGCACTAAACAACAACAACATGTGATTGTCACACATAGTGAAATGTATGTTTCTTCATAACCCTAACCTGACTTGAATAACATGTTGAATGCAGCAGTTTAACTTGTAACAAAGTATTTTAAATTGATTTTTTTTCTCTCTATATTCCTACTAAAAGATGTTTTTTTACATAACCCCCACCACTGAATCTGAATCTAGGCAGGTTTTTTCTCCTCCACCCTCGCCGCTCCCCTGCTGCTTTGTTCGGCTGTAATATTCAGCCTCCGACGCGAGATGTCCTCGAAGAGTCCTAAAAGCATTCAGAGGCACATCAATCAGCAGCTACCGACCGAGGAGCATCATGGAGGAAACGGAACAAGGCTGGCTCAAGAAGACACAAGTGATACATTTTTGTCACCGTGTAACGGCACCCACCCGGCGGGACCAGGACCCCGGACGACGGATATTCGCGTTTAAGGAACCGTCTCCTTCTCGTTTCACATCCCAACCGTCTCCCTCCGCCGACCGATATCACGGACGGCGCTCTTTTACATTAGTAATAATGGCGGATATGAATTAGCCTAGCTCCCAGGATCTGACCCTATATATATAACTGGACAAAAACTACAGACACGGTCTTTCTCCAGGTATTCTCCGAGACCCCGAATTTAACACTCGATGTAACGGACGGATACTTTGATTTTCCGGCGTTTTTTCTCCTTACCCTGGTTCCCAGAAGTTCCCGGAATGTGCTGATGGACATTGGGTTTATAAGACATTCCCAAAGACATTGTAAATTAAAGAAATAAAAATGACCCGAAATTCAGTGAAGCGTCTGTCTCTCACTTTTTGTTTACAACAGCGGCACCGGCAAATATGGCCGTCACTTTATATTGACACCCACTATGCTTTCTAACACGGCTACTATCCATTGCGGGTTATCAAGAAGAAGAACAAAAAAAAACAGTTAAAACCTGATTTCGACGTTAAAACGACGGAATTCACACGCGCTTCCACGCGCATATTTATCACATTTACTTAGCATCGGACGGACAGACGACTTTGAACTACACTTTTAAAACACTTTTCTTTTTTTTAGGATGTTTAAGAAGTGAACATGTGAAGTGTGTTTAGACTTTTTTTTTTTCCCTTTACATTGTAACCTCTTTTACATTTTGTAGGCTACACATTAAAAGGCAAACACTAAGGTTTAAAAGTCAGATAACGAAGTTTGTGTTTTGTATATTTAATTTAAGGTTAAATGTAACATGAATCCAGATGAGTTATAGATGCGTTTGTTTCAATTAAATATGAACACTTTTTTTTTTCCACTGAAAAGAGAAGAAGAAAAAACAACGAGCTGGTTAATGCAGATACCTGTCTTTGTCTGTGGGGGCGCATCCATTGTTTAGTCTCAGATAGGAATCTGTAGAGCTTTTTACATGAACCAAAAAAGGGAGAAGTTAGAGCATTAAAGTGAATCAAAGAATCCCCTCTTATTTTGGAGGCGGGTGGCTGTGTGTCCGCTCTTCTTCCATTCAAATAAGCAGTCAGTTGAAAGCCTCAGCGTGTCCCCGTGTGGCTCTCCTGACCGCATGGTTGAACACACAAGCACAGTGTGGCCCAATCCTTGCTCAGTGTCCTGACCTGCGACCCCGGGGAAGCAGTGGGATGCCCCCACCCCACCCCACCCCCTATCCTGATGAGTAGATAACAGTGGGTGACAGTCTCTGACTCTAGGACATGTTTTTTTGGGAAATGTAATGCTTGGTTTCAAAGAATTTTGTCTTCAAATTGTACTCTACTTGGAACATTTCCATTTTATATTTCCACTCGATGACTCCAGTTTACTTTAGATTTAGATCAGTAATACTAAATTTAATCAACAACTGAATTATAATGTACCCTATTGTTACCTGCTGCCAAGCTTTTAACATTTTAGAAGCTTTCTTTTAAGATGTTTAAAAAGTGAAGTGTGTTTAGACTTTTATTTTTCTTTCACATTGTAAAAGTCTTCTTTTACGTTTTTACACAAAAGGCAAAGAAACAATTAAACTGAAAAGTAACTCTAAAAGTCAGGTATCTAACTTTGTGTTTGTATATTTAAGGTTAATAACATTTTTCCAGGTGAGTTAGAAGAGACTACGTTGGGATGGGAAGGGGCGGGTGGGCACTGTCAAGTTGTTCCTGATTTTTTTTATGTACATTTGTTATTTTTTTATGTGGTTGTTATTGTTTTCAGTTACTTGTATACCTATGTTGTGGTTTTATTTTGTCTTTCTGTTGGAGTTATTTGGGCCTTTACATCTTTGTCTTTTGGTTCAGTATTTGAAAAGAGGCAGCAACAACTGTATTGCTGTTGTTATGCTTCATAATACAAATATTTGAAACAGATGAGTTATTAGAAGAGTAAAATGTCTGTCTGTGGGTGGGGGGGAACATCCATTGTTTTGTGTTTATATTAATTCTTTAGCACCTTTACAACCAAGGTGTGAAGTAGCATTCAGGTTTATAAAGAATCCACTCTTATTTTGGAGGGTTTTCTTCTATATTTGTACATTGTGTCACAATTAACAGTCCTTGGATGTAGAAGTATACCAAGCTTTATTGAGCATCACACTCATTCATGTACAGGTCATCTTGAAATTTTGTACAACTCTTGTCAGTAGTGCAACCCGTGCAATGATGAAAGGGAAACAAAAGAAATCCAAGCGTTTTAAACTTCAGTAAAGCAGATCTGCCGTGACGGCATTCAAAAACATGTATCTATATAGACATATCTATCACTATCGAGAGAGAGAGAGAGAGAGAACATTCAATTTGAAACGACTTGCAAATAGAGAGCAGACCTCAGTAAAGTCTCTCCCAGTTCTGTTCATCAGAATTTGTTTGCATCCTTTTACAAAGTGTACAAATGCACGTTGGTATGATACAAAGACTTCCTCCTTCCCATTGCTTTTGTTTCTTAATGCATCAATCGAGAATTAGAGGAACACACGCAGTAAATATCATGAACTAATCCACAGGATAAACGATATGCCGGAGCATACTGTAATAGAAAACATCTTAATCATTATCGTCAGATAGGACAGCTCATGTATCCAGACTTTGGTCTGTCCCTTCCAGTGCAGGTTTAGTATAACGCAATATAGGACTGAGGAGGCAACACAAGAGGCACACTATTCAACAGAAGCAATCATCCATTTTAATCTCAACTCGGCTCCAGACAGAAGAGGACTAAGAGAAGTGGGTTTCAAACATGTACTGTGAGGATACGCCACACAGTAATATTACTGAGTAGAGGTGTATAAGGAACATCTGAGTTATGGTCATGCATTTCAGATACTGTGTAAAACTCTTAAGACTTTTGTTTTTCAGAGGGTCTTTTTATGAGTTTAACCCCTGAGCAGAATTCCTTTTAACAAAATAAAAAACATCTGAGCAGAGCACAGTGCTGCTAGGTTAAATAAAAAAATAAAAGTGATGGTCTAGTTTTAACTCCGAGATAAGTCAAGGTAAGGTTTTACCCTGCAACACAAACTAAAAATATGTATAGATTATAATAGACTGGGGAGTAGGGAGCACAAACTCTTTAATGTGGGAACACAACAGCAGTAATGCCCCATATTTAAGCAGTATTTAAACATTTAATAAATGGTTTGTAACACTAAAGTAGTTGTAAGTAGTGTGTATTTGAGCAACTATAACTCCTGTATGAATACAAGACAAACTGCTGTCATAAGAGAAGTTATATTTGTCAAAATGTCGTTAAATCTGCTTACAACATTATAGCTGGTTATAAACCATTTTAAAACTTTAAATAGGGGGATAGGAGAGACTGATTTGTGTTGATTAACGGTTAAGCCTGGTCTCTTGTTAACACAAACATTACTCATTCTTCGATGTTCGTTGCCATTTAAATTCTTATCTTTGAGGAACATTTTCTAACGTCCACGCACAGTCGAAAATCACCAGACCAGCACACACTAAATCTTTCTCAAGTCAAAATCTGACTTGTCGGTGCTTTGTAAAGGTGCCTAACTGGAGAAGCAGTTTGTGCCGATACAAAAGGCACAGGTTACAAACTCCTGGCTCTTAAAAGGGACACTTCATTCCCAAATAGAAAATATATATTTTCACTCATAGTGCTTTTTTTCCCCCCAATCTGGATAGTAACGTCTGCCTTCTCCACAATATAATGGAACTAGATGGCAGTCGGCTCGTGGTGCTCCAAAAAAAAAAAAAAAAAAAAAAACACATTTGTAAAACTCAACAGTAATGTCTCTTTTCAGAAATGACCCGGTTTACTTTATTTTTTTTTATTTAACCTTTATTTATCCAGGTAAGTTGATTGAGAACAAGTTCTCATTTGCAACAACGACCTGTAGTCCTAGTATGCATGTCTTTATGGTGGGAAGAAACCGGAGCACCCGGAGGAAACCCACGCAAACACGGGGAGAACATACAAACTCCACACAGAAAGGCCCGGAACGACTCAGGTTAATCTGGACCTGGCTGTGAGCAGTTTCACGTAGGATTTAGTTTCTTTCTACCGAACTACACCGGCCAACTATATCACGGCGCAGAAGGCAGCGCGCTTATGGACGAGAGGCTCGTGCTCCTCGGCTGAGCTGTAACTGATACTGCATCTCGCACCGTCAGGACCACGCGCCTCCAGTCCACCTTCCCTACTGCACGGTGATACGGTTGGCAGCTGATGTCTCCAAGACTGGACAACTCAAACCAAAACCATCCAGATTGATAAATAGCACTACAGGCAAGTGGACAAATATGCATTTTTGATTTTGGGGTGAACTGTCCCTTTAAAAAGGCTTGTTTCACAATTTTTCCAATTCTGTCTTAAAACAATAGTTGTTAGGTTTTCATTTTGATTGCCGTCATTATTCCTAATGTTGAAACTAGCTATTAAAAGATCCCTCACTAGGTTAGATATCTGGTCAAAATATTGCTGATAGCTAGTTAAAAATTAGCTATCACAAAAAAATGAGGTGAAGTAGATCCCCCTATTCAGGAACAATGGATAGAGATAGAGGAAATCTACATAAAAGAAAAAAACTGACACATTGTTTGCAATTGCAAGAAGCACTGATGGAAGAAAAGCTGGAGAAATGGATATTATTCAGGACCAAAATCAGCTAGGGACTAAGACTAATGCAGCTGCGGACAGCTAAAACTACGGAAAGGACAACTGATTTAGTTGACGAAACGGAGAGAACGGATAGACTAAAAATGTAACTCCCAAACAAACGTTTTTAGGTGTGATTGTATGTTTTTCTTTGTAGGTTTATTAATGTTGAAATCATCAATAAAAACCAAAGTGAGGGAAAAAAAAAAAAAGATTCCTTACTAAAGTGCTTTAAATGTAAGTGATGAGGGATAAAATCTACATTATACAGAAGTTTATCTAAAGTTAATTTAAGGCTTCAGCAGTCTGAGTTAGACTGATCAGGTGGGTAAGTACCAAATTCTATTTTGGTTGCTGTCCATCCAGGAAACAAAGAGGGAATTTTGAATGGCCTCCTATTAACTTCAGATACACTTTTGAATACATTTTGACACAAAAAGAGGGATTTTGTTCCTGATCACTTACATCGAAGGTGTATTAGGAAAGGATCTCTTAATGTCAAGTATGAACAGGATTAAATATTACAGCATGAAAGAAAAAAAATGTTTATATGTGCACCTGAATATTGTACCAAGACTTGTGAACCTATCCTTTAATGGTACAACGTGGACAAAGCGGAACAAAATGATTAAACTTGAAATGAAAAACCAAAGACCTTTGAGTAATTTTGAGACGTGTGTGCAAACAAACTGGTCTGTAATTAGGATGCAAGTGGATTCTGACCATAAAGACATTGCGTTTTGTTGTCTCATGAGTGAATACAACGGCTACAGAGAATCACAAAATCATGTGCACAGATCAGGCTTCCTATAGTTAACTGGACTGGCGTCCTGCATTACTTTTTCTACTTCAAACAACTAAATCTTTCTCCGTTATCAGTGCTGAATCATGTCGGAGGAGTGATAAGCTAACACTTTTCTTCATATATTAATATGAGATTGTAGTTTAGCATTAAATGCCCATATTTGAATGAATTCAACTTACGAAGACATAGTGGTCTTTGTCTCGTCCACCTTTGGTCTGACCCAAAAAAAAAAAAAAAAAAAAAAAAGTCTTTGCTTCATACCAGGTAGTTCAGACTAAACAGCTTAAAGCATGGGTGAGGAGTGGATAACTCAACAGCCACAGGCCGACAGGCCCTCTACATATCAAATCTGCCTCCATCATTACTATTATATTACAATTCTTTTCACTCTGAATGTCAGAGGACAAAACATCACCCGTCAAAATCTCTCTAGGTGAAAAAAAGTGTCTCTGGAGATTTAAAAAAAGAAAAAACACCTGAAATCTTTCCTCTGTACAACCACTGCTTTACATCTGATAGTGTGGTTGGTCACCTCAGACCCTCAGACCATTTGGGGAGGGGCGTGAGGGTGCAGAACAACAGACAGCGGTCCTGGAGTATGCAGTGCAGAGATAGAGACTCATGAGTCAGATCCCTTTAGTTTGGGATGTCAGCTTCGAGAGAAGGGATTCAACATGGTCCCCCCCCCAAACTATGTGTTCGGTGCATGACTGAGACTTTGGGGATGAAGCTGCTGCAGTTTCTGCAGCTCCTGCACAGCGAGCTGCTGGCACTGGTCTGATGTCGAGAGCTTGTTACATAAAGGAGACACGCAGTTTGCTGGAATGATCAGTCCTGTGAAAGAAAGAAAGGGTTTAGATTGAACTAGGAGTATGTACACGTTGCCTGTGAGACCAATGATGTGGACACTGAAAGCACACATTAATACACATTATACTTTTTCCACTTTCTTGCGAGAGTTAGAGGAGAAGATTGATACCACTCGTGTCCGTTCAGTAAATATGAAGCTGGAAACCTCACAATGATGACAGGACAAGCCAAGAAATAGTCAGACACATAATATCCCACAAAACCATCATTGTGGTCAACTTATTTTTGTACAGTTTCAACAAACAAGATATACTGCCTAAAGCTCGTAAATTAACAAGATGTAACATTTTAATTGATGAGCTTTAGGCAGATTACAGGCTAGCTGTTATCCTGGCTCTGTCTCCCGTCTTTGTGTCTTTTAACAGACACGTGAGAAATTAAATTATCTAGCCATTACCCGGAGAAACTGCACGTGAGGAAGCAAATGTCCGAATCAATGTGGCCTCGTGTACGAAAGAGAACATTAACGATTTAGGGGTATGATCAATCTTCTCATCTAACTTTCTGGTAGAAAGCATGCAGTAGCAGGCCTTTGACTTACCAACTATCCTCTGTCCATCTTCTGTTCTGAGGCGGACAATCTGCACCTTCACATTGGTTCCACTGACTGGAGTTAGCACTTCCTCCAGCTCATTCCACACACTGAGCACGGAGCCACACAGAACGTAGTACGACCGACACCGAAGGCCAACTTCACACTGAAGACCCACAGATGCTTTCTTACAGTTACCCCGCCTGTGGGCAGAAAACAAACATATTTTATGTGGACTTATCAATGTTATCAGTGAGGCATTCATATTAGCATTTGGTTTTTAAAAAGGATAAAGCTGTTGATATTCTATATTTTTGTAATTATCAACAAATCCCACGAAAAGATCAAAACCCACCAAGCCTTCAGTACTTTGGATTTTCCAGCCCGTGTGTGATTTTCAATCTCAATTTGTTCCTACTGAAAATGTAAATCTTTTTTTTAAAAAAATAGGTCACATATGTGATGTTTTATTTAAAAAAAAAAAAAAAAGATCAAATACTTTTCTCAAACAGCTACCCAGTGTAATCAAATTAACAGGAGAAAATAGTGCATTTGTTGGGGACTATTTCCAGCAGTAGATTAATCTACATTTGGTGCTCCGGTAGCAGGAAAGTGTATAAGGGATGTATCACGGTAAAGTACAGAAAAAGACCTTTAAATCTACATTGTGTAATTTTTTTCAGTTGATTCTTAGCAAAAAACTTTGTTCTTTCACAAATATGTGCTCATTCGTGTGTAATTACTTCAACCAACTAATCAAAGTATTCTTGTAAGCGTACAATCTGACATTCAGAATACATCTGAGCGAGTCGCTCGAATGACAGCAGCCATGTTGCACCTCCATCTTTAAAATACATTAGCCAGAGAGGGACATACCTCCGCCTTTCACCCTCTTACACCTAGTGGCACCGTGACGAATGCCAGCTGGGAGATTACTCGCCAGGGAAGCGAAAAAGATAATTAAAACGACAACGCGACAGGCAAAGCAACAAGACCAAAGTTAATATTGGAGTGGCTACGATGGAAAGAGCTAATTTCGGGTTTGGCCACCTTAGGAGGAAGGGCTAGAAAGTAATATTCAGTTTGTTGTCATGTACAATTTCACCACTAGATGGGAGAAATTCTTACACAATGTAGCTCTAACAGATCTAAAGTGCACATACCAATATGCATGAGCGCAGATCTTTGCTGACAACTTGTACTGGTCAGTCCAGTGCTGCTTGGCGTCTTCTGACAAAACCTAACAAGGCAAAAAAAATAAAAATAAAAATCACCACATGAAGCTTTGATGGTTTTTCTTTTAGCAATCTTAATATAAAGAATGTTGTGTAACCTTTTTAAACTTCTTCTTGATGTCTGCATAGGTCTCCAGTTTGAGCTGTCGGCCGGTGTTGGGCCTGTGAACCAGGAAGAGCCTCTTCTTGGTGTTCACCTCTTTGACCAGTATGGCTGTTTTCTTGTTGTTCCTCATCTGTAAACAAAACGCATACTTAAAAAAAAAAGAAAAAAAAAGGGAGGTACTCCACTGATTTTACATATGCAGATTTGTTTACTTGTCAGGGGCAGTACCAGTCAGCCTGTGAAACAGTTTTACAGTATAAAGTCTTCTGTGGCTCTGGAGAAACTTTGTCAAGTCTGACTACGCCGCTGCATTACAAACTGGGGACGTGAAGTTTGAAAGACGCGGGCATACACCAGTCAGAGAGGGTCTAATGAAAGATGCCATTAAGTTGGATTATAGGAAATGTAGGATCAAGTGTTCTTGGTCTCAGACCCATGCAAGGTAATAAAAGTCAGGAAACCTCTGCTACACCTATTCTGACTACTTTTTACAAATCTGTCCAACTTCAAGTGCAGAACTTTTTTCTCAAGTACCCATTTACAAAGTTAAGATGCTGTGCATGCTACCACTGCACTGAAGTACCACATCTCAAGATGTGTGCAAAAAAAAGAAACGGTTTACTTTCTCCTGAAATAACATTTTCTGAATTACACATTTGGTTTGTTAATATGGTTCAGCAATATTACAGGTAACTAGTTTCCACTGATCATTACCTACTACCATTATTTGCGAAATTATCCAACCCCTCAATGCTAGCAGGTCAGTTTTTGCTGCTGGACAAAGAGTCCTGTTGAATTTTGGTTTGGCGTACATAGGATTGATGTTACCCTCTGTAAATGTTTTGAACTACCAACTATTTTCCTCTATCAAAAAGGTGGAGATAAAATCGATAAAGTCCAAAATTTGTCACAACAAGAACATCAATTTAACCAGTCCAAAGGTTGCAGGGCTAATTTCTAAGTGAGAATCATCTTCTCATACCTGAACATAGAAACCATCATCTGGTCCATTCTGATCTGCCCAAGCATGCGTGGCTTCCTCCCACGACATCCCCCTCTCCACACTCACCTGTGAAAAGAGATACAAAGTCAGGTCATGTGACTGCGATCTAACCGTATCCTTAAGAGGGGGAATGGTATATAAATATTTGTATGAACATACGGTGAAGAGTTCCACATGTCCTGATGTAGTGTAGCCCGGTGTAAGGAATTTCCTGCAGTCCACCTTCTTCACCTTCTCATCACCAGAGCCCAGATCTAACAGAGGACAGGAAGAGAATGATTTTAATACCTTTCAGATCCAATGAGGTGCTGAAATCCAACATTCAGGGCAGACAGATTGTTATGACTCAACTGATTTTCTCCCAGAGGAAAGCACTTTGAGGCACTAGGCATCTTACTAGGTTAAATTATTCAGTTTTGCTTTAATATATGTTTGTGACAGACATCTGTTGAAGGATAAAATAAAGGATGATGACCAGCTTACCGAGAATGCCCATGTCATATCTGCCGTTCTTCTTGGCTTCCTGAATAACTGCCGCCAACGTGTCAGAAAAGTACTGGAACAAGGCATTTTGCTGCTGGACCTCCATGCCCAAAATACGGTTCAGGAACTTCCCCATGTTGTTGTAATCTGCAGCAGTAACAAAGTACATGAATGATAAATATGTGGAAATGTGCACAAAACTGTACATGCATCACATAACATTTAACAGCAAGAACAGTTGCAATGTCATTCATTTTAAGTTTTAAAATCACCTTTGTCCAGTGACATTGCGCCAGATCTGTCTTCCAAATTTATGAGGCCCACGCCTATTAATCCACTTTGAATTTCTACAGAAGGAAAATACTGTTGTTACTCATAGCCACACAAGAACAACCATCAATTAAAAATGAAATACAGAAATCAATAAGATAATAATAATAATAATAATAATAATAATAATATTATAAAATCATAACAATTACAGACCTCTAGGGGTAAACCAGTTGTAAAACAAACAGAAAATAGGTTGGAAATGATGGACTATGTTTGGAATAGGACATAAATCAAAGTACCTTTGAAGAAATCACCTTTAAAGTTAGAGGGCGGAGACACTAACGGAGAATCAAGCTTAACAATTGACTTCATCACAATTTCCAGAGCGTTTCTGCCGTACTGTAACAAAGATAAACGTGAGTGAGTCACAGGTAAATAAAGACATTGATAAGAACTTTTGAGACAAATGCTTAATGTTCTTACTTTGTTGTCAAAATTAAACCTGCTGAGATCTCGAGTTTCTGTTGCTCTTCTGTCCCCGTGAGTGAGAGCACCCTGTTACAAAGATTTAAAAAATAAAGTTGATATTTAATATAAATAAATAACTTGCGTTAAAAGGTACAATATGTAACATTTCTGCTTTAAAATGTCTAAAAATGACCATACCTATGTTATATATTTTTATGAGTTGTGTTCTTACACTATCCTAAATGTTTCCACGAAATGTCAAACCCAGAGAAATCTGTTATTTTATTTTCAGGCACGTTTCCTTTAGTCGCCCATCAGTGGCGTCATATAACCTTTCACCCTCCAGTTACTCTAACTTCCGTCAGAACACTGGCACCATGATGATACGTTCAGGAGTAATTGTAAATCATACAATGTCACAGAAAAAAAATACTTGTAACTGTTATGCTGTTTTTTTTTTGCCATACAGCATCATTTTGTGATTAATTACATCCCACTTTTTAATCACAGTAATACAACAGAGACCTTATCTATTTTGAAAGTTCAATATCGATACTGGCTTGACGTTACTACAATGTGCTAACGTTGATGCTAAAGCTTTGTGGGTAACATTATGAGGTTACAACATCGTTCAACACGCTAATAGTTATTTTTAGTATGACTGTTTCGACCACAGCTAACAGGACAGAGCTAACCCACGAATAACTTCACTAGTAACGTTAACGTTAGCTGTATAGATAGACGATTAATCTAATGCTAATTTAGCCAAAGTAGCACAACACGGTCTGTCTGCCTCACTCCCCCGGCGCCGAGCGACTTAGTCGGTATGACAGCTGACAACAGCCTCGGGACATAAAGCTAGCTGGTTACCGTTAGCCCCCAGTCAGCTATCAGCCAGCTACTTCCATTACAGCAACCCCCGGCCAGAACTTATCTCCAGTGCCTGGCGCTTACGACGCTAACGGCAGTTTAATTTAACGTCGGGAAAAAGACCATATCAGACCCAGCACAGAGTCACAACAGCGGCCATCCATAGCGGTAGCTACATCTCCGTAGCGCTACCGGTGTATGTGCCGAAAATCTCCTCCCTGCCGAATTTCTCCCCCCTTCGCGTTTAGCTGTCTTTACGGTTAGCTAAATTAACCCGACAAAAGGTGGGTTAAGCACCAAAACGAAAAGTTAAGATTACTGAAAAGTGAAGGGGAGATAATTCCGGGCAGCTGGGAGATGTTCTGCTGCTGCACAACAGGCATCGACCGGCCTGGCTCGCTATCGCGGAGATTTCCCCGGCAATCCCCCCCCACACCCGTCTCTCAGCCTCGTTTAGTAGTAGTAGCTAGCGTTACAACAAACCCCGTCCGCCCCGGTGTTGAAACCATCCAAAAGGTGACATTGATATGTGAAATATTTTGTGTTTTAGCTGCTGGCTACTGTTAGCTTGCTGGCTCACTAGCTAACTGGTCAGCTACAAATAAAAATCTAATCAAGAAAACTGCAGCTATTTTATTAGAATAACATGAATAAACGTAACGTGAATAAACGTGAATGGGTAAACTTGTCCGTGAACTGATGCATTCTATCCAAGGGGGTAAGCTTCGCTTCAGAACGCGAACCTCCGATGGCGCCATTTTGTTGCTACAAAGCGATCACCTCTTGATAGCGTTCCGCTGACCGCCATTTTTTTTTATGTCACTTGACTGCAAATAACTTTACATCTGAAGCGTTTAAAGACTCTATTTGTCCATTGTTTATTTATAAAGAAACACAACAATGTATAAAAGGCTCCATTACCTTGTATTTCACGTTATGGCTCCGTAGCGGACGTTTTTATAAAAATAGGCTAACAATTGGGTCATAACCACGAGACTTACTGTCGCACAGTAGAGGAATTACCGTATAGTACAGGAGAAGCTCACAGGCAGTTTTGACTTACATTAGCTGTTTAGGTTTAATTACTAATGTTAACTAGCATGTTAGTTAGCAATAATTAGCCCGTGCTTATGTTATCTCCTTACATATACCCTCTCTCTCTCTCTCTATATATATCGATCGATATATATATCGATCGATATATATATATATATATATATATATATATATATATATATATATATATATATATATATATATATATATATATATATATATATATATATATATATATATATATATCTCTCAATGATTCTAACCGGCAGTGAAGGTGTTTTAACACTAAAAAAAACTAATTCCACGCAACTTCACAACGTCATCAAAAGTCCAGTTTTACCGTCCATTGTTTTGGTTGAGAGACCCCTAGCGGCAGAAAGTTACATATTGTACGTTTAAGTACCTTTTCACAAATAAATATTTATAAGTATAAGTTTATTATACGTTCTATTAGTCCTTACCAGGCTTTCTAGTCTTTTGGCAACGATGGATGCAAATCTCTGCTCTCCTGCAAGCTCTGAAATGAGGAAGACGTATTCTGGAGCTGTGACCTGGTTCGACCTGTGAGTTCTCCCTGTGACCAAACAACAAAGCCGAGTATTAAACCACATTCTTATTCCATTTATGAAAAAAGTACAACTTTCAAGCCCAAACTGACACTTTGTCGGACCAGTTTGTTTGTGCCTTCATAGTGAGATTAATATCCACTGACCAAACTGCTGTATAGCTCTGTCTGCACTCCACGGTAGCTCTAGTGTCATGTGGACTCTCCGCCGCTGGTTCTTCACTCGACGATCGGCCTGTAGTGAAATACCTGAGCTGGCAGCTTCCGAGATGATGGCTATGTTCTGGTTAAAAAAAAGAAAGACAATTTTATTTTTCACATACAAGTGTGGAATTAGCAGCTGATAGTCTTTAATAAATGAAAACCTGTTAGTCCTGTCCAAATTTTTACATTAACCACAAGCTAATTAAATTACTCGATTAACTGGCCCCAAATTAAATACTGTGCAGTACAACACTCGTGAAGCAAAAGATACTCTTTTGTGTCAGCTAATTGTGCTTTCACACAGAACCGATTTTGTGCAGTTTAAACAAACTGGTGTGTCAAGTTTGGCTTCATTTGGTCTGGTGTGAAAACTGTCAACCAAACTCTGCGGTGGACTAAAGCCTTGTGGTGTTTTGTTGATGTTGCTGTATTCTCCTAAACACCAGGGGGTGTTTCAACTGTCTGGGCAAGGAGACTCCACCTCCGCTGGAATGCAGGTCGAAGGTGGAAACGAAGCCAGGTCTGAGTCATCTGCAGTGGGCTGCGCTGCGGCCTGATATAGTGCCATCAGTATTAAAGGGAGACAGTTTCATAACTGGTTCAAGAGTAGTGTAATTTCTGACACTGCAACTTGTATTTGTATCTATTCTAGCCCGTTTTTATTTTCTATCTCTTGAAATGTGCTATAGCAATAAAGTTGCCTTGCCATACAACCTCAGCCTGTCAGTCAGTCACCAGGGCATAGAGACCACTGCTGTGCCCGTCTGTCTGAGGAAGTGTCACTGCACCGCTTTCGCCATTAATATTATTTTGCAGCGAACGCCGTCTACGTGGCTTTCAAAAAGTGTAACCACACTCGCAACCACTTTAGCGGCATTGCAGTGACTCACTGATTTAAACTGCTGAGGCAACATAGTTTCGCTCCGTCTGCACCACAGCTCTGCGTGTGTGTCGGAGCCCCGCTCTCTGTCAACATGCAGAGATGATAGATAAGCTTGGACTTAAACGCTCTCCGGTACCGAAATTTGGCACCATTTGAGTTAGCGTGAATCGGTCCTCGGTAGCACAGACGTCGGTCGGTGCCCAAAAAAGTTGGTGTGAACGCACCTGAATAAGTTATTAAAGCAGCAAACCTCTAACTAGTTTTTGGGTTACATGTTTGTCACATCTTCCTCCATTTTGAAACTAACTTTGCCTTTACCTTCTCTCCGTCCATGAACCTTTGCTTCTCTGTGAGATTGAGGATTTCTACCGGGACATCCAGCTCAGAGCGGGATTCATACGTGATGGTGCCATCGTCATTGCTGACCACACGACCTTTGCGTCCAGTCATCTGAAACACAGTTGAAGAAAAAGTGAAGGGAGTTAAGATACAAATCAAAAGGTGATCCAGATTTAAAAGAAACACAAACCAAAACAAAAAAAGAAACCAAAGACACCAGCCACAAATGTTTATACCTCAGCTACGTTCTCTGGTCCTCCCAGTTCATCTATCAGCTCGTCCAGAGTGTTGGGAGGTAGATCCTCAGCTAGTTCCTCCAGTTTTTCCAGCAGATCTTTCTTCATTTTCTGGGCATGTTCCACTGCATCCTGACTTGTTAGACAGCTATCCTGACTCTCTGCCTTGACTTATGAAGTAAAAACAAGGCATTCATTAATCTCAGAAGGCTGAATCAGAGTGCTGTAATCCTGCTTTGCCATGTGGTATCGGGCTTACCTATGGCCGGTGTGCTGGCGGGAATAACGGGGGCAGTGAAAGCCGGCCTGGTGGAGCCCAGCCCAGAGGCTAGCAAGGCACTTTGAATGGAGTCCGGATCAATACTCTTCTTTCTCTTTTTCTTTTTCTTCTCTTTCCCTTTCTTTGGTTCCTTTCTGATGAGCCATGGATCTAAAACAAAAAAGGAAGACATAACAGTTTCCTGTAAACACTGAATTGGATATAAAAAGGTCTTAATTCCAGGTCCTGGTCCAGAGCTCAGAGTCCCAGTAAGAGTCTGAGTTCTGGTCCACAGCTCAGACGGGATTTGTTGATGTTTTTGTTATTAGCGAACTACAATAGCAGACGCAACTGCTGCCTATTGAGACAGAGGAGGTTAAATATAAATGAGCTTTTTTCTGATCTATTTGAGAAAATATTTAATCTGGTTCATTATAAAAATATTTCCTTCCTGGCTGGTTTTATTTTTTGTTTCCTCTTAAAGAACTGATTGACAACATTGATTAGCTCCAGATGGTAAAAGGAAACCAGTTTTACCACCAAGCATCGGTTTGTCTTGTTCTCTTTTGATATGGTTTTGTTTTCGGTTATTTTTTTGGTGATTATTATTTGTTTTTGCTCATTCATTTTTGACCTTTGGGGTTTTAAGAAGGAAACTGAGCACTGAATTGAATAAAAACTCTTCCACAGCCCAGCTCCGAAGTCTCACCATCTTCCTCATCGCCATCGGACTCGTCTCTGAATGGGTTGAAATCGTCGTCTTCGTCCCCTGAGCTGACAGATTTGAAGCTGTCGTCACTGTCTTTACCAGACTCTCCGTCCGACTCCTCCGACTGGCTCTCCTCCGAGCTGGTACCCGACAAACCACCGTGCTTGCGAGGCTTCTTTTTCTGCTGCTTTTTTATCTCGGAACCTGGTGATACGATCAGATTATAAATGGGAAAAAAATTATAGAACATCAAAAAGGTGATTAAACTGCCCATAACTCTGTTCACGAGAATCAAGACATTGCATTTTGTTTAAAGACAAGCCAGCGGTTACTTCATGAATTTTCTGAGGAGGCCACTTTTTTTAAATCAATATTGCTTAAAAATAATAATGACCTTTTCTTTTCTTGCCCTTCGGTTCTGGTTGTGCTGCAGTGTCACTGGGAGAGGGGGTCTTCTTAGTTGGGAGGTCGATACCAAGAAGGCTGTAAAGCTTCTGTCGGTCAGGAGCCGGAAAGTGCTTCTCAACCAGGGACTGCAGCACACCTCTACAACGACAAAAAAGGTCAGTACAATGAGATACATACATTATTCCGTTTAAAATTGTGTGGGAAAGATCATCTTTAGTCGGTCCGTACTTTGCAGTTGACACAAAGTCGTTGAGCTCCCCTCCTCCTTCCTCCAAGGCCTCAAGTGTTCTTGCTTCTCCAGTGGACTGAAGACCGATCACCACACACTGCAGGAAAAATGTGAATAATGTTAGAGGAGGCAGCACGTTAACCATTTCAGGAATTCATCAAGTAGCTTTTGTCTGGCAAAGTATTAATCTCTTGTTTTGCAGTGTTGACCTGAGTGTCTTTGGCTAGTTTAGATCATAAGTCATACAGTAGCCTCTGTAATCTCCAGGGGTTTTCTGATTTCAGGTGGTTGTACAAATTTGAGATCATAAGAATTTAGATCGTAATCTAAACTTAAGTAATTGTACAGCCCAAACTTTTTACTTTATTAGTCTCACCTTTCCATTTTGGACCTCCTCTCGGGCCAGCTGAACCACTCTGCGGACTTTGGAGGCAATGCACAGGTATTTGAAGAACCTCTGGTGAGCAGACCAGAATTGGCCCCACATGGACTTTTTCATGCGTTGCTCTGCATCCATCAGGTTCGCTGCCTGCTGGAACTTTTCACGTGCGGTCACCCACTGGGAGAAGCAGGAGAGCATAATGAAGTCTAGTTATAAACCGCAAAAACAAAAGCATCGCAGCAACGTGTTTAAAATGCATTTCTATAAACTTACACCCCTTTCACACATGAATGGCTCAATCAGGGTCATACCCAGGTCGACTGTGTGTGTGAATGGGGTAACCCTCAATCTACTCGGCTTCGCAACCCAGGTAGCGAGGTGCGTTGATCAGGGTAGACTAGGGTCGATTTCAATAGGAATTGTGTATGACCTGAGTCGCTAGCAGCTGGGGCAGGACAAATTACATGATTGGTTGGAAATGACAGTGGAGTCGTCGTCACAGGTCTCCGGCTACGTTCACTGAACACTTTGTTTAAACAATAACATAAATTTTGTCTCACTGAGATTTATGCAGAGTTTTCACCATACACTGTCTATAACTAGGATTTTCACAGGCAGCTTAGTTCTGCTGGTATACAGATGGACTGGAGTATGTGATGTTAGCGGTTCACTGAATAGGACGTGAAAGCCCCACCCATTTCTAGCACTTAAGGTAATTGTTATGCATTGCTCTCGGGTTGACCCAGGTGAGCTCTGAATTGTCATGACCAGGGATATACCCACGTAGTAGGGCTGCTCGATTATGGAAAAATAATATAATAACGATTATTTCGGTCAATATTGAAATCACAATAATTGAACACAATTAGTTGACTTCTGGAAAGATGTTGCAATTATTGAACTTAACAGTGGAAAAAGTTAAATAAAGCAACACAAAAAAAAACACATACAACTGTGAAATTTGTCTTAATACTTGTCCTATTTAAACTATTTTTTTTTATTCAGAACACAAGAGAAAATAAGAGTTTACTTGCAAAACGTAATGAGCTAAATAATTGTATTTCTCGATTATTCAGTTTTTGTGATCATTGGGAGCCGAAATCATAATCACAATAAATTTCGATTAATTGCACAGCCGTACCATGTAGACTAATTTGGTTCTAATTTCCAAAAGGAGGGTTGAACCCAGATCAGACAACCCTAGCCCAACCCTGGTAGGTAGTGTGAAAGGTATTATTCTTGTACTTACCAGCCTCACAGATTTGTTGTACATGTTTATGTATTTCTGAGTCAGGGGAACCTCCTCGATCTTAAAAGTTACACCTGTAAAACTCAACTGCCTTGCAATGTACATGCCCCTCAGTTTCATGTCCATAGCTACTATCTCCATGGCGCCAACACCTCTGAAATTTCAGGGAGAAAAACATGTTGAATGTTTAGACATGTCCAACCCGCTCTAAAGTTTGCTTTTCTTTTTGTCGTCACCCACAAAAACAGAAACTTACCTTCGTTCAACAGCTTGGATAAAGTTGGCAAATTCTCTGAAGGGTGTTTTATGTCCCCAGATGCCCAGACGATTCATATAGGCCATATTTCGTGGTTCAGAGGCACCTAAATTGAAACAGTAAATTTTTAGAACTGCACAAATTCCAACACCTCCACCCAAGTTCACACTGCAAATTCATTCAAAAAGATAATTTCCATTGATTGTGTCCACTAACCTGTAGCACTTGCATACACAACCCGAGCCTTGGGAAGTTTGTTCTGCAGTTCCAACACTGCAAGCCCAGTTTTTGTTGGTTTGGATGATCCAATTGGACATACATTTTTGGCTTTGTGACACTCGTCATAAACAATCTAAAAACATTGGGTTAAGGAAAGTCATTACAAAGCCATTCTAAAAAAGAAGATTGTCTAAAAAGGATTGTTTTAATCACTTTTATGGAGTTTGGCCACAAAATTACTTCAGTTTTGTACACACTAAAAAAAATACATAGTAACATCTATTCTACTAACTGATTGCAACTTCAAAAAGGATACAACTCCATCAAAGTCCTCCCCACACCAGTGGAGAAGCTGTTGAAATCTGGTCTTGTACTTCCCTCCTGATTGGCTCTCTCCTATCAAGGAAGAGTAGGTGGCGAATATCACACCTTTCTTCACACTCCCATTGTGTTTTGAGGAGATTTTGCCATATTTGAACTGAAAATATAAACATTTAATGAAGTCACACTTTGGTACCGTTCAGACCCGTTTTTAAAATTCGTCCCAATCACAGGTGGATAGCTTTAAGTACAGGTGTGAATGAACCCAGGATGCATTCACGATGCTTTGAGATCTGATCGCTCAGACCAGATACGACAGACAGTGCGTTTACATGCATAGCAGTAACTGAGGTATGGTTTTACCGGGTTATGCCAGTTCTCTCCGTATACATGAGCGGGGAAGAATGGGAAAAATGACAGACCAACTCTACCTCCGGTACAGTAGGTAGAGTTCCACTCTGCCAACCCACAACTGGCTTTTTCTTCCGGTTGACCTATGTCAAAATTAGTTAATGAAAATTAACTTAATGTTTCATTCACACAGTTGTCACAGCGTAGGAAAGCACAGTGCCCTCGCCAGACGACCGACAACTTCTCCGGCTCATTATATTCGCCCAGTGTCGGGTGGAATTAGCAAGCTAACTTTATTAACAGCCCCAGAGATGGACAATCTGTTTAGCCATCTCCCGGTGTCTGCTGCTGCCTCGGCCGGGAGCAACGTACAACAGATTGACCGCGTGCTCTTTGCTGCCGATGGCCCGCCGATTCGTGCATCACTGTTTTGTTGTATGGTATTATAGCAACGACTAAGACTTACAGCTCTGACTGATCATTTCCAGTTAAAAAAAAACACTGCAGCGGAGTGGGAAGGGGCAGTTTACGCATGTGCAGACACTCAACCCGATCATACCCCGGTTAAGGTGTATACATGAAGGAATACCCCGGTTACTGAAGGAGTTTGCTACCTCTGTTAACCAGGTTAAGGGGTTTACATGGCGTTTGAGAAATGGGGTAATGCCGTAAGCCAAAAATAAAAATTATTTTTTTTAAAACTGCATGTAATGTGTGGATCTTGTGTCTCGAATGTTTTTAAAATCATATCTGGGGGCTATATGTACTTGAATTCACAAATATGTGGATATTACTATAGATGTTCCTATTCTTACGTCACAAAGCCTGTTGCTATTTAGAAGTCTGCCAGGCTGAGAGAGTGGTCAAAGGAGCGACTGTTAAACTGTGGATAACGCTTTTCATTTCCTTAAATTCCCAATTATTTTGTTATGAAGCTGCAAAAATCAGGAAACGTTGGGTCTACTTTAGCTGTAACTTAACGACATGAAACCCGTAAAATAAAGCATATATCTGAAAATACAAACAGGGTTGCAGGAGAGAAACTAAACTTCAAACAATGAAGATACAGTTAGAAGCTAGCAAAGCACTGGGCTGAACACAGATACTTCTCTTGCACAGGACAATCCAAACTTATTACACACATCCCACACGCAGAGAAAAGTTACGTCCTTCGGCACACAGACGGCACGTAGGCAGTGCTTTTACATCGGTCGTCGCAAATTCTGTAATAATTTTTCATTTCTGGTAAAGTAGCAGCTGAAATGTACACATCAATAACAAAAGCGATTTCAAAAGCATATAAAGCGCAGAAGTGAGATGCGATCACAAGTGGTCACTCAAAGACATATGGAGACACATTCTACAGCCAGGTGTGAACACACGTACTTAAAGCTGTCCACTCAATGAACCTCTTGGACATTATGAAACCAGGAAACACTTGTCACTAGTTTCATCTATGCATCATAAAAGTATCTTACCTTATTCAGTGAGTGAACCTGGATGTTTTTGGCTCCTATGTCCTTTAAATCCCTTTCAGCATCATACTTCAAGTCGTTTGAGACACTAAACCTGAACAAAAGAGGAGGATATATGTAAGAATAGGTCTGTTAGCATAACTTTTATTAAAAAAAATAATACTTTATAATTCCCTGTGTTAAATATGATTTAAAGGATTTGGGGTATTTACCAAAGTGATCTTTTCCTGCCTAAAAGGTAATTCTCATAGATGATCCCTGCAATGGTGCGGCCTTTCCCAACACCAGCTCCATCTCCAATCAAATAGGCAGCTCGATCCCCGCTGGGAAGGAATGTCTCATGTTGCTGTGGTACACAGGAGAAAAATGCACAATTAAAACGAGTTAAGGCTCAGAGTTTAAAAAAAAGAGACATTTGAAAATGTATTTCAAGTTTAAGACAATAAAAAAGGTAGGATATTTTATAACAGATTTTTAATAAAACACTTTCAAGATACAGATAGGAGGTAACGCAATACAAGTGCATAGTAGTGCAAAATTTATGGTGAAATATTATAGGCAGTTTTAAAAATATGTATTTTAAAATAGTAAAATAAAATAGTTATTCACGCAATCATTTACTTTTTATTTATTGACAAACGTTTTCATGTTATTTTATTCTTGTTTGTTTCTCTTGACAGAAAGATGTCAACGAATATCTTTCGTCATAGTTTAAGTTTTCACAACGCTTACCTGAGCAGCATATGTTATGGCCTCCAGCTGCAGAGCAGACAGGGAGCCACGATCAATGACTTCTTCTGGGATGGACAGTCTGTACCAGACCTCTGGAGGGTTCACACTGGACAGGGAACTGGTCTCCACCACAGGATCAGGATGCCGCAGGCCGATCTTTACTGCATTGACAAACTTACTGGTCAGTGGATCGAGCGTAAAGCAATACCAGGCTGTATCAGAGTTTCCCATACATAGGTTACACTTTGGCGCCCCACCCAGGTAGATGAAATCAGAATTCAGTCAATAAAATCCGAACATTATTTTTCCAATTATTATTATCACGATGGAATTTTATAGCACACAAACCAGTTGCCTCCAGCCCCTTCCTCTTGTGAACTCGCCCGCCGCATGCACGTCACAGCGTCAACAACGATTTACTTCATGCAAGGCTCAGTCTGGTTTACATTAGTAGTAGCAAAGATTCTTTACAGTAGCACGCTGTTTGTGATGTTGTTTCTTTCTGTGGGCTCAACTGTACTGATAAAACGTAAAAAAACGCTGCAGCAACACCACTGTGAAAGCTCCCCAAACATCATTTAATGTTACAGTCTGGTTGTTCACCCTCTCCGTGAGGTCGTTGCTAACCGAGCCTTCAGTTTTTGTTCTCTCCATGCCCGTACCCATTAACTGTAACGTTAATGATGCACTCTAGCCCAAATAAAACAACATTTTATTAAGTGTGCTGTAAAAGTTTTGAACTTCAATCCAGAGTTGTTAGTATGGACCTTTTTCACAGCAGACATGTTGACCTGTCATAGTAGGAAAAGCACAGCTGAAATTGATAACCTTAATGATGGCTCAATTCCATTAAGTGTCCCAGTAAGCTATTTCAGTGAGTCAGCATGCAGAATACCAGGACCTCTCCTAAGTGGAATGCAGCCATCAGTAATGGTTTTGAATACACGTGTGCTTTTCCTACTATCACATGTCAACATGTCTGCCGTGAAAAAGGTCTATGACAGAAATCTGTTCAGATGAGATCTTAATGAATGCAACAAGGACATGTATAGTCCAAAACAGCATTTAATGTTATTAGGCTCCCCATAACAGAGATTAAAACACTTTAAAAAAACAACAATGATCTATAACAACCAAAATGAACAAGAATAGACTTTGGATAGCCTTAGTGTTAAATATGATTTAACAGGAGTTAGGAGGCACACGCAGGGTTGAGATTATAACATTTTCTTTCTGTATGAATCATAGTATGGGTTAAAGGTTAAGTTCTTCAGCTCTGGGTAACAATTGGTAGTTTGTCTTCTGAACTATACATTTTTTTGACAAATCAACCAGATTTAGTTGACAAAGCGCAGCTATACTTCATTGTTATCTTCTAGACTGGTTTGTTAAATATGTAAATAGTTATTTCTTTCTAAATTATCTTGTTATGTAGTCTGCCATCTGATGGCATGATGCCGCGCAGTCACATCCTGCACCACAAGTTAATTCTCCGCCTGTGTGAAACACTGTTGTATTTTCTATGATTTGAGTGAGTGCCATCGATGAAGGGCGATACAGTGCACTGCTGTTATCATTTACTCCTGTCCAATTTTTTAGGCCTGAGTGTAGCAAAGCTCATCACTTGTTTTCAGAGTTGCTGTGTCAATGCATCAAATTAAATCGAATTTTGATAGCGATTAAAAAAACAATGTAATGAGTAAACAATTGTTTGCACATTACGCTTTGCAAGTAAACTTTTTTTTTTGTCTTGGTGATCTGAATGGGTGGAAAAAAGTTCAAACGGGAAAAGTATTAAGGGAAATTTCACAGTTCAAAGTGTTTTCACCGTTGATTTGTTTAACTGTGTTCCCGTTTCCCCAACACAGAAGTCATACTTACATTTCATTGGCATGTACTCTGCATAAGTCTCCGCATGACCCAACTCGTCTTCCTCTTCCTCCTCAGGCTCATCCTCCTCCTTCATCCCTGGGATTTTCTGTCAACAGATTTACATAACCATAAATACTGACTTCCCAATATTGCCTTTAACATACCAGCAACTTTGCCAACGTTCAACAGCTTTGTAAAATTAATATTATGATACTCACCAGAGAATGTGAGAAAGTTTGCATTTTAAGGTCATCATTGTTCCAGATCCTGGCAGCATCTTTACCCGAAAATTCCTTCTTGATCCCATTGTTCATTTCACCTGAAACACCAACAGACACCACCGTCGCTACCTCACGAGTTTCTCAAATACTGACAAGAGTTCATTTCAAAGTATTAAAAATTGGATTAACAGAAAATATTAGTGGCACAATAAATTTTTATTAAATCGCGATCTCAATTCACCCATTCACGATTTAACTTTTAAATGACTTCCAATTTTTTTTTTTTTTTTCCCTCAATTAATTTACTGAAAGCATTTGACATTAACATGTTTTAATTATGTAAAGACGTGTTCAAAAGGTCAGATAGAGCCTGTATCAGGGCCATATTTAGTTCAATGTGTTATAAGTCACTATTTTTGTTAGCCTACTGTCCTGAAAAGGCCAGTATGTACTTTATTCATTGAAGCCTCTATGTTTACAGGCTTGGGTTGTTTTGTTATGGTTCATATACACATACATACATACATAAAAAAATCATGATTCATATTTTTCCCAAATCGTGCATATTTTTCCCCAAATCGTGCAGGCCTAGTGGATAACTAGGTTATTCAAGCAAAGATATCAAACATTAACTTGTTCAAGCTTCTTAATTGTGAGACTTAAAAGCTTTTTTTGTCAAATGTAAAAAAAAAAATTTCCCCCCCACTACTTTCAGACATGTTTAGGACCAAATGATGAATGGATATAAAAATGGTCTTTAATGAAAATAATATAGTTTGTTGCAGCCCTGGTGCATTTATTATTTAAAAAAATCAAACACATTTTCATTAATGTTTTGTGAAATGTGAATGGTAGGGCCTACAGGACCTTGGGACTGTTATTTCATCTTATACACCTCTCCCCCTGCCCCCATTTATACACTGTCCTGTCAAATAAAAGTATATATCATCTTAAAATAAATAAACAAATTGAGTTTTCACACGGACTAATTTTCACTTTTTTTGTATTAAGTTTTTTCCTCTTAGGGGTAAACAGAGAAACTGTTTTGTTCTGCTATGATTTGAACCTGCGATACAAACTCCATACCAACAGGAATTAACACCAAACTCCACAGCTTTGTGGTCATTATTTTGTCTTTTATAACCTCTTTAAATATCTTATAAGCCTCTCCAAATAAAACCATACATCACTTTCATGTTTGCTTATTGTTAATTAAAATGTAAAAGATACTGCTCAGCCCTTATCTGTAAAAAACAATCTAATGCACATTAAAATAACATTAAATGACCTGTGGCTGTTGCCGTTGCTACTGGTGGAGCAATGTTAGGTGGAGGCTTTAGCTTCATGAGCTCCATCAGACTGTTGCCCTTGAGACCGGTGGTCTTCACATTGCCGGTCCTAAGGAGGTCTCTCAACTGAATCTGCTGAAAAAGAAAATGTATAATCAGCATAACCAAAAGAAATGCTTTTCTCTGTGTGGTTTTGTCATTTAAGAATTTTTTCAAAATTGATACCTGATCTCTGTTGGAAGGCACTACTGTGGATGCTGAAGGAGGAATACTCGAGGAGGGGTTCGAAGAACCTCGCAGGGCTGAATTAGTAACATGGACCACTTTGGTGACAGTTATGGTATGTTTGATAGGGTTTGTAACTGATTGTTTGGTCACAGCAGCTCCTAGTGACGGCAACTGATTCAGCTGATTTAAGACAAACGTGGTGGTTGATGGCTGAGGTTTGTGCTGTTGGAGACATTGAGCAGAAAGAAATTTTGATTTTAATACATACCACAAAACAAAACACCGGCTGTAAATTAACAATGTCTTCTAATTGGGGCTGTCAAAATGAACACGATAACGTAAAATTCCTTTTAACGCCACAACAAATGTTGATGCGGGATTAACGCACACACGTTCTGTGATATTGGCCTTGGGCGGCTCCTTAGTTTGGTAAATCATGAAGCGATTTAGCAGTAACGTTGTGCATGGATAGCAGAAACCGTTATTTGCTCCGTGATAACATTTGGCTTGCCAGACGGCGGATAGCTGGAGTGTACGGAAGTTACTGCCGTATGAGCAGGGCGAGGTTAGTCTCTGAACTGGTGGACACGTTAGTAGCCGAGCAGGGATTGTTCTATTGACAAGACTCAAGTTATTTGCATACCATCTACACAAATTAAGTTACCACCGGAGTACTTCAAGTCTCAAATACCACTTGATCATTAAAATCTGGAAAAATATCCCTTTTAAAAGTACATTTAGAAACATTTAGATAAAAATGGGTGAATAATCGCGAGTCAACTATGGAAATCATGCGATATAACATTTTAAAATTGATCGACAGCCCTACTTGTAATTAATTAAGAGGACTTTAGGGAGCTCCTTCTCTATAATCTTACCCTGATAGTAACTATAGGGACTGGAGCTGGAAGCTCAGCTCGAACACCTTCCACTGACTCTGTCCCCACACCAACATCCAGGGCACTGATGGAGATAGACTGCAAGAGAATCAGAACATTAACATTTAGCTACAAAAACATTAATAAAATCACTCTTCCTTTAAAAGAAGAAAGACCATCTTACTTGCTGGGTTGTAGAGGGCTGTGCAACATCCTGAGAATCAACATCAAATAGGCCAATATCATTCGGACAAATGCCACTCTCACTTAGGGCAGCGAGAAGTAAATCCTGTCCAGGATCCATCTGCGAGACAAATGTACATATAAACATGATTAAAAACAATGATAAAACTATACCAAAAATGTTTAAGATGTATAGAAGTAAGTAGATTAACCTAATACACAAAATACATTTGTATCAATTTTGATTGTCAATTAAACGTGGTATTTAAGAGAACATGTGCAGGTTCCGGCCTCTCAGTTAAAGGATTTACAGCTTAGTTTAATGGATGCGATTGTAAAAAATAAATGTCTCGTCTGCCAAGAAAATGTAAAACTGTAAACTTTAAATGTTTACAATGCATGTTTACACATAAGGAGAGGGGTTTACCAACTCATGCCATTTTCACCAAACTATAAACTTTTCACAACATAATTTAACATTGAAATTTGATTGTTTGCTTGCCCCCCCCACCCTACCCCACCTGAAGTTTCCATTTGTCCAGAGTGTTTCTTCAAACAGTTCCAAAAAGACTAATCTCCCCTTAACCCTATTGGGTGAACCAGAAGTGGTTAACAACCATAAGCACATCAATAATAATAGTTAAAAAAAGCCATGAGTGAAATGATGCAACAGTGCATGCTTACAGATAGAAAACCAACACAGAAATGTGACCTCCAAAAAAAAGCATGAACCAAAAATCTCAAATGGATATTAGGACCCACATGCATAGCGCACACATGTGATCCTCCACGGAATGCAATGTTAACTTCAAAGCCCAGTTTTCAAATGATAAACAAAACGGTAATACATTCAGTATAAAAAAAAGAGCAAACGTGTGTTAACTGTAACACACTATTTTTGTATCTAATGTAAGCAACATTAGAAACGTATTATAGGTTTACCTCGCTGTATCTCCTCCTGCTGCGCACGCCGAAAAAGCTAAAATGAAACACTAAAACGCAACACTTACTCGAAATAACTAAATTCACTCAAAATCGAGATTAACGAGAGAAGAACAAGGCTTAGCCATTACTAACAGCAACGTCTGCACGCAAGGACTGCTTCCAAAGTGACCCAAAACAAGACACGTGTTTGCAATGCCCTGCTTTGGTACGTTCAACTTCCTGGTCCCTCTGACTCAAACGTAGCTTCCCCTCTCCCCGGACTCCTTGTTAGCTCCGCCGGTTAATCATTATTTACACAAACAAGCACAATGTATGACAGGACAAGATATATTGAGCGCTGCTACACTTAAGTGTTCAATATGGCTAATTTGGCACCAGCTTACCTTTGACTGACACGCAGTCGCACCAGCTAAACGGACTGGTTGGACCGGGATGACACGGCTTGACTGTGCTAACCGATGGCTAACTTTCACATTCATTTCAGTGACACCACACAGTGAAGTCACACAGCCCTAATTTAACTATAGTTAAATACAAAACATTGTAGAAATAACTGTATGAAAGAAGAAGAAAGACATCTTACAATCGTTATGTAACCACGGAGACTTGCTCACAATTGTCACTTATCTTTTAACCTTATCCCCGCTGTTTCCACAAACTATGTAATACCGGTTATTTTGTCCTACACTTGGTTTAATGTTTTCCATTTAAGGTGCAGCATGTGAGGGGGAAAGCAGATGTTACAAAGCTGAATTATACATTACATTCTAGTAAATAGATAAATAAATATGTAAGCGGATTTCTGTATTTAAAAAAAACAATAGCATGGTGAAGAGGTGCTGTAATCATATTGTCAACATATAGCAGTTGTTTTGTAACAAAATTGTACAGACTTGTTATTACAGAGCAATAGTTTTGGTAATTTATTAAAAATACAGCTACATTAAAAGGGATAACGTTCTGATATCTTAAGTGGGGTTGTATTAGCTAGGTACTTATCTGTAGTCAGTATAAATATAACGTTATAGAGTGCAATACAAATAATAAACTAATGTACATAATGCCAGAAACGTGTATAGGTTAAGTGTAATAAATATAACCTGCCAAAACAGTAAACGGCTAATGGTGACAGTTATACAAAATAAACAGGTTGATAAGGTAAATTTCAAAGCTAGCCTGTCGGTAAGCCAAATTGTTTTTTCCTAGGATGGAGAAGGCACGACCCGTCCTACTCTCCCTCTGAATGGCTAGCACTCGCTACCTGCTCTGGTTGGGTTGGTTGGATTTAGACAAGAGGCGTGCGATTGGTTAGGGTAAGGATGTCAGAGTAAGCCAATCAGAGGCAACGTAGGGCGGGACATGCCTTCGCCATCCTAGATATAAAGAAAATAATAGACGTTGGAAGGAGTTGCTGACAAAATGACGTTATATAGTTTTAGTTTACAAAAACACCACATTAACCTTGACTGTCAGTGTGTCCTTCCTCAACCTTTCCACCCACAGCAGCCGGGCTCGGCGGCGGGGTTAAGCTAACGGTACACCCTAGCATTGTTGTGATGTTGTTCTGTGTCATTGCTGTCGCTAAGCTAACACTAGCAACGAGGAGTAAACGAAGACGAAGCTGTCACAAATCGAAATATAATACTTTCTTTGCGTGTCACCGCGCCACGAAAAGTTCACGTTTTTAATAACCGGGACATTGGTGTGAGCCCTAACGTATGCCCACGCTGAAATCAACTTACTTGACAGTGTAACGGCAGCTCTTGGCTCCCGGTGGCGGCGCTCAGCAGATCGGCAGTTTGTTGTCCTCTTCGCTCCACCGCACAGACGCCATCTTTTTTATCAAACGTTTAGCCGCATGCTGGTCACGTGACGTGCAGGCCCGTTTTCGCAGTCAAATTCCTCGCGCAGCGTCGGTAAAAACGGCTCTCCGAGTTGCCGCCGGACGTCCACGCATCACAATAAACCGATAAAACCGAGAAAGTTAGCATTTCTAAAACGTTAGCACTAACGACAAACATAGCAGAGTCGACGAGCTAATACAGCGTCACGTGACCCCGCGAGATCTTGAGAGGAAGTGACGATTCAAAAATGTCTTCTTCGTTCTTCCAGAGTCTTCTCTTCCTTTTTTTAATATACACTTTATTTAAAGACCACAAGTACATAGTATATACACACAGACCTGTCCATACCAGAGGGGCATATACAAAGAAGAAAAATTTAAGTATAAATAATAAAATACAAATCAGACTCATATTTATTACCAGAGTAACTTTTCACTTTGACTTTGGGATTTTCCTTGGTGTATTTTGTGTATACAACAAACATATTAAAAAGGGAAGAAACAATAAGGCAAAGTCAAAAACCTAAACACAGAATAGATAGGTCTAAATAAAAAGTATGTAAAAAAAGACACTATAACAAAACAACAAATATGTACAATATAATATAGAAAGCAAAAGAAGGAAGACTGTACAGTAGGCTACAGAGCAGGGTGTACTATAATATTGATCAGGGGATGTACAATAATAAATAATAGTCCAGTCCAGGCATTTTTCTAAGACCAAACTGAACAAAATCTTTCCTTCTGTTTTGGCTACCTGTGGATAGTGAAATAGGGCTGCTCCCTCTTAGTCGATTAGTCGACTAATCAGTCCTTTTGGTCTTAGTCAACTTAGATTTCTTTAGTCCATTAGTCACGTTTTACTTTTTTCATGCTGAATGACTTATTTCCAAGAAACGTACAAGAACATCTCTGGTAAACACAAGAATTAAAGTGGTGCTTTTGCATGACTCTTTGTGGAGAAACTCAGATTTACAGATCTGTTGATTAAATCAACTAATTGATTAGTCGGTACAACTGAATGAGTGTTAGTCAAATAAGAATTTATTTAATCGAGTACAGCCCTATAGGGAAAGTCTGGTGACGGTCATCTTTTCTGGTCTTGCCCCAACCTCAAGAATAATAATACCTTCAACTTAAACTTTATTGATATCATCCCAGAGGGACGATATTGTAATATCGTAATATGACATAAGTGTTGTCTTTTCCTGGTTTTAAAGGCTGCATTACAGTAAAGTGATGTCATTTTCTGAACTTATCAGACTGTTGTAACTGTTCTATTATTTGCCTTGACCCACTCAGTCATTATATCCACATTACTGATGATTATTTATCAAAAATCTCATTGTGTAAATATATTTTGTGAAAGCACCAATAGTCAACACTACAATATCGTTGCGGTATCGATATTGAGGTATTTGGCCACAAATATCGTGATATTTGATTTTCTCCATATCGCCCAGCCCTAGTTAGAGTACTAACATAATTTTTTTTTTGTTTATTTTCATTTTCTTTCATTATTGCATTGACACATACAGCATGCAGGTAATCCCTGACAGTCTCTCTGCAATATGTTGTTGCTCCAACTACTCTTTGACTCTTCCCCCCACATTACAGCAAGCCCTCATGTTTGGTATGGACACAACAAAAAGAGTAATCCTGAGAGAGTGGAAATCAGTTTCTCCTCCTTGCTTTAAAAATGGCTAAATTACATAGTTTCTTGCCTATACTTTTAGGGAGGTTAGTTTTTATAGAAATTGGGTATACTCTGTCCAATGTCCAATTTCTTAAGATATGGGACATATTAGGAGAAAACTGTCAACCTTGGAACTGATAGTATATAAGACTATATTGTATTTTGTGCTGTACTGTATTGTTTTATGTTTCGATCAGCCAGGATTTCAGATTTCCAGCCTTCGACTTGGGCCTTCATCAACCTTACTTGGTCTTGGCTGTATGGACTATTTCTGACTCTCAATCCACTTGTGGTCATTTTTCTTCTTTTTTTTGTATTAATAATATATAAATAATAATAACTTTATTTGCACAGCACCTTTAAAAACAACAGTTTACAAAGTGCTTTAACAGGAGAAACAAAAGAACAAACAAATCAGTACTCATACACATATATACACATCATTATTGTAATAGTGTAAATAGAAGATGGGGACAGAAAAACGACAATTGAATAAATAAAATGGAGTTAACAGGTGATCAAAAGGACGATAAAAAAAAGACGAGATTGACATAGGCTATGTGCACTTTTTATGTGAACTGGCAGTTTTTTGTGTTATTTCCATGTCTATTTGTTTGTTGCTGGTTTTTGTGTCTCCTTATGTAATTTTGTCTGATAAATAGAGGCGGGTATGGCTGCAGCCTGGAGCGTCCCATGTCATGCCGTCCCAGCCTTTATTTTTATATTCTATATTGCACCAAATATATTATTAATTAGCATGATAGTGTGCATTTATCTTACTGTTTACTTAAACACCAAATATATTTTGAAGTATTTTATTCATTAGCATGGTAGTCGACGCATAAGGGGAAAGAAACTGCAGCGGTCGGCCTGCAGGGGGCGCCGCTGCTTCGTCTCCGTCTACTTCATTTACATGAAGAAAAATGGCGGAGAGGAGCTGTGGAGGCTGCATCGGTTGAGCTGCTGGCAGTTTAAACAACAAAAGCGGGGCACACAGTCACCCTGGAT